>NC_089286.1:12894406-13550906 GCF_963678975.1 Dysidea avara | reverse complement strand
CTAGTCACAATTTAAATTGATAAGCAGAACACGTTTGCATCAAGAGTTGATAAAATGAGTTATAACTTTTATTTGTATGTAAATATGCAACTCGGCATGCATTATGACATGTAAAGAGCATATACAAATACATTTGTTTCATGAAATGTTCTCATTACTTATTATTAAACAGCATAAGTACATTGAACTCATTAGTGTTACATGATGTGATAATTGTGGACTTCTGGTACAGCATACTGAGACGAACATATTGCTGTGTTATTTTTTGTGTAGCATTGGTTGGTTTCTTGAAGGAATCTGTAAGCAAGCAAAGGTCTTTGCCAACCCTGGTTCTTTGAGTTCCACATTACCCGGCATGCTGCCTTCACTTAATCAAAAATAATGACTCTGTCCCCTTGTGGCATACGTTTGCCTTGCTTAACATACTCCACCTTGAGTATTACAAATTTTGCAACTTGATTGGCAATTCATTGATGACTGGTTCCGGGCTCATGCAAAAATGCCCCAGTGTAGGTTTGCAGGATTGACTTTGATAGTAGCTGAAGAAGACAAGTTTGAAATTATTGCATACCTGACAAACCCCTTAAATCCTCCAAATCGTACATATTGGGTAGTGTGTCCAACACACCAGGTTTGTTACAAGATTTACTTATGTCGTGTGCATGTACTTTATTTATATTATGTAGTTCAATAGTATGATCAATGCCTTGTTCTGCTTCAAAAGTTGTGGAACAAAACTGTTTAAAAGTGGCTGGGAGCACGGGCGAAGCAGCAACTGACTAGAATGGTTCCATATATGAAAGAGGTACACTGTGTGTGAGGGATTTGTGGACAAAGCTCAATGTATCACCTGCTAAGATCATACAGGTTAGTGGTGTACTTTTGTTTTTGGTGAGATTTAATTTTAAACACAATAGCAAGAGCAAGTCCTTGGTGAGTTATTCCCACCAATGAAACACTGCAGTATTTGCAAGTGTGACATAACCTATTTGAATAGGGGTTTCTTTCCAATGAGAAGATTATCAACATGGAATATGAAGTGCTGAAGAACATCAGCATGGGTTGTGAATATTTTTCATCTAGGATAACTACACGAGAGATATTATACTCTTGGCAAGTTGTCTATTTTTAGTTCTAACATTGTAACTTTGTGTATGTATTTTTATTTAGATTCTGATTATCCTTATACTTCTTCCAAGCAAAAAGCCTTTCTTTTGAGGTAAAGTTAAGTTTGTATTGTTATTGAAGCATAGAGTGCAGAAAATATCATTTATTCTACAAGCACATCTTTGTAATCATACCACCAGCCCATTCCCATACTTCTTTTTTATGTAGCATGGGATCTTTAATGGATACGTGTGTATGGTTTCAAGACCTTCTGCAAGGATTTTCTGAAGAAGTATCCTGGTTACCTTGTCTTACCCCTAATGGTTCCATGGTTGAGAGTTTGTTCAGCCAGTATAAATACAATGCAGGTGGAAAGTTGGATGCTTGTAACTATATAACAGCAAGATGTGCCCACCTAGTACAGCAGACTGCATCGTCTTACCACTCTGGAGTTAGCTATCATGATGACATGCTTTCTAGTATATGCAGCTGCCTTTATAAGAAGAAACGTTATATGTTAGTTCCTAGTAACATATTTATATTTTTGTATGTACTGTAAGTAAATAATTAATCATCTTCCTAATACTCTCCAAACATATGTGTTGTGTTAACAGTTTTGTGTCCACTGTAGAAGCCAAGCCTTTTTGGCAACAAATTCCTGTTTGGTAGCAGATATACACTCCTGTATTTTGGCGCTACAGATTTCCTTCAAAATTCATAGTAAATCCTGTCCATAGCCTCTTACTCTCTAGATCCATTGTGATATCAGGTAAACATAACTTCAGTGTTGTATTTAAGGCTTTCAGCTTTGCAGCATGAATTAATGGAAAGAGAACTTGACAATATTTAGTGTGGCAGTAAATTAAATCACAATTCACTTATAGATAATCTTTCACCACATATACTGGTTACAGAAACGCTAGTACACACTCAGACTGCATTTTACAACTTGATCAATTCATTTCCATGATTTTTGAAACATTTATCATTTATTACTGTTTTGAAGTATCTAAATATCACAGAAACAAGATAAAACTGCAAAGTGGAAAGTGATATACTTCATGCTTCAAGCTAACGTTAACATGCAGCAAGACAAAGACTGACAGGCTAGATATATGCCTACAGTAGGGCTGGTTCAGCCTGGGGCTGCTCCTTCAACCTTTCTCATGCCACCATGGGACTTTACATCACAAAATGTCCAACCACTACCTCCAACCACTACCTCCACCCACACTACTGTCCCCAGTTGATCAGGATGTTGAGATGAGTTCATTAGCATCGATGATAAGTTTATAATCATCTCCAAGTTAAAAACACGGATCAGGGGTCGGCTGAGTCAAGCTCGTGAACGGAGGTGTTGGAAAGATGAAAGATGGACTATGCATAGACTGATAGAGCTGGCACTGAGTAAAATTATTGCAAACAAATCATCATCTTGTTGTGAGTATTATTTCAAACTGAATAATGAAAAATAACTTAATTGATTGTTAAGGATTGGAGAATTTTTGGTGTGGCTACTGCAACATGTCCAACTACTGGAGTCCCAACACCTCCAGGTACAACAACACTTGCTAGATTATCAACTGTTCCACCTTCAACATACCACCCGTATTGGCCAATGAATCGTGAGTACTACAAAATTCCCATTTAGTTTATATTTAAATTCACCATCACCATGTTTTAATCGTCTCCAATACCGCCAAACAGGTAGAGATGGGAGAGGACAAGGTTGGAGAAGGAGAGGCCGTGGGAGACAAACAAAGAATGTAACCTTCGTTTTAAAACTCTAACCTTGTATGTACTTATGTACTACTTTTTTTTTCACTTTTACAATAAATTCATGTATGCAAATCTTTTCTTAATCTTTCCAAAAAAAAACATTTAATATCACACAATCAAAAAAGATGCGCTACTGTTCTTACAAAGCAAAGAACTTTAATAATGATGTTGCAAAACCTATCTCTGCTCCATATTCTAAGTGGCTTTCATGACGCACATCTCAACTTTTTGGTAAACAACAGTGACCACCCTACATGAAAGCACATTTTGAAGAACATCATACTATGCAGGATACATCAATACTAAGTTTATCTGTTCCTGTTTTATATAAATATGTTGCCTCTCATCTGTGGTCTGCTACAGTCTAGGCTACAGTACATAAAACTTATGTGGTAACCCACAATTAAAACTTTTGTAATTATAGAAAGGCGACCACAATCAAAAGATATTATATTCTAAAACAAGGAAAGTATGCAGCATATATGTCGATATGATACAACTGATAAAATACTGAGGTACAGTAACAATATAAATGTATTTATATAGCAGAGGACATACAATGCTGATAAAACAATGATTGTTTTATGGTAGTAAAAAAACAAAAAAAAAATCTTAGTGTTTTTATGTCCCCTACTGTAGATAACTGCTAGAATATTTTAAGGGCGTAAAAATGGTATGTACAGTAGACCCTGTCTTAGCGGCCACCTCTCGAAAAGACCAAGTTAAGATTCCCCTATAGTGAAGCACTTCTACACTAATTCAAATGAATAAAGCTGCACACACTGTGTTGGCCATGCACTGTTTGTACATGCCCCATTAGTAGGTTGTCCTGTTGGTGATTGTACTTGGTTGTGTTTGCCCCGGGCTTAGTAATTACATAACCAAGTAATAAGAATAATACGAAATGCCATCATAAATAATTAATGTACAGGCGAAACTACGCAGCACACACATGAAGACTCACCGGCATTGAGTTAGACGATAGCCGAACGTCAAAACAATAAAACGGTTTTTAAAACAAGGTCCTCGTTTATTAGTCTGGTTTTCCAAATAACGTCATCTATTCAGTTCCTAGTAACCAAGTTTAAACACACTACGCGTTAGATACGAGACATTCCACTCGCATAACCTGTTTGAGTGTTCAGCAAATATTTTATATACACTGTGCCTAAAATTAAACTCGTGTAACCGGTTCGAGAACCGGATTTGTATTGTAGTTTCATAGTAACCAGTTCATATGCGCTGCACGTTAAACTAGGTGTTAGAAACTTACTTCAAACTTTGAGCCGACGCTTCGAGGGTGTGGATGCAGCCATAGCTAACTGGCTTAAGCAACTACCATACGTACTCTATACAAGTGAAGATCGAGATTTGTATCACGTGTTACACAACTGAATCAGCAGGGAGAAACGTTTGAAGCTACAGCTCAAAAGTGTTGTGGCTACGTAAGTTGCTTAATATTAATTAGCTAAGTAGGAGAGATAACATAAGACGGATGTCAAACATGTCAGATATTAAAATAGAGTCCTATAGATGTTTTAATATAACATATTATCTTAAGGCCACTCCACTTAGTTTCCCATCCTCGACTCCAGCATATTCACATGCAGGAGGGCGGTCCATTTCCAGTATTTCATTTATAAGAGTGGTAGCTTTCAAACCATTATTTGTCTGACACAACCAAGAAAAGCTGCACCTTCCTTTTCAAGTTGCAAAAATAGCACAGATGTGAAGTTTGTGCCAACTTGATAGCACTGTTTCAAGATGGCTTTTACTGAGCCTGTCAGTATGCAAGAATAGCCGGAAAAATAAATGGAATAATGGAACATTTAGAGCTGACAGTAACTAGATGTGGGTGGTGGGAAACAGAAAAATTATTTGGAGTGGCCAAATAGAGCAGCCTTCATTTTTATTATTTTGTTCTTTGCTTCACTACGTAATGTGAAATGGGATATTCCAATTTATTTCCAGTAAAGTTGACCTGTACTTTAAACTGTATCTCTAGCATTGAAGGCAGAAGAGGTCTGTAATGAATTTCAGCCTGATAAAAGTATTTACTCCTTCATTTTTTGGTCATGTACTCCACATGGTTATAAGTGACTGTAGAAACTAGTCTGCCTTTGTATAGAATAATGGTCTGGTCACGTTAATATTCAAAATTTGTAGTGTGTTACTGAAAACAGGTAATACCAATCAGATTGCATTGCTGGTACAGTAATGTAGTTACAAAATATTTGTTACATTTGTTTTGGAGTTACCACTTGATGCGTGAAGAGTTTGTGTAAAGATGCGATATAACTGAGGTTGATTGTAGCCTTCAATAGGATGCTCTTTAAGAGAAAAGATGGAGGTAGTAAAAGGACCTTGTAGTTAAAACTGGTAATGCTGCCTAATCCATATTGAAAGAAATCTTTGGTTATTTTAATCCATAATATGGAAAATATCTTTGGTTGTCAGCTATACGTTGATCTATTTCGAGAACTACTCACTTTGTGTGGATGTTGGATATACCATTCTTACTGACATTATTGTGACATCATTGTTTAATCAGATTTTGTTGCAACTCTATAGAGTGACCAGACCCTTCCTCCTGCCAGATGAGATAAAAACACTATTAATTAACATCTGTAACATTAACTGTACTAAATTTCTAGGCCAAACTATTGGTGCTTTTTTCTCAGGCACTCATAAGATAGACTCTGAATTGATGATTGTTCTATGGGAATGCAAAGAGTGGATTCTAAAAGATTTTTGATATCTGTTTTTCATCTTAACACTGCTGTGCAGGGTGTAGCCAGAGGTGGGCAAGTCATATTCAGCCATGTAACATACATACACATGTCCATCTTCATATGGGCATCAATACAGCATTTCATAATGTGTTATGCATTATGTATAATACTTTTCCTACACTACTGCATGTAAGATGACTAATATTACCTTACAGCCCTACCTGGCTATTGGCCTGCTTAATTATAACCCATATATGTCTGCATGTGTCTTTATTGTTTTATACCCAACTGCACGAGGTGTTTTTTGGTATTCTTTCACATGATAAAAATGAATTGCGGTATACGCATTCTCTTTTACATCCAATAGAACAGTCACTTTAAACACCGTCTAAAACAGTGTGTCTTATTCTAATCTATTTCCCATGACTGATGACTTTTGTGAAATTGGGTGATTTGAAGCACTACTAAAAAGTACAATTTTGTGGGACTTGTTTTAAAATTATCAAATTTTGCAGCAGTTAACTTTTATTAATTGAATTTTTGAAATTGATTTGATTCAGAAATGTTCATTATTATATGTGAAATTTAATGTAAGTCACAATATTAACCTACATGTGGGTTCCCTAGTTTTAAAAATAAGTCATCTTGTCCCTAAGTTTACACAATGGTACCCACGTGTGGGTACCCTAGTTCACGTGGGTACCTTAGTTAATGATGAGTCCTTGATTTTATACAATGGAACCCACATGTGGGTACCCTAGTTAATGAAGAGTCCTTAATTTTATACAATGGTACCCACATGTGGGTACCCTAGTTAATGAAGAGTCCTTAATTTTATACAATGGTACCCACATGTGGGTACCCTAGTTAATGAAGAGTCCTTAATTTTATACAATGGTACCCACATGTGGGTACCCTAGTTAATGAAGAGTCCTTAATTTTATACAATGGTACCCACATGTGGGTACCCTAGTTAATGATGAGTCCTTAATTTTATGTAATTCCATCATATCCTAGTTAATTAATATGGTATCTAGTTAAGTACATTCCTCTGTTTAGGTATGATGTCAGTTTTTGAAGCAATATATTATTATAATAAATCCATACAGTAAATACTAGATGGTTCAAATACAGTATAATACAGAGTAGAATAGCTATATATCTAGTCTTAAGTTACCTGTTTGCTCTATACATGTCTAAACCATTATGCACATGACAGTCACTATTTTTGTTGTTTAATCTTTTCATAGGTCTCCCTCAATTTGGTGATACAATCTTTCTTAAGTCTTTTATAAAACGTGAGTTGAACTGGACACAAAATTTCATTTTGGCTAATTTTTTCAACCCAGGGGACATTCTTTCGGCCCACTGTTTGCTTACAAACTGACCACCTGTCGTCATATGCTCCAGTCATCCATTCTACTTCTACAGATCTTTCATGTAAAGCAACAATTGTTCCAATTTGTGGTTCTTCATCATCATATCTTTCTACATAACATGCCACATGCATGTCACAAGCCAGTTGCAATGAGCATTGTGGTGATACTGAATCAGTTGTTGTGCTCTTCTTCTGTGTTGACACTCTCCATGTTGACGATTGTTGTAATGAGCTTTGGTCAGTGGGATGTGTAATAGTGATCTTGAAGTAAACATTTGAATAATGTAATATTGAACTTGGCAATACATTATATTACAGTATGATCATAACCGCATTACACATAAATTTTTGCATTAATTTTCAGCATTCATTTGTGTTAGCATACAAGTTGCATTTATGTTCAGAATTATTATTGTAGTGGATAATAGTTATATAACATTATGATTATTAGTTTTTTTTACTGCTTTAAATAGAATTGTTATATGTATTCAGGTTGACAAATGCATGAAGCCATTGCCTATGATTGAAATTTGGCTAACTTTACAAGCTTTCTGCACATTATATGGATGATACACTGTGTCTTACAATATAATCATATTATTATATTGTACATAATTCAGTACCTTTTGTGGTTTTGTGGTTTGCTTTTGCAAAAGGGCAGCTGTGTCTGCATCCAGTGTCAAATCAACAGCATTCTGCTTACGACTCTCAGTAGCAACTATTGATGCAGATATCAACCTTGGTATGTGCCAAACTTGATCATTTGGATTCTCCAACAGCAACTCATCTCTTCTTGCTTGAAAATTCTCCCATTGCTCCCATGCAATGGAGGACAAAAATGGTTTATACTTGGGAATATCTCTGAAGAATTGGTCCAAGTCTAACTTCTGAAGGCATGGGGATACAAAAGGAGGACTTGCAGTTGGATCTGGACAAACCTAAATAGATCGACTCAAAAGTGAATGTAATATATTTGGAGCTAATCACCACATATCATTATAATATTATGCATAATTATACTGTATATGTGACTGGATTTGACAAAACCACACATCCAGTAAGCAATGTAAAAATTTTATATTTTTGCTGACAGTTACGTTCAATAAAATTTGTAACTTTGAACATTTGTGATAAAGTGCAGACTCAGTAAAATCCCACTATAATATCATAATCATGATATAAACTATTCAGTATTATTTTATTACCTATATATCATGATGATGATGTGATAAAGTTTTAGCATTATTAAATTTTACTAACAAAATTCCAGTAACAGCCAATGGTGATACTTGTTGAAGCTGTCATTATATCTTTTAAATTAAATTTATAAATATTGTTTTCTAGTTATACAGTATATGTAACCAGATTTGCAAAAAGGTACCTTTTACATGCCAGCTAAAAAATGATGTCACACTTGACTCCTTATATTGATTAACTTGCACTTAGTTTCAAATTGTAGCCAGATAGTTTAGCTGCACTCATGGAAATTTTCAGTGAATTATATGCAAAGATACAAAAGCTTCAAAGTTCAAAAATTGGGTCAAATTTTGTGTGTGAAAAAGGTACCTTTTAGTAAATACGGTCCCATATAACAAATGAGATGTTGCATGATTACATAGTGTATTATACATGCATAAAAAATGAACTAATAAAACATGTAAACTTACAGTCAGGACACAGACTCCAGTGCCCTCAGGTTCCCAACCATCCGAACTCAAGCATTTCTGCTTTCTGTGTTGGCCCACGTGTAAACCGATAAACATGATGCTTTGTGTGTCCTTTCAGTTTGCCTAAGTATTCTGACTTTATCCAGTTTTTGAAATCCCAAACTTCAGAAACTAGCATTGTTTCTGGTTTAGGTGTACTGCTGTCATGTATACTGTCAAGCAAGTCTATAGTAAAGTCAATAATATAGGTACTGTTACAGTGACTATACAAGCACACGTTCTATGTACTTTAACATGTACAGCTAGTAATTATCTCTGTGTGACCTGAACAAATGCATGCAAGTGATGCATCGAAGTATTGAAATACAGCATGCGTGCTCATGCATTGACAAATAAATAACCTGGAATTGTTTGACATCCAGATTTCCCAAGTTCTTCAGAGATTGTAGAGAAAAGTTGATCTACATCCGCATGAGTATGACCAACCGGAATAAAATTAAGCTGAATCTGCATACCAGAATACAACATGAATATCAAATTTACTAATAAGATGCGTGCATACAGAGTCCTATTCTAAACATTAGAGAATTAAACTTACTGCAATAATAATATAGTTATAAAGCTATTACTTTTTCAAAGATTCCAATTTCAACAAGATATGCACAAAATCCCAATACATTTTTATTCTTGTTCTCATTGGTTGTGTTGTCCATTTGTATATAGAGTTTGGCTGGAAGCTGGTGGTTTTCTTGAAATTTAATCACCGTTTTCAATAACAATGTGATGGTCAAGTTACTACCATGTTCCCACTGAAGGTAGTCAATATAAGCATATGCTAATTTCCCATGTGGAGCTTTCGTATGCACTAAAACACCTAAAATTATCATGACAAAAGTAAAAACACCATTTTAAATGCTATATATGTACATACATGCTCTAATTATTACAAGTGGCCTAATGAACAAAAAGCTGCCATTTTCAAGCATATTACACAGCATAATTCGTGCACAAATACTGACTGTATATATTCCGTCTATGTTTAGGTGTTGGAACAAATAGTCCGAAAATTCTACTTTGGCTCGAACTAAAATAGACCACAACCCTCAATAGTGAATAACATTAGAGTCATTTTCAGATTTGAGGTTCATTTTGTCTTGTTACAGCGAGGTTTTTTAAAATAGTTGTTCCAATACTGAATAAAGACGGGGTTAGAATAGGTAGTATTGGAACACTATTTTTGCTGTGTTAATTTTTCAATTTCCATTTTTATTGCTTCTCCATTGTCTATTGTAACAAAGAGCAGTAATAATAGAGCATTCAGTCACACTAATAATTGTAATAATCACCTATTCTAGCAACAGCATTACTTATTTACTGGAATATTAACTTCAAATCCTCTAAAACTTGTCTATAGTTGTTACTTAATAGCTTGCATTTTGTAGTCTGTCACACTTATAAACATCTTTAAAACCTTGAAATATTAATTGTAGCTAGTTAGCTATTATAGCAATAGAATGTGTATTGTCATCTCGAAGGCTCACCAAAATAATGAAGATTTTTATTTTTAAAAAACACCCACTACCATTTCCTGATAGCTCTTAAGGTTACGAATTTTACAATTTGCCCTAATTCTTGACTAAAAAATCTACAAAACTTGCCAGCCTTCTCCGCATAATGAACTGGCTTAATTATCTATTAATGCATACTGAGTGCTTTCTCTATATTACTCCATATCCACAAAGAAAAGTCTACGGTTTGCATATGGTTTGTGCTAAGATTATAATAAGTTGAAAATGGCTAGTAAAGGATATAGGGTGTCTTAATTTCCATCAATAGCCTCAGAATACAGTACATAAAATACTCAACTATATTTAGCATAAAGATTGTATATTAATATTAACTATTGCATTTAATATATACAATGTACAGCATGTAACTTTGAATTAAATTTACATATACTATATATGCAATGCTTAATGTCCACAAATTATTAGCTATATTATTGGATAATGAACTCACCAGTTACATGTGTTCTGAAGCGCCACAGATTTGAGGTGGATTTTGCTATTAACTTGGTGTTCGGTAGATTTGTTTTGGCTTGATCCATGCCATCAATTATTATACACATACTCTTTTCAGGATTTGCTCTGGATTTTTCCCTATGACTATGGTACTTCTTTCTTTCAGCCCTAATAAATAAAACAAAAATATATTAAAGACAACTGGTTTGCATGTATACGCATTGAGCCTCTATTGCATACATGGAATCAGTTGTGAATGCATGTATAGTTGCTATAGACACGTCAGTTCAAGTTGCAGCATTTAAGAGATACTGTATGTAGCAGCTATGAAATATTTAATATCAGGTTTGATTAAGCTACAATACATAGGTAAATATATGCAACAATATAACAAGTGAGTAAACATCACGCCTAGCTTTATGCTAGGATACATTGGGACTATTTTTTGCTGATCTTGGTATAAATTGCAGCCTTATCTGCCATAACTTATTACAACCAGGCATGGCCCTAAGGAGTTCCACAGGTTTATAGAAACCAGGTAGTTTAATTAAGAACAGTCTAATAAAACAGTCTGACCAATTTGAATCTGAAATTCTTTCTTTATGGCATAATTAAATAACTGTGTAAAAGATTACTTATTTCATTTTTAGCTTGATATTTCACTAAATTATTCAAAATTGCAACCCAAGCACCTTTCATGCATGCACATAAATTGCTTCAAAACTATCATGTAAATCATTTGAACTTGAGCCATTATAAAAACGGTAATGTTAATACCTTTGACTATATGTAAAGCAGCTGCTCTTCTACTTTGGAATTGAAAAATAACTTATCTAGAACCATCCATAACAACACTGACACATGTACACCGTTTTAATTATAGTGACTCCTATTATGTACGAATACAATACAGTGTACATACATTGCTTTGTCAACGTGTGCTTGCTGTAACTTCTTCTGCATTTCTTGCTTTTCTTTATCCAGACAGTCTTTCCTCTCCATTTCTAACTTTACACAGATATCACACTTTGAGAATCGATTTTGCTGTATAGAACATTAAAAAAAACATTTATATGTGAAACATACATATTTTGATTATACACTTATCACTTACTTCTGGAATGACAACCATTGAAAAATCTGTTTTCCACACTTTGTAAAATAGTGACAAACACAGTATATCTGCTGCAGTGACACCTTGACGCTTCATGTCTTCACAGTATCTATGATATCTTGATGATATATATCCTTTTGTGTTTCCCATGATGGCAAGTGGATCTGTTTCTTATGAGGCATATTGTCTCCAATTAAATGAAAGTATCTATCCATCCATGCAACAGCCAATTCTGATTTGGTATTGTTTTTTCTCTTTCCTTTGTTGCCGTGCTCTACTATCTTCTGTCCTGCTGACACCAACTGACAAACCCTCTTAATTCTCTTTTTGGAGATGCCATACACTTGAAAAAAAGCTGCTTGGCACACACTAAGACCAGCTATTTGAAAATTAATTCTTTTCTCTCCTAAGAGAATTTCATGGCTATGCTCATTGATGGTGTCTAAAAGCCACTGCTTTTGATGATTTACAGGCATCGAAAAGTATTTTTCCCTACTATTGATGACATCAAGTGCAGTAAGATGCATTAAACAGTTCCTTTTACAGCACTTTGACACCAACATTTTCGCGATACATTGAACTGATGTTGACACTTCACTTGCATGGCTTCTATGACTACAACCTGCTTCTGGTATTGTTTCCTCGTCACTGCTGCAACTATTTTCGGAAGGAAATACAGCTGAACAACCTGATTCTGAGCTAATAGAAACTTCTAGATTATCCTCTTCGTCACTCGGAAAAATAAACTCATCTTCACTGTCACTTTCAGGCTGACTGTCAGCCTGGATACATCGACTAAAGCTTGGCCGAGAGCTTGGCTGGTTAGAGAAGTACTGAAGCTGCTCGTGTCTGACATTGTAGTAAAATGCTCAATTCTCTGTTCACTATCCGAGCAACTGTATGGACTATGGCTCTGGTTTAATTCAGTTTCTCCATGACTGCCGAAACTATTCATTACACGAGATACAGAGCAAACACGCTTTGCAGCACAATATTCTTCCTCTCCTTCACTAAAACTCGAGTCATTGTCACAATACATGGTATCCAAGTAACCACTAAACTGAGTCTGTTCCTTGTAAGTAACTGCCGAACTAGAATAGCTAGCTAAGTCCGTACGCTAATTACGTAAATTTACAACAAGCACTCTTTACTGGCCTAAATACCATTATTGAAAGCTAAAGTAACACCTAGTCTAGTTTATAACAAACAAAAAAAGTCACTACTCCCTGTTAAGTAGGCTAGCCGTTCCTTTTAACTCTGTGTCTAAGGCAACACAAGACGCGCATTACGTAAGAGACTTTTACATATGCGCATGCGTCGCGCTTATTTGTCCTTGGATACGGTTTCGTCTCGGCCTAGCTGGTTTTTTTTTGTCACAAGCAAAGCAGTCAAGTTGTTATTAAACTCGGAAAAGTTACCAGAAACTCAGTAAGTCATGTTTTCGTTACTTTTCCGTACTTATTTGAGGTGTGTAGCTACTACGGGTGTAGCTAGCTAGCTGTGTATGTAATATACACTGGTCGGTCAAGGGTATATACTGTCACTGATTACTTTGTACGCTCCATTAAGTCTATGTCAGGCTTTGTCAGCCACGTTTTTCTTCCCAAAGGCTCAAGCGTGTTCTGTGTAGAACATTTTCTGTCATTTTTGTCTTTACATTCCGGTCGAAGAATGTGATAAACATTGTCTGGTTTGTTTAATTTGTTGCTGTCCTACTTTGCCGGTTAGCTAAGCACTGGAGGGCGAACACAGAAGGCAGAGCCTGTTTATCCAGTAAAGTGACAGTATATAGGGCTAGTAGGCCTTAGGCAAATTCCTAGCAAAGCCTAAAGCTCTATATAGCTAAGCAGTATTTAATCTAGGGCTGTTAGCCCCCCCCCCCCTAAAATCTCAGTCTCCCCCTAATGAATTATTTTGATGACAACCAGTACTTATTTAGAAGACACTCAACAGTGTTGGAAATTTGTTCTGACTCAATCTCAAATATTGGTGTCAACCTAAACTTTTTCATCACTTCAAAAGTTGAGACTTTTTTATTTCTGGACCCCTATAATCCCCCCAAAGCAATACTGTCTATAGGGCTACAGGATAGCTACACACACACACACACACACACACACACACACACACACACACACACACACACACACACACACACACACACACACACACACACACACACACACACACACACACACACACACACACACACACACACACACACACACACACACACACACACACACACACACACACACACACACACACACACACACACACACACACACACACACACACACACACACACACACACACACACACACACACACACACACACACACACACACACACACACACACACACACACACACACACACACACACACACACACACACACACACACACACACACACACACACACACACACACACACACACACACACACACACACACACACACACACACACACACACACACACACACACACACACACACACACACACACACACACACACACACACACACACACACACACACACACACACACACACACACACACACACACACACACACACACACACACACACACACACACACACACACACACACACACACACACACACACACACACACACACACACACACACACACACACACAGCTAACTACACAAGATAATTTTACATGTATATGGGAAATATACGGCTACAGAATACTTGTGTAGGGGTGAAGCAGATAATAGAATGACTAAAGCAAAGAAGTGGTTTATGGAATGTACTCAGGATGAAGGAATAGAGTTGAGGAATAGTGATGGGGCAATTAAGAAGCCTAATGCTGCTCAAACTCTAGGCAAGATACATTAAAATTCCTAATATTTCCTTATACTGGTTTGTTTACTTTTTTCTTAACATTGCTATGTAGTTGAAGTTTCTAGTGCAGATCCAGTGAAATATGATGAAGACAGTGTACTGGTATGTGTATTTAACATTATTTAACAGGGAGACATCATCAGCTAGCTACAGCTTTCCGTTGTGTACTGAGCAACTATATACATTAATAATACAACACTCTATAGCATGCATATGCATACATACACAACATATCTTTGTTTGAAGCTATCTTAACAATTTCATTTCAATTTATAAATGACATGTAGGCAGATGAATGTTCCACTATAATAGTTTGTTTTCCATATCTTATGTGCACAGCCAATTGATGTGTACATTTGTATTGTGCTCAGCATGTGTGCTCTGTGACAGCAGAAAGCAATATAGCACGTACTATACCTGTAGTAAAGTCACTCCCTATACACTACATTGTCACTGTAGTATCTCTATAAAATAATGTATCGATTGATAAATTAAGCTCCTGTCTGTTGAATAATGTAAGAAATTTCAATTACCATAACATTAACCTCTCAGCTACAGCTGAGCAATACAAAACTTAAGTGTGCTTTTATACTACACATTATATCATAATCTCATTACATCATGATGATAAAGTAATTGTAAGGTCTCTATTTCACATATATATATATACACACCATAGTTTCAATGTGCAAATGGAAGAATAATTCTGTCACTGAAACATCATGACTGGAGCAAGTCAGCCATCTCTAAACAATACTGCCATATCAGTAGTAATGAAGATTTTGTTGCTCAATGGAATGGTGATAAAGCCAATGAAACCACTGATAGTTTGGATTCCACTGATAGCACAAATAAGCGTAGTTCATCATCTCGATCAATCACCTCATCACCATCCAATGAAGATCAATCCCAGCAACCTACAGCTAAAAGATTTAAACACATCAAGGATGCCATTGATTCAAGTATTGAGAGCAAAAAGAAAGGTATAGCTAGTTGATATGTATGGAGATAGGTCCATCTACTGTTGTTCTACTTTTATTGCTATTGAGCAGCATTCAAGAACAGCCAATAAATTTTTTAATTTATGGTTTCTCAGTTCAGTAATACTGCACATCAATTTTGTCAACAATTGATTGAATTATGTTCAGATTAAAGAGATAATTTGATTAACTTCTCTACCAGCGTGTTTTGTTTCATACAGTTGTACTTCATATTTCTACCTCACTGCATGCTTTACAACAGTGTTGTACTGACAACAATGTCGTCTATTATAAACATGTGTAGGTGGAAATTAATTATTTGATTGTATTTTTATGGTTTATATTATACGTGTATAATCATATTGTAAAATGAGGTATACTGGACATTATAAACATGGTTATATTTGTAATTGTATTATGTCTAATTTCAGATATAAAATGATGTTGGTTATAATATCAAGCTAATTTTATCATTTATCATGGAAATACTGATCATTTTCTATCCTTGATCTAGATCATGTTGTTGTATTCAGTAATAAAAATCAGATTTTCTTTAAAAATTGGCATGCATAATTTCCCATTTAAAATATATTAGGCAGTCACAAATGCATTATTTTCACTGTTTCAGGTCTAATGGAAATTCCTGTGCTCCAATTAAGCCAACCACCAGTCTTCCCTGTTGTGATCATGTGTGCCTGAGGACACACCACACTCTCAGTTACTGTATAAGATACATCTGCACTATTTTCATCATCATTGATGGTTCTCTCTCTTAAGTATTAGCTAAGAACAGTGAAATTGTATAGGCCCTCTGGGCTTCTAAACTATGAACATTTGGGGGCAAACATCCAAATCACTAACATATCTGTTGTATACAGCATCACCATGCCCCAGAACTGCCCATATATAGAGCCTACAGCTTTTGCTGCACTTGGCGACGGACAACAAGGTAGTGATAGCTGGAGCTGAGCAATGCAAGGGCTGCCTACATGTCTTGTTACAACAACTTGTAGTGTTCCACCTGCCTCAAACTACACTGTACTGTAGTGACATAAAAACATTAAATATGAAGGGCTTTGTGTTCACTTTAAACCTTTCACACTGCTTGACTCAATAGACTGGTTTTATGGCCTTCTCAACAAGTATCGATAGGCATTAAAAATTTTGAATGATTGCCTGTGATTATACCATAACCTCAAATTGTTTTGATTAAAAGTTGGTGTTTCAGTTAAAATGCTTCAAAGTGTACCTTAGAAATTAATTTTGGTGAACTTTGAGATGTTGTGAAAGCTATAATGGCTACAACTTCTGAGGGCGGGCTGTGCCCCCCAGACCCCTGCTGCCATAAATTCTATACTCTGGTCAGCCCCCTCTCATATCAACTACTTCCTCTGCCAATGCTCCAACAACTATTTTCTACCCCTATGTTTTGGGCCTATACCTTTTAGCGCATACACAAAACACATGTGCGTACTTCTTTTGAAAGTGTTTGTCTACATGTTTTGCTTGTGTGTAGATGGGTATGTTTGTGTGTGTGTGTGTGTGTGTGTGTATATGTGTGTGTGTGTGTGTGTGTATATGTGTGTGTGTGTGTGTGTGTGTGTGTATATGTGTGTGTGTGTGTGTGTGTGTGTGTGTGTGTGGGTGTGTGCGTGCGTGCGTGTGTGCGTGACTGCTTTATTAGTGTAATTGACTGCTTTATCAGAGTATCTCAATCTTGTATGCAATTTTTTGAAGAGGTGTGGGGGGGACGTGCCCCCCTGGATCTGCCACTGGCTTACCTCCTTTGATCAATGCTTTCTAATAGAACAGTCAGTATGTAGTGAAATGCTCTAATATAGCATTCGCTGATTAAAATATTCTAAAATTATGGTAAGGAATGTTAAGCTAGGAAGGGACACTGTATGAAGTGCATAATAGGTGAATATTTTGGGAAATTCATGAAAGCATTTTAGGCAAAATTTTGAGTATATTTGGCTCAGGCCTACTTCTTAGTAACAAATTAAGTTTGGTCCCACTGAGTTGTACCAAATGTACGCTTTGCACAGATACAGTATCTATATAAATACAGTTGGAACTCTTCACAATGGCTTGATCTTCTCTCCATTTCCTGTTCCATCCAACCCTCATGGCATATATCATAAATGTATGGAGCAGAATTTTCTTCTTTTCCACTGGCAGTCTATGTGCCTTGGGTGTGCAGCACTTTCTGTAGTAGACTAAAGCACAGTTGAACTGAAATGTCAAGGCCGACTAATCGAGATTGAATGGTGGCCATTACACTTTGCTCTTATATATTTCAATCCATTACACAACGCTACAATTGAAGAATTACAATATGTACAAAATAAACGTAAATTTACTTGAGGTGTAAAAAGGGCTTTCCGTGAGATTTCTCCTAAATATATCATGTGATGTCAATCATGAATTCAGGCCTTTGGTAAAATCATAATGTGGTACATGCCATATTGCTGTCACAGGGTTGTGTGTGCTCTGCCATGAATTTAGTGTAGCATAACTAACATTGAGTTAGTTGCTTGTGATGGCTGGGCAAAGGTTGATGGATGGGAAAGGAACTGCAATGGTAGGGCAATGCCTGCTCATGCCCACCCTGGCCATGGCTACACCTATGGTGTGTGTGTGTTGTGTGTGTGTGTGTGTGTGTGAATTTTTGTGCCCATATGTGTACATAGTTTAGTGGGTGGCGATGATTGTGTGATAGAAATAGTCTGGCCAGTAGTTTTTTGTATGATAACTGATGAGGTCCTGGGAACAGTGTAAGTGACTGTTCTATTTGAGTATTCTGTTATTAGGTGAACATTCTATTATTTGTTCTATTAGAGCAGTTGAACGGAACTTACTATATAAAAGAATGGGCTTGATTTATACAACGGATTCACTTATCTTAACACTTTTATAATTGAACTGGCACACAGATGCTTGGGTCCTACTGTACTTACTATACATCAGTTAGAGAAACAAAATAGAAGTTGTTTTATACGTAAACAATTTACTTGGTTATGTGTGACCCAGTCCTAGTAATAATAATAATAATATAGGTTATACATTCACATAGGACTTCTGGCACACTACTTATACTATGGCTTGTAACAGAATAGGATAAAGTGATATTAGCAGCACTCTACAATTCTATGGCAGGGTATGTATTTTGCAGAATGGGATCATGTGATAGAATGTTATCTGTGAAATTGTGTAGATTAGGAGAGGTATGTTCCCATATCACTACCATTATTTCTGGCAAACAGTGTATGACAGAGATCAGCATCAGTTACATCACAACTTCCACCAGCAAAGAGTGGCTTAACAATGCTGGTGTGAAGAAACACATCCACTTCCGCTATCAAGGATTCACAGATCTTCAATTAAATGAATGCCAAACAAAGATTGCATTTATGACTAGAGTCTGGTCTAGCAATCTTGCTACCAACTCAAAAAAAAATATATATATATAGCAAAGAGTGTAAGTACATATATAGATTAAAGTTTCGAGTGTATTACCCACCTTGCATAAAATGATTTATACAACTAGCTACTCATACGTATAACATTTTACATTACAGCAAAATAAATTTTTCAATCCTCAAGTGCTAAAAGGTAAATGTGTGATAGTATAGGTGCCGCATTGCCACAGAAGAAGACTTCTACTGCAGAGATATCTGACCCATCAGATGCTGAATTAAACACTTTTAATAATGTAATTAGCAATTACACAAAAAGAAAGCCTGGAATACTAAAATTTTGCCTCCATACAGCAAAAAATTAATTCCTATTTTGAGTCAATCAGTCTACCCTACAGCAATGATGAAGTTGGTTTAACAGAAGGATCACCGCTTTAAACTTAAAGGACCTACATGAGTATTTTTTTGTCGATTAACTTGTGGTAGTGATTTATTCTTTTTTGTACATTTCACCATTAGAGAATATTAAAGAAAGCTTAATATAGCTTTTTTTTATTTTTTACAAAATGATTTGTGTGGATATTATTATGGTAACGCCTCTTATTTTTGTGGTATGGTATCACAAGCCTCGCATTTTTATAAACAAACATTTTCAGAAACTTTAATTATCATTCCCTGTATTCACAGGCTTTCGCCTTCCCACAGGTCCCTAGTGGGATAGCATTCACAGATAAAGCATTCTCTTATGCTGTGAATAGCTGACAATATATCACGTTTGTGTAATTCAAGAAATCACACATACATTGGTATCTTGCAATTCCAGAAGGTTTTTGTGTTTTATGTCAGGAGTATTTATCTGAATGACAATGTTTACATCTATATATGAGTATGAAACTAAACAACGGGGACATTGCAATGCTTCATTGGTAAATTATTTTTAAAAATCAAGTTATTTTTTCGACATATCTTGACAGAAAGTTTCACCGCCGAAGAGCTGATTTTTTGATCACGACTACTGTTGTCTTATGCTGTATTTGTTTAGTGACTATAAATTATATTGCCATCACTACCTCAGGACTCCAACAACGGTTCAAAAAATCAGAGATATATGGCATAAAGCTTTAAAATGATCAACAAGGAAGAAGAATTTCCTTGTCTGCTATTAATAGATAGAGGTACTTCAGTGATACATGTTCAAATAAAACTAAACGAAGATGATCGGACAAAAAGACTCCATCTAGTCCTTACAAAGATGAGAAGTATTGAAATAAAATGTGCAGCATTGCTTAGGTGTAATGTATCAGAAACTTGGGAATCCCGAGTTCTAGTGTCTTGTGGCGGTGGAATATTCTTATTATTTCATGGCACTGTGTGTAGTCACCTATAGTCCTACAAAGATGCAAAGTACACTCCATTGGACCAAGGTTGGGGCATGCTACAGTGAGTTATCATACTGTAAATATAGGGTTATCTTGTATTTTATAGAGTTTGTTCCCAATAAGTTTTAAGACACAGCAAAAACTGAATTAAAAGATGCAGTCAATGACTGTTGCTGCAATGCCAGAAGGAAAACAAAAAAGGCAGTGACCTAGTGTGCGCAAGAGACAGTAATATAACAAATGTTTGATTACTTTGATATTTCGTTACTTTATTGCAAATCCATGAATATTTTATGGTAACCTAATGAACATGTAGGGGGGGTAGTGAATACCATGTAGAAACCTGCAGACACTCTGTAGAAACCCTTACAATAGCTGGTACATTACAGGCATACAACACGTATGTGACACATAAGTGATGGCCGCTTGACAGAACAGAACAGGATTAGTCACAGTTTCAAATACAGACCTGCTATCACCTAGAGACAGATCTGCAATCATAATCATGTGACAGACCTGTTTCATGGTAGAAATTTGTGTATGGGTACAGAAAAGTGTTCATAAATGACATTTTGGTAGGATTAGAGAGGATTCTGGATTACGCAGGCGTTGGATTAGAGTGGTTCGACTGTAGATAGGCATGGTTATGAACTATATGACGTAAATATGTAAGTAGATTTTGTCAATCCTTGTGCAGATACCGAGAAACGAAAGAAGAAAAACAAAAGCACAGGCATTTGTCTATGTATGTAGGGTAACAAGATGTTGTCAAAACAGTTGCACTAACCATTGATATACTCTATATTTCTTTAAAGGACTAATACTGATGACTGGCAAATGGTGGCAGTAGCTGCATAGCTGAGGGTGAGCTATACGCACTAGCATTACTTAATGATCCAGAATTAGCTAGCCTACCAAGAAATGACCTCAGTGAAATTTTACAAGTTATATTCATAAGTACTGGATGTGATTTTATATCATTTTTTAAAACAGTAGGAAAATCAACAATGCTTACTAACTTTTATCAGTATGCTGAATTTATTGTCTGTTTAGACAAGACTCTTCCACAAAACAAGGATGAGGGATTTTCAGCATTTGTCCGATTGATAGGCACATGCTACTTTAAGAAGCATTTGTCTTCCTTTGTTTCACTATATGAACATCACACACCAAAACATTTATATAACTCACTGGATGACTCTATTGATGACCCAAAATGTAGACACGAGAAGTGGCTTCAAGTTATCCAAACTGTTGTAAATAATTGAATCACAAATGAAGAAGAAATGGTACCATCATTTACTTCATTGTGGAACACTGGCTACACACGTACTGGGTGGATCGTATAAATCTGAGCAATTATAGCTACCACAACTGAGATGACTCATACAATACCAGCAGTTACCTCAATTCCAATACTGTTGACTTCAACACAAGCAGTTAAATCCATGTTTCCAAAATACGTAGAACAAAGTCGTATCCACTGTCCTCCTTTGGAAAGCCACAAGACACTTGTAATTTCTTCATGAAACAATTGGGAATGTAGCTCCAGTCATTTATCCTGTAGTACTGTGTGAATGCTACAGTTTGTCAGCATTAAAAAGTCCATTGTTTGTGGATTCTTCTATTATTAAAGTCTGTATGTTACACCTTGCTGGGTCATTTTCATTATCTAATTGGATTGGATTGTTTTAAATCAGCATGTTCCTTATTACTGTGTGTTTCGATTCTAAGGCTGCTTTTTTAAGGAGAATTTCTGAAAGAAAACATTTGGATGACATTTCTAGGTGGAAAATGCATGACCCTTACTTACGTATGTGTGTAAACCATACAGAGTCTCTTCCAGGCCAGCTAAATAGAGATGTGGGGCTTTCATTGTCATTAAAAATTGAAGCCATTGTTAATTGTATAGGTACATTCTCTAAAGCTTTCTTGGGGAATACTATATATATGCCGTGTTGTGTAATAGACACATTTGTATCCTTGTACCAACTTCCTGTTACACACAGGATGAAGATCTGTATGAACAGTTGAGCATCATAAAGAGAGAAATAAAATGAAAGAATGTCAAGTAGGTACATTAACTTCTAGTATGGGTGCAATGCGTATAGATTATTTTCCCAATAATCAGTTTAATTGCATGTCCATCTATCCAGCACTGTATCTCCCATAATAAACTTACAAGGCTGAAAGCAAGTCTGTCCCTATAGAAGAAGTTTCAAATAATGTATGGATATTGATGGGTTTATATGTAAATTGAGTTACATGGATGAGTATATATATATATATTATTGTTTGTGCATTTCGGAAGTGTAATCACAACATACGTAAACATGGTGGTTACTTGATTTAATAAACTTAATGTGGATCTGTCTATCATGCATTCTTAAAGTATACCAAGGGAATACACATTTGGATAATGAGAGCAAAATTCAATTTGAACGAAAATGGTGTACTTAACACACTCCTCAAGTAGTGTCTTGTTTGCACAATTGGTTGGTTCTACATCCTCTTGTGGATAAATTGGATATTGGTACCACTGTATAGAAAGACTAAAACATGATGCCTATTGGCTGCAACAATAGGCGGACCCAGACACTTATATTGTTCTTGTGTCATGAGGTTCAAAAAGGCTTGCACTTGATCCCAAGATAAGGAAATTAGTGAAACAGAAAACCAAACATTAAAGATATGAAACCTAGTTTGGTGGCCAGGGTTCTTTTATGTGCAAAAATTATGTACAAAAGTCCCAATCTAATCTCATGAGAACACTGCAAGTGATACAGTATACTACAATACTGTACTGTTTGATTGCATAGCAAGCTAGACATCAACTCTCAAGTTCACACAATTCAGTGACCTTTACAAGAGTTGATACCCAGGACTATGTTAGTGACACATATGACAATGTTAGTATATGAATGTTGACTGTGGTGGGCTAGTTGTCACCCTCAAAATCACTCTGTGTGTAAATGAGTCTGATGGTGAACACTAGGATCAGTCACAGAATTCAGTCAACATTTTATACATCTGCTCCAACTAATAAGCTGTTTAGATTTAGAAGTTGCTAATAATGTAGGAGGAAGTACAAGAACAGGAAGAATATTTGTACCACAGACACGAGTTTACTGTATATGATAATCAAATTTCATTCGATTTGCAAAACAAAGTTAACTGCAGAGTAAAACGTCATAAATGCTGATGGAGGCACCACATTAAATGAATTAGACTAGATGAATGCATAGCATTGAAGGGGCAAATTTATAGGTTAGGCTTAACTAGAGATTCTATGTAGGAGAGATGCATTGGTTACTGTTGATGACTGGAAACATTCGATGTAAAAGAGTTTTTAGATGGATAACGATGGCCTCAACAGTAACATGGCCCCTCTGACTGTGGCACAGGCTTCCTTGCAACAAAACTGAGATTTTGCTGCTCCCACTAGTCATCATGACCAGGTGTAATACAGGTTTGTGTACCATTATTTAACTATTGTTGTAAATTTCAGGGACAAGCCCATATGAAAGTGTAGAGAATCTATCCCACTGGCTGGATTTTCTAATGGCCAGTGGGGCCTGCTTGTATGAATGGGAGGGCCCATCCTCCCAAGAAGATGAAGCTTCTATGGCACAATGTATCAATGGAAGAGGTGGCTGAATTTCACCGCAGAATAGATAACATCACAGCTGTGTGGTCCCATGAACTTCGAATGGCAGGGACATCACTGGGAACTATTTTCTAGATCAACAGTTTTGGGCACACGAAAGTGTTCCCCATCAATACAGGGCCTTTCTGTGGCATACTGTAAATAACATGTAAGGTAGGGTGATATAGAGCATTGGTTTCTTCATTATATATGTGTTAGCCATAGGAGACAGCTGAAATTATCTGTAGTGTTTATTTATTTGATTTTTGTAATTAGCTATATTTATTTGTGATTTGTTTCTTTATCCTTATAATTACAATTAAAATACATTGTATCAAAGTTCACAATATAGATAGGGAGGGAGTCTCCAACGCTATATTACCTGGTCAAACACACTGCATTCAAAGATGTGTTGATATGTGTTGAAACTTGTGTCAATTTATCAAAGGGAAGTGTTTGTGGTGCTTTGCTGTGTGAAATAGGTAAGCAGCTGTGTTTCAATAGAATTGACACTCCTTTTAGTAGCGATCTAATACATTAGGGCACTGATAGTCATTGTGCAACCTTTGAACACAGTGTGTCTTGACCTTGGCAAGTAACAACCTTTGGAAAAGTGGTGTTCTTAGAAAACACCTGACGGTTTTCAAAGAGCAGTGTTCTATTATGCTGGAAAGGTGTGCTGTTTACGAGGAGGAGGAGAACAGCGTAATTTAAAGCCTTCACAATTCAAGCGACAAACCAATCCTGATATGTATTTGTACACCGAACATGGATCAAAGAACCGCAATGGGGGATTTTATCAACTTGACATGCCTAATAAAACAGTGTCAATTTACAAGAATGTTTCTGTTGGGGAACGTTGCTTGGTAACATTGTTAGATTTATATCTATGCAAACTACCACAAAGTGCTATCGACTGAGATGTGTTTTATTGTAGGTCCCTAGTGACGTTTTCTGAAGAGGGACCATGGTATTCTGAACAACTTAGAGGTGTCAACTATCTAAATGAAATGGTGAAAACGATGTTTAGTAAAGGTAACACAAAGGGTAAATTTACTAACTACAGTTTAAGGGCTTCAGGAACAACAGAATTGTTTCAAAAGGAAGTCCCAGAGAAAGTAATCCAGGAAATCACTGGACACCGATCATTAAAAGCTCTATGACAATATGAAAAGGCATCAAGTGTTCAGAAACAAGCTGCGAGCAATATAATTACTGGTACTTCAAGTCAAAATTTTAATGCAGAAGTTGAAAGAGTGATGAACACTAATGTCAGCAGTGCTTCACCTCCAATATTGTTTACTAACAGCTATGGCAATACTAGTGCTATCACTCCTGTACCAGAACCAATCTTCTCTTCAGTTGTTAACAGTAATGCTAGCTCTACCAGTGCCATCAGGGCATTAGTCTTCTCCCTGATTATTCACAGTAATGGTAGTGGAACAATCAATTTCACTATCAACTTTGGAGAAAGGAGCACCCAAAGCATGCAGCCATCTGTCAGCTTACCTGCTGGTGATGAATTGTTACAAGGCTTAGATATAGAAGAATTTGTGAAAGACACATAGTTAAATTGCATGTGTGCAAGCACACTAGATAATAGTTAGACGTCAAGAACCAGGGTTCTACGGGATTTAGAAAACTTGAAGGCCTTGGGCTGTAGCGCCCTCGCTTCGCTCGGGCGCTACTAAGGGCCTGAAGGTTTTCTAAATCCCGTAGAACCCAGTGGTTTTTGACGTCTAACTTATTTAGACTACAACTCGTTATTGTACCTTGAGTTGACAGATGCTTGTAAACGAGAAATGTATGGCTAATTACTAGAAACAAGCCCTCTACACCTCCCTACATGGCGGGACCTCAGTGTGGCTGTTGCTACCCATTTAAACGCCCATGCGTTGCCAATGTTACAGGCACGTGCTATGTATTGAAGTACTGGACTCAGCGACTGGACTACAACTCATTGTTGCTGTTGTTGTGCCTCGACAGCTGCTTGTAAGCAAGTAATATAGTGTTGATTAGTACAAACAAGCCCATTACACCTCCCTCTAATTCAGTACGGCTGTTACTAGCCATTTAAACACCCATGCATTGCCAATGTTACAGACGCATAATTATTGTGTTTCGTATCGCCTCAGAGTGTGGTCTCTATTGGACATGAGCGTGGCTCTACGAGATTTAGAGACCACGTTTTCAGCCAATCAAATTTCAGTATCAAACTTGTTGTAGTCTAATTTGAGATTATAGCATGCGTGAATTTTATCTTGTAAGTGTAAATACAGTGTACACATGATTTATCAACTATAATGATATCAATACGGGAAGCCAAATACATTAATTTTACTTGTTTAAAATTAAGGTGTTAATAGACTACAATTGACACCTCTTTGGTCTGTGTTCAGCCATGCATGTGTGATTTGCTTATCTGTCACTTGTTTGTTAAGGTATAGAGTTGTTTCATCACGTGAGCTACATTACGTAAATAATTTAACTCGCCCACGCATCCACCATCTTCGCATACAGAACAAGGCACAAATAATATGGTGCAGTGTGCTGTGTTTGGTTGTAACAACCGTTCTGGTCGTGATAAGCACGTTTCTTACTACTGTATACCAGCGGTATTGAGACACACACACGATAAACGTGATTTAGAACTGTCTACGAAATGGAGAGATGGTTTCCTTGCTCGAATCAATAGGGCCGATCTGACAGTGAAAGTATTAGAAAGTGGGACAGCGACAGACTACAGGGTGTGTTCACGACATTTTAGATCAGGCAGGCCAGCAAAACTCTACGATGTAACTGATCCAGACTGGCTGCCTTCCATCAATCTTGGTCACAAGAAGTTGCAGTCACAGGGAAAGGATGATGCCTCAGATGATGCCAGATATGAACGCGCAAAAAGAAGAGAAGTAGAACAAAGGAAGAGAGAAAATGGTAACCAACTTTTCAACGAGCAAATTGAAGTGATTGTAACATCAGAGATAGAGGCAATGATCAGGGAACTAGTGAAGCAGACAGCCAAGGAAATGCACGAAACTGTAGTATCCACTGAATCAGCCTTGTCAAATGTTATAGAAGATTTTCTTAATGATGGTGTAGCAGAATGTTTAAAAAGCATTTCTGAGGAAGCTTTTGAGTTAGACATTCTATGTCGAGCTGCAACAAACTGTGAATGTTTGACAGAAATAAAAGCTTTGAAACAAGAATTGAAAAGTTGTCATGCCACAATTGAGCAACTATCAACTGAGTTAAAGGAACACCTACCTCCATTTTGTGAGGAGTCAGTAAAAGACGATGTCTTTGTCTTGTATTATACCAGACTGCCCAATGCTAAGGTGTTGAAAACAATTTTTGCTCATGTTTTGAAGACTATGCCTCTTGAAGGAACCAAAAAGCTGACCCCCTTCCAAGAATTTATGTGTGTCATGCAAAAGCTCAGGTTGAACACTCCTTTACAAGGTTTAGCTTACCAGTTTAGCATATCTAAAGCAACTGTGTCCAGAATCATTACAAGATGGCTAATTCAGATGGATATCAGACTTAGAGACCTCATCATTTGGCCAGATAGAGATAGTTTAAGAAAGACCATGCCAATTTGTTTTCAGCAAAGCTTTGGAAAATCAGTTGCTGTCATCATTGATTGTTTTGAAGTATTTATGGACCGACCATCTAATTTAAAGGCGCGAGCTTCAACGTGGTCGAATTATAAGCATAAAAACACCGCAAAAGTCCTGATAGGAATCTCTCCTAAAGGAACAGTCTCTTTTGTGTCAGATGCATGGGGAGGACGTGCTAGTGACAAGCACATTACAGAAAAGTGTGGGAGTTTAAAAAAGCTTTCACCAGGCGATGTTGTACTTGCCGACCGAGGATTTGTAATCGCAGAATCTGTTGGAGCAATGCGCACAAAATTGCATATACCTGCCTTTACTAAAGGTAAAAGCCAGCTCTCTCCACTAGAAGTGGAGGAGACGAGATCTATTGCCAATGTACGGATACATGTTGAAAGAGTCATTGGATTAGTGAGACAAAAATATACTATTTTACAAAGTACTTTACCCCTCCAGTTTGTATCCACAAAGGACGGAGATGACCCATCCATTGACAGAATCATTCGTGTATGTTGTGCACTCACAAATTGTTGCGACTCTGTTATACCATTTGAATAGTTACTATCCAAAACACTTTCATTGTGATTGTTATGTAGTTGTAATTATGTAGTTCTAATTTATGCATTGATGATAAAACTGCTATTTACATGAAAAATCTCAAGACAATACCATTATTATTTAGATCCTTAGATTGTCAATCCTTTAAAGCATTATTTCTTGGACCTTTTTCTTAAAAACCTTGGTAAGATTTGGCAGTCCGCACAATACCATTTGGCTTTACTTTTGGGAAGTGTAGTTAAATGAAGGCAGGAAGTGTGAAACCTCAGTAGGGCAATCTGGATTGTCACAAGCAATCATAGTTCCCTCCTCTGGTTTATGGCAGTAACAGTAAGTTTGCTGATCTTGGCAATCTAAATCAGCAGAGCCCTCTGACGTTGCACTGTTATCCAACAATGTGCTAGCAACTGCATCTGTACTGACAGTCATATCAATAGAGCTTCTTTTAGTGGTGACAGCCGGTCTAGTATACCAGTTGCCCATTATTTCTGGAAGAAGACAGGTCTTGAAAAAGCGTTCTGATGCTAAAGTGCACTCATCCCAAACACTGCTGTCTTTATAAATGCGCTCAATGTGCATGCCTGATTCTGAGTAACTGCTATGGCCTTCATCCATTTCAAAAGTACACACACAAAAATCTCCATAAGCAACGTCACAGACATAAAGCTGGCATTGAACCTGATAGTAATAAACATGAGCATGGTCCAGGAATAGCTTTCCATCAACCTTTACCAGACAGAAATTAGAATTATCAGCCGCACTTTGAACATCTGTGCCTCTATGACAATAAGGGCATTTAATCTCGAGAACACCCACTCCATGACATGTGCAGCTAATAATGGAATCTGGTGATGCACCAATATGTGGCCACTTAGGATTTATCACCAAACCACTCTGTTATAGAGAATTCACTGTGCTTTTGCTTACTTGCTTTAAAATACAATTCTCGAGCTTCTTTCTCATGTTTACATCCCCATTTAGTTGCAGCAGTGACAAATTTGAAGTCTTCAGGATAACAAATTGTTTTAATCAATGATTGAGAAGGATTACTATAATCTGTGCGACAGACTGCTTTCATTCGCAATGCTGCTATTCGACCTGCCCGATACTTAAACCACAGCTTTGAATTGCTCTGTGACCTTGTTTCTTTCTCAACCTTCTCTGCCATTTCTCTGCTGATTTCCAGAGAAACACATTCACACTCGGCTAACAATTCGAGGTAACTCATTTGTGTGTAGCAAGACGGTTTTAATGAACTTAAAGGCTGAGGAAAGCCATCACAGAAGACTTGGGCACATACAAGTCAGTGTATTGTGGTGTTAATGACAAAATACCTGGCTTTGTACCTCCACAGCTGAGACCTTCAAAATGTGATGCCAGCTCAGATTCACTAGATTGCTTTCCTCTAACTGTTACTTTAGGATCAGCCTCCTGCTGTACATGTGTCTCTTTACCATCGATCATTACATCTAGCTTCCTTTTCCGACCTTTAGCTGATGTAAAGTCTATCTCCTTGATAGGAAGATATTCAGCAGTTTTTAAATACGATGGAATTATCCACTGGCATTCTTCTTGTGTGCATGTCCTTGTACCTTGCATTCTGGCTAGTGTCTCCAAATAGTATATTACAAATTAAAAATTAAAAATATGAAATACGGATCGCTAAATAAAGCCACGAAACAAGAAGGGATCGCTGTGGTGGTAATGTAAACCACAAATCCCTATTTTGACTATCTATAAATGCTCCATTTGAGTATAAAGAGTCAAAATAGGGATTTGTGGTTTACATTACCACCCTAGTGATCCCTTCTTGTTTCGTGGCTTTTTTAGCGATCCCTATTTCTTATTTTAATATGTCTAGTTTGTGTACTTTTTTCCAAATCCATTTATGGATTATAAGTTAATTGGCACATTATAGTGTAGCCTAAGCTAACAGAGATTCCTCAGTTTAAAACGTTAACTCATTAACTAGATATCTTAATGCAATATTAATTTGTAATCTATGATAAAGACTGTATTTTCATTCTGATTTGTACACGCATGAAATAATAAGATAGGATATATTAATTCCCAGTCTACTCAGTGTTTCAGCCACCATCGTCACACTTTGTGCCATTGCTGAAAAAACACTGCTATACGAGCTAGCTACCTGTCAGAAGAATTACTGATTGTGCACCTATCATACAGGAGACAGTGTTGATGACAGCACAGGAGACTTGAAGATGTCTTAGGTGTTTATTCTAAAAGAAGGAAAAGAATGAAACTCTATGATACAAGTTATAAGAATGGTAACTGTTAGTGTTATAATTCCTGTAGAGTCCATTTTTTTTAAAAAAAGAAGAGAAGAACGATGCATACATCAAACATGTGCATTATAGGTGTAGAGTTGTCTAGCAGAATAGGTAGTGAAGAGATAGCTATACATTGCAGCTGTAGTGCTATTGCCATAGTGATGAAGCTTACAACACCTTTGTATAAATGTACAAGTTGCACGTATGAACATGCAAGGCTGCATGCAGCAGCAACTGTGTGAGTTGGTGTTAATCAAGCTAAATAGGAGGAGATGGCTAGGCTTGGCCGAAGTCTTCCTATGCCGGTGTCTGCATGTACAAATCACAATGTCAATATACTAGTGGCCAGTGGCGTAGCCAGTCTTACATGATTACCAGGGATTTGGCAGTCATACCCATGCAAGACTACTTTAAACTGGCATATTGAGTTCCAATTTCCAGGACTTAGACTGGGCTCTAGGCCTGGAAAGCCTAGGTGTAGCCTGCTAACAGCAGTGTGTCATAAAGTGGAACACCATAGGTATAGTCAGCAAATTTAAGTCTGGTTAGCATGTGTTCATAAATGCTTGCAACTGTTAATGTCACTAGCTGATCAGAGAATCTGCTAAAGTACACAGTAGCTAGTTACAGTGACATAAGCACAGTAGCACACAATCCTCCCATATAAGACTGTCAGGCTTCACACCCTTAAGTTGTTTATGACATGGATACCATATGGGAGGGTTGTTGATGATATGTGGTTAGACCACAAAATATTTTTAAATGGTAGGGTTGTAATAAACACCTCACCCAACCTTTTTTGCTAGTTACGATTAACAAAGTGACATAATTTGGGTGGAAAAGAGTCAATGTTGCTACATTCGATGATGGTTGGTGGTAAATTATTCCAATCCTACAGGAATGCACTCTTAAGTAACTATTATCATTACGGAAGATGTAAGATGTGCCCCAGCAAACAATAAAACGATAGCTACTTACTCGACCAGTAGTGAGGTATTTTCCTGCTATATACACTGTAGAAACATCTTTTATTCAGCCAGACACAAAATGAATTGTAAGCTTCCAAACCTTTACGGTCCTTAAATTGCTCAAGCATCATGAAACTAGTTTGTAGCACTAGATATGAAACCAAATCACAGGAGTCTACTGGCACAATTCCATTGAAAGGCTCTCCATCAACAATCTTCCCGAATGGATCGTTCCCATTTATTAATGCAATTTTGTCTTTGTAACGTCTTTTATCTTCTTCTTGTAACCCTTCAAAATACGAAGACATCTGAGGAGAAATGGGAGGTGACAAAACAGACATAACTCTACGACCTGTACACGAACATGGCGGACGCGTGGGCGAGGTGAATTATTTACGTAAGGTAGCTCATGCGACGAAACAACTCTATTAAAAGACTGCATGTTCTAAACTGCCAGCCATGCTTGGTCTAACTACCAACCAGTGGTATATCTTAGTTAGACCATGGTAGAACCTTTTCATCTTCCCATGCACCATGGTACAAGTCATAGATATACCTAGTGCTTACGGCTTTATTGTTTGTTTTTTATTGCATTCATCTCCACTGCTTGTTATCTGCAGCATTGACTATAGAATAGAATTCGTAATGTAAACACACAGAATATATAACAAGTTCATCTTTTTATAGGAAAACTATCCTACACAGTCTTCAGTAGTGTAGTGCTTAGACCAAGTGGTTACTGCTGCACACACTGCTTGAAGGTTCTTAGTTTACTAATTTGTTAAGCTGCTTTACTGTAGTTGTGCCCAGTTATACTGATAGTAAAATGTCAGTAACTTTAAGTATATGGAACATAATTGTTTTACTAAGTTTTAAACTCTCAGTAAACATCAGTGAATGCAGGTTTACTGAAAAGCTACTAAAATTCCAAACAATTAACTGTTCCATATACTGGGGATATACCACTCTAGTAAACTAAGAAACTTCAAGCAGTGACATGTACTTACTGAATCTATGCAACTATCACTTGTAATCCCCAGCAATGACTAAACAGAAGGATTTATATCCCCTCTGGGGATTTTGACTCCCAGATTTAAATAGATTAGAACATGCAGTTATGTGTACAAGCTCTACAGCCCACGGAAGCGAGTACTTGTGACTTCCAATTAAAAAATCAAATATCAGCATTAATGCTTTAGCAGAGAAAGTGAGAAAATCAGAAAAGGGAATGCAGCTAGTTGAAATAAAGAGAAAGATTTTCTCAGCAATGGAGATAGTAAGCAGAACAGCATTCTAGCTGGAATCATTTCAAAAAGAATTGGCCCCACTTTATAGGGTGGTCATGATTGGTCAAATTCCAGCTAGTAATGTGAAATGGTAACAACTTCACAAACAACTTATTGAGAACATTATTATGCTGAGTGTAGTATTTCCAGATAAACGATAAATCCTCAATCTTTTGTTTCTTCTTTAACACAAATCTTCTCGATGGATGCTTCGAACGTTACAGTGTTTTGTGCAAAGCATGCATATTTACTAAGTGTAAATCCAATTTTTTGGATTATGCGGGTTTAAGGGTTAATATTAGTATGCGCAAATTATTGGTATAGTTGTCATTTTAATTTTTATTGATACAGCCAACAGCAGAATTTTTTGATGACGAATTTTTCCTGATTTACGGTAAGTTTTGTAAATAATCCATTTTCAAGAAGCAACCAAGGAATCTAATTAAGTTTATGGCTTAGTTGGAGTACTTTATTTTAACCACAATACCATGATTTCCAATGGCTCCAAAGTATTTTAGTACTCTTTTTCTACGCATGTTACTTGGGCATAATTCACAGTATTGGTGACTGCTATGAAACTTTATAAACCTTAAGTAGTACTCTTTTCCATGTTGGTGGTTCATACCACGAATCATGACATTAGTATGCAGCAGTATAAATTATCTAATCAAAAACAGCCAAGCTGTAAAAAAAGGTGCGGCCCCATAAAGGCCATGGTGAAAAAAGATGTGAAATCCAAGGTGGCGGCCAAGAAATGGCTGTGATGGTAGGTTAATGGTTACATTTTAATAACAACAATTCAGGTGAATTTGGTGCCAAGACCAAGCGGCACAAAATTCACCTGAATTGCCGTTATTAAAATGTAACCATTAACCTACCATCACAGCCATTTCTTGGCCGCCACCTTGGATTTCACATCTTTTTTCACCATGGCCTTTATGGGGGCCGCACCTTTTTTTACAGCTTGGCTGTTTTTGATTAGATATCACTTCTTTTTGTATTTGTATACTGCAAAGCCGGCCTATGGCTGGCTTTGGGGCTTTTTTAACCCATGTGTTTTTTCTTTACCACAGGAAGAAGAAAAGAACTTAAAGAAGAATTTTAGTACTTCAATTATTTTTGATTTTATTAGTAATTATACAAATTATATACATATATTTATTACATGCTCATTATTCCCCACAGGATTTTTTTTGCAGCTGATCTCTCTACTGAGTGACTTGAAATGTAGCTGAACTATATACAGGATGGTTTCTTTGTAGTTGAACTCTCTGTAACAGGGATTTGTTTGCAGCTAAACTCTCTACATGGTGGTGCCGAACTCTCTACATGATGGTTTCTTTGTAGCTGAACTCTCTATAAGGTGACTTCGTCTAGCTGAACTCTCTACAGGGTGATTTTTTGTAGCTGAACTCTCTGCAGGGTGATTTGTTTGCAGCTGAACTCTCTACATGATGGTTTCTTTGTAGCTGAACTCTCTACAAGGTGACTTCGTCCAGTTGATCTCTCTACGGGGTGATTTGTTTCTAGCTGAACTCTCTACAGGTGAATTGTTTGCAGCTAAACTCTCTACATGGTGGTTTCTTTGTAGCTGAACTCTCTACAAGGTAACTTCTTCTCTACAGGGTGATTTATTGTAGTCGAATTCTCTACAAGGTGGTTTGTATGAGGCTGAACTCTCTACATGGCGGTTTCTTTGTAGCTGAACTCTCTACAGAGTGATTTGTTTGCAGCTGAACTCTCTACATGATGGTTTCTTTGTAACTGAACACTCTACAAGGTGACTTCTTCTAGCTGATCTTTCTACAGGGTGAATTGTTGTAGCTGAACTATCTACAAGGTAACTTCTTCTAGCTGATCTCTATACAGGGTGATTTGTTTGTAGTTGAATTCTGTACAGGTGGTTTCTTTGTAGCTGAACTCTGTACATGATGGTTTCTTTGTAGCTAAACTCTTTACAAGGTGACTTCTTCTAGCTGAACTCTGTACGGGGTAATTTCTTTGTAGCTGAACTCTCTATATGATGGTTTCTTTGTAAATGAACTCTCTACAAGGTGAATTCTTCTACTTGATCTCTCTACAGGGTGATTTGTTTGTAGCTGAACTCACTAAAGGGTGATTTTGCTTGTAGCTGAACTCCTTGCATTGTATCTAGTTTCTAGCTGATCTCTCTACAGGGTGATTTGTTTGTAGCTGATCTCTCTACAAGTTAATTTGTGTGTAGCTGATCTCTCTGCAGGTTGATTAATTTGCAGCCGATCTCTCTACAAGGTAATTTGTTTGCAGCTGAACTGTCTATAAAGTGATTTATTTGTAGCTGATCTCTCTGCAGGTTGATTTGTTTTAGCTGAACTCTCTACAAGTTGATTTGTGTGCAGCTGATCTCTCTGCAGGTTGATTTGTTTGTAGCCGATCTCTCTACAGGGCAATTTGTTTGTAGCTGATCTCTCTACAGGGTGATTTTTTTGTAGCTGACCTCTCTTCAGGGTGATTTGTTTCTAGCTGATCTCTCTACAGGGTGATTTTTTGTAGCTGACCTCTCTTCAGGGTGATTTGTTTCTAGCTGATTGCTCTACAGGTTGATTTGTTTGTAGATAAACTCTCTACAGGGTAATTTGCTTGTAGCTGAACTCCTTACTTTGTGTCTAGTTTGTAGCTGATCTCTCTACAGGGTGATTTGTTTGTAGCTGAACTCCTTACATTGTGTGTAGTTTCTAGCTGATCTCTCTACAAGTTGATTTGTGCGTATATAGCTGATCTCTCTGCAGGTTGATTTGTTTGTAGCCGATCTCTCTACAGGTAATCTGTTTGTAGCTGAACTCTCTATAAGGTGATTTGTTTGTAGCTGATCTCTCTGCAAGTTGATTTGTTTTAGCTGAACTCTCTACAGGGTGATTGCTTGTAGCTGAACTCCTTACATTGTGTCTAGTTTCTAGCTGATGTCTCTACAGGGTGATTTTTTGTAGCTGAACTCTCTTCAGGGTGATTTGTTTCTAGCTGATCTCTCTACAGGTAGATTTGTGTTGATTTGTTCATTGCTGATCGCTCTAAAGGTAATTGATTTGTTGCAGTTGAACACTCTGCAAAGTGTTTTGTTTGTAGCTGATCACTCTAAAGGGTAATTTGTTTGTAGCTGAACTCTCTCCACAGTGACTTGTGTGTAGCTGAATTCTGTGTAACTGAATTCTCTAGAGAGTGACTTAATTGTAGCTGAATTTTCTACACAGTGCATGACTTGTCTATAGCTGAACTTTCTTCAGTGTGACTTGTAATGTTCTGAATCTCTGTAGTGGTATATTTGCTTAACTCTCCACATGGTGACTGTCTTCTTGCTGAACTGTCTATAAGATTAACTGTTTGCAGCTGAACTCCCTACAGAATAACTTGTGATGTAATAAAATTCTATAATGGAGTAAATAAATTAGCTGAATGCTCTATTAGGGTGACTGTTCTATTAGAGTATTTCGATCTCGCATTTGCTACACGGAGTTGGCTTTCGAATCATAACTCAGTGGTTTGTAATCCGATTCTTCTGTACTACTACAAGGACTTTCTATGAAGATTATTCCAGCTATACACCGATTTTCAACTCATTGCTCTAAGCGGTTTGCCTAGTAGGCGTGAAAACTAATACTTTTTTATTCATAAAAATCGATCGCGTAATTGTGACACAGGTTGGGTTTTGTGTCATATCTCCGTGGTCTTTATCTCGATTCCTTTCAAACCACCAAAAGGCACTCCTACGATGGTTACTCCATCTACATAGCAATTTTCAACTCATTCCATGAAGCGGTTTACCCTGTAGGCGTGACAACAAATCGATCTTATTTTACGCGAATAATCGGTCATAACTCCTGAACCATTCATCGGATTTGTACCAGATTTGATGCTAGGATTCGCCTTTGGACTCCCTTTCTGTGTGCCAAATTTCAAGGCGATCGGAATACGCGTTTGCTTGTTATAGCAATGTTTGCAAGTGTGCGAAAAGACGAAGAAGAAAAAAAAACGAAGAAAAAAAAACGAAACTTTGGCAGCTCGTATCTCGGAAATGGCTGGAGCGATTTTCTTCAAATTTGGAATGTAGACTCCCTTGGCTAGCGGGCAACTGTGTAGCAAATTTGGTTCCAATCAGATACGTGATCACCGAGATACAAAGGTGTGAAAATGACGTTTTCGTTCTTCCTATCAATATACTCACGGTGTGGCGCGCCGGCTTCTTGGGCCGCACGACACTCTAAAGTATACTTTGGTGTGGCAATTATGTAGCAGTTATTGATGATAAATGTATCATTAGATTTAAATCAAATAGATGCAGCAGCAATAGCTCTTAAACAATGACTAGACCACCATTTATACATAAAAGGTGTTCTTGCTGCAAAGCTGCAAAGATTTAAAGTGCGTGGATTCTGATGAAAGAGAGCAGCAGACATTAGCCAGACAGGAAGTTACGATTTTCATAAACAGAATCATTGAGTGTAAACGTGCTAAATGTTTGTAATATCTGTATTGTAATGCTAGCTACAGTTATTTATTTTTCAATGCATCAAATTATCTTGTACACACATAGACATAGCTATAGTGTTGCTGATTTGTATATAAGTAAAATTTTATAAGTAGCTAAACTATCGATAATCGACACCCTTATTTCAGCAGAACATAACATTACCTTCACACAGCAGAGAAGCAAACTCTGGCCCAGTCCTGCATCCATGAAATAATTGAAGATACCTAATAACCGGAGCCCACACAAACGTTTATTACCGGATATATAGCTACATATACCCATCAAAATGCTGACTCATAAACCAGTCATTAATTTCATCTCATGAAATGATTATGAGCGCTGTGTCTATTCATCCATCAGTCAAGTGAATAACAAATCAAAATCCTGACCGGGTTGAGAATACAGGGAACATTGTTGCATCACCATAATTGCTCAATGGTATTGTTTAGCTCTAATTTTGGCACTGTTTACTATAAAACATATGTCACCAGATTTTACAAAACCGATCCAAATAGCACATCAGGCAAAATCAAACTAACACCACCAGTGGATAGCTACACTATCATACTAGTAGTTTTCACCCTCAGTACTACTCAAACTACTCGAGTCTGGTTTTAACAGACGTCTTTTCTGGGTGGTGTGGAGTGCTCAAATGGCGGTTTCAGGCCTTGTGAAGGACCTGCTTGGCAAGATGTTTTCTCTGTTGATTTTGCTACATATCAGCCACTAAGGAGCCAGCACAGCACTGTAATCTCGTGTCTGGACTCTAATCGTGGTCTGCCTCCATTTTGAGGTCTATCTCTTGCCCTCCCCGCCACCCCCCACCCTCCACCCCTTTGTGAGCACTCGTGATACTACTTTGCTTGTCCAACTGCTCAGATTTTCTATCTTATTTGGCGGAAACTCTACAAGCAGCTACAAGTGCTGAAGTGGCCTGAAAGGTAACAGATTGATGCATCTTTTGTGTAAATTTCATTCGCGTGCTTGCTATCCTTGGAGAGTTATGCTGGCTTCAACTCTTAAACCATTTATCTTGAAACTTCTAATGTGCGATTTGGATCGTTTTTTCCAAAATCCAGTCACATATAACACACATCTGGCTGTAAAGGAGCCAAACACACAAAAACATACTTTGGAATCACTCCATGACCAGTGCCAGCCATCATACACTGACCAGACGTCTTTCCACTGCTCCAGGATTCTTGGCAGGTCACGTGATCTCACATGATGCTCAAGAAATAATTTATAATATAGATTCTGTTCAAGAATTCTCTCCAACAGTAGCATCGTCACCTTCTCAGAGAGTGCTTCAACTGATTTATCCTCAAACTCTTGCAATGACCATGGGACAGTCATCAACCATGAACAGCTAGCTGATAATGATCACATAAGTGAGAAACATCACATACGCGCTTATTTTATATGCTATCAAAGCAGCTGTAAGTGGTACAACACTCAGTACAGCTACTAGTTCTGTCCATGGCACTTCTACTACCACTACAGCTGATGGTATTGCTATTTCTACTACTGCTACTACTAGTGTTGTCACTACCAGCAGTACTGCTGCTACTGCTACTACTAGTGTTGTCACTACCAGCAGTACTGCTGCTACTGCTACTACTAGTGTTGTCTCTACCAGCAGTACTGCTGCTACTGCTTCTACTAATGCTGAAGAAAGTGCTACTGCTAAAGCATGGGAGAAAAGTAAACATGTAATACATTATACTACATAATAACACATATACTGTTCTACAGAATTGAAGTGTAATAAAGGAAAGGACAACTCTGCTCTTGTGTAGAAAATAATGAAAATGGACCGGGAAGCTGAAAAGAGGGCAGAGGAGAACACCACGAAATGGCTCGGGCAGGAAGAAGAGCGTGAAGCAAAGTGGATGCAAAGAGAGGAGGAACATGAACAGCGCATGCTTTCTCTCTTTTCATCGTTTATGTCTCAGATGACATCATCGAGACCGCATATTCACCATACCACAGTTTCTCCTCATATTCTAGTAGCCAACTTCTGTTACTTCTAAATCCTTCACAGATGTATAGTTATCAGTCTTTTCCTAGTGCCACTTCAGTTTTTGGGTGAGTTTGCGAGGCAAGCTAGGGTTGGCCCGGCTTTGGGACTCTTGCTTCACTTGCTCCAACCCTAGCTTGCCTCAAACTCATCCAAAACTTACTTTTATACAACTAGTGTGTTTGATTCACCCTCAAGCTATGGGTGACACTGCCGGATGAATAGTGAAAATTCGTGTCTGGCTGCCGGACGAATACACACTGTATATTTAGATGTTAAAAAATCATTAAATGAGGCTTAAAGTAAGTAAACATAGTTAATGGGAGGAGTAGAACACTAAGCCATCTCCCATAAGCTATAGGTAGGCATTAAAAAGAAACAGTACTTTATTAGGAATAGTAATGCATGCGCAGTCAGTCACATGGTCAGTTTAGCAGCTGCTTGAGAGTGATAGAGCCAGTGTCACAATGCCCAAATAGACGAAGAAGGCTGTCCAGCAGAAGAGTACACCATGAAGCAAGAAGGCCGCTTCCATGACAAAAGCAAAGACTCCACCACGGAAGAATTCCACCAGACACCAGCGAGCCAAATGCTGTTTTGACGTGTTCAACCAGGAAGAGACAAGCCGACAAGATAAGCAGTATACAGCAAAAGAAGTGGCTCAAGACTTGCCAACTGACCATGAAGGATATTCCAGTTACTATCAAGGCTGTCAGCAAGGCACTACCTGAATCATCAAGCACCACTACTGGTAAAAAAAACCACTACCACTGTCACAGAAGACCAACAGACTAATGAGAAACACATTGCGGGTAAAACGCAAGATGACAAGCACTAGCCAGAACAGGACAGTGACGCTAAGGAGTTTAGTAACCCTTAAGTAACAGCCAATTTATGGTACCGTTGATATGTACTTTTGTAGAGGCGTAGAGCTTGCAAATCTTGTGGAAGATCGTAGTGGACGTAACTTCCTTAATGCTTTTATTAGAGTTGCAACGATACAGTGGTAGACATATCAATATATTGCCTCTGGTGTATCAAGATACAGCAATATATTGCACAATACAAAGTGGAGTCTATGTAATTTCTTATAAGTGAGCTGTTTTTTCTTTGAGAAGCATTAAATACTTTTCAGTTTAACCACAATGTACAACAATTTGATTGTGAACCATGTAACAAGCCATGATATGTTGATATATCATGATACGCGATATATTGGCCGTGTATCAATACAGCAATATTGTCTTAAAATGATACGTGATATATCAATATATTGTTGCATATCTCTAGCTTTTATCCAATTGTATTGTACACTGATACACAGTTTAGTAGCTCCATCCCTATAGTCTCAGATTTGCAAGTTCTAAGCCATGCACACCATAGCCCCCTCTCAAAACCACAGCATGGCTATTTACTGCACCACAACCCCACTAAATGTAAACCAAAGTAGAGTTACTATGGCTCATCATAATCCCATCCAAAACAGCTAGCCACAGTATTATTGCAAAGGATTATAGAACAACATATGTGACCGGGCCTGCGAAAACAGGGCATGTGGGCACATAAAAATTGCCTACTTTTTCAAAGTTCAACATATCATAACTTTGTATTCCATGACTCTGTAACCATGAACTTTTCAGCACTTATTAAAGATTTAGTTGGCTTTACAACACAAGTTACAGAATGAAACTATTCTATCCCAATACTGACATATGACATGTTATGTGATGGGGTGTAGTTTGTGCCCACATGCCCTATTTTCGCAGGCCCGGTCACATATACATATACTTCAACGTCATACATACACCAAACTAGTGGTGTTTTATAAACTTGTTGAAGGCATTATAGAAATCCCAACCCTACAACTCACACCACTTACATCGATCACCAGGGGACACCACAAATGATACAGAATTCCACAAGCCAGAATTAACCTATTCCTACACTCCTTTTTACCATCAACAATCAAACTTTGGAACAAATTACCAAATCATTTGGTAACTACATCATCCTTAAACATTTTTAAAGAGCAATTGACTGATCGCTTAATGATGCAATTATACCTAATCTCTGTGTGTTTGTACTCTAATTGAGTTTACACAGTAATAAAAGATAGTATAATAATAATATATTATGAAATTAAATAAAATTCCAAAAAATAAAATAAAAATTACAGTTGCCAAACAAGTCTAGCCAATATGTCTGCCTAATTACTCCGACACCAGTATTACTCTATAGTGATTCATTTTGTGAAGTAATCGTCCCCCCACACATGATCCTTGCAGCAACTCAACCAACACTCGTGCCCCCTGCTACTCCCATGTCACTTTCTTATCCTTTGATGACCTATTGAGTAGCAACAAACTTCAGCATGGTCAGGAAATGAAATCCTCTCAATCAAACCTCTCAAATGCTGAATGCCACTCAACCTCATCAGGGAAACAGCAATCATCGAAGAAACAGGAACTACCGATCCTTATTAGCAATGACTTCCCACCCATCCCAACAAGATTAAGTAAAAAGAGTGGAGGATGGGATGTACATCGTGATGTCTCAACTTCTGCCAGATCACCTAAGCTCTGCAGAGTTAAATATCAGTGACCAACCTGCTAGCTAAAAATCAAGGCCCCATGAAGTCAGCAACATTGTGGACTGGATTCAATGTTTTAGCAGCGATTTCTCTTCTCCAATTTACATTCTTGGGAGCAAGAAATCAGGTGGAACTTTTTTTTTGCGACATTGCACGGAAAAGGTGTTGTTGATGGCACTAGTACTGGAGGAATGATGAAGAGTACAGTTTGGAGGAATGTTTGATCTAAAAAGAATCATACACAGACATATTCAGTACTTGCCAAAGAGCTCTGTGTAAATATTCAATTAGACTTTGTTACCAAAAATGACATTGATCAAGATTTGGAGCTATGCATAAAACTCAGTTCAAGATTGAGATACTCTAATAGAGCAGTCACCCAACTACAAAAATCAATGCCAATCCATAAATGAGTGGTCAGAAGAAGTATAAATAGTATCAATGAATTAAGAAAATTACAGTTAAACGACTGGACCATCAATGCTCTAAAAGCAGAAGTGCAGGAGCTAGACTTCTGACCAATGGAAAATAGCATTAAAGTCATTTGCTCACACGAGATGCACAATTCTTCAGGTGTGAGTGAATATAGCTAAGTTATTTATATATTATTTATGATTACTAGGTCAATGGACAGCACATTTCCTGGCAACATTTAATTGACTTGTACCACAAACATCGGAGGAATGGCACAGCTCCCAAGTTTGGTGTTTCATTATGTGAAAATTTTAAACGGAGCATATCATACTCAAAGATGCGTGTGAACTTGGCTGCTTAGGTAAGAATGAATAGCATCCTCATTAGTGTATATGCATGCAGGAACAAGTTTGTGAAGTATCACTTAGCAGCCATTTCCTTAATTACAATTACAATACCTCCTTATTCCCAGTACTTCATGACCACATGATCATGGACATTTTTGGGTATAAAGTTGGCCGCCATGTAAATCAGGTTTCACTGGATCATAATAGTGCGCGCCCATTTAAGCATTGTGGTTAGAAGTATTTTATGGGTGTTGAGCAACTCTGTCGCTAAAGAGCTGAGTGAATCACCAGCTACAAAAGAGATAACTAAGTTTTGCTCGATGTACAATAAGTTCTTTGACTGCCAGAACACACAAAGCATGAAAGAATATATCAACAAGAGAAAATTAGAGATGTCAGTCCATACCAATCAAGAGGTGATGAACATCTCAAAGTAAGCAATATAACCCATAATACTAATAATATGTACTTTTTACAAAATGATATCTTTTTTATACAGTGGCTTAAGGATGAATTTCTTCTGTACTTGAACAACTGGAGGAAAGAGGCTGCAGCACAATCTGACCTACCACCAAAAGATAAGCAGAGACTGTGTTTAAGTAGGAAAAAAATAGAAGGGCTGCAAATGACTATTAAGTGATGATGATTACTTCTGGGGATAATAATTTTTTTGCACATCTAGCACTTTCATTTGTTGAGTTGGTAGAATATTTGTTCCTGTATATTTTGAGTGAGAGATTGTGACAAGACCCACTTGAGAGCTTCTTTAGAAAGCAATGAATGCGAAATAGCTACAGTGGTCCCTCAATTATTCAGCCATTGATTAATTGAGCTTTCTGTTATCCAAACTAGCAATGACTGCTCTATTAGAGTATTTATATAAGGTGTGTGTTCTATTAGAGTAATTGAGCAAGGCTCTGTATATAAATGAACAAGTCTTGATTATCTGAACTTTTCGATTATCTGAACACACCCAGGACCCAACGAGTTCGGATAATTGAAGGACCACTGTATTGTGACAACCCTACAGTAAATTTGTTTTTAAAGGCAGTGTATCCATCAGAATTCAAGTCTCAATAACTAAAAATCCTGTGAGAGGAAACTGCAGGAGAGGTGAGAAAAGGAATCCTCTTACACCCATGGACAATGTGTAACTACCAAAGTGTAAAAGACAGAAACAGACTTTGATCACTCTGTTAACTTGACTGCATTTATTGAACTGTAATTATGTTACCTGAATGCAAATAGCATTCTATATTACAGAAAGTTCAATTCAACTACCTCTTTTACCTGTGATAGTTACAGTTCACAATCTCACTACATTAATAATATTGATTGAAGCTAGAATTGCATTACATATGATATGGTAGGTAAAAAGCTTTTAATAGTAGTCATGAACAAAAAAAAGTTCATATAAAGTATAAGAAAGATACTGTAAAACAATAAGAAGTGAATATCTCTACTGTGCACAATGGTTAACCTGGTACAGACAGTTATGCAAGGCATCCATCAATTATGTAACAAATGCAAACAACGTAACCCTTATACCTACAAATGGTTCGAAATTTTGAAAACATGTGCATCCTAAATAAAGCACTGCAACTTTCAAACCACTTCTATGGCAACACAATTACATCAGTCTACTTGTGACATAATAAAGATTATAAAGATATTAAACTGTGAGGACAAAATTGCTGTGCAAGCAACCTTTTGGTAGAACACACAATCCTTTACGTATATGTTAAAGCATAGCCGCAAGTGCTATATGAAAAATAAAGTACGAGGCGCTTGGCCTCGATGCTAATAAAGCACTCGGCTTCACCTCGTGCTATATTAGCATCTCGGCCACACGCCTCGTACTTTATTTTTCATATAGCACGAGCAAGGCTATGCTTTAAATGATTTATGAAACTTTCTAGTCATGTAGCTTCACCATACACTAGGACTCGTAATTAACACGTGTTAGCAGCCTTAACGCACACGAACTAGTTCAACAAAGTAACTCACACGTATTTCACCATAGTTTGGCATGGAGGGTTATAACTCGAGCTACATATACTGTATGGGATTAATGATAGTTGTCACTGTCACAAATTCTAAGGCATGCTGTTTGGGCATTTCGCTTGGGCATGCTGCTGCTAGCTAATCAACGCAAATTTTGTTTAATAAATAGAGTATGAATGTAGTCTATTAGCTACATAGTAACCAGACTAGCTACTCCATTTGTTCATTAATAGCATTGTTAAATCTTTGATACAGATCTGATATTGTTAACATCAAGCACTGATAACAGCAATGAAGACTCAACAACCATGTGGATTTTTTATGCTGCTGGTGGTTGTGCTGTGATACTCATCATAGTATACTGACAATCACTGTTATTTATTAATACTGAAAATCCATCAATATAAGAAGTGCATCAGTAAGTAACTATTTTACCACTATGTAGGTAACCAATGTTGCTACATGCAGTTTCCAATCATAAAGAAAAGATACTTGCAGTTATCAAACATGAAAGGTGGGTATTATTTAGAGTGAGTTATATTGTATATAACATTTGTTTCTATAGCAACAGTACCAAATGAGAACTTCCATATCTTGCGTGCACAACAAAAATTGTATTATGTGTATATATATATAATAATATACATTTTTATGTAGTATTACTTTTAACTGGTAGTGCCTGCGGAAAATGCATGTGGTACTAAGACAATTGTTATGTCCTATTGTGTGAATACACTTAAATTTGAATATTACTAATGATCAAGGAGTAATCACACCATTACATACCAACAAAGACATGATTACACATAGCTACTGATGTGCACACATAATTTCCTCAACTGTGTGTGGCACTAGCATCTATTTATAATGTCGGTGGCCTTGTGCACTGGAATTACTGCACATCTGTGCAGTATTCATGCAGAGCACAGTTCTCATGAAGGTGGCATATCAAGATGTGTCCCATTACAACCATGCACATACATGAAAAAGATTTTAAGCGGCAGGGATGTACTCAACTTCATTTTGACCATGATGTTGCATGAACTAACAAAGTGTCTGAGTATGGTATGAGGATCAGTATACCAATAGTTGGTGCATCGCCACATCGACCTATGTTCTAATTCAACTTGCTTTTGTCACATAGATTTTGTGTATTTATGTAGTCAATTGAGTAACTGAATTGTAGATTCATTTCTACACCCTAGTCATGGTATTGTGATGTTGACTTATTGCATGTATGCAGTACAGTATTGAGTATGGGTATTCAAGTTTATCAGCTGTACTGAGCAAGGTCAACACAACCATGTGGATAGTAGTCTTTTGTTGCTTCCTGAATCAAGGTGCATTGCCAAGATCAATTTTCATATGAAGGGCAACTCTGTCGCTAAAGAGCTGAGTGAATCACCAGCTACAAAAGAGATAACTAAGTTTTGCTCAATGTTCCATAAGTTCTTTGACTACCGGAACACACAAAGCATGAAAGAATATATCAACAAGAGAAAATTAGAGATGTCAGTCCATACCAATCAAGAGGTGATGAACATCTCAAAGTAAGCAATATAACCCATAATACTAATAATATGTACTTTTTACAAAATGATATCTTTTTTATACAGTGGCTTAAGGATGAATTTCTTCTGTACTTGAACAACTGGAGGAAATAGGCTGCAGCACAATCTGACCTACCACCAAAAGATAAGCAGAGACTGTGTTTAAGTAGGAAAAAATAGAAGGGCTGCAAATGACTATTAAGTGATGATGATTACTTCTAGGGATAATAATTTTTTTGCACATCTAGCACTTTCATTTGTTGAGTTGGTAGAATATTTGTTCCTGTACATTTTGAGTGAGAGATTGTGACAAGACCCACTTGAGAGCTTCTTTAGAAAGCAATGAATGCGAAATAGCTACAGTGGTCCCTCAATTATTCAGCCATTGATTAATTGAGCTTTCTGTTATCCAAACTAGCAATGACTGCTCTATTAGAGTATTTATATAAGGTGTGTGTTCTATTAGAGTAATTGAGCAAGGCTCTGTATATAAATGAACAAGTCTTGATTATCCGAACTTTTCGATTATCTGAACACACCCAGGGCCCAACGAGTTCGGATAATCGAAGGACCACTGTATTGTGACAACCCTACAGTAAATTTGTTTTTAAGGCAGTGTATCCATCAGAATTCAAGTCTCAATAACTAAAAATCCTGTGAGAGGAAACTGCAGGAGAGGTGAGAAAAGGAATCCTCTTACACCCATGGACAATGTGTAACTACCAAAGTGTAAAAGACAGAAACAGACTTTGATCACTCTGTTAACTTGACTGCATTTATTGAACTGTAATTATGTTACCTGAATGTAAATAGCATTCTATATTACAGAAAGTTCAATTCAACTACCTCTTTTACCTGTGATAGTTACAGTTCACAATCTCACTACATTAATAATATTGATTGAAGCTAGAATTGCATTACATATGATATGGTAGGTAAAAAGCTTTTAATAGTGGTCATGAACAAAAAAAGTTCACATACAAGTATAAGAAAGATACTGTAAAACAATAAGAAGTGAATATCTCTACTGTGCACAATGGTTAACTTGGTACAGACAGTTATGCAAGGCATCCATCAATTATGTAACAAATGCAAACAACGTAACCCTTATACCCACAAATGGTTCGAAATTTTGAAAACATGTGCATCCTAAATAAAGCACTGCAACTTTCAAACCACTTCTATGGCAACACAATTACATCAGTCTACTTAAGATTATAAAGATATTAAACTGTGAGGACAAAATTGCTGTGCAAGCAACCTTTTGGTAGAACACAGAATCCTTTACGTATATGTTAAAGCATAGCTGCAAGTAGGAGGCGCTTGGCCTCGATGTTAATAAAGCACTCAGCTTCACCTCATGCTTTATTAGCATCTCGGCCACACGCCTCGTACTTTATTTTTCATATAGCACGAGCAAGGCTATGCTTTAAATGATTTATGGAACTTTCTAGTCATGTAGCTTCACCATACACTAGGACTCGTAATTAACACGTGTTAGCAGCCTTAACGCACACGAACTAGTTCAACAAAGTAACTCACACGTATTTCACCATAGTTTGGCATGGAGGGTTATAACTCGAGCTGCATATGCTGTATGGGATTAATGATAGTTGTCACAGTCACAAATTCTAAGGCACACTGTTTGGGAATTTCACTTGGGTATGCTGCTGCTAGCTAATCAACGCTAATTGATCATTAATTTTGTTTAATAAATAGAGTATGAATGTAGTCTATTAGCTACATAGTAACCAGACTAGCTACTCCATTTGTTCATTAATAGCATTGTTAAATCTTTGATACAGATCTGACATTGTTAACATCAAGCACTGATAACAGCAATGAAGACTCAACAACCATGTGGATTTTTTATGCTGCTGGTGGTTGTGCTGTGATACTCATAATAGTATATTGACAATCACTGTTATTTTATTAATACTGAAAATCCATCAATATAAGAAGTGCATCAGTGAGTAACTATTTTACCACTATGTAGGTAACCAATGTTGCTACAGTTTCCAATCATAAAGAAAAGATACTTGCAGCTATCAAACATGAAAGGTGGGTATTATTTAGAGTGAGTGATTGTATATAACATTTGTTTCTATAGCAACAGTACCAAATGAGAATTTCCATATCTTGCGTGCACAACAATAATTGTATTATATATATATATATATATATATATATATAATAATAAAATACATTTTTATGTATTATTACTTTTAACTAGTAGTGCCTGCGCAAAATGTGGTACTAAGACAATTGTTATGTCCTATTGTGTGTGTGAATACACTTAAATTTGAATATTACTAATGACATACCAACAAAGACATGATTACACATAGCTACTGATGTGCACACATAATTTCCTCAACTGTGTGTGGCACTAGCATCTATTTATAATGTTGGTGGCCTTGTGCACTGGAATTACTGCACATCTGTGCAGTATTCATGCAGAGCACTGGTGCTTCATCATGTCAGCAATAACAACTCCCACAATCGATTTCAAGCTGATTTTTTTTATGTAAAGAAATAGACAGCACACTGTTATATTGGAGAAATCTGATGATTTCTAGAAAGATGCATTGTACCTATTGCGGAATGCCAAAGGCACCCATCAGGGTGAAGCAGTGGCAAAAAGTGAAAACAAATGCAGGCCCATAGCCTTAGTCAAGTTACGCTAGTCTAAAAGCATCAGGCAGTTAGTAAGTTAATTAGCTAGTTAGTCATTCAGCAGAAAATTCTGTTAAATAATATTGCTAAATTTAATTCGTAGCAACTTATTAAAAGTGTTATTAGCTACTCTGAAGACAGTTTTGTGCTTGATTCAGTACTGCTAAGGCATCACAAAGTTATTGTGAGGTTGATTTCTGAGCAATACTTTTGTGTGAGAAAACCTAAATGCCCTGATTCCTAACTATAATACAAAAAGTGATAATATGTGCCATTTGCATCTTGGTATTATTTTTGATATAGAAAAGAGAGTGGGGATAACTACATAAAATGGAAAATGGAACCACTAGTGTCTAGCGTTGAAAGTCAACCAAAAGCTAAAGAGTTGCCAGAATTTTTGCGTGTCCAGGGGACGTCACCAAGGACTAAAGTAGCGAAAACACTGTTGGATGTATTTCAGCTGTTTTTTACATTGGCGATTTTAAGCTGCAATTCGACAGAGACCAAAGAATTTACATCCCAGAAAGGTAAAACACTTGAGTTTTGTAATTCAGAACTTATGGCCTTCGTCAGTATTAATATCGCAATGGGAATGCTGCACCTCCCGCAAGTGAAGAACTTTTGGTCAACCAATGTTATTTTGGCAACACCTTGGTTTCCAGGAATAACGTCTAGGGACCGTTTTTACACGGTACTAAGCTACTTGCATTTAGCTGATTCAAAATCACAAAAACAATAAGGTGAGACAGGATTATCAGGATATGACCCATTATTCAAGGTAAAAATAGACCATTTAATTGCTGTGTATGCACAGTATTATTATCCATCATGGTATCTCAGTATTGATGAAATGATGGTTAGCACTAGATGCCGTATTTTTTTTTTACAATACTTACCTAAGAAGCCAACTAAATTTGGCATCAAGGTGAGGGTTAATACTGAGGCAAAATCAGGCTATTTTCTGAACTTCCAGATATACACTGGTAGTGACACCAAAACCAAGGAAAAGGCTTGGGCCATCGTGTTGTCATGGACTTGATGCAATCATACTTGTTCAAGAACCACTGTCTATTCATAGACAATTTTTACACAAGCATTAAGTTGTTGGGAGACCTGCTTGACAAGGATACCTATTGTGTTGGTCATGTACCAGTAGAAAAAAATTTCCCAATTGACCTTATCACAGCCAAGGACTGCATTCACTAAAAAGAGGTGCACCACGACTCAGACGCTCTATGCTGTGGCACACCAGGTGTCAAAAACCTCCTTGTTCTCTTAGACCAGAACTGCCTTGTTTGATTGTGACATGGGATTCCTGGTGTGCCCAATCCTGCCAAGAGTGCTGCTGATGAGTTCCTGAAAGTTAGGATGGGGCAGATCCCTGCTGGGTCAGGAAGATCTATGTTACATTGGAAGCATGCCAAAGGATAGCTGCGCTGTGTACAATGCTTGGGATCAGCGTGATTCTCAAAATGAACAGCGCCATGACAAAGGTGAAAGGGAAAGGTGTTGCTGTACATGTGAGTGCTGCATACTACTTATGCCACACTGACAAGTGCATCATGTAGTGGATCAGAATCGTGATGAATTCAAGACCCCTACTTTCACAAGTGCGGTTGATGAAGCAAATGCTGAGTTTGGGGACTGGGTAGCTGAAGCAGGGCTTATGATATGGCTATCAAGTCTCGAGTGACAACAGGTTTGGCAAGTATTTTTGGGAAAATACATGGCAGGTGTTGCAGACATTGCGGAGCTTAAACAGCTGTATGCAGAGTATGAGGACATCAGCGAGGAGGCTGTTGCAAAGAAGGCTGCAGCTAGGCTGCTCGTCTGTTGTGCAAAAGAAGTGTTGTTCAGTATCCTCGATGAGGGCAGTGATGAAGAGAGTGAAGAGGAGGAAGGGCATTTTCTTATACAATTACAATTACATAGTATATAAATGCATTTTTAAAACCATTGATTAATTCGAACATACAGCTAGCCGATATTATCCCAGAGTAATAAATCATCACTACTCCAGTGTACAATGTATACATATATACACCAAACTGGATAATTTCAACATGTTTGTCAACACCAAGCAGTAGCCTAATGTCAATATACGTAACATCAGTAAGTCAGAGGAGAGAAAGGCTGGTAGTGGCTATGGTATATACTCCAAATGATAACTGGACAAGAAACACACCGACTCAGATATATTTCCCGGAGAGGCAAAAAGGGACAGAGAAATCCAACAACTATCAATATGGGCTCCTAACTTTATTAATGCAGGCAGATAAACCTTTTCTTATTTGCGCATTTCTACGGGGATACCGTTCCTATTGTTCCATATTTGAATTAAGTTGTCTTCCCTGACACATTAAAACAATAAATATAAAGATCATAGATATACCTAGTGCTTACGGCTTTATTGTATTGTTATTTCTATTACATTCATCTCCAGGCACCACTGCTTGTTATCTGCAGCATTGACTATAGAATAGAATTCGTAATGTAAACACACAGTATAAATAACAAGTTCATCTTTTTATAGGAAAACCATCCTACACAGTCTTCAGTAGTGTAATGCTTAGACCAAGTGGTTACTGCTGCACATGTACTTACCGAATCTATGCAACTATCACTTGTAATCCCCAGCACAGACTAAACAGAAGGATTTATATCCCCCCTCTGGGGCTTTTGACTCCCAGATTTAAATAGATTAGAACATGCAGTTATGTATACAAGCTCTACAGCCAACAAAAGCCAGTACTTGTGACTTACAATAAGAAAAGCAATATCACCATCAATGCTTTAGCAGAGAAGTAAGAAAATCAGAAAAGAGAATACAGCTAGTTGGAAAAAATGAGAAAGATTTTCTCAGCAATGGAGATAGTAAGCGGAGCAGCATTCCAGCTGGAATCAGAGTAAGAAACATTTGACATGTCTTCCGTAAACTCATATGAATGATGTGCCATACTGAACTAGTGACTATTGGTAAATGCAATTGCTGATCTTTGCTGAGGACTTTGACTAATAGTGCTACAAGTTTCACCAATGGTAAGATACAGTATGTTTCCAGCAATTGCCCTTCGCTTGTTCCTTGTAAGCCTCAAATTTGCTACTGCCTTTCTGTAGTTTCTGACAGGCCTACCTGGACATAGATCAATAAAATAATAACTATATTATTTATGATCTATAAAAAAAATGTAACAAAAAAAATCATTACAAAAAGGATTGGCCCCACTTTGTAGGCAGATCATGGTTGTTCAAATTCCAGCCAATAATGTGAAATGGTGACACACTTACAAACATCTTGTTGAGAACATTATTACGCTAAGTGTAGTGTTTCCATACATCCTTTTGTACTCAATCTTTTGTTTCTTCTTTGACACAAAATGTTCCCACATTTCTTCTCTGAACACAGACAAGAAATGTCCCAATAACACATTAAGGTACTTCTCATCAGCTGGAATATTACAGTGATGAGCAAACACCCTTCACAGTTCTAATCATCCAATCTTATCATCCAGGTCATGAGTAATCTCAATAAACATCTGTAGGAACAGCCTGATATCATGTGTTGAAACTAGGTAACGATTTGTTTGAGGAGGTAAGGCTCATGGCATGTGCTTTAGTGAACTTGTCTATATTGCTAAACTATACTGACTTGTGGCCAGTGATTTTCTTCTGCATACTGTGTGGACACACCCTAGCAAAGCAGCTGTGTTTCTCTGTGGAGTCAAATTCATAGCCATCGTGAGTGAACATGGAGTAGTCCCACAGTCCTCCTTGTTAATAATATCAGACATATTGCCCGTATCCTTAAAGTATATTAATTTACCAAGTAGCTACATTGCCATGCACTCGCACTGACATAGCAGACCTGGACATAGCAAATCAGCTAGCTATAACCCTAAGGTGATTATTAAATATGCACTCTTAGCTTGCCTGCATGCACTGATCAATATGTACTTTTGCAAATAAGACAAATACAAAATATAACCTTTTGAGGATTAAGAGCCAGGAAAACCTGTCATGTGATCTGATGTGATCAGATGTGATACACAACCTATCACTGGTTAAATAGAGCTGTTGTCTCTTCTGCTAACAGTTGGTCATAGTGAGGGCATTTAAAACGTTGGGTTGACAAGCTGTATTTGGGTTGCTTCGAACATTCAGATCTTCTCTAAGTGATTAATTGGTATGATGGTAATGTCCTAGGCTGTTACACACTAAGTTTGTGAAGTATCACATAGCAGCCATTTCCTTAATTACAATTAAAATACCTCCTTATTTCCTTAATCCCAGCTAAGATGTACTTCATGACCACATAATCAAGGACATATAAATCAGGATCATAATAGTGTGTACCCACCCACGTAAGCATTGTGGCTATAAGTATTTTACGGGTGTTGAGTAACACTGTCGCTAAAGAGCTGAGTGAATCACCAGCTACAAAAGAGATAACTAAGTTTTGCTCGATGTACAATAAGTTCTTTGACTGCCAGAACACACAAAGCATGAAAGAATATATCAACAAGAGAAATAGAGATGTCAGTCCATACCAATCAAGAGGTGATGAACGTCTCAAAGTAAACAATATAACCCATAATAATAATATGTACTTTTTACAAAATGATATCTTTTTTATACAGTGGCTTAAGGATGAATTTCTTCTGTACTTGAACAACTGGAGGAAAGAGGCTCCAGCACAACAATCTGACCTACTGTACCAACAAAAGGTAAGCAGAGACTGTGTTTAAGTAGGAAAAACATAGAAGGGATGCAAATGACTAATAAGTGATGATGATTACTTCTGGGGATAATAATTTTTGTGCACATCTAGCACTTTCATTTGTTGAGTTGGTAGAATATTTGTTCCTGGACTAAAGTATATTTTGAGTGAGAGATTGTGACAAGACCCATTTGAGAGCTTCTTTGGAAAGCAATGAATGCGAAATAGCTATTGTGACAACCCTACAGTAAATTTGATTTTAAAGGCAGTGTATCCATCAGAATTCAAGTCTCAATAACTAAAAATCCTGTGAGAGAAGACTGCAGGAGAGGTGAGAAAAGGAATCCTCTTATACCATGGACAATGTGTCACTACCAAAGTGTAAAAGACAGAAACAGACTTTAATCAATCTGTAAACTTGACTGCATTTATTGAACTGTAATTATGTTACTTGAAAACATTCTGTTTCATTAAATGTGATACGCAGTACTGCCTATCATTTTTCAACAGAGGATTTCCCTCTCTTCAATACTTTTCAAAGGCTTTACTTTATAAATTCTTGTTTCGTTTGTTTATAGTATTCCATCCTGTACCCAGCACACAAGTTTCCAGGTATTGTAAGCCACAATCATTCAACTACATGAGTGAGAAGCTCATTTATTAAATCTTCTGTAGCATCACCAGTAGTAATAAGGAATGTCTAGCTATACAGCATATCTTCATTGTTGATAATATTTTCTATCATTTCCATCTTGTTTATAGCTTGCTTTTTCAGGATGGCTGTCAAATGTTTCCTGGTAATTACTTCTAAATCTTGAGTAAAAAATTGAACGATTTTGGCATAACCCAATGCTGTCAATTCATCTACAGTTAGCTCTGGCACCACAACTTCACTGCTTGCATGTTCAGATGCAACCATGAACCGTTCAAGAAGTGCGTGATTGTAGTGTTGGGTGGTAAATCAATATTTCAATATAATTACGGTACTAACATAAAGTGAAACGTAATTAAAACCTTGTGATAATTGAAATACTGCGGCATACCACACAGTATCTCAAGCGCGTGCGTGGTGAAAAATGGAGGAAGACACGCTTGGAAAGAAGATTAACTCGAGAAGTGTTATCTGGAACTATTTTGGCCTAAAGCTCAATGAAAATGGATATATAAGAAAAGACTTAGAAGACAGGCCTGTTTGTAGAACATGCAAACAGAGTGCTTCGGCGAAGAATGGAAACACCAGCAACTTGTTCACACATTTACGTGATCACCATTCTCGTTTGTATACGGAAGCGTCTTTCTTACTTTCCCCGAGAGCAACAGCAAGGTACATCACAGTCATCAACCTTTTCGACTTAGAGCATTCAAGAAAAGGACCCCATCTCATCTCAAGTACAAGAAATAAACAAGGCAGCTTGTCATTTCTTAGCCATGGGAATGCATCCAATATCTACCGTTGAGGAAACAGGTTTTCGTAGTCTAATGTATAAACTTAATCCCAGATATAATTGTCTTTCCAGAAAGCACTTTTCAGAGTAAGAGAGTTACCTCAGTTGTATGCCCATGTGCGAGACACAAAGATCAAGCCACAGATAGATGGAGTTTCACACTTTTCTATTACAACTGACTTTTGGACAAGTGCATCGCATGATCCTTACCTGAGTTTGACTCTAAATCATATTGATCATGGGTGGAATTTGAAATCAATCAACCTAGAAACAACGCCAATGTTCCAAGAATAAATATTTATATGAGGCACTTACCGATATTTTAGAAAACTGGAACTTACCTTTGGACAAGTTAACTTGTGTCACCTCTGATAACGGACCAAACTTCATTGTAGTCTTCTCTGATCAAGATATATTACGACTGTCATGCTTCGGTCATAGTCTGGACCTTGCTATCTGTAAGGGTCTACAGATATACAGGGTGGAGATAGCTATTAAGAAATGTCAGGCACTTGTTGAAATTTGAACCCTTTTCCTACTTGGCAGATGCTCTTTCTGCTGAGAAAACTGTTAGGTGTCAGCAATTCGTCCAGTTATGAAGCACATAGCTGATGTTCTGACAGTGGATAAAGACACAGATTGGAGGTTTACCAAAGAGATTAAGCAGAAGATAAACAATGATATAAGCAAGAGATATAATGATGACAGGATCCAGAAACTATTGGACAAAGCTGCCTTTCTTGATCCAAGGTTAGAGAAATGTGTATATAACTATGATGACACAGTTGAAATGATACAAGAAGAAGCTTTGGTTCATTGTAGTCCTGTGGTGGAAGAACCAAACAAAAACAATTATACCAACAAAAAAATTGAAGGGCTTGAGAGCTGTATTGGACCACATTGCTGGTGATGTTCCTTCTCTTGTGAAGGCTAGCCTTCTCTCAGTCCTACAGAACATGTAAAACACCAGGTGAAAGAGTATTGTGATGAGGCAGTAATGCCAATAGATACTGATGACCGTAAGTGGTGACTACAGAGGCAAAGTCGTTACCCTGCATTGGCCCACCTAGCTAAACATTACTTGTGTGTGTGTGTGTGCGTGCAACAAGTGTACCTTCAGAAAGAATCTTCTCTAAATCTGGATACACCTGTAACAAATATATAAACCGTTTACTACCAGAAAATGTAAATCTACTGGTATTCTTATCAGCTAATCTTTAACTTCCTAATGACTTCCTAGCTATCAGGTGCTCAATTTATCATCAGCAAAAAAATTTTTTTTCAGCAAACTTGTTTGTAATTTAGGTTTTTTTGCCAGCCAAAACTTCAACTTTTTAGTTCCATTATTTAACATCAGTGTATGTTAGCTACAGTTAGACTTTTTTTATCAGTTTTGCATTAAATAAATTTCTAAAAAAAAAAAAATAACTGCAATAATATACTTTATACCTTATTGATTTTGAAAATTCCAGATACCGCCCATCACTACTTGATTGGTATGCTGGACAAGTAGTGCTTAATTTAATAAACAAACCTGATTCCCGGCTGTTATGCATAAAGTGTCTTCAGTAATGATATTCGGTCTAAGAAGTCATATCCTGCCAGCTTACATGTTCAAGCTTTACATGACCCACTGGCTTTCTTTTTACAGGTCCCTATAATACAAAAAAAGCATGTTTGGCGGTAACTCACGCCCATTAAGTCAGCACTACTTATAGAGCATAACCATAGATACAGTACTCTACCAGCATAGAATTTCTCTAGCCAATTCCTTGGCGATTGTCTGTATGTACAGACGGCATGAGAAAGTTCTTATTCTCTATTACAGAGTGCAGTATATCTAAGACAAGTTTCATCTTTGAGTCTCGAGTCAAATCATTGCAAGGAAGCACAGTGGCTACAACTGGAAGTGTTGCACACAATGCTATATGTAAGGTAGTAGTACACTCCTACAAGACATCAAGAAATAAACTGGCTTGTTAGGTCTGGTTTCCTAGAAATACAGCTAGTTGGCCATTAAATAGAACGGGATACAAAGCACACGTACTTGCATCTACAGCGAATCCTTATAAAAATGGCTATGATTTTACACCTTTGAACAAACCGAATGATTCGAATGTAGGTTTGGAGTGGCATGGCCTCGCCGAGTTTTCAATCCGAAAGGAGTGAAGTGGACACTGTTTGCGGTACTTTGTGTGCAAAGTTAGAAACCAAGAACCTGTCTTGTGGCTCTAGCTGCTGTATTTTTTTCGGTGGAAAGGTTTTCACACCTTGTAAATTTGAGCACCATACTGGAAAATCTGCCTATAGAAACTGGAAATCGTCAATTCGCTGTTGTGGAAACCCTTTATCAAGTCATATTGAATTATATGAGACTCCTGATGGAAAGAAACAATGGCATTTTGTTATGCCTGAACAGAATTTGTGCCCCTCTGTTTCGTCTAAACCATCACTTATGACTTCTCAGCAGAACGATGTTGCACCGGTATCAGTGAAGAGTCTTCCTGCATTAGTAAGCCAGCTCCAAGGGCTCTTCAGGCTTTTACCCATGCACATGAACCTAACTTGGGGTGATTTGGATGGACCCGCAGTTTGTAAGAAGCTTGTTGATTGTTACAGAGAGGCTGTTCGCTGGAAGAGAAGTTTATTTGACTTACCCTCAAATAATCGTAGTAGAGTTTTTACTTTTCAACTGACCAGACTGTTCAATGCTTTTGCTGAAGGATCCTCTATGGAGTTGATATTCTTGACTGCTGCTATGCTCTTTCCAATCCTGATTCTTCAGAAGCCAACTGGTAAACTAAAGAGCAAAGTGGTCTATGCTCACATTCAGCGTTGTTTGGGTTTATTGGCAGCCGGTGATTTTGATTCTCTGATGATTGAGGGGCGTACTATCCAGACACATCTCTCTTTTCATGCTAAGCCAAACCATTCACAGCTCTCTCAAACTTTTCCACGTCTAATGTTCAGTGGCAAGGTTAAGGCTGCCCTCCGTTTACTCAGTAACTCTGCTACTACTGTCAAACCACTTTCCTTAGATAATTTGTTGCCTTCAGATAAATCAGTGAGAGAAGTTCTCCGAGAAAAACATCCAACTAACCAGCCAGTTGCTGCAGACGCTGTTTTATCATCCACATCTCTGTGAGTTGACACTAGTGTTGGGCGATTAATTAATCGATTATTACATTTTGTCATGTAGCAAACATCGATTTTTAAATTTGTGCAGCTGGGGCGCCAATTGTCTACAAGTGGCTTTCAAATTGTTTCAATATGTGCTGGTGTGTTGTGCACTTGGCAGGTGTAATGGCTGGCAGGAGTAATGGCTGGTGGTCAGCGTGTGGCAGGTGTAAAGGTCACGCATCAGGAACAAGGGGGCATGGCAGCTGAAATAACCAGCAATAAGTTTGTGGCAGGTGAAATGGCCAGTGCTACTGTATGAATAATGCTGTTAATTTGATTTTAAAGCCAGGGAACACTATTACCTGCCTGGTCTTGTTTTGGTTTTGTTCCTGGTGGTGGTACAGTGTAGTATACCCAAGGATCTATAGAAGCCTGAGACTGTTCATTTAGTGTTTCAGAAAACATTTTTACCAATATATGATCCTTGGCTAAACCCTGAAAAGGTCAACATGTTAGCCTTTTTAGCTACTTATTTACCATGCTACAACTATCACTTACACAATGTTACAAATATCGAGATTAAATCGAAAATCTAGATTATCTGGCTTCAAATATCTAGATTACTAAAAATGCAATATCGCCCAACACTAGAACTTGACACACCAATCATTTTTCAAGAAATTGATGCTGTATTAATTCAGAAGATGGTTCTCAAGTGTATGGGTACTCATGGCCCGTATGGTTTAGCTGCATCTGAATGGGAACAACGGAGTACATCTTTAGGGACAGCCTCTAATGATGTGTTCTGCTATTGCAGCTGCTACTCGTCGATTGTGTGTATCTTATATTGATCCAAGTTGTCTATCTGCCTTTGTAGCATGCAGACTGATTGCCCTGGGGTTCATCCTATAGGCATTGGTGAAACTATTTGAAAGATTATGAGCAAGGCAATTCTTTCAGTGCTCAAGTTTGATATATTACAAGCAGCAGGATCATCCCAATTGTGTGCAGGACAAGACTCAGGTTGTGGCTCTGCCATTCATGCTGTTCACGAATTGTTCAATCATCCTGACACTGAAACCATTCTTCTCATTGATGCCTCCAATGCTTTCAACTCTCAGCAAGGTACACAGCCCTTCTGAACAATCAAGAATTGTGCCTCGCCCCCTTTTCCATACCATTAATTAATACATACTGAAGTCCTGTGGAACTCCTGAAGTCCTGAAGTCCTGAAGTCCTGTGGAACTCTTTGTTGATGGTGAATCCATTTTTTCTACTGAGGGTACTACTCAGGGGGACCCTATGGGTATGCCAATGTATGCTCTAGGAGTTATGCCTTTAATTCATAAGTTGAACACTCATTCCATTACCCAGATCTGGTATGCTGAGATGCTTGTGTCTGTAGCTCTCTTCAAGATCTCTGTCAATGGCGGGATGATTTGCTGTCACGTGGTGCTGATTATGGATACTTCATTAATACATCTAAATGTTTTCTACTCCTGAAGAATAGCTCAGTTGCAGGTTCTACATGCTTTCAAGGTACTGGTGTTAATGTTTGCAGTGACAGTCAGTGATATTTGGGCTCTGCTATTGGTACTGATGATTTTGTCAAATCTTTTGTGTTTAATCCGGTGCAGACTTGGCGTGATGATCTGACATTACTTACTGACATTGTGAGGTCTCAACCTCATGCCGTTTTTCTCTCATATATCCATGGCTTTGTAAGCAAGTGGACGTTCTTGTGCTGTACTACCCCTTCCATTTCTCACCTGTTTGAAGCATTGGACACTCTGATCAATGCAAGTTTCCTTCCAACCTTAACTGATCAGACACCTACTAACAATTTGTTCCAGCAAGTACTGAGTTTGCCTATTCGGGAAGGAGGTTTAGGATTGGTGGAGCCATCCAAAGTTGATAACTATCATTATTTGAATTCTGTTAAAGTTACTACCCCCTTGGTCTCCATTTTAACTCATAAATCTTCCAATTACAGTTTTGGAAGCTCATGATGAAATGATGGCTGTTAAGCAGGATGTTTGCCAATCCAATCGTTAAGTTGTGAGGGATAAATTTGATGATAATTATAAATAATTGACCAACTCTTTGAAGAAATGTGTAGATATAGCTTGTCAGAAGGGTGCCTCTTCTTGGCTTACTGCTCTCCCTATTCAGAAGCATGGTTACGCTCTACACAAGCTAGCATTTATTGATGCAATATGCTTCTGATATGGGTGGAGACCAGCTCATCTCCCCACCAATTGTGTTTGTGGAAAACCTTTACTGGCGAACATGCTTTAAGTTGCTCCTTTGGTGGTTACCCTACTATCAGACACAATGAGCTCCGTGATGTTACTGCTGACCTTCTTTCTCAAGTCTGCTCAAATGTACAGGTTGAACCACAGCTTCAACCACTCTCTGATGAAACGTTGTCCCACCATACTTCCAACTCTGATGATCATGCCAGATTGGATATATCTGCAGGAGGTTTTTGGAATACTTCTCACACAGCAAAAATAGTCTTCCAATACTACATATTCTAACCCCGTCTTTATTCAGTATTGGAGCAACTATTTTTAAAAACTCCTTATAACGAGACAAAACAAGCCTCAAATCTATAAACGACTCTAATGTTATTCACTATTGGGGGCTGTGGTCTGTTTTTGTTTGAGCCAATGTAGAATTTTGGACTATTAGTTCCAACACCAAAACATAGACGGAATAAATACAGTCAGTATTTGTGTATGAGTTATGCTGTGTCATGAGCAAGCTTTTGTCGATGTGAGAGTATTCAACCCCCTGGTTAAGAGCAGGGCCGCCCAGAGAAATTAAGGGGCCCAGGACAAAGAGTTAAAGTGGGGCCCTTGACCCAAGTTGTAAGGTGAAGACCAAAAAAAAAAAAAAAAAAAGGTCACAACCTGCTGGCAATGACAATAACTACCCATCACCAACCATATCTCCTTATCTATAAGCTTGCTACACTGCTCCTCTGAAGAATACTGTGACTACTCTATTAGAGTATTTAGATCTGACTGCTCTATTAGAGTATATCAATCTTTTAAACAGGTATTCAGGGGGCCCTTCATGGGGCCTCCTGGGGCCCCATTCAGGCTGGGGCCCGGGGAAAAATGCCCCAGTTGCCCCCCCTGTGGGCGGTCCTGGTTAAGAGCCACTTCAATCAATCTTTACCTAGGTGCTATTGTAAGAATGAGAAGAAAAGAGCATACTATGAGCGTGTCTGAAACATTGAATATGGTATGTTTACAAAACTTGTTTTTTTCTGCTGCTGGTGGCATGGGGCCAATCGCCACAGCTTTCTATAAACGTTTAGCTTTTCTGCTGTTAGATAAGTCGAACCAGTCATACAATCTGCTGGCTTTGTTGCAGTTTAAGTTTTTCACTCCTACGATCCTTAATCATGTGCACGTTCTTCGTCTGGCAAACCACAGCTGGCTGCTGGTGATATTTCACTGGCAGTTAGCGAGGCCAGGCTTTAAGTAACTGACTGACTGTATGTGTTTTTATCTTTATATTGCCATTATTGATTTATAAAAATAAATAAACTTTTTTTACACCTTTGGCCTTTTTCTTGTTCGTTAGTGTTAGTTGTTTTTGTTTTATCGCTTTTAGTGATTTGTGTGTCCAACAACACTGAACCAACAACACAAATCATACTAACTGGTACATTTACAAAAAATTACATGGTTGTGCTCTCATTTTCAGGTCCTATAATGGTTGGCAGTATATACAATTTTGGAGTATGGCTGGACCAGATGATGGCAACATGTACTAGAGACAATGTGTATGCAAGAGACAAACAAAACAGAAGAATTCAATTTATCTACACTAAAATTTCGAAGGCTGTTGCAACAGCATTTCGAAGAAAAATAAACACCACCATGGGAATAAAAATCTGGAGACTGGCACCAGAAGGCTAGAGCAATACAAAATAGGACAATTTTTAGATTAGTAACATATTAGTAACTATCAATTCACTATATTCGAAGAAGAGTTAAATTTTTGTAGAAGCTGCTTCCTTTGAATAATTTGAAAATTAAACTCCTTCAAAAAATAACCTTTTATATAGTATTTAACCCAACACAGCAAAGTAGTGTAATTTAAGAGCTCCTAACAATTTTTTTAGTGTACTGTCAAACTATCAGATTTTGTCCTGGTAAAACAAAATGTACTGGTACCAGTTTTCAGTTTTTGCCAAAAGTAGTTTAACAATGTTATAACAATGTACTCTAGCTACTAAAATGAAGTTTCATGCATTCTGCAAGTCAAAGATAACACTGGAAAACAGGTTGTAAATACATTTTTCTTTTATAGGTGACAAGTACATACAAGTAGGCACGTGTTGTGATAGCATTGTTACAAGGCAAGAAATTCTCATGGATTTCATAGCTATCTTATCCATGAAATTTGACAGAAGCAACCTACAAGAGTCTAAAACGCAAAACTTTCCTGGAGTGGTTGTTCTCAAGTACCTTAGAAAGCATCAGAAGCAATCTAAGATTTCTGGAGCAGCACATGACATGCTCAGGTACCCGAGAACACACCAAAAGCAAGTCTAAAATGTACTGAGAATGCACCAGAAGCAATCTATGAGAGTCCAAAATGCAAAAATTTTATGGAGTGGAATGTTATTCCCAGACACTGTACCTGAGAATGCACCAGAAGTAATCTGACAGTCTAGTGGGCATGGCCCCTTGATTCTGTGCACATAAAAGTAAGCACAGAGATGCATACATTACTACTGTATATAGCCTCCCTCCTTAGTCATTTCCTACATGAAGGCCTGACTACTGAATATAACAGTAGTCTAGATGGAGAAACTATACATGTACCGGTCTATTTTTAGGCCACTCCAAATAAATATCTCTGTTTCCCACCCTGCATTTGGAAATATTTGCATGCGTGCAGGCAGGGATTCATAGCAAACCATATAAAGTATGGTCAAGCTCGTAACTTGGTAATTTAAGTTACAGGAATAATACAGAGGTGAATTTGTGCTGACTTGGTAGTATACTGACATGGGAGCTGACACCCTTATTATACCAATTCTACAGAGTGGAAAATCCAGAAGAGTGTAACTTCTGTTTTTCTGATCATCACTCCTAGGATGCTACAGTGTATGGGCTTGATTCTTTTGCTATTGTTAGGCATCGAATCGTTCCTACCGCAGTACATAAATGCATGCATCATGGACCTACCTCTGTGCCCCATTTCTTTTCACGAATAGTGCAAGGTGTCAATTTGTAGTAGTGATATGGCTGATCAAACACAAAGTACCAGCAAAGTATGATGTCAGAGCAATTACATACTATTACTATACCCTGGAGAATTAAATGCTTTCTAACCAAATAATTACTAAAATGTTGGAGCACTATATGCCATTAAATAGAGTGGAGAATTCACAAATAATTATGCTAAAACAAGCTCTGAAGATCGATAAATATGCAATGTCCAGGTGAAACATACATGCAATGATGAAATTTTGATGTCAAAAAAATTTGACGAATTCAGACTTCAGCAGATTTGACGAATAAAATGTTGACAAAAATGAAGAAATTGTAGGCAAAACCTGTACTTTTAAGGGCACTTATAAACATTTGACGAATTTAAATTTGACGAATTAAACTGATTTGTCAAATTATTTGACATCAAAATTTCCTTGCGTACGGTAGTGCTGTACACCTACAAAAATTTGTCACCAGTTAATTGCCTACCAATAATTGGCAATAACCAATTAAATGGTTTGTGTGTATATTGGCTGACATAATACAGAGGTTTGCGGAAAGTTTGCAACAAAACCATAAAGCGCCAACCGAAAAACATGATCCATCATTTCTGGTGACTTCCTGTATTGCAAAGATTCTGCAATCCTCTATATGTACTCAGCAAGCCTGCTGGACAGTTTAGGGTGGTATCAAAGTGACCATCAACATCCTGTCTTGCAATAACAGTTATTACAATCACATATTTACACATGCTTTGAGGTTATGATGTTAACAATTGTCAGCAGAGGTAATTTATCTTATCATGCTACTTCGAAATACAGTATAGAGGGAAACATTGGTGGGAGAAAACTTTGGTGAATTTGGCGATTCGCAACAAATTCGCCAATTACTTGTAGCAGCTGAGATTGGTATCTTCATAGTTAAAAAAAAAACAAATCGGATTCACCAAAGTTTATTTCGCCAAACGCAATTTAGCTGGCTATTCACCAAAGTTTACCCTCGCAATGTCATTTACTTATTGTACACTGTGTCAAAAACAAATCACAAACATCAAAAATTACCATTCTTTAGTTACCAATACAACTACCATGTACCAGATGCCTCTTTGAGAATATATTTCAAATAAATATTTATGGTACATGTGAGGTATAATATGCGCATGTGTATTACCAAGTTGTAGAGTGAATAAGAAGCCACTGGCACTAAACAGTCACTTGGATAATGTAGAAAACCAATGTATACAGTAATCCGTTAATGTACAAACTATTGCAGTGTATAAATATTGGTAGTGATATCGGTCCTCTTACTGTTCTGCACCGAAACCTATATTGGTAAAAAATCTCAGCCAATATTTTATCCTATTCAATTATTGGTACACCTCTAGTCCTTATTTTATGTCTTAGTAGAGATCAGGTGGGTGATCCCTAAAATGCAGAGGGTAAAAAAATTGATGCATTATTTCCAGGAAATGCTGGAGCCTGAAACAATAAGAGGACAGACATCTCAGGTCAGTATGCTGACCAAAAAATGGACATGCATCTATCCAAGCAGTCATGGAGGATGTCAAAGACTGTAACAAACATAATCACAAAGATCTGAAGAATCATTTTTTTCAATTCCCTTAACTAAAAGGAGAATTACACAGCTAGTACAGGTTATGTTTTCATAAACAATCCACCCTATAAAGATTGTACTAACAGGATTCAACATGAACATATATGGTGTTGAATATCACTGTGGATAAAAGTGGAATGTGTAGTGTTGAATATACTTATATCCCATAGTAATAGTGAAAGCAATGAATCTAAACGCCCTGCCACTTCTTGGTAACCACAAACACCCCTTATTAGGGGGTGATATATTCCAGTTGAACAGGTTCGACTGGTAACAGTACACACCACACTATAGCTCAGCAATCCAAATAACATCACTGCATTTGGGTTACTTTTCTATCAACAGACATAACAGTAGTCTCATGTGGCCAGACCAGTGTATTTTCTGGCGTTTGAACAAAGTGAATTAGCAAGAAAATAAGCCACATGAATATGTTAGTAGTGTCACGTGATGCATGGTATATAAGGATGTGTGGTGTGTATTAAATTCATTCTAGGCCACGAGTGTGATCAGGTTGGCTCCCAACCCTCCCATCCCATTAGATTTTTTCTCCTTAATGATGTTGTAGATGAGTGACCTGCAGCAGCTTCAGGACTTGAATGACATTGTATGCATACATAGCAGAGTGAGTCATTTTTGGTTTTTTCCTGAGTGGAAAAAAAAAAAAAAGAATCCACCAGGTTTTCCCAAGAGCTATCCTGAGGCTGGATGGCTCTGAATTTTTTTTTCAGCTTATTTTATGTTTGGCTAGCCCTCACTCTGCTCTCCTTTTTGTTATCTTTGTAGTATGATAGGGAAGGAATTAATAGTTGTAACATGCTAATTGTGTTTGTCTTTTACAAGTGTTATTAGTTATAGCCCCCGCCTAACCACAACGAAGTAACGAGGCCTACTGAATGAAGCTTATTCACTAGCTTCTTACTTATAACCAAGGTTTGCACATTGTCCAACAACGCAATCATGTCACGTGATAAGGTGGTAGTTTCACACGTGACAGCTTAAGGCTATGGACACAAAGTAATATAATATGTAATATTATTACAGTTACTTTATTTTATGGGTAATATGTAACTGTAACTAAATAGTTCTGTTGCAAGTAATATGTAATATGTAACTAGTTACTTTTACAAAGTAACTTGCCCAACACTGCTGTTATCTATAGTTAAACTAACCATAGTGGAACTTCCGGTCCGAATCTACTGTGGTTCGAAAGTCCGGCCGCGTGCGTCTCCCATCTACCAAAGAACACTTCCTTATAAACTAACCAAGCGAGCAGCCGACCCAACTGTCACAAGGAAACTAGTCTCGTGCGACCGTACGCCCGACCGTATGGAACGCCGTTTGTAACAAAAATATACCTGACTCCAGCTACCTTATTATCGCCAATAATAAAACACCATCCTTATTATCGCCGATAATAACACTTATTATCGCCGATAATAAGACCTCACCTTATTATCGCCGATGATAAGACTACAGCTTTATTATCGCCGATGATAAGACTACAGCTTATTGTCGCCGATGATAAGGACTCTAACTTATTATCGCCGATAATAAGACAGCGCTTATTTTCCTAGGATATAATTAAGACAGCGCTTAAATTATGTCCTCGGGCGCGTATATAGTTCTATTAGCTTTTATTATTAATAATAATGTTAGCTAGGCAAGTCATGGCTGCTTCAGTGAATCATGGCATCATCAGTGACCAGCTGCAGTATGGAGTTGACCAAGGTCGTAGGCAGACACCAGCTGATCTAGTCAAAAATGTTTATTTCGAGGGGCAAATTTTTCGAGGTTGAGCATTGTTGCTAAAAACTTTTTTCACGGATTTGCAAACACTCCCAAAATGTATTAGCTATATGGAGGTCTAGAATAAACTTCTCGCTGATAACTATCCCCATGCAAAACCGCGAAAACTACTGATTTTCCCCTCAAAGTATTTGGTACAGTACCTAACACATGCATCATATGCAACTATCCAAAATTATCAATGTTTATTATTATTTTTATTTATTATTGTTAGCACTTTACAGTGACCAGCACTGAAGGTCTGACAGCAACATGTGCTGCAGCCTTAGGATTACCTAACCTAATTTCAGGGACTTAGACCTAATGACTTGACAACTGGTGTACTGACAGTCAAAGAGCATTCATGTCCCAAGCATAGTCATCATCAGCTAAAATGGCATTGAACTCTTCCCAGAAGACAGAAAAATTATTGAGAGAGGTATGTGATATGGTATTAATTTACAAAATGTTACTATATAGCTTTGTATGTTGTAGCGGAAGACAAACGTTTGGAGTTTGTGAACCAAATTTGTCCAGTGACACCTCCAATTCTGACTGCTCATGTGATACGATGAAAAGAAGTGTTTCGAGATACCATGGAACTTTTGAGCAAAGATAAAGTGTTTAAAGAGTTTCCTCTCAAAATTCAATTTGCAAATGAGCAGGCAATAGACTGTGGTGGAGTGTGTCATGATATGTTTTCTGCATTTGCTTATTTCCACTTTTTTTAAGGATCAAACCTGCTTATTCCATGTCTGCATGCAAATGGCTAGCATTGGCTGTGGAGTCCCTTCTAATGAGAAGCAGTTTTGGGATAGTTTCACTGTTGAGGAACTATATTCTCTGTATGATTCACTTAGTGCGACTCCAGAAAAGGTTTTGGCTATACTAGATGAACCCATTGAGGAGAATTCTACCCAAGCAACTGTTTTTGGCTATTTAGAGCTTTATGTTGGGAACATGAAGAATGAAGAGGCTAGGTGTTTCTTGAGGTATACCACAGGGAGTTTAGTGTTGATTGGTCAACATACAACTGTTGGCTTTAACAGCTTATCAGGATTCGCCTGGCGACCTACTGCCCATACATGTGGGTGTGAATTGGAACTGCCTTCAACCTATCTCAGCTATCTTGAGTTTGAGAAAGAGTTCAATGCCATCAGTTTTAGCTGATCGATAACTGTGCTTGGGACATGAATGCTTGTTGACTGTCAGTACACCAGTTGTAGCCAGGACGCTGTGTATATTACTTTAATGATTTTTGCATGTGTGTTATGTAGCTACCATTTATAACATGATCTGTTAATAAACATTGATGATTTCGATAATTGCGTATGATGCATGTGTTAGGTATTGTACCAAATACTTTGAGGGGAAAATCAGTAGTTTTCGCGGTTTTGCATGGGGGTAGTTATCAGCGAGAAGTTTATTCTAGACCTCCATATAGCTAATACATTTTGAGAGTGTTTGAAAATCCGTGAAAAAAGTTTTTAGCAACAATGCTCAACCTCGAAAAATTTGCCCCTCGAAATAATCATTTTTGACTAGATCAGCTGGTGTCTGCCTACGACCTTGTTCAACTCCATACTGCAGCTGGTCACTGATGATGCCATGATTCACTGAAGCAGCCATGACTTGGCTAGCTAACATTATTATTAATAATAAAAGCTAATAGAACTATATACACGCCTGAGGACATAATTTAAGCGCTGTCTTAATTATATCCTAGGAAAATAAGCGCTGTCTTATTATCGGCGATAATAAGTTAGAGTCCTTATCATCGGCGACAATAAGCTGTAGTCTTATCATCGGCGATAATAAAGCTGTAGTCTTATCATCGGCGATAATAAGGTGAGGTCTTATTATCGGCGATAATAAGGCGAGGTCTTATTATCGGCGATAATAAGGATGGTGTTTTATTATTGGCGATAATAAGGTAGCTGGAGTCAGGTATATTTTTGTTACAAACGGCGTTCCATACGACCGAGACCCCAATCGGGTAACGCTATATTCACCGGGTACACCCCACTTGGGATGTGGCGCCTCAAAATAATAACTTTACTTTATAAGCGCCTAGTCATTAGAGTGCACATTTGTTAATGTCTGTGGTTATGGTTTTACCTCAGCCACCTCGGCCTGTGTTGGACTTCGGTCAGTGATCCAGACTCGAGATGGAAGAGTATTTACCTTGTAAGTGGATACGCACAACACACAAGTATTAGGTGTAATGGGGGTACCCACACGATGTAATGGCCAGTTTGCCGTCTTCAGTTGAATGTACTGACAGCATGGCAGTATTAATTTTGTGTACAGTTAAGAGGGAAGGGGAAGTGCAATCACTGTATAGTAGGTAGATCGCAACTGCGTGAAAGTCACAGGTCAAGGCAATTTTTGCTACAGTATATAAATCAACAATCAAGGATGAAAATATGAAAGGGATCCCAATATGAAAACCACAATTGAAAGGTGCAAGTCACAATTCACATTAGGAAAGCTGCTAAGGTCAAGGGAGAATTTTGGCTAGTCAAGAGTTTGATGGTGGTGGCAGATATACCGACTACCTGATGAAATTCTAGGAAATGTCGGGTCATAGCTGTAGGCTAGAACGCAACCTTGCTTAGTGAGTATGATGGAGTCGAACTACTTGACATATTCACTATAGACTATAACTGATAATGAAAACGTGATTTTTTCACGCGTTCACAATGGTGAACAAATGTGTTGTGGCCTATGGCAGGAGCAGTAGATCTTATCTATCTAGAAAACAGTATAGCTGGCAAGATAAGCAGCTCACATATCACCATGATAAGTAAAAGGCTGATTAGTTTTCACTACCCCTAATTTTACATGGGATTTACTGACAGTCGTTCACCATCAACGTTTTTGCTATTTTGTTTGAAAACATGTCCTCTATTACAATGTGGTCTTTGTAAAGTGGTGGTCTTTGTATAGGGTAGTCTTAAAGTGGTGGAAGGTACTTTTTTACCTTAGATCACTCTATTGTAGTGATTAATTCCCAAACATAGCATATTATCAAGACCACTTAATTGTACTCTAGCTGGTGGTTCCCGATAGTGCTAGCTAGTGCTAATACTTTCCATATAACATGTATTATTATGGGGACCCATATTATATGTAGTGGTTTACTGAGGAGAGTAGTCTACCCCTGTAGAAAGACATATAACATAAAGTGATGGTGCAACACTTCTGAATTTGTTGTTATATAATTAATAATGTACACAATGTTGATTGTACGCATGCCTGTGATGTCACTAGATACCAAACTAACTAGTGATTCTCACCAAACTATAAATTCATGTCGTGGATTACTGCTTAGACATTTATTGCTGGGCCATTCACAAATACAGCTGTCTCGAGAGTAACATGTGTGGCAGAGTGTTCTTGGCTTGTGGGTTTGAGGTTTTGTATGTATTTTTTATGTATTTGTATAATGGGAACTCAAACTCCAGGAAGTTAGGAACACTTAAGTGTTCAGATGACTCTATAATAGTCCATAGTAGTAGTATGAAAAAGCATGTAGTACTTTATAGGGCATACTCAAGATAGGTGGTTTTAAATAACTGAGGCAACTGTACAAATAAGAATAAAATGCTGAAAGTAATGCCTTGTTATGTGTAGCATGGCTAAACGTGACCCTCTGAGTGAATCCCAGACTTTTCCATAATTGTATTTTTGAGATAAATGCTACATGCTACATAAATAATTTTGTGCACATTTTAATTATTTCAGTAAATAGTGAAGGAAAACTCGAATTGAAATATCTAATGTACCAATGAATTTTCCTCTCCATGGAGAGTAAGAATATCTTTGTTTTACTTCTGAAGCATGAAAGCAAATGTGAGTTTGTGTTTGTTTACGTTGCAGTAAAATTATAATTGTTTTTACCATTTCTAAGCTTGAACAGCCTTCTTGCTTGATAGCATGGGTTTATTTTGGGCACTTGATGAATGACCCAGTTCATGATGAATAGCCTTGCTGAAAACAAACACACTTATCTCTTACGATACATTCTCTTTGCATGTGTAGCTATATTTCTTGAGAAAATGTTGGACAGCTCACTCAGCACTGCAACATCTACATGTGTCACACGGTACCCAATACGTTATTACATAATGTTGTGTAACGTGTACACCTGTAGATGGAAGCTCCATCTACTATTGATGAATAACCTTCACTGGTGCATGGTAAAGAACACATTGTATGTTTATCAATATGCTCAACTATCGTACTGTACATATGGTAATTCGCATTCAAAAGTAATTTGTTGGTACATATACAACCCATGTCAGGGAACAGTACTCCATTCAGGAATAACAATAGCCAATTTAGACAGATTTTGCTGAACAGAAATTTACATACATAATCATCTTGCAATTTCATTCGAAATTCGTAGTGTGGTTGCATTTACTGTATATGCCTGCATCTTTTTTATAGGTGGTCTACAATGGTGGTGACTAATCATATGTGTGACTGTACAACCATACATATGATCTTCATTCTCATACACGGAATATAGTTATTACACCAGAATTACCTTTCAGTCTCTCTAATGGAGTAGTAAATACCCTTCTAGTTTTGTACACTGTACGTATGTGTGACAAGCTATATTGTATATTATTTTATTATTATTAATGTTTTACAGTGATCAGCACTGAAGGTCTGACAGCAACATGTGCTGCAGCCTTAGGATTACCTAACCTAATTTCATTTTGGACACACCTTTTAGCAATTGTACAGTCTGGTTATTACTTGTAAGTTTTCATGCATTTGGTAATCCTTTTTTTTTTTTTGAACATTTTTTTGAACAGCCAGCTGCAGGTGTGAAGTGTTATTATTATAACTGTTACTATTTGTATGTGCTTTGTACTATAGTTGCTTGCTGTTTGCTAAGAGTTAGTTGCTTTGTTTGAACTGGTATCAAATCCCAACATGGTCTTGATTATTATACAGTGAAACCTCACTTAATGGCCACCTCAGTAATAAGGCCACATTGTTATAGTGGCCAGGTCCAGAAAGTCCAGATGTATCTTCCACACTATTCCAGATCCATTGATTTAATTTTCGTTAATAGGTCCACCTTGTTAATAAGGCCAGTGGCCACATACTGCAGGACCAAACTGGTAAAACTAACACAATATTCTCTTAATAAAGGGGCCAGCTGAACAGACAGTCAAGGTGTCACAGCTCCTGAGTACCTGCCAAAAGCTATGTTAATAGTTTTAGCAGTGTGCTTCATGCTTTAGCAGCCATTGTGCCTCATAATCCTATCTGTGTGTTATGATGAAACCTGTAGTATACGATGACACCTGTAGAATACCTATTAGCTGTTACAGCAACTATAGCCAGGTTTTGATTTGTTGAAAACCTTGATAATAAGGCCACTTTGTTTATGGCTGGATTAATGAAGTTTTTAGTAATAGGGCCACTTATTGTGGGTCCAAAAGGTAGCCCTATTAACGAGGCTTCACAGGTCCAATTGACAGGATCTATGTATTGACAATCTGGTAAATATTTCTATATAGTTAAGGTTTAAACTTTTGTTAGAAGAAATACATTCAATATGAAGTACAGTATAAAGCACACAGTGAGTTTTGTTATGCATCAGTCAGTATAGATCTAATCAGTTAAGTCAATCAATTCACTGTGATCACCTGATAGCATTGGTGTGCGATGACACACTTTTCCACTGATGCATGATACAATGGCATCATAATGAGAGTTTTCATAGTATAATAATTCAAAGTGGTTGGGTTTTAGTAAACAAATGGATTTATCTAGCTCTGGCAACACTGGATATTGTAGGTCCCATTTCGATTCACTTAGTGAATGGATCACATTCCAACTGGGTACACAACCTGGCCTTGCCATAAAAAAATACACAGGAGCTCTAAATATTGTAACAGTTGCTACCACTTCAACCTGAGTAGCCCAAGTACCTGGGATGTCTAAAGTGGTACAGTGCTCCTTGATATTTTCTGTTGGATCAAGAAAGGTTGCAAAGATGTGTTTGTTTAGGTTTACCATCTTTGAAATAACACCACGTACTGTGTGGTGTTGTTCCTGAATTCCAAATAGTTGATAAGAAATGGTTCTATAGTAACAATTGCCACCAGGCTGCATGGCTACCACTCTCCTGTTAACTTTACTTAGGAATTTATCCATACGCTGTAGTTCTTGCTATTGGCAAAATATAACAATTACAGTATGTTGATGTATTCTAGACTAACCTTAGGTAGATTGTCCACTGACTTGTCACCTACAAGGATTATGAAATCATACAGTAATGAAAATAGTGACTTCTGTACTGTACCTTTACTTGTTGGAACACATGACCTTTCACATTGGCGTTCACATTGGCGGTGAATGCAACGTTTCTCTTTTATACCCGGTCCACCGTATTTCTTCATATCTTTACAATGACTGCAATCCTCACAATCCTTTCTTGCACATCCGACACAATCACATCTTGTCCTTTTGACACCTGCATGATAACCATGAACAGACACATACAATTATTGCAGGAAGTGTTTACATACCAGCTTTTCTATTTTCTGTTATTTGACTTGTGCCTTCATGTTTAGAGACAACTGGCAAATGCTTTGCAGCAGACCTAAAAACTTGCATGTGGATACCAGATTTCTAAAACAACACCAACAACAATTACTGTATAGTTCTAGGGTATATCATATACTTACATCCACAGCATACTTCACTCTGGTGCGTTGCCTTGCTGCTTTCATGTCATTGTGAGGAGAATCGAGGCAGGTTTTTTGGATATTTTATCATGGGCCGCGCCCACACCTTCACCGTCCCTACTATACAGTACTATTGTATTGTATGATATACGTACATAACTACATGTAAGTATTATGGTACTTACATATTAGATGATTAACTCAAGAGCATGATGCTTAATACTTTGGCAAGGGATTTTATAACTAGATGCTAAATATTGTTTTGCAGCAATTTTGCATGCTTTACCATAGCATCAAGAGTCAATACAAATAGAGAGGAGAGTGTCCAATGCAGTACAAAGCTGAATCAAGGGAATTGCTGTAAGCAAAATGTAGACACTAACAGAACATGGAAATGTTATGATCACACACTAACAGATCAACGAGATCATAAAAAAAATGTGATTCAAACAATCTTCACCTAGAGAGTATTGAGAGAATCACTGAAATATTTTTATAGAGGCTCTGTACTCTGTTCCACCCTCTCCTCAGTATATTATTAGTACCTATGTCTGCACTTTAAACACACATAATTCTTACCTGAGGGCATGATCCAAAAATTTCTTGTAAAGATGTGTAATGAAATGCCATTACTGCTCCTCCCATTAGTAGAATAGAGCTTAGATAATTGTGTTTTAAGCAATTATTAAGCTTCAGTAAAAGCTGTTTGAATGGTGTAACTGACAGCATGGCTCCTTTATGCTGCAAGTGATATCATCTAATGACACCTCTTTTTGTGACATAATGGAAGCACGGGTACCTCTAGATAGCCACACGTAATGATGAGATACTATAATGAGTCCATTGACATCAATAAACATTTTGTCAGAAAAGACCCATATTTTTCCACATGGCTGCATACCAAGCTTCAATGTCCCTTTCTTAGCCTCTACACCATTGTTGTGATGAAATATTTTACATTTCCACTGGATGAATTGGGCAAGATCAAACTCTGTGAAGGAACAGATAAGGCCACCACTACCAAAGGTAGTATTCAGCTGTGTTATAAATTCTATTCTCTTGTGTACAGCTGCAGTTGTAAAGTAGCACCTCCTGTATATAAACGGAATGTAATAAATCCATGTATTCCTATAAGCCAAAAATAATGCAGACTTATAATGTATGCAGTAACCACATCCAATCATACAATGATAATACAAATTGCAACCCTTGTTAATTTTTTGTGATTGAACATTACACGACCTATGCACAAAACTATAAAGGGTTGCAGTAACTGAACAGTCTTGCTAGATGCAAGGTGAAATAATATCTCATACACCTTCAGTAGTCTTCTGTCCATAGTGTTGTAGAGAGCCTTTAGATAAGTCTGAAACAGTCACATTATAGTTATGCTTAGTCTCGCAAGGCCAGATTCAGTGCAGGAGCTTATCAATTAGAAATTATAAGTACTTGTGCCTTTTTAGCATGGGCATAATCCATAAGCCCCTCTGCTAGAAATAGAGGTCTGGCCACATCAAGTGAGACTATTATATGTGGTCAAAAACCAACAGCTAACATATAGTGTTAATAATAATAATTATAGCAGTGTGCAAAAAATAAATTAATAAATCCAGGTATAGCTGCATGTCACCTGGTTTTCAGCTTTAAAATTACCAAGTTACATAGCTAGCTTGAACTAAGCAACTGGTTACAAATGAGCCCAAAAAAGTATATACATTCTTTGTTCTATTCTGTGAATTCTATCCCACTAGGGACCTGTGAGAAGGCTTAGAGTCAGAAACATGCAACTAATTTGATAGCTAACGTTAAGAGGTGTGTGGTCATAACGAGAAGTGCCTTGATGTACCTACCTGGTTTCTCCAGAGATCTCATGAGTTACATCGCAGTAGTACCCGGTGAGATGACCTGCCTCCACATAGCTAATGAGTTCCATCCCGAAATCACTTTTAGGTTAGAACTTACCCTTCTTTTCAAAGCCAAACGAAGCTGGCCGATCGCAATACTGGTAAGGGTTAGCAATACACTCTTGGCCTTCTTCAATCAATCCTGGGGTTGAACTGAAGCTTGACTCACAACTTCCCTCGCTCTGGGAAACCATGGTGAAGTGCAGCCTTGGTTGCTACGTAGCTATTCGGTACGGTGATCCTTGTCTGTGGCCGGCGGCTCAGTCCGGGCTGATTTTCAGGCAATCGAGTAGTCAGTAGATATAGTAGTAGTTGTTTCCTTAGCTGTCGCCTGTCTGGTTTGGTATAGCTCAGTAACTCAGCTGGTTTACCAATACAGAGCTGGGTCTAAAGAAAAACAGGCATGGCATTATATACATAGCTATTGATCAGGAGAGAGTTCCGACTTTTAGATATCGCTATACTAGTCACTGCCGAGTCTATAATTATCAGTACATCACGGCTGGCTCACCGAGGAACTCAAGATGATAGCGAATAGGAGAGTGTCCAGATCCGCGACCTTGCGTCGTCACTCGGCAGGCTGAACTTAAATGTTGCACTTCTATAGCTGGATTTGCATGGCTTCTGTACGGTTTGAGATCGAAGACTTACACACACTGACTAAACATATTAAATTTTGCTGATTGTGGTTTGATATGGCTGCACAATATAGCTAATAGTGTTAGTCCACAAAGTATCTCTCATCACCATTAAGCAGTTTTGATTTCCTCTGATTCCATCATATTACTAGAGCTCTCAGTTGTTACAAATAGCTACTAAGCATCATTTTACTGCTGCCAGCCACAGGAAACAAGATTGCTATGGTCCTCTGTTGTAAGACCTTCAACGTACTATGCTATCTGTTGAGCTTGTGACTAGTGAAGTTAAATGTTTAGGCCATTAAATGCCAGCTACAGTATCTAAATTAAGTGAAATTTGCCATCTACCAAAAAGGTCTGTCCGCTCGATCTGAGCAAGCACCTATAAAGTTGCAACCTCTTGTTCATACTTTTTGAATTCTAGACTGTCGACATCATGGGACATCAATGAACCGAACTGCTGGACTTATCTTTGTGTTTTGTTGTGTATTTGTGAGTGTGTGTGTGTTTTTTTTGTATGTAATGCCTTGCTAAGGCTCCAGTTAATACATAGTATAACTCATGTATACCCCTGAGTGTAGCCCCTGAAACTCCTGTAATTTATGTATACATGTTGTCCAAATAATATTATGAGTTATCATCACAACACTGCTGATTTGTTATAGTGTTATGAGAAAGGTCATCTGGTTATCATCAGCTTAAATATCTGTCTCTGACTATCCATTAACAGGAGTGATTCAGCATTCTTAGATGCTGATTAAATGGTATAAGCTATAAACAGTTATTAACATGTGGCATGACATGGACAATGCATGGGATAATGTGGCCAATCTTCATTATTCCACTGCCTGCAGCCAGTCAGTAGTTGATTAACTAGGTCTAATAAATATGGATCCAGGGAATAGTCAAGGTACAATTGATTTCAGCAATGATACAGTGGATTCAGTTTCTTTGAGCAGCTGTACCTTTGTAGCAGGGAAGAAATTTAACTTGTATTACGTATAACCAATCAAAATTTCATGACAATTAATATTTGGTGTCCAGGCCCATCTTAGCTATAGCTCAAATTGAGTGACATAGCCACACCAGGGTGACAACTGAAAGTCCCAGTCAGCCCAGGTACTCATGAAGGGCTGGATACACCACTGCTCTCAGTAAGCTAGGGGTGGCTGTAGAGGCAGCTCCTAAAATGGAAGAAATTATAGTGACAGAAACTGATGGTGCACACATTACATTAAGCAGCAGTATGCATCGTATGTTCAGACAACATTATTTAATTGCAACACCAATCAAAAGTTCTTTAGATGTAAAGTTATAATAGTAAACCTTATATTGCACAGTATACCTTAATTACAATAATTTTGAGGTTCAATAGACCACTTTACAGTAGCCTCAGAATTGCAATTAGATAATAAATAGCTAGAAGTTTATTTTATAGTATCTAGTAATGCTGATGTAATAGTACTACTACAAAATAGTATACAAATATCAAGTCCACAGTCCTATCCATAGTCAAAATATGCTTTGCTTAATTGTTAGTTGGATAGTAGAAATTGGTTAAATAAAAATTTCATAGAGGGTTTGAAGTCACTCTGATGACATTTCCTAACAAATACAGCCACTTTGTTAGGAAGGAAATGTGAGGCTGATTTTGGTGTAATAATATTGTTGGGCAAGAAAACCCAATGTTCATCATTCATCATCCCTATTATAAAGTATTACCATATTGTATGATATGAAACCTGAACAAACTATAATTATGTAGTAACAGAATAGGACTAAAGTTTGTATGTTCACTTTGCTTTATAGGACTGAATGCAGATACATTAGGCAACTATCTCTCTAACTGATAGGCTTATTCTTTGTTTCAACATGTATCACATTATAGAAGCCATTTAAACTATTAATACAATTTTCACTCTATTTGTGTCAATTTACTTTGTAGTTAAACCCTAAGTTTGTGAGCACAAGACACTTTGAAAAACACATGAGTTAGATTTGAACCAATGTAGCTACCAGTTTTCTGCTTGTTACTGTTCCTTAAATTCTTCGTGTCTTCAATTTTTTTCATCATAAATAATCTCACATTTTCTTCCCAACAGCTTGGCAGTATTGGTTATTCATTGACAAGCCCATTCAGAATGACTCCAAACCCTTTCTATAAAATTTCAAACATTTCCTATTTAACTAACTACTTACTATACCCTACTGTATGATTCATATGAAGACAATAATTCTACTACTACCACATTTTGTTGTGATTTCTACAAATATATATTCATATATATATCAGGGGTGGATCCCCGCTCCCTTCACTTTTAGGCTTTACTTGATCAATATGCTGAGTATTATAATGAAATTTTGTCTTAGCATAATTATATGACGACTAATAATACAAATACTCATAAACCACCTTATAAACATCTTTCCAAGGTATTATATATCAGTGGATTTATGCTAAAGGTTATGCAACAAGGACCCGGATCAGCATTGGAGGTGTGCAAGATCGAGATACTCTAATAGAGCAGTCAACTAACTACTCTAATAGAACATACACTGGAATATAGTTGGTTCTGTTATGGAATTTTTCCAAATCTGCCTGCACCTATACATACAATGAAGTACATTGGTCTGTTTAAAGGGCTTCATTCATCTACTTGTGTAGTTAATATGTATGGCAATACTTAATTCAAGTAGACAATTTCCATTGAAAATGCTCTCAGATTCAATCTTGAAAATTTTCCACTTTCAACATTATTATTCTACCATGCACCTATTCAGTGTTGTGTAATTGTGATAGGGTGCATCATGTACTTGGTTGTCTGTACCTACCCAAACTTCTCCGTTAACAAAATGCTTCAGATAGCTATACCTATAATCTAAAGGCAGTATATAAAATATCTAAAGGCAGAAATATTATGAATTTTATGTGGAAATGTCTCCAAATTGCAGTATTTTAGCATCTATTTTTCAAAAATTTCCTGGGGGGGCATGCCTCCAGACCCCCCTAGGGGAAGTGTGCTTTGCACACCTCTACCCAAGAGGTTAATACCTTGAGTTAGCCCCCCCCCCCACTTTTATAAATCCTAGATCCTCCCCTGTATATATATATATATATATATATATATATTCTAATACTGTAAGACCTAAATGTTATGACTATGATACATACTTTTTACAAAAGGACCTACAAGAAGAACTGTCTAATGCACATCTCTCTATTAGCAGACAAACAAGGAACTTCTCTGGAAATACAAAGTGTTAATTTAGAGCACAATCATGACGTCTCAAAGGTCAGTTGATGTTATCAAAAGGACAATTTATTATGTTGATAGTATGCAGCTAAGACATCATCATACAGAAAGCATGTACATGTGTAGTGCTGACAGTAGTGATCATGCATGAGGTTAAAATTTTCAAAAATTTTTAAGTTTCGATCCAAAAGTATCACTCTAGTTTTTTTAACCTTGTGGTGGCTTGTAGATCATCTTATTTTGTGAAAGTTCACATGTTTATATTTACTTACAACCTGTTGATATTTTTAACCAGCTACATGCTCACAGCTAGCCAAAAGTTTTACTGAAATTGTCTTGTGTGTTGTATATTATATTATTAAGTTTGTACAATGTTTATACCTTTGTCATGTCCACACTTGCACTTGTGCAGATAAGAATCTTTATAATTAAAGTTGCCAGTGTGAACACTGTACCAACTTTCGATGACAAAGGCCAATTTGGCTAGTTAGCTAGCCATTTCTTTATACACCAGCTATCACGATGATTTTAATCGGCCATGGGTATTATAAAGTGTGAACCAACTACACTGTGATGCTTTACACAAAACAATCATAGCTATCTCAGTGCCTGAGTGCAATTATTTTACTTTCGTTACAATCAGTTCACAATTGCTGGTGCTTATCGACACATTAATAAATAATACCACAACACGCTAAATACATTACTGTATAGCCAAAACGCTTTATTTCTATTATTGATTACTAGGCAGGCAGCACAGCTGGATTGCCTAGGATGTAAAATCAGCAGTATTAGAATATGTATGCTACAATTTATAGTTGTAAATAATAAGTACCAATGTGTTGCATAATAAATAAGTTGCAGTGCATAAACAAGGCTTATAGTAAACCTGACTATCAATAATTTCTTTCAAAGCTGGATCATTTGAGCTATAGCACTCCATAGTCAACAATTGAAATAGGCTGCTTGGGCCATTTTCTTACTCACTTCAACAGAGCTCTGCAAGCTACAACTAGTCTGTAGCAACTCTATTTCCACCTTGAGCAAAGCTGCTCAGAAAGCTATCAGTTCTTCACAACATATTATTTTGTGCGATTGCCCTGAATGGAACACTTGATTATAACCTGGTTATGTCATGTCCTTGTAATGTTTATGTGCTGGTTTTTTGTAGTTTCCTTACCATGCCTGTGTACGTATAGTTATATGAGTCCGAAGTGTTTGTATTTGTGTGATTTTAAACATCCCAATGATGCATGGTCTCTCTGTAGTAAAAGTAGTAGCTTTGCATAAAGTGATGTCCACAAAAGATGTTAAAAATAAGGTTATTATGTTTTCTACATGTATATGTACTGTATACTGCTAATTAAAGTTGCTCTAAAATATATATAGGAATTTTATAAACTACCCAAATCAAAGGAGATTGCCAATCGATAGAAGACAGGAAGCAGCTCACCTGCTAAATTTAAGTGCCAACAAGGAAGAAAGTGCAGCAAAACATGATAGCTAAAACAGGAAAGGTCATTCTACTTAAAGATTTGTCAAATATTTACTCCAAAGCCTCTAATGATTCTCATTACAATGATCTAGATTATGTTGTCAAGGATGTACTGGAAAAGTTTGGTATGCATATAAATTTAATGTGACCAGGCCAGCAAAAATCACTAGCATGCTAAAATAGGGTAGATCAATCTCTGTACTAAAATGGAACATTTCCATTATATGGCTAGTATTATAAAGTAGGGTATAGCAAAATGACATAAATTTATGAGTTAAAGTGTTTTTGAAAAATAACTATGCCCATATGCCCTATTGTCATAGACCTGGTCACAAATGCATGTACCTGTAGGTGTACAATCTCACAAATATTGTATACGCATCATATACGTATCACACAGTGCAGTAGTATACTATAATCTAATCAAAAACAGCCAAGCTGTAAAAAAAGGTGCGGCCCCCAAAAAGGCCATGGTGAAAAAAGATGTGAAATCCAAGGTGGCGGCCAAGAAATGGCTGTGATGGTAGGTTAATGGTTACATTTTAATAACGACAATTCAGGTGAATTTGTTGCCAAGACCAAGCGGCACAAAATTCACCTGAATTGTAGTTATTAAAATGTAGCCATTAACCTACCATCACAGCCATTTCTTGGCCGCCACCTTTTTTTACAGCTTGGCTGTTTTTGATTAGATATCACTTCTTTTTGTATTTGTATACTGCAAAGCCGGCCTATGGCTGGCTTTGGGGCTTTTTTAACCCATGTGTTTTTTTCTTTACCACAGGAAGAAGAAAAGAACTTAAAGAAGATTTTTAATGCTTCAATTGTTTTTATTAGTAATTATACAAATTATATACATATATTTATTACATGCCCATTATTCCCCACAGGATATTTTTTTGCAGTTGATCTCTCTACTGGGTGACTTGAAATGTAGCTGAACTATATACAGGATGGTTTCTTTGTAGCTGAACTCTCTACAAGGTGACCTCTTCTAGCTGGTCTCTCTACAGGGTGATTTGTTTCTAGCTGAACTCTCTACAGGCGATTTGTTTGCAGCTAAACTCTCTACATGGTGGTTTGTTTGTAGCTGAACTCTCTACATGATGGTTTCTTTGTAGCTGAACTCTCTATAAGGTGACTTCGTCTAGCTGAACTCTCTACAGAGTGATTTTTTTTGTAGCTGAACTCTCTACAGGGTGATTTGTTTGCAGCTGAACTCTCTACATGATGGTTCCTTTGTAGCTGAACTCTCTACAAGGTGACTTCGTCCAGCTGATCTCTCTATGGGGTGATTTGTTTCTAGCTGAACTCTCTACAGGTTGGTTTGTTTGTAGCTGAACTCTCTACAGGGTGATTTGCTTGTAGCTGAACTCCTTACATTGTGTCTAGTTTGTAGCTGATCTCTCTGCAGGTTGATTTGTTTGTAGCCGATCTCTCTACAAGGTAATTTGTTAGTAGCTGAAATGTCTATAAGGTGATTTGTTTGTAGCTGATCTCTCTGCAGGTTGATTTGTTTTAGCTGAACTCTCTACAGGGTGATTTATTTGTAGCTGAACTCCTTACATTGTGTGTAGTTTGTAGCTGATCTCTCTACAGGGTGATTTGTTTGTAGCTGATCTCTCTACAAGTTGATTTGTGTGTAGCTGATCTCTCTGCAGGTTGATTTGTTTGCAGCCGATCTCTCTACAGGGTAATTTGTTTGTAGCTGAACTCTCTATAAGGTGATTTGTTTGTAGCTGATCTCTCTGCAGGTTGATTTGTTTTAGCTGAACTCTCTACAGGGTGATTGCTTGTAGCTGAACTCCTTACATTGTGTCTAGTTTCTAGCTGATGTCTCTACAGGGTGATTTTTTGTAGCTGAACTCTCTACAGGATGATTTGTTTCTAGCTTATCTCTCTACAGGTAGATTTGTGTTGATTTGTTCATTGCTGATCACTCTAAAGGGTAATTTGTTTGTAGCTGAACTCTCTCCACAGTGACTTGTGTGTAGCTGAATTCTGTGTAGCTGAATTCTCTAGAGAGTGACTTAATTGTAGCTGAATTCTCTACACAGTACATGACTTGTTTATAGGTGAACTTTCTTCAGTGTGACTTGTAATGTTCTGAATCTCTATAGTGATATATTTGCTTAACTCTGTCTTCTTGCTGAACTGTCTATAAGATTAACTGTTTGCAGCTGAACTCCCTACAGAATAACTTGTGATGTAATAAAATTCTATAATGGAGTAAATAAATTAGCCGAATGCTCTATTAGGGTGACTGTTCTATTAGAGTATCTCGATCTCGCATTTGCTACACGGAGTTGGCTTTCGAATCATAACTCAGTGGTTTGTAATCCGATTCTTCTGTACTACTGCAAGTACTTTTTCCAGCTATACACCGATTTTCAGCTCATTGCTCTAAGCGGTTTGCCTAGTAGGCATGAAAACTAGTACTTTTTTATTCCTAAAAATCGATCGCGTAATTGTGACACAGGTTGGGTTTTGTGTCATATCTCCGTGGTCTTTATCTCGATTCCTTTCAAACCACCAAAAGGCACTCCTACGATGGTTACTCCATCTACATAGCAATTTTCAACTCATTCCATGAAGCGGTTTACCCTGTAGGCGTGACAACAAATCGATCTTGTTTTACGCGAATAATTGGTCATAACTCCTGAACCATTCATCGGATTTGTACCAAAGTTGATGCTAGGATTTGCCGTTGGACTCCCTTTCTGTGTGCCAAATTTCAAGGCGATCGGAGTACGCGTTTGCTTGTTATAGCAATTTTTGCAAGTGTGCGAAAAGACGAAGAAGAAAAAAAAACGAAGAAAAAAAATGAAACTTGGGCCACTCGTATCTCGGAAATCGCTTGAGTGATTTCCTTCAAATTTGGACTGTAGACTCCCCTAGCTGGCGGGCAACTCTGCAGCAAATTTGGTTCCAATCGGATGAGGTATCACCGAGATACAAATGTGTGAAAATGACGTTTTTTTCTTCCTGTCAATATACTCACGGTGTGGCGCGCCAGCTTCTTGGGCCGCACGACACACGATAGGGGATATCGTGTGTTAGGGATCACTGCATTTTGCACCTTTTCACAAAAAAAAACAGTCTTCCAATTCCTTCATGATGTCTTGGTAATATTGGTCAGGTAAAATCAATCCCAAAAATATCTTCAGAACTGGTTGCCATGGAATTTTATTTAACAGTGGAAGTTTCTGCTAACTGACTGACTGAATTACTGCTTGATCCCTTCAGACAAGCATAAATCAATAATGGCTAACACTGCAGGCTTAATCTTTTTACTACTGGACATTGCTTTATCTAGACGGGTGCCTTTTGGCATGCCACAGTAGAGTTGGACAAAAATAAAATTGTTACGTGTAATGCTATTATTGCAATAATTATTGCATGGGAAAATAGAAACACAACCATGTAGTTTGAAAAGACTGTATTGTCAATATGACTACTTGTTTTTTACTGAGAACAAGTTTGCAAATAGTATGGTACACTAGTACCTTACATTTTACTAGAGGATTCTTTGCCTTCCCTCCTCTTTTCATCTAATCTCGTCTCCCCTTACCATTGACCATCCTAAATATGGTTCTTAATGATATGATATTATTTTGACAATTTCAGTGATAGATAAACAATAGCACATGTTTCATTTCCTCTTTAAATAGATGGGCTCAGTGATGTTGCAATTGATTCTTTCATGTTGTTCAATAGTAAAACACTCAACTGTAGAATGCATAATATAAATAGTTTTATATGAATATCTATTGATATAATATGCAAGTAAAACTCAAAAAATGTACTTCACAGGGTCTAATGAAGATATTTTCAGTGATGAACTAAAGAATTTCAAAGGATTGTTTTTTCAAGATGTACAGATGATGCAGTCTTTCAAATCATACCCTGAGATAGTCTTTATAGATGCTACCTATAAACTGCTGCAAATAGGAGTGCCAACTTACTTGATGTTGGCGGAAGATTCTAATGGTCAAAGTGAAGTGGTTTTTGGATGCATATTAATGTGGGAAGATAAAGAAAGTATAAACTGGATGATTGAAACATTTTAAAAAAGAAATCCAGACTGGCACAGAACAAGAGTGGTCATGGCGGATAAAGATATTAACGAGCGCAATATTATTAAGGAAGCTCTACCCAATGCACAAATTTTAATTAGTCTCTTTCATGTTCTGCGGACATTTCGCAGAGAGATTACTTGTGAGAAACGTAGAATTATATCTGAACAAAGAAATACAACCCTGGAATTCTTACAAAAGTTGGCTTATGCATCTTCAGAAGAAGACTACAATACTTTTTATTCAGAGCTAAAAGATAATACAACCAAGGAAGTTTTTGACTATTTTGAATCTAACTGGCATTGCATAAGAAATGAATGGGTATTACATTACAAAGCTGCTGCAGGAAGCTTCTTGAATACCACCAACAATCGCTTAGAAAGTCTGAATGCAAAATTGAAGCAAGTGATTAAGCACCATAGTTCTCTCAAAGACTTTTTTGATAACTTTTTTCTCACTCTCTCTTCATTACGACTAGAACGTGATCACAAAGCAGCAATCAACTTTCAAAAAGTGAAAGTTTCTTTGTTTAGCAAGAATTCACCAGAAACACAGTACTCTGAACTATTGACTTCATATGCCTCTGCCTATGTGACCAAGCAACTTAGCCTAATACAAAAAGTAAAAAACTTTAACAAAATGTCAGGGAATCTACACAGTGGAAACAACTGAAGATATAAAGAATGTCAGCACAGAAGATTGTGACTGTTTGTTCAGAAAATCAATGATGTTACCTTGTCGTCACATATTTGCACTTCGTAAAAATCTTGAAATGCCCCTTTATGATGAAGCCTTGTGTAGGGATGCGTCGATTTCGCCAGCAAAATTATTGGAATAATAGGAATACAAGAGCAACAAGCAAAATGCTGGCAAAATAGGAGCAAAATCGAGCAAAATAGGAGCAAAATCGAGCAAAATAGGCGCAAAATAAGCAAAATTTGTTAATCTCAGATCTGTTTCAGACAGTGTGAATGTAACTGCATAACTAACACAAGTAACAACTTACCATAGCTACATTTAACACTCGTACGTTAAATGAGTATGGCTCTAGCTGAACTTTGACCCGAAGGCGAACCCACAATACATGTTAGCGAATAATCACGTGTGAAATAGTGTCTACAATGGATGTGATAGAACGCATTGACTACAGTTCAAGTGCTGAAAGCGATGTTAGTGAAGTAGATGACAGTCTTAGCATTGTTAGTAATGATGATGACCGTGAATCGTCTCGCGAGTCAGATGTTACAACAACTTCGACTAGTACAACTTCGAGGACTCGTTCTACCGGAAGTGCCAGCAACTCAACGACGCCAACGTCTAGTGGAGTGTCCTTGCTTAGTGTGCTAAAGGCACCAAGTGCATCTGACTTCTCTCGTAAGAGAAAAATTGCCAAAAATCCACCAGCTGGCAGGAAGAGAGCATTACATTCGAATTCGCAGAGCAACCCAAAAACGATCAAGCCCCAGCAAAGAGTAACCGAATATTCCAAGGAACCCTTTACTGTAGCTACTGGAAAGCTTTTTTGCCAAGGATGCCGGGAAGAGTTACCCCTCAAAAAGAGCAGTATTGAGTATCACTTAAAGTCTACTAAACATGCTAATGGAAAGAAAAAGCTGCAACAAAGGAATGTTAAAGACTCAGACATTGCACAATCTCTGCAAAGGTATAATGCAGAAGCTCATGGGCGAGGTGAGACTCTTCCGGAACAACAGCAGGTTTTCCGAGTCAAAGTGGTCAAAACATTTCTTCAAGCGGGTGTACCACTAAGTAAGGTTGACCAGTTTCGTAGTCTTTTTGAGGAGACAGGCTATCGCCTTACAGATCGCAGATTTATGTTTGACCTTATTCCTTTTATTTTAGAAGAAGAAAAGGCACGTATTAAGCAATCACTCCAGGGTCAGTTCTTGAGTGTCATTTTTGATGGTACCTCTCATAGTGGAGAGGCATTAGCAGTCTTAGTGCGCTTTGTAAATGATTGTTTTGAAATTCAACAGCAGCTTCTAGCCATCCAACTGCTTTCAAAATCTCTCACTGGGGAAGAAATTGCACATGAATTGGTACAAGTGCTTTCAGTGTTCTACAGCATTTCTTCCAGCCATCTTATTGCTGCTATGCGAGATAGAGCATCTGTTAACAGTGTAGCAATGAGGACATTGAAGATTGTTTACCCTAATGTAATAGATATTGGATGCTTCAGCCATGCTTTTGATCGTGTTGGAGAGCACTTCAAAGTACCAACCCTGACTGAGTTTATTGGTAATTGGCTAGCACTTTTTTCACATAGCATTAAAGCCAAATTTCTATGGAAACAACAAACAGGAAAGGCAATGGCATCGTATAGTGCTACCAGGTGGTGGAGCAAATGGGAAATTTTTAAGCAAATAATGCTCCAGTTTGGTGATATCGAACCATTCCTAAGTGAAAATACAGACTTAGGCCCTGCATCTCGTCCAAAGTTACTAGCTATTTTAACTGACCGTGAAAAGCTTGAACACTTAAAGCTTGAGCTTGCTGCTGTTATTGATTGGGGGGAGGTGTTTGTTAAGGCTACATATAACCTTGAAGGAGATGGGCCACTGAGTTTCACAGCTTATGAAATAGTACAGACTGTTGTTGCAGCAGTCAGGGCAGCTCATACTCCAAACACTGAAGCTGTTATTCGCAGTATCACTACTCAATCAACTGCACAGCAGAGGCATCGCAGCTATGCTCGAAGCTGTATGCAACCAGCTCTAGATTACTTTCAAGAACTGCTAGATTCTTCCTTAAAGGAGCAAATTTTAGTTTTTAAGGCTGTGAGAGTTTTCAATCCGCACAAGATAGTAATGCTTAAGCCAGATGTTTCTCATGTAAATGCATTGCAGGTTGTTCCCTTCTTTAAGGATGACGAGCTTGAAAATTTGAAGGCTGAACTTCCTTCTTATGTAGCTAAGGCGGATGGTATTAGTGATGAACTTGCTGCTCTGGAATGGTGGAAGCTCAATGCAACTGATTTGCCTTTATGGTCAAATGCTGTAAAGAAGGTCTTGACCATACAGCCCTCCTCGGCTGCTGCAGAAAGGGTGTTCTCACTATTGAATTCAGGATTTGGTGACCTACAAGGAAATTCACTAAAGGATTATATGGAGGCATCAATCATGCTAAGATACAATCACTAATATCTAAACACCATAGTGTATGTAAACAGTGCTTATTGATTATTACATGTAATTATTATTATTACATTGTACACCAACTATGGAGCAAAATAGATTGTTGACAAGCAAAATATTGAGCAAAATAGGTAGGTAAAAAAAGAATTGCTGGAAAGAAAAATAGGTGAGAAAAAAAGCAAAATAGACTCATCCCTAGCCTTGTGTGACAATCGATGGACATCTGAATACTATAAAGAAACTCAAAGAATTTTCTTGAATTTAACATCACAAAGTAGCTGTTCTGTATGCATCAATGTTTCAGCCAAGCCAAAATTAAGGCAAGTTTAATGCATTACTTTTATAATGTATGTGTGTGTGCGTGTGTGTGCACGCCATATGTGTGTGTGTGTGTGCCATGTGTGTGTGTGTGTGTGTGTGTGTGTGTGTGTGTGTGTGTATGTGTGTGTGTGTGTGTGTGTGTGTGTGTGTGTGTGTGTGTGTCTGTGTCTGTGTGTGTGCCATGTGTGTGTGTGCCATGTGTGTGTGCCATGTGTGTGTGTGTGTGTGCCATGTGTGAATGTGCCATGTGTGTGTGTGTGTGCCATGTGTGTGTGCCATGTGTGTGTGTGTGTGTGTGTGTGCGCCATATGTATGTGTGTGCCATATTTGTGTGTGTGTGTGCGCCATATGTATGTGTGTGCCATATTTGTGTGTGTGTGTGCGTGTGTGTGCACCGCGTGCGCGCATGTGTGTGTGCGCAGTGTGTGCACGCATGTGTGTGTGTGTGTGTAGTTGTCACTGCTTGAAGTTTCTTAGTTTACTAGAGTGGTATATATCCCCAGTATATGGAACAGGTAATTATTTTATTTTAGTAGTTTTTCAGTAAACCCACATTCACTGATGTTTTACTGAGAGTTTAAAACCTAGTAAAACAATATGTTCCATATACTTAAATTTACTGATATTTTACTATCAATACAACTGGGTACAACTACAGCAAAGCAGCTTAACAAATTAGTAAACTAAGAATCTTCGAGCAGTGTGTGTGTGTGTGTTTGTGTTCTAAATATAGCATGAGATGAGCAGCTCTCCTATTAGGTTATATGGGTGTTGTGATGACTGATAAATAGCAACTGGGGCCCTGCTAGGCTACCAGAAATTGCGTATCCTTTGGGGGATGTCCCTCTTATACATGAATGAAGCAGACTTAGAGCTTTGTGAAAAGAATTTTTATAAGAAAATGCATTAGGCAAACCATAAAACAGTTAAGAAGATAGTGCTGAGCATTGTTTGTAGTTTAAAGCGGTTTGTTCAGGATACACTTCCTTAGCAACCTAGCTATGTGGTAATTAATGAATTATGAAATACATGGAATTGCAATAACATACTGTATGCATTAACAATACAAAACCATAGCAAATCTGTAACACCATAATTTTGAAAATAGTATACCTTAGGTGAGTTTACTTGACATCTGGTTTCAGAGGTAGCACAACAACATGGTTGAAATGGTTTTTAGCCTTGTAGGCAAGTCTAAAGGTCAGGCAAACTTGATTATTGTTTCTCATCCTGCCACACTCCTTTTTACCCACTGCCTCTAATTTCATTATTGCTGTTATCAATCACGTACACACATATATATGTTATGCTAAGAAGGCTGACTATCATTTTAATAGCACAGCATGGCGCAAATGTCACTTGCACCTCAGAAACAGTGGTAAAATGTAACTAGTTCTTAAAAGGCTTTAGCTAACCCTTTACTTGATTTGGAGTATTTTCTTTAATAATGAAAAATGACCTCCCCCTCATGAATTTTTGTGGATGAGAAACAAGTAATCAAGTTTGCCTGGCCTAAGCTGCTGAAAATAACTTTTTAAAAATTGGGGGGATAGTTGCAGCATATTGATTGGCATTGTTATGTTGAGTTTATAGTATAAATTTTAGGCTGTTTTCAACCTTCAAATTGCAAATGAAAATCCTGCAACTTCTGGGAGTTGCATACCCTGATATTCTACTTTATATTATATCCAAGCAACAACAGTTCCCTACTTAGCCCCCTGTAGGTCAGGTCTAGAATTGCCACTGGCTACTATATATTACACTAACAGAATTTCTAAGCTGCACCGATAACTATGTGCTAACAATGAAAGAATCAATAAAATTCACAAGGGCTCTGAATGATATTGTAAGGCAGAAAACTTTCTAGTTGTGTTGCTGTTTGAATAATCATTATTAATTTATATTGAACAAAATGAATATATAGTGTACTGACTGTAAACAGTTTGCATAAATACATCCCTTTCTCAGCCACATACATAAATATGAAGTAGGTATAAGAGTGTTTAATGATCACAGCAAATGTATTAATGTAGTTCATTTATTGTTCAGACTACAGTTGTGGACCATCCTTTTTGACATTCATCATAATAATTATATAGTCAAACATAGCTATCTGTCAATGTGTTATGTTGCAATACACAGAAACTTGTTGCTGAAATATAACAGTTTTGTTGATGCACAATCTTTGTGCCATGATATATATGTATATATATGTGTGTATGTGTGTGTATATATATGTTAACAAATGTTCTGACAATTACTGTAGATCAGGAGGAGGTTGTCCTTGTCCCTGCAGAACAGGAGGAGGTTGTCCCTGTCCCTATAGACCAGGAGGAGGTTGTCCCTGTCCCTGTAGACCAGGAGGAGATTGTCCCTTTTCCCGTAGAACAGGAGGAGGTTGTCCCTGTCCCCGTAGAACAGGAGGAGGTTGTCCCTGTCCCTGTAGACAAGGAGGAGATCATCTCTGCAAGACAGAATGAAGATATCTATTTACAGCAAGAAGTGGTACCAATGGAGCTGGCTCCTGTACGACAACAAAGTGTAGTTTGCATGAGTAGCATCATCAGACATGGTTAGTGAAGTGCATTATTGAGTTAAATTTTATGCATGCTTATGATGTTCCTTATTATAGCAATTATTTTAAGCATGATTATTACTGGTACACATCTCAGGGGTACCAACAAACATTCAGGAAGTAAGCAGTTTGTTTATCAGAGTTTGTGGCTATAGGTGCTTTATTTAGTAAAGACGTTTATTCAGTAAGACACAGGTCTCTTACCACAATAAAATATCTGTATATACTATTTAAATTTCAAAGCATTTCTAGATGTTTTGTTTTCTAGAGTCATTCACTATATTAACTGAATGCGTGTGTGTAGCTGCCCCTAAATAATAGGCTGTTTTTAGCACACATGAAATAACACATTACATCTCAATGTTAGGCATTCCATAACTGAATTAATTTACAAGATCAGTGAAAAGAGTAACATGGAGAGGACATGTTCATAGTACAATGAAATTAAATATGTAATTTGGCAAAATAAATGCATTGGTATATGTGGTGATATCAAATTAAATTTCAGTTGTAAGCCACCATTTACCTTGAAGTCACAAGCAGCTCATGTACCCGTGAATCATCTGTTCACAAATAACTTGGGTTTAATTATATGTATTTGTGTAATTAAAATTACAGGAAATACTTCACATCTAGACAATAATCTACTAATATCTGAAATAGATAAAAGAAATGTATCATTAGGTACGTAAATTGCAAACAGTTATGTATTGTTGCACACAGCTAGGAACATGGCATGCAGATGTACAAATTTATGTAGGTTGCCTATATACACTGAAACCTCAATAATATGGCCACTTACAATAAATGGCCCCATAAGTGGCCTTAAAACTGACTTCTTTTTTGTATGAGTTCACAGGTATAGCTACTTGGTGATGGCAAATTGAACTAAAGCATTTCCAGTTTATAATTGAAATTCTATATATTAGGGCTGGGGGATAGTATGTGCATATCAGCATATCGGAATATTGGGATAGTATCACTATCAGTATCACCAATATCGCTTGAAAATTTACTATCGGACAGTAATTAACAAGTAAAATACGGAGAAATATCTGCAAAATACTTTAAAATAATAACTTTTTGGAACAAGAATCAGTCTAAAAGGCTGTTTAATATCTTATGCAAAATACAAGCATGGGTACATCCCTTCTTACAACTATCTTTGAACTTTATCAATAGACCAAACTGAGATAAGGATTTCTTTCCTTACTTTGCCCTTTTTTCTGTTACACCTTATTAGCTATAAGTCATGAAGTCTAAGTCCTTGAAATTAGGTTAGGTAATCCTAAGGATGCAGATTTAGCCTCCTTTGTTAGACACCTAAACCCTACTTGTACACCATAATTATATTATTGTTGTAAGAAGTGTGATTGTACAATAAACACAGTAATGCACAATGCACCATTTTACACAATATGTATTGTGGGTTTAGGTTTTTATACTTTATTGCTATGGCCATAAGATGTAATTCTTGTGGGGTTTACCAAGCAAAGTATCCCATGGGAAGTCATATTATATATTAGTCACTTCATCAAGGCTAGTGGCAGGTAAATAGTTTACGAGATTAGACTGCAGCTAGCTATATAAACACCAATCACAGCAGCAATGTAGCTGGAATACAACAGCATAGCGATTACAGTATTTGTGAACAATGGTGGTAATGATAACATTTGTAGAACAGTTTAATGGTCCACAGTTATCTACTGTAGTTGTCACTGTACACTATAATACCCTGTAGGTGAAGGTTAGTAATAATAATGTGAAAGATTATGTGAAAATGTCACAAAATTGTTGAATTTTGGTATCTATTTTTAAAAAATTGTGGGAAGCTTGTGAACTATACTGGATAATAGTGTGAATAATGTTAAATAAAGAAAATCGCTACAGGGGTTTATATAGTTTAGAAATACAAATTATTTTAATTGTGTTACTATAAAATTGTTTGTAATTTTCAGGTTTGAAACCACCAATTCCTCTCAAAAAAAGGGCGACCAAAAGGGCACACCAAAACTGTTATAGGGCTTCCAACCAAGAGAATAGCTGATCATTCTAATCCTCTTATCCGATCAGATAAAGTAAAAGGTATAATACCTGCCATTACACAATAGTACACTTAGTGACAATAATACTATGGTTTATTGCAAATTGTGTGGAAATTATCACTTTAAATGTTCATGATGCTCATGTACAAAAGGCACCAAAAGGAAGGCTGGAATTTTCTGCTAACTGACTGATTGACTGACTGACTGATGCCTTCAAACTGGTGTATCTCAATAATGGGTATGGCTATGGGCTTGATTTTCACTGTTATAGGTTGCTTCAGTTCAACTGGTGCACTTTGACTTCACAGTGAATCACCCTTGTTTTCATATTAATAACAGAGACACTTCTCATAATTGATGTTATTTGGGCTGCTTATTTAAACAAAAATGATACCCTTTTTCTTTTGATGTAGCATACATAACTCATCACAGTCATAATCATGTTACAATATGTACATGTAAGCAAGAGTTCATAATATATATACTAAGGAGAGTATCCTACTCTCATATACCCCTGTAGAAAGGCGTATCGTGAAGTTATGACGTAACGACAAGATGTTGTGGTTTGTGACGTACATAAGTCATAAAAGTGCAAGAATCGTTAGCACCGTTTCACACTTGCGACGCTCAGGATAGCCGTATTCGCGAATGGCCTAGTAAGAAACGCCTACGAAGCGGTCTTAACCCATCAAGGAACGATTGTAGTTGGGTGAGAAACGCTTAGAGCTGGAGTTAATTTGGTTGCTAGTGACGTTGGTAGGCACGCGTTCAATCGATACCATGTTCAACTAATGACATCATTAGTTATACAAAGAAAAACGGGCGAACTCAGAAGTGTTACATCATAACTTCACGACGCGCCTTTCTACAGGGGTATATGAGAGTAGGATACTCTCCTTAGTATATATATATTATGAACTCTTGATGTAAGTAAGCAGGAAAAATCCAAATTCTATTAGAGATCACAAAGAAAAATAAAAGTAGTGAAACAAGCAAATGCCTACACCTGCTGATGTACTAGCAGATATTTGATCTCTAATGCAGCCAGGCTGACAGATAGGTATACATGCAGGCCAAAGTTTGGACATCAGCAATTCAATAAATTTGAGTACTGTATCATTTCTTGACATTGGAAACACAATGACATTATGGTGCTTTTTGCCCTGTGATGTTTCTAAAAGGATTTCATGGGTGAAATTTTAGGGGCATGCAGCATTTTAGAATGGATCCTACAACAGCATTACTGTACTCCTTGACAGGGCTATTTACTGACCTAGCTGTTCAATAGTTGTAACTGTAATAACTGTGTATTACTTTTGTTACACACAGCTCAGAAGACTAGAAGTAAATCATTGGTGGAGCAGCCTTGTAAAAAAAGAAAGTTAAAGAAATAGATGACATTGTAGTGCTGTGATTATAGCTGTGTGTTTTATTTTTGCCATTTATTCCTGTCTGGAAACAATGCATATAAATAATTTTACGAAAGTGGATCTTATGTACAATTGTTTTTTTGCCAGAGAATATTGGCATCTATAAAGGTAGAACACATACATAGGGGAGTCAGCATAGTGGCTGGTTATAAGATGGTACAGGGGTAATTGCTATTAAGAGTACACCAGAAGAATAATAATTTGCAAGCCTAATCAGAAGTGTATAAATTTTAAATAGGTGAGGCAGATCTAGGGACCCGCCGATTATGCTGGCATAATTTTGAGCATAATAGGTACCTAAAAGCATTGAGCATAATGCCAGCATAATAGGTTAAATATTTGTACGATAGTGTAAACTCTTGCTGGAAAAATGACAATTGCAAAATAAGATCGATATACTCTAATAGAGCAGTCAGTAACTCTAATAGAACAATCATCAAACTGACTGTTCTATTAGAGTATATCGATCTTGTCTCTTACATGCAGGCATGCAGCAAGAATTTATTATTTGTGTTCCAGCCACTCATTTTTTATCTTTCTATATAGTGTTAAACTAGTATTAAAGCATATGAACTAAGGCATGAACATTGAGCGTAATCGAGCATAATAGGTAAATATTGAGCATTAATTTAAGCATAATAGGTGAATTTTTGAGCAGTGCAGCATAGCATAATAGGTAAAATTATGAGCATAATCAGATCTAGACCTTGCAGTGGTTATGTTTGACCATGAAATGATACACATACTCTAGTGTGTGAAACACACTCAGCATAAAAAGCATGCTCCAGCTAGGGGGTCTTGGGGGCATGAAATGTCTGAAAATTAGGTGCTGCAAGTTTGAATCTTAAGGTAATTTTTAAGTCATACTTTTCAGCAATTACAAAGAATGCACATAGTATCATGATTATGCTGTTTTTCAGGCCTATATATTTCAGGTTACGTTATTCAAGTTATCATAAAGGATTTATTACAGTGAAACCTCAGTTAACTGGACCCCACTTAACCAGACTAATCCAGATTCTCAGTTAACCGAACTATGGAAATGAATGCTCTATTAGAGTGGTGACTGTTCTATTACGGTAAATGATAATAATGATATTTTTATGTTATTAATTTTATACACAGTCAGGGGCGTAGGAGCCACAGGTGCGCCGGGTGCTGGTGCACCCCTTTGATTTTAGCACATATCACGTGATCGTACATCACGTGATTCTTTTTGTATTGTACCCGAGTAATGGACAAGTGTCAGAGACGTATCGTCGAGTTTGTGGCAAGCAAGAAGAAAGCTGCTAGCACAGGTGCTAGGCCGAACAGCACAACCCAAGTTATAATCATCGATGATTCCGATCGAGATTCCGATAGTCAAGAAATGGATACAATTGAAGCGACCACGTTTTCATCCGTTTCCGCTGATGTTCCGGTTCGACAGTTAGACGAAGATTCGGATGAAGACGTTGAAAATGAAGAGGAAATACAGCTGATCCCACAGGTTAGTGCTGTTACACAACAATCACGCGAACAATTAAGCGAAGAAACGGTGTCTCAAGTGGACTCTCCAAGTAGTAATCTTGTAGGCACGCCGGAAATTAGTATTAGTGTAGCAAGGAACACAGCTTCTGACAGTGCCACTGTTTGTAGCACATCAGATGGCTGTGGTTGTGTTGGTTGTAGTGATTTAACTAGGCCAAACCAGCCATTGGATGTGTCCAAATCAAAATGTATGCAATCACATCTTAGCAAAGAAAGGCAGCTAGGGCAGAAGAAACAATACAATAGATCCATACAAACATCCTGGTATAATAAATACCCTTGGATTACTGTCTGCACCGGTCGGTATAAAATATACTGTAGGATCTGTTGCTTAGCAAAGCAACACGGACTATTGTCAACTTCAGTGCTTAAAAATTCATCATTTATCGGTGATGGATTTGGTAATTGGAACAAAGCCCTTGAAAGATTTCACATGCATGAAAATAGTGATATGCATCGTGAAGCAGTAGAGCGGCTTCAGTTGAGGGAGTCTAGTATCCACATTGGCTGTATACTAGACACCAGAGCTGCTCCTGAGCAAGAATTTCACAGGAGCATGCTTCTAAAGTTGTTACGGGCAATCAAATTTTTAGGAAAACAGGGTTTGGCTATTAGGGGTCACAATGAAAATGCAGAGGCTTTTCAAGGTAATCTGTACCAACTTCTCCTGTTACAAGCAGAAGATTGCCCAGGCATGAACGAATGGCTGAGACAACGTGAGTACATTTCACCAACAATTGTAGATGAGCTAATAAAATCAATGGGGAAAAGCATTCTCAGAGACATCATAAGTGAAGTCAGTAGTGCCCCATGGTATGCTATAATTGCTGACGAAGCCACTGATGTTTCAGGTACTGAGCAAGTATCTGTATCAGTTCGTTGGGTTAATAATTGCTATGAAGTTCATGAAGACCTCTTGGGCTTGAAAGAACTCCCTAATACTAAAGCCGTGACCATCCACCATGAAATCAAAGATGTGCTGATGAGATGTTCGTTGTCTATTTCTCAGTGTAGAGGGCAGGCTTACGATGGAGCTAGCAACATGAGCGGCATAAGGAATGGGGCCCAGGCACTATTCAAACAAGAAGAACCTAAAGCTCTTTATGTTCATTGCTTAGCACACAGTTTAAATCTATGTGTACAAGATGTTTCTAAAAAGTGCAAGCTTCTCCGAAACACCCTGGATTTTATTTATAACTTGGTCCAGCTTATAAAATTTTCTCCTAAAAGGCTAAACCTTTTTGAAACTTTAAAAAGCGATGTGACAGTGAACACAGGTGAAACACTGCCTTCATTGAGGACTCTCTGTCCAACTCGATGGACTGTGAGACATGGGGCTATAGCGAGTGTTTTAAAGAATTACAAAGTATTGTTAACTGCTCTTGATACCATACAGGAAGGGCATGATGAATATGCTGCAAAGGCAAGCGGGCTGTTAAATCGGATGGAGCAGTTTGATACTTTTTTTGGCTTAAAACTGGCTCACCAGATATTTGCTCCAGCTGAGCAGTGCTCCACCAATATTCAAGCAGTTAACATTACTGTTCAAGAAGCAATGAAGGCTGCCAATGTGCTTATTTCTCATCTTCGTTCAATACGAAATGAAAGCACATTTAATTGTTTTTATGAACGTGTCATCCATGAGTCACAGTCTCTGACTGCAGAACCCAAGTTGCCTAGAATCCACAAATTGCCTAGAAGGCTGGACCATGGGTCTTCTGCACCTCATCAACACTCGTGTACAAGAGACATGTATCGACAAACTTACTATGAGGCCATTGATACAGTATCAGAAGAAGTTAAAAGGCGATTTGATCAATCAGATATCCAATTGATCCGAGATATAGAGACCCTGTTGCTAACATGTGCTAATGGTACTGGTACAGACTCGTTGTCTCAGGCTTTAGTTAGGTTTCTTGAAGGAGATGTAGATGTCGAGCATTTGAAAGTTCAGTTGCGCATGCTGCCTGATGCGATAAAAACTGCACTCAATGGTACCATCAAAAGAGTCACCAATGTTAGAACTATAGCAGATGCCATGATGCAATCAGAAATTTATCAAAATATGCTCTGTGAAGTTAATAAAGTTCTTTTGCTATATTTCACATTTCCTGTGACTACTTCCACTGCTGAAAGATCATTTTCAAGTCTCCGTAGAATTAAAACTTACTTGCGGAATACGATTAGTGCCTGTAAATTGAACAACCTGTTGCTTATGCATGTTCACCAGCATAGAACTGATAAATTAGATTTAGTTTCAATTGCGAGGGAATTTATATCTGTCAACTCCAGAAGAATGAACTATTTTGGCAAAACAATGTAACAAACTATTTTGGTAAAACAATGTAACACTCTATTCATAATATGTAGCTACTTAGTTTTATTGTGTGTATTAACTTTCCTTTACAGCATGCATTCTCAATGCTCATGTACATAATGCCATTATACCAGTAGCTATACTACATATATATATCAAGTCAGTATTAATTCCATTGATTTTATGTTGTAACATGTTCAGTTTAATCTAATTACATGAATTTTATGCAGTATTTTTGCTATAATGTCGTCAGCGTCTGGGGGGCTGCGCCCCCCAGACCCCCTGCGGGTGAGTCGCCTCCAGCCTCAGCACCCTTGCCCTCAAAATCTTCCTACACCCCTGACAGTTTCAAAATCTTCCTACACCCCTGACAGTTTCAGAGATACAGATTTTTCATACTTATTGACCACCCCTGGTTTCAAGGTGCTCAGTTCCACTGTAATCTACTCTCTCTAAAAATATAGAGTAGTCATTTGGAACTTCCTTTTTGGTTGTAGTGACTCAACATTACCAATGTCATCATAGCTAACACATGTAAGCACGCACAAAATATTAACTCAATATACAGGTTCAAAAATTTTACAATCTGCCAACTGTAACAGTATTAATTTACTGTTGTTGTTACAAAACAGTGCCCTGCTATTGATGGCATGGGAAACTCCAAGAATTTCGTAATTGATAGGTTCTTTTTGTGATGGCAGGTCCTAACTTAAATTATGTATAGAAAGATTAATCAATGTAATCACACTTATATTATTTATTTATTATTGCTATACTATAGCACAAAAAACAATAGAGTGTAAGGGGTATGCTTCCTGGGTAAAAGTTTTGTAATTTGAGGTTGAATTCTAGAGTGATCTCAGTAGTTTGTTATCAAAAACCTAGATATATGTTATTTATCAGGAACCTCTATAAAGAAACTGGAACCTCTGGAATGTCTGGAACCCTGGAACCTCTGGAACCCTGGAACCCTGGAACCTTGGAACCTCTCGAACAATGGAACCCTGGAACGTCTGGAACCTCTGGAACCCTGGAACCTCTGGAACCATGGAACCTCTGGAACCTCTGGAACCCTGGAACCTCTGGAACCTCTGGAACCTCTGGAACCCTGGAACCTCTGGAACCTCTGGAACCTCTGGAACCTTTGGAACCTCTGGAACCTGTTGAACTCTACTACATAATACACTTTATAGTAAAATTCTGTAGGCAGTTTAGCAACTTTGATTTCTGAAACATCCTACAACTATTGTAGTGTTCATTCTTGACATGATAGTAATGACATTTGCAGTACTCCAAAACATTTGACGTGTTCTCTTATATTCCATAGCTATTTTGTTACAATGTCTTCTCGAGTAATTTTGGAGCAATTCTTAGAGCCAGCATCTTTTTTCCATGCAATCATTAATTCCTGTTATGGTCATGCTGGTGATAATATTTACCAGAGGATCAATTTTCCATGCAGTGACTAATTTTCGTATATTCATTCCATAGCTATTTTATTAGAATATTCTTTGCAGCTTTACTCAAGTGATTATAAAATTTGCAAGTTGTTTCCGAGCAATTCTGGAACAATTTTCTTCATTGCACGTGTTCATTCCTGGTAGATTTCTCTGAAAATATTCTTCATTCAATGATCTGTTCTCCTAGATAAACATATTGTTAGAATGTCCTTTCCAGTTTTACATATGGATGACTCCTCACAATCAGTGATCTCTTTATTCCATTGCTAACGTGGAGGGGGTTACTAAAACACTCCAAAACAATCCTGAGTGCATGTTCTCCTATATTCCATAGCTATTCAAATATCCTGCAACTATTTTAGTCATTTCGTGTGTTTATTCTTGACGTGATGGTAGTGATATTTGCTATGCAGTACTTCAAAACATTTGACGAATTCTCATAGCTATTTCGTTAGAATGTCTTTTGCAGATTCACTTGAGTAATTTTGGAGCAATTCTTAGATCTAGCATCTTTATTCCATGCATTCACTGTTTGCTGATATGGTCACGATGTTGATGATGTTTGCTGGAGGATCAATTTTCCATGCAGTGACTAATTCTCCTATATTCATTCCATAGTTATTTTATTAGAATATTCTTTGCAGCTTTATTCAAGTAATTATAAAATTTGCAAGTTATTTCCAAGCAGTTCTGGAGCAATTTTATTCATTCTACGTGTTCATTCCTGGTAGATTTCTCTGAAAGTATTCTCCATGAGTGATCTGTTCTAGATATACGTATTGTAAGAATGTCCTTTGAATTTTACATATGGATGACTCCTCACAATATTTACAAGTGAGTTGTACTGTAATGTAGATATCCAACGCCTTATGTTCTATGTGCTCCATAACTATTGTTACTTTATTTGCATACCATTTTGTTGCAGATTCATTCAAGCAGTTGTCAAGCTGACAACTCAACTCCCAGTAGTGAATGGAAGTGTTATGGAACTGTTCTTTTTATTCCATTGCTAACATGGAGGGGATTTACTACTGGAACACTACAAAACAATCCTGTGTGCATGTTCTATATTCCGTAGCTATTTTGTTAGAATATCTTTAGCAACTTCACTCAAAATATAAATTGCAAGTCTTTTCTGTGAAGTGTCTGGAACTGTTTAAGCCATTTCTTGTGTTCATTCTTGACAATGATATTTGTCAGTGCAATACTCCAAAAAGTTTTGATGTGATCTCCTACAGCTGTAAAGTAATTTTGGAGCAATTCTTGGAGCCAGTATCTTTATTACATGTATGCCATTCCTGATATCCAAAACAGATCTCCGAAATATTCTCCATGTAGTGATCTGTTCTCCTAGATATATGTATTGTTAGAATGTCCTTTGAATTTTACATACGGATGAATGACTACTCACAATATTTACAAGTGCATTGTGATGTAGATATCGAACACCTTATGTTCTATGTATTCCGTAACTATTGTTACTTTATTTGCATACCATAGTTCTCAAACTTACAACTCAATTCCAATATGGAACCGTTCTCTTCATCTCCTGAGTACATGGTGGTGTGGATCACTCTACAACAGTCGCCCATGCAGCAACCTATCCATGCATTTAATTATTGTATTACTGTCCTTTACAATTTTAACTGTGAATGACTTCTGAAAGTAGGTGATCTACAGTCAGATGGAGTCCTACTAACGACATGCAGAAGAATAGTACAATTAAGAGTATAGTCAATAATATACTGAATGTTTCATGGCTATTATTTGTAAATGTGTGCATGTCTTTCTTCTCTTGTAATATCACTATACAGTAATGTATCATCATCATATTTATTTCTGCCTGTTCCTAGATGTTGTGACTACCTTTTGAAGTTCATAGTATTGTTAATTGATGCAGGAATCTACTTTAAAAAATTAACAAACATGATTAAAAACATTTATGATTTTAATTACATTGCAATTATAATTCCATTGGTCTTCCGCCTACGTAATTATGGCTAGATACACGCTATGGTGAAGAGAAAAGGTGCTGAAAATTGCATGGTGATAGTTACAAGGGTGTCAAAGTTATAAAGCATCGAAATAAGGTGTGTAATTTTGGAGTTGAGGATTGTGCAATACTTGGGAGATTAAGGGTTAAAATGAAACAAATTATTGTGTACCGCCTACCTTGAGTCCGATTGACAATTTTCACGGTGTGATACGTGTAGAGCAACTCTCTGCGAGTTAAATGATGCCATAAGAATTCCAATTCACAGAAATTTTGGTGCGTCAAAATGACCTAAACCGACCCAGTGTAGCAACTTTCCCTATACATTTTGTATTGGGTGATTTGGGGTCATGTAATATATGGCATAATAACCCGTGATACATGATAGATACATCAGATTCACGGCTAGATTTTGAAAGAGCAGTGAATGGCGATTTATAGTATAAGGTTTTCAGCAGAAATATCACCCGTCATTTCAAGGTTGAAAATCACTTTCTTGTTCTATGGCAAAATGAATGGCGGATATTTGTAACGGAATGCTCCAGTGGCATTCCGATGTCTTGACACCCATTATTCCTCAGAACATTAGTGATTCAAAGAAACAAAAGCATTGAGAAATCACTCTGCTGGTTGGTTTGTGAAATTCACAGTGTTATTTGTAAGGTAGTTGCTCTAATCGTATATTTCCTTTTTCAGCCTCAATGTCTTGATATGGCAATGCTCACACACAAATTGTCATAGTTAATTATACATCATTATCAAGAGTTCATATAATGTGGGAGAATAGAATACTTCAACAAAAGCATCACTTCTCTTACGTTGCTGGTAAGTTTATATTATATTGATAGACTAGTCTAGATCTACTTATTACTGTTTTACCATAGACATGGCCATGGGCAGGTCACGTTTAGTGTGCACATAAACAGTCGTGTCGACAGTGCAATGCAAATCTACAGGCCCTCTTTGTATGACTCACCAACTCTTCAAGGGTGGTGGAAACTCCTGGATGTGTTTTCAGCAAATAATCTCGAAATAATCACCCTCTCGAGCTCATTGCTGGAGTCTATTGATATTTCCTAGGACCTCGCCAATCCAGAATTCATAGGATTTACACTGGTACTATCAAATCCCCCCACACCCGCTAATTCTGAAATCCTTTGTCACAAGTGACGGTATATTGACCACAAGTGACAGTTCTATTGGCGGTATATAACCCACAATCAGTATGCGAAGCGGGTGTATTACTGTGCACTGTTTAAAGAATAAGAGGGGTCTGAAACTTCTGTCTGACACGGTGAAATGGTTGATTAAGGCAAGGATGAAGGCATATGAAGCTCCAGTGATCTTATGGTGAGTTTTGCAATAGCGCATCATTCAGACTTGTGTAATTGCTCATTATACTAGTTACCGTTAAGAGTTAATGTAATCGACATTGGCATCTACAATGATGCTAGAAGCTTGGTACATTAGTTTTCCATTATATAATTATCATCAGAATTCAATTAAATTATGTAACTTTTCACTGAAATCACATGCGTTATGACATCATGTCCTACTCCCCTGTTAGGCGTGTGTGGGACTTCCACTGCGAGTGTGGCAGACTTTTCCATTGCAAGGGATCTCGTTCTGCACCAGTGATACTGTGTTAGGTTATGGTTGTGCCAGGTCCAGTTCTTCAGATCCATTACACAGCTATTGTCAACTGACAGGCTGTTCAGGGTGTACGCACAATCGAAGGGTTGCAGGTTCATTGCTTGGTTATGCCCAGTTTCTGTTGTTGTTTCCTTAAGCAAGAAAGTTAACTCACATTGCTCCAGTATATCCAACTGTATAATAGGGGACCTGGTGTCAACTGGAGAAGTAGCCTACCCAGCTGTAACATCAATGGGTACCTGGGGAAGCAAATACCAACCGTTCATGCCTCACATACAGGTGAAGGCCAAGGTGGGACTTCATGCACACACCTTCACTTGTGAGACATGGTATAGCCTCCTGCAATCCCCTGGTGAAGATAAGTTGTATTAGGGATTTTTTTTGGAAATGCTTTAGCACTACCAGCTGCTCCATAGGCCTTTCACTGGAATCACCCTTGGCTTGGTTACCATAGCACAGATTTGGGGGAGGGGGGGGGGTTGGCACTGCTTGAAGTTTCTTAGTTTACTAGATTGGTATATCCCCAGTATATGGAACAGTTAATTGTTTGTTATTTTAGTAGTTTTTCAGTAAACACGCATTCACTGATGTTTTACTGAGCGTCTAAAACTTAGTAAGACAATTATGTTCCATATACTTAAAGTTACTGACATTTTACTATCAGTACAACTGGGTACAACTACAGTAAAGCAGCTTAACAAATTAGTAAACTAAGAGCCTTCAAGCAGTGTGGAAAGCTCTGAACATAGTAGTCCTTTCATCAAAGTGTGGATTGGTTGCTATAAAATCTTTTGTGACCTTTGTAAGTATTTAACATTTCTCTGATGTGGATGCCTTTGAATTATGTTCCAATGGAGTTCCACTGTCATCGTATTTCCAAGTATTTGAGGATATGTCCCAAATTATTTTGGATATATACCGGTGCTTAGAAGTTCACGATTAATAATTATTAGTTATGAATTTAGCAAGTAATTGTGCGGACATTAGGTATTACATTACAGTGAAAATTAATTGTGCAAATACATTATATTAGTGCAAAATGTTGATGGCCTTCTCATCCGGCCTGTGCTTTTTGGGGGTGAGGTGCTTTTTGGGGGTGAGGTGCCACCTGTTGTTCTGTTCGACTGTAGTTTCCTCTTTTTTATGTCTCTGTTTTACTTTAGTCTTTCCTCATTGGCCATAGTCAGTGTCTCCCTGAAGTGGGTGATAGCATTGGCTGGATCAAGTCCCTTCATTGTGGCCAGGGATTCATTGGTGAGCTTCCTGATGTGACTATCACAATTTTTGATTAGTTTGGTTAGATGCTCCATGATAGTTGCGGCTAGTTCTTGTTCAGCCGTAGTCAGTTTTTGTATCCACTTGGGGGTGACTTCCCTGTTGCCTTTGTACATGATGTTTGGCTCAATTTTTCCAGGTGGTACACTGCCACGGGCCAGTGCCATCCTGATTGCCTCACTACTGTATGTCTTTTTGCCTTGTTGACCTGGCTAGTTGAAATCTAATTTTCACTAGTTCTTTCTCCAGCCGGAGCTGTTCAACAGATGTTGAGTTGGTTGTTGGCTGCTCATCAGTGATGAGTTGTGTTAATAATAGGTCATGATCATGATCATTATCTCTGCCATTCCCACTTGTCATCTGGCTACTGCTACCGTTTGATGATGTTGTAGGAGTGGCTGTATCCAATGTGGGGCTGGTGACAGCAGTAACAATGGCTGCTGCTGATGAAGAGGCTTCACCATTATGTATCAGTGACCTTCTCCCTCCAAGGGATGATGACATCAGATCGTTAGTGGCAGATAGTGTGCCAGTTGTAACAGGCTGTACCTCTAGCTATGTCGTTGTCAGAGACATCCTCATCCTGGCTGTTGGTCTTGATCTGACTCTGTCCATTACACTCAGTTAAAACAAGTTAAATCAGTTTGTATTTTTTTTGTACATGCACATTAGTGAATTTGTAAGTTTTCTATTAATTTTTTCTGCATTATTCAGAAATGTATCAATTGTGGCTTTAAAAATTAGGGTCTGATCCTATGGTGTCTACCCATACAGAAATTACATAGTTGTTATTGGCTTGTAACAACCTAATGGCTACATTGTTGTACAGCTGTTCACCTTGTTACAACCAAATTACCACTGCATTACCACCTTAAATTTTTTTGGTGATCTAATTCAAGGTTGTAACTACTTTGTTTGACACTGTAACCACTATGTTGGTTTTGTAGCCATATAATGGCAATTAACATGCATTATAGCTATATAGCACAGTTTTGCATGAAAGATAATATGGTGACCATCATGATCATGTTCACAATATATTTGTTAAAGTTGTATTTTTAAACTGCTAAAATGCATTTGTGAGCTAGCAAAAGGATTAATGTTAATTCTAGGCATTTCAAATTACTCTCAAGCCAGGGTGGGCCGGCCATGGTCTAACCAATTATTTTAGTTGAAGATTAAAGCTAGCTACCTGTTTACCAGATCTAGACATGAATGTAGCTTCCCAACAGATGAATTGGTTTGTTGTTGACATCATTTTGTTGCCAGTTTTATATAGATGTTAGAGAAGCCTTATTCTCATGTCACCACATGCTGTAGATCTTGTAAGAATGCCCTTGGAATTTATTGGAGCCTGGCGCTTATACAATATATGTGTGCAACATCATGCAAACGCTAGTAGTGGACACCAATATCTTCTAGTACAGAAGACTAGCTATAATGGTTAAGAATGCAGAATGCTTTTGTTACTGGCATGTGCAGACCCTGTTATTGTAGTTACCTTAGCAATAATAGTTAGGATTAGTCTCACAATCAGTGGTCTGGTGGTGAGACTATAGCATGTGATTGGGTAACATTTTAAAATATTACAATCTCAAGAGTCTAAACTCCATGCGGCTCTTGATTTTTACCACGTTTTGATTTAGTTACAGCAATTTAGCCCACCCAATGTAAAAAATAGCAAGCCAACTCTGAATTTGTTCTGTTGTATTACCCAGAATCTCCATTGCTGCCTATAAGAACTGTCATCAAAGTCATGTGCATTAATTCTTCTCTATTTCAGTGATGTATTCAGTTTACACAAGCAAAGATAATTACAGCACAAATTTGTGGTAACCTATTAGAGAATTTAATTTTGATAATAGTAGTTTCTTCACATAACCACCAAAAGCCATACAAGAAACCAACTGCAAATACTTGAGTAAGTGCCAACACTACAGCATAGTATTACATACACTGAGTTATATATAAACTTTGAAAAGGGCACAACTTGTGATTTTGTGACTATATACTTTGCATGAATAAAAAAAAAACACTACAGCATAGTATTACATACACTGAGTTATATATAAACTTTGAAAAGGGCACAACTTGTGATTTTGTGACTATATACTTTGCATGTATAAAAAAGGACATCATTGACCCAACCCAATAAGTTTTGTTTCAACCACTGGCATATATACATCCATTTCCTTAAGATCATCGACAGCTATATTCATGAATTTAAGGCATATGTAAACAGTTGCTATGTTAGAGGTTTACAATTTGGAAATATGCTAACATACACAGAGTCTGTACAGTCTTTGACATTAATTATCAAACATTTGTCAATCAAATCTTGTGGCTTCATTACACAAAGACTGGTACCCCTAAAAGAAACAATGTTTATTATTTTGCGAATAATTATGAACTTATCCTGTACCTGAAAGAACATTTATAAATATGATGATCTATATTTAAGTAAGAGATCTGCTCATTGCAAAGTTGTTCTTGTGACGTTGAAAGACGATTGAAGAAGATAAAGCAGTTTTCATTATGTATTAAAATGACCTTGTGTAAAACCCCTACATTAACTGAGCCATCATCATTTCTTAATGTTTTCCTTGAATCCTTTATGATCACTCTGTTGTTTCATGCAACAAAATTTGTGGAAACACCAACACTGGTCCATTTATACTTATATTCAATGATAATAATAAAGCTTTCTCCTGATCATCCAACCATATGCTTTGAGGTTTTCCTAGTATGCTGATTGATTCGGTGATCGACACAGTGTTTTTGTTGCTAAGAAGTGACATTAAACTAAGTTTAGCATATAGATATTTTAATATATACCTTTTACTACTGGAGCACATTTTATGATAGAAGTCCATTTCCAGACTATCATCGGCCAATAACGTTTCAGCATATGTTGGTATCTTCTGTAGTTCACTTATATGCTTTATTATCTGTAGAAACATATTATATACTGAATGGCCTGGTAAGACTACGTATCTTTTATACCTGCTTTTCTATTCCTGTTGAGCTATTGAATAGCTTGAGTAAGTCACCATTTGCAGATTCAAAGAAAAAGCAGGAATGAGACCATAAAGGTCCAAGGTTTCGCACACAGTCTGGTAGATGCATCAAAGAATGCAAACAGACTGTCAAATAATGCTCACCTTCAGAAAAGCACAAGAATATACATACACGTATGTGACTTTACACAATTTTTTACCATAATATGAAGGGAAAACATAACAATAATGTTTAAACAAACTGAAGCTGTATTGAAGATCTTGATCGCTTACACAATCCTTAAGTAAAAGAAAGGTTCCTTCTACTAACAATAAGTGATGTTCATAGTATGCATCTGGCAATATTCCATGAAGAACAACAGGGCTATAGTGTAGTAGCCACATTTGTAACTCATGTGCTAAATGAAATATAAATACGTATTATACGTTTAAAGAAAGTGCTATTTATATACCTTTCCAGTACTTCAGTGTGGTTGATACCTTTCTAGGCGTCCTTTGAATTTCCTTAGTAGGACGGATAGAAGTTAGTCTTTCATCCACTATGTTAACTTTAGATCCAATATACCAAACTTCTTTATGATAACTTGATTGAAACCACAAACGCAACAATAGTCGTGTTACTACAAGCAGTATACAATGCATGTAGTCTATTGCAACTCCTTTAACAAGGTCAAACTTGGGCACCACAGAAAGCCACGATGGCCCTTTAACTCCATATTCCTACTGCATTAACACCATGAATCAACAGCACAAAAATATAGCTAATGCTCAACTAACAGAAGTTCCTTCAGCAGCAGCTTTTCTGGAAAAAGCTTTAGATTCTTCACTGGTTCTAGCTGGACCTATTGGATCATCCAAAACAAAGGGAAAAACTTGAACTCTTCCCCTAGGGCCAGTCTTCACAGTTTTCCCTGCATGATGATAAAGTGCATTTTATATGATTATACTTGACAACTTCCTTTATGAAAGAGAAACTGAAGAAGAAACCTGTACTGCTACCAAGTAATCACAAAATAATTAGTCTGCTTACATACACACTTGCCATGGGACCTGGAGCATACACCTTGCACAGTGCCAAGAAGTACAGTGAAAGTGCATAGTCCTTGCTAATTAGCTTTAAGTACATATTCTTACATTTATTATATATCATTACAGTATTGCAAACATGCTCATTTCTTTTTCATTTATATAGGGTTCACCTGCATATTATCTACTAAACAAATGTACAAGATAGACTTCATGACAGCAGAGTTATGTGAATGTTGTATCTCTTGTTTAATGTGTATCATTAATTTTGTGCATTCTCATGATCACTATTTTTTTGCTACACACTGTACGGAAGCTTAGGTCGTGACACTGTTCACTTGTAAATTAAGTAGCATAATACTATAATAATTAGGGGTGCAACAATATATCAATATATTGCAATATGTTTTATCGCAATACAATACAATGTTCTCTTTCAGGGACCTATATAATAATAATATAAAATTATACACATTATTATTTTAAGGATATACATAAGTGTATACTTATTAGATACGTATGCGTGTGTCTTACCTAATAGATGGCGGTAATTCATTAATTAGTAAATGTATTGGCCAAAATGAACATCCTGAGGATTTAAACACAGGAACCCCATCAGTGTTCAGCTGAAAAGATATATTATTTGACTTTGATAAAAAACCATTGGAAACCAGTTGCTGATACACAAAGCCATCCTTTATGTCACAATATGCATCTTTTCCTTGGAAAATTTTCAATTGTTTTGTATATATCTTTTCCTGTAGAAAGTATATCACATGCATGTACAAACTTAACTTACATAATATATGTATGTAGCTGCAATAGAAACAAAATGAATGTACATGCATGTAATGATCGAAGCTACTCTTATAATATTATTGCAACAGACATAAAAATTTGGAAAACTATAGAGTATGTATGGTATACGCATGTGTATACATATGCAACTACACTGTTTACTACATATAGCTTAATTATATATTACGTACTTTGAAGGAGTGTAATCAGCTGTGATTGTAAGGGCACTTTGATAAATGAAGAAATACTCCCCTTATCACAAGGAAGTTTACAGTGGATACAACATTCAGCTGACTCTGTTATTTCACTAAAACAGTGGCTGCAAAAATAAACAAATTCTAAACCATTGCTATCGAAAGGTAATTCTTTATTGAACAAGTATAGTGATCCCGGAAAATTATTTGCAACTGGAAAATGCAATTTCATCAGTTCTAACATGTCACTCAGTGCTTCTTGTGAAAGTTTATGCCTTATTTGAAATTTTTTGATCAGTATCATACTTGTTGACAGAGAAAGTGGGCAACCGTTAAATAATACTGGATTATTGGACACTATCGTATCTAAGTCAGTGGGAGCACTTGAAAGCTTATCAACATCTACTGAACTAGGAATAACAGCCTCAGTCCCAATATCAATGCTGAAATCTTCTTCTGAAATGGCATTATCTGATATCTCTTCTGAATATAAATCTCCTAGTAAATATGCTGTTTCAGTGAGGAGTTCTTGATCGCTATCTTCAGGTAGCCCATTTATCATAGTAAAGTTAGATCCCTGCGGCTCCGTTGACTCATGATCCTCTACGTGTTCCGTGTCTTGTAACTCCGAGTGTTCCGCCAACTCTACTTGTTCCAATAGTGTTCATGTAAGGGGTACGAATCGTTTGCTCTTGGCTCTGTAAGTCTGCATGAAATGAACAAGGTGCATCATAATCACAGGGTTCAATCGGGGCCTCGGTCGCGTCTGGAGCTATATCATTCACCACCATTGCATTTCGCTCCCTCTTCCTCCGATACCTAGTAGTTCTACTCGCCACTGATTTTGAAAATGGGTCTGAATAGAGTAAGTGTTCGTTGTATGTTCGTCTGCCGGCCATTAGGGAACAAGAGAATAGGCTCAGTCACTATGATCATTATGATCTTCCTAGCAGTTTGCTCGGCGGGGGGTGGTGTACCGCATATTATGTCATAAATTAAATTGTAACCGTGCACATGATTACGTCATTATTAGACATATTCGAGGAAATACTAAGTATAAGGACAGCCTCTGTTTTGGCGGGAAGTCCAACCTTCTAGTAGTCTCGTCTGTTTGAGTTGGTGTGCAGCCTTACCTATACAGTTATAGCTACATAGCTACGTGCGTAAGACTTTTACAGGAGCACCTTTGACCTATAACTGTGGCACTGATGTCTAAGACTAATAGTTTTGTTCTATTGCGATGGCTTTTAGATGAAAAACTCAGCATCGAGCCAATTTCCTTTGCAAGAAAGGGAACCAACGTGTATACTGGCGCGCTTGGGGATTTCAAATGGGCAGGAAAGTATTATGAGGCAGAGGTGTTGAAGATGTCAGGTGAGAGAACTTATACATATGCAATAGGAAGTAGGAATCCACGCATGGATATTGCTAGATATTTATGGGTTATCATAGCCATGTAGATGTTGTACATGATATTGTGTATGAGTGCGCAGTGTAGCTATATTATGCTATATGCATGCATGTGTACTGATATACGCCTCACAGTAGCCTCATACTGACTGACCCATATAGATGACAGGCAGGAGCTTAACCGTGACTTAGATAAGTTGTTGGCTGGGACACTCACTAGAGAAGACATTCTTACATTGGATGATGCTAGAGTCACCAGTTGCAGCACTGAGAAACAAGAAATTTGCAGTGCTGAGAAACAAGAAGTTTCAAAAAAAAGAAAATTGAAGTCAGTCAAGCAAACTCAGATGCCAGCTAAGAAACCTAAGTCAAATGTTGTGTGGTCTAAAATTGAATCAGCCAAGCAGAGAGCCAAGGAAATATGTAAACTATATATATGTGTGGCTACAAACAAGTTGTATAACCGGAACCCTACATGTGTGGGGAAATGATACATAACAATATGCTGTAATTGTTAATATAGCTATCCTCATTTAGTTGATTCTTCACAAGATGAGTCGAGTCAGAGTCAACATCATATGTGTGGCTACAAACAAGTTGTATAACCGGAACCCTACATGTGTGGGGAAATGATACATAACAATATGCTGTAATTGTTAATATAGCTATCCTCATTTAGTTGATTCTTCACAAGATGAGTCGAGTCAGAGTCAACAACAGGAAGGTCAGTGTTTTCTATTTGCCATAGACACCATCTGTCATACTTTAATAACTTAATGAGTAGTGGTTAGGTGAGTTGTGATCATTTTAGTGGTGCATGTGTTGGTATCACTGTACAGTTATTATATACCTGTCTACTACAGTTGTTTCTCTTGTAGTTGATTCTGAATTCATGTTAGAAGAAAAGCAGCAACAGAAGAAGGGTACATAGTGTTTTGCACACAACACATAATAGCTGTCATGCATGTTTTAAATAGTTGTAGTTATGTATGGCTGCAGGGTGTGTTTGGTGCATGCATAAATATGTTCAGTGGTGTGTAGGCATTTGTAATTATGTTCAACTATGCAAGCTAGCTATTAAATTTTATCCATAGATGATTCTTCACAAGATGAGTTAAAAAAGCTAACTCAGCAGTGCCAAAAGGGTAACTGTGCTGCAATTGTTGACATTATCAATCACTTGGTGGTGTATGTGTGCTCTGTATGTCTAGAACAGAAGTTATACTTGCAACATAAAGTACAGTTGTGTAAAGTATTATTATGGCCTCTTTAATTGACCAAGTATGCATGTCTGGTACCTATTATAACTACAGAGATAAAATTTATGGCTATAAAAGTATAATACCATTGTAGGATTATAGTTGCTGTAGTACAGCCTTCATGCATACCCATAATGCTTCTGTGATTGTCAACATCTTTAGTTTTTGTGATTATACGTGTACCATAATAATATGATTTTGTTGTATAGTATTCTGAAAAGTATTATCTTTCATGTTTTCTTTTCTGAATTATTAAGACAAGACAACTATCGCAGCTCTAGAAGAAGAGCTTCGTACTTTAAAGAAGCAGCATTCTGCAATGAAAGGTGCATTCCTGACTATTTGTTGGAATACTATTATGTACTTGTACGCTTGCACACACTTTTTTTTGCCATTGTTCATTGCCCACAGATCAGTCCTCAAGAGTATCTTCAGCTGAGGTACACAAGGGCACATATTACAATTTTGTTATAACAGTGTACATTGTATGTATATAGAGCAAACTTTCCAGTTCCCAGACAAGACATGTCTATTCCTTTAATGATGAGGTACGTACATGAATTAAGCATAAAATAGTGTGTTGATGTCTATACATTATAGCATTTCAAGATGAGTAGCACATACCAATGCAATCCATATGTGGTATCCTCTATGGTATGCTATTAGTGTCATGCATTTTTGTACAGTATACATAATTATGTATTTAATGTAATTATATTTACAGCAACCTCATGGTACTGGAACATTTTGTGGCAACAATAACTTGTATGATGATTATTACGATACATCATTCCAGTCTAGTGTTGAGGTCTGTATTAATTTTATCACAGTGAATTGATATGTTTCACTCTACTTAAGTATTCTGATCTGGATTATGATTATGACAACTACTATAACAGTGGATGCGAACCTGGTAAACAATACCAGAAAAATGTTTTAGTTAAGGTAAACACGTACATACATGTTCAGTTTTTGGCCACATATTCCTTATAATGTTATAGACTGTGAGCAATGGTGCTGCAGGCCAAGATTATGATTCGGTAAGAATTATATTAGGCACATCTCTGATCATGATCTAGCTTATGTATATCTTCAATATCTACTTTTGTCTGGGTGGTGATGATGACTGACAAAAGCAGACTGGTAAACACTACCAGAATAATGCGATAATGAAGGTATTATTAATTGATATTGGCTGTTTATCCACATTAAATATATGCATTTTGTCACACAGGCTCCCAGCAAAGATGTTGAATCATACAAGGTGTCTACATATTGTTGTGCATGTACACTTCAGATACATTCAAATGTTTTCTATATAGACTCCTAGCAAAGATCAAAGAGCTATCAAGGCAAGCAATTGCAAGTGAAAATAGCTAGTTGGATCAGTTGACACATTTTAGGCAGAGTCACCGTTGGTGGAGCTCGTGCCAGGACATGGAGTCCAGCTGGCAAAACGGCCAATATGAATGCTCCTACAGCCAGTCGGCTTATTAGAAATCTGATTGGAGTATTTTTTACTCCACAGACATTGGCAGTATCCAGTGCATGTGGTAACAGAGTTAACCCACGTCTGGACCAAGATATTGTTGAAACTTGTATCTGTAAGTTAATTATATATATATATCTAATCCAAAACAGCCAAGCTGTAAAAAAAGAGTGCGGCCCTGAGAAAGGCTATGGTGAAAAAAGATGTGAAATCCAAGGTGGCGGCCAAGAAATGGCTGTGATGGTAGGTTAATGGTAAAAATTTTAATAACGACAATTCAGGTGAATTTTGTGCCAAGACCAAGCGGCACCAAATTCACCTGAATTGTTGTTATTAAAATTTTTACCATTAACCTACCATCACAGCCATTTCTTGGCCGCCACCTTGGATTTCACATCTTTTTCACCATAGCCTTTCTCAGGGCCGCACTCTTTTCTTACAGCTTGGCTGTTTTGGATTAGATTTCACTTATTTTTGTATTTGTATACCCCAAAGCCGGCCTATGGCCGGCTTTAGGGCTTTTTAACCTGTCATTTTTTCTTTACTACAGGAAGAAGAAAAGATGAAGCAGGGTGATTTCTTTGTAGCTGACTCCTCTGCAAGGTGACCCTTCTAGCTGATCTCTCTACCGGATGACTTGTTTGTAGCTGAACTCTCTACAGGGTGGTTTGTTTGTAGCTGAACTCTCTACAAGGTAACTTCTTCTAGCTGATCTTTCTACAGGGTGATTTGTTTGTAGCTGAATTCTCTACGAGGCAATTTGTTTGCAGCTGAACTCTCTACATGGTAGTTTCTTTGTAGCTGAACTCTCTACAATGTGACTTCTTCTAGCTGAACTCTCTACAGGGTGACTTGTTTGTAGCTGATCTCTCTACAGTGTAATGCTGAACTCTCTACAGGGTGATTTGTTTGTAGCTGAATTCTCTACAAGGCAACTTCTTCTAGCTGATCTTTCTACAGGGTGGTTTGTTTGTAGCTGAATTCTCTACAGGGCAATTTGTTTGCAGCTGAACTCTCTACATGGTAGTTTCTTTGTAGCTGAACTCTCTACAATGTAACTTCTTCTAGCTGAACTCTCTACAGGGTGACTTGTTTTTAGTTGAACCCTCTACAGGGTGATTTGTTTGTAGCTGAACTCTCTACAAGGTAACTTCTTCTAGCTGATCTTTCTACAGGATGATTTGTTTGTCTCTACAGGGCAATTTGTTTGCATCTGAACTCTGTACATGGTAGTTTCTTTGTAGCTGAACTCTCTACAACGTAGTTTCTTCTAGCTGAACTCTCTACAGGGTGACTTGTTTCTAACTGAACTCTCTACAGGGTGATTTGTTTGTAGCTGAACTCTTTGCATGATTGTTTCTTTGTAACTGAACTCTCTACAAGGTAACTTCTTCTAGTTGATCTCTCTACAAGATGACTTGTTTCTAACTGAACTCTCTAGAGTGTGATCTGTCCATAGCGGAACTTTTTACTGGGTGATTTGTTTGCAGCTAAACTCTTTGCATGATTGTTTCTTTGTAACTGAACTCTCTACAATGTGACTTCTTCTAGCTGATCTCTCTACAGGATGACTTGTTTCTAACTGAACTCTCTATGGTGTGATCTGTTCATAGCGGAACTTTCTGAGTACTGGGTGATTTGTTTGCATCTAAACTCTTTGCATGATTGTTTCTTTGTAACTGAACTCTCTACAAGGTAACTTCTTCTAGCTGATCTCTCTACAGGGCAATTTGTTTGTAGCTGAATTCTCTACAGGGTGATTTATTTCAGCTGACCTCTCTACATGATGGCTTCTTTGTAGCTGAACTCTCTATTAGGTACCTTCTTCTAGCTGATCTGACTATAGGGTGACTTGTTTGTAGCTGAATTCCCTACAGAATAACTTGCAATGTAATATAACTGAGTAAATTATACATGCAGCTGAATGCTTTATTAGGGTGACTGTTCTATTAGAGTATCTCAATCTCGCATTTGCTGCACATAGTTGCCTTTCGAATCATAACTCAGTGATTTGTAATCCGATTCTTCTGTACTACTGCAAGAACTTTCCATGATGATTATTCCAGCTACATACTGATTTTCAGCTCGTTGTTCTAAGCGGTTTGCCTGGTAGACACGAAAACTAATAGTTTTTTTATTCATAAAAATCGATCGCGTAATTTTGACACAGGTTGGGTTTTGTGTCATATCTCCATGGTCTCTATTCCGATTCCTTTCAAACCACAAAAAGGCACTCCTACGATGGTTGCTCCATCTACATATCAATTATCAACTGATTCCTCCAAGGGGTTTACCCTGTAGGCGTGACAGACCTTCGACCTTATTTTACGCAAATAATCGGTAATAACTCCGTGAATGTTCATCGGATTCCTACCAAAGTTGGTACACCGATCCGCCTTAATGAGCCCTTTAAGTGTGCCAAATTTCAGCCCGATCCGAGCACGCACTCGTGTTTTATGGCGGATTTTGCGAAGTGTGCGAAATGAAGAAGTAGAAGAAAAAAACGAAGAAATTAAAACGAAATTTTGTTCGCTCGTATCTCAGAAATGGCTGGAGCGATTTTCTTCAAATTTGGTATGTGGACTCCCCTAATGCACCTATCAATGTCAAGCCCCACCCCCCCCCCCCCCCAGTACGGGCTATGTGGGGCGTTAGGAGGGGATTTGAACTTAAATTTTGCCCCTAGGGGTGGGGAATTTAAACAAGCGCTCTATAGTAGCATAGATCCTTTACAGTAGTTTTATAAGATAGTGAAGCGCAAGAGAACACGTGATAAAACTGCAGCACCTCGTGTACTTTGTCACTATGGCTTCTGTTTTTACAACACGTTGGTTGTCAAATCCCCTTCCTATCCCCACCTCATAGGGTGGGACTATGTGGGGATTTGACCTGATAATTCACCCCCAGGTAGGGGAATTTGACTTTCCACTTGATCAAATCCCCACTATATCCCCACCCTTCCCGTACTGGGGGTGGTGGGGCTTAACATTGATAGGTGCATAACTGGGCGGCATGTCTCTAGAAAATTTGGTTCCAATCGGATAAGGGATCACAGAGCTACATAGGTGTGAAAATTGCATTTTCTTTCTTCCTGTTAATATACTCACGGTGTGGCGCGCCGGCTTCTTGGGCCGCACGACACACTATCGTGTGTCTTGATACACTATTTCAAAATATAATAATTATTTAACGTTTCAGATTATGTTCAAACAAAGTTTGAGAATGCCACACGAAGTCATTTGATCGATCAGATTAATGACAAATGTGCCAACTTTATAAGGAAGAGGAAACCTCCCAAATCATCTGGACCTGACAAGAACAATGAACAATGAAACAGTGTGTACATGCAGTTTGCAATTAGATCATAATAATCATGGTTATATGTACTGAAATTATGGGTAGCTGCTTGTGGGAGTCCATATAAAAAGAACTACCATGTGACAACCTTGTTGACAAGGTTGTGGTTACATAGTTACATGCAAATGACAGTTTCAATTACAAAGATGTTATTCCCTAGTAACAACCAAAATGTACATACTTGTTACTACTGCAAAAACAGGTTGTTACAACCAAACTATCTAGCAGTGGTAACTACCTTGTAATTTCTACATGGGTATACACTGTAGCTACTTGAATGGAATGTACGTACATATGTGTGTGTGTATTTGTGTGTGTGTCAGTGTCACATGTTGTATTGTATTCCTCCAATGGTTGTTATTCTTGTGCTTAAGGTTGAATGGGATAACTAGCTCAATGTTATTGTTCCTCGCTATGCGTGTCAATGCTGGCGTCAACCACTGGGGTAGGATTACTACAGCTCACCCCCCTACATATACATATATAGTTGTCAGGTAAAATGAGACACACACAATAAAATTATTACATTTTGCATATTGTTGGTTACACTAGTCAAGCATTACATACTCCTGAATACCAATTAATTTGGGAGTGACTACAAACACTTTACCAGTTTCGCTGGATATAACTGCATCATAGTGCAAGTTACGAGTATAAAATAGTTCAAAGTGATTAATCTTTGACACAGCTTCAACAAATTCTGATGGAAGCTGAATGCTTCTGAGTTTGAGGGGATAAATTACCTCCCACTGGTAATTCTCTGGATTTTTCATGGAATATTTGAGGATCAGATGAGCTCATGTGTAATCACATATTTTTTTGTTTTAGTTATTATTCTGTGGTGATGAGGGGTTGCTGCTATCAGTGCTGTTGGTAGAGTAGGTGTCTGGTCTCCTTGACCCCAGCAATGAAAGGTGGCCTTTCGTTGCTGGGGTCTATCTCACATATTATTTGTACTCTCATGTTGTGTTTACATTCTCCTTTTCTGGTATGTGTTGTCAGTACAAAATGGGTCAGATTGTCCAGTGATTTGTTGTCCCAATTTTGTTAGTTGTGTGTTTGTATTGAGGATGTGTATGCATATCAATTTGATGTGTGTTTGTATTTAATTTCTTGTAGTGCTCATTGATGAGCTGGTAGAGTGGTGTTTACACACATGTTGGAGGTCGTCAGAGAGTGACTTGTCCATACCGTGGATAATTTTCATACAGTTGTTTTTGTATCCATGCATTGGATTTGTAATGCACGGCAAGACACTTGAAATTTATCAAATGTATATCTTCTATAGTTTCTATTATTTTGGTAGTCTATATTTCAATACTTATTGGAGCTGAATTTTGTAGTAGTGTAATATGGGCGGCATTGATCAGAGATACAGTTGGCTGGTTGCTGGGAGTAGGGGCTCCTGTACCAACTTGGCAACCATCATTCGGTGTGATTGGCTTGTGGAGCAGATCACCATTGGACATGTTGCCTAATACCGTTTCTAATATCTCGGCCGTCTGGGGTAGCTTGTCATAATGTGTGCATGTGTTTGGGGGGAGGGCCCTACAGGCTGATTGTTGTGATGTAGGGTTATCCCGATGCTGGATGTAGTTTGTGTTGGCATGCTCTATTCTTGCAGGCTTGGTCAGTCGTTGGCAATAAAAATTTGCTAAGGATAAATGGCATTTTCTGGTTAATACAAAAAGCATACTATACTATTTCTAAGGAGATTGATGTTGGCATGCCCCCACAGAAACTTTAAAAGCAGCATTTATTTGTTAATCCTCTAATCCAATCATTCACTGTCACTTTAGCACAGGAAACAGCCACTGTAGTTTGACTGTTCTACAAAATTGGACAGCATTTCATCATGTTTGTAACTTCTGATCTTTCACAGTACGTCATTATTGAGCAATCAAATATTTAATAGAAATATCTGTAATGTTAACAATTTTAAATCTGATTTATAAACCATCAGCAATACTTTCACACCCATAGCATAATTCAAGCGTGAGATGACTTCATCCCAGAGGCTTGATTTGATTGTATCTTAGATTTACAAGACTATACAATATACAGTTGTTACAAAATCACACAACTTCTCAAATACACACCACCTACTACTCGTGAAAGCCCCCAACATTGCCAATTGCATAACCCCAAAATCAATGCACGCTCTGTATTACATGGCATTGCACTAATAGTTGCTAAGCCTCAGTGTTGGCCACCAGGATGTCAAGGCTGAACATGCTCTGTTCAAAGGTGTAGAAGTTGCAGTGGTGTATGTAGTTGGTGTGTGAGTACACACATTTAATATCTTAAAAGTTTACCTGTCATATGCCTTCATCCTTGCCTTAATCAACCATTTCACCGTGTCAGACAGAAGTTTCAGACGCTTCTTATTCTTTAAACAGTGCACAGTAATAAGAACGCAAAAAACGCCTATAGGCGCTTACGGACTCTACCAGCGTTTCCGGTGTAACGTCATTTTTGTGGTTTAAAAGTGATCACGTGATCCGTAGGATGTCTGTACATAACGAAACCCGTTCAGTAGAGGGGGTTCGCATATATTCACTCGATCTGAAGTCCGGAAATGATGTAATGCACAGAAATTAAAGCACTGCACGTTCTTCCAAATACCGTTTTGGCGCAAATCTTGGTGCGGTTTCAGTTTCTCCTTAGAAATGTACCGGTGGAGTGATGGTCTGGCTAGTTCTGGGCCTAACTATTATACCGGACTTGCAACGAATCTAGAGGAAACTTTGGAAGCTCACAAGCAACAGACCAAGAGCTGTTTTGACGAGGTCGTCTATTAACGAGAAGTTGGATGTGGGTTTAATTTAAATAGCTAACTTGTATCTGGTGCCTATATTATCTCATTAATTGTACAGCATATGTGGTAGTCTCTTAAAATTGAACAGAATTTGTATAGCTTTCCATGCACAGTATCATAGGTGTCTTGAGCCAGCATAGCTAAGCTATAAAATTATTCAGACAAAGCCTAGCTACAGCTACTGGAAATGTCAGTAAAACTATATGCCAGACAGTCTTCACTTTACGGAAGTCATGAATTCAAAACATGCATGCATATCATGGTGCACTTTCAAATGGAACTAGCCATGACATGCATAATGTTTCCTGGACATGTCTTGCATGGAGTATTTAGCTATACCAAATTGTAAAATTGTATCAAGTAATGTATCAGTAATATATATCAAACAGTATGGTAGTACTGTTTAAGTAGGCTTTGCATCGAAAGTGACGCGCGCCACCAAAAATAACGCTCTTTAAAAACTGGCTTAGAAACTTCTTACGCGACAAAAATCACCTTTACGGAATAATACTAGTCCATCTAACATCAAATGTAGCATTAAAAACAAGAAAACACTTACTAATGGCCGGATATAGAATTTTTTTTTAAAATCGTCAAAACTTGAAATTTCGTCTCACTCACTGACCACAGTCGCAAGCCTAGAGCCCAAACGAAGCAACGCACGGTCCCCATTTTACGCCACAACAGCAAACTCACCGGTGGGATGTGCCTTTTGGGGTTCCGACGAGTGTACGCCTTGCGCGCCTTGTCTTTTCTTTTATCTTCAATCAGGCTGCTTGTCTTCTTCTTCATCCAACGAAACCATACCAAGGCGTTAAATTTCCATATCACCACAAAATTATTTAAGGTGCTTAGACTACGCTACTGTATGGTCCCCGACTGTACAGAGGTACCAGTACTCCACGATAGGTCACAAGGTCACGCCCATTCTTTATTCTACGTATTATCGATCTATCGATCGAGACCACGATTACCACGCCCCTTTTACACTAGCTGTCTTTGTGACTACACACCCTCAACTTGGTAGGCTGATTCGATACTCTAGTCTAATAATCGATCGAAACCATGATGCCCACACCCCTTTTTAGGGCAAGCACTTCTTCGCAGGCTGACTAGATATACTCTAATACAGCAGTCACCCTAATAAAACAGTCACATGTTTATAGCTAGCTGTATGCTTTAACAAAAAAACTAAACAAACTAGTATATTAAAAATTATAAATTTAAAAATGAAGTAGGGTTTCAGGCTATAAAAAGTAGTGAAACAAGATATGAACAATGGTAGCTATTACAGCATAGCTCAGTGGGAAATCCCTACTTTGGCATTGAACACAAAATAATTGTTATACCATGCCAAACACTGTTAAAAATAAGGAGTAACTGTTACTCCCCTAGGGGAGTTCCCAGTGTAGGGAGGATTTAACACCCCTATATTTTTGTGGAGAGTAACTAACACCCCACAAAGGAGTAACAGGAACTCTTTGAAAAATCTATTGTAGGGAGTTCTAGTTACTCTAGGAGAGTTTACATAAGCATGCAAGGCGTTTCCGTTACTCCATGAAATTCTGCAAATAACTCCGTATAAAATTTCAAATGATGTTAAAGACATACAGCAAAACTGTAACAAAATATTTACAATATCCAGCTTTATAATATTGGAAAGTCTCTGAAAAAAAGAGACCAGTAGCAAGGCTTCATCAGCAAACGATGCTTCACTGCCACTTCACTGGAGTTACTTCCTGCCACATGACATGTTATCAGCTGTTGTAAATGGCAGTATAGTAAAGAAATATTCAACAATCATATACTTGTTACCTTTATGGCTGAAGGTACGTCACACACAGTTGCCAACAAAGTTGTAAAAACAATTCTTCCAGATCAGCAGCATTGGTAGTGTAAACTAAAAAGGCAAACAGTTGCTATCATGCAAAACAGCACTTTTTTGCTACCTGGAGTTCATCATTTTGTTTGTCTATTTGTTCACTGATTTCTTGTGGCACCTGTAATATATGTTTACAAATTGATGCATAGTCACTGTATGTTAACACACTTACTGGATGTTGTAAAAATTCTATGTTCTCAGTGACATTGAGACATCCATGCTAAAAAAGTAAACATGTGCTTACGTAACTATAAACATTATCTCCTTACAGGTCAAGAATAACTTGGAAAGTTGATGAAGTTGAAGACACACAATGTACATTGTATCAAAGATTCTTGTTAACTGCAGACGATACATCTTACTAGTTAATTCCATTGAATCTGCTTGTAATTATGTAAAAAGACAATGATACAGGCTACTGACCTTACCAGGCAATATCATTGTGTCCGGCTGCTAACGTCAACTGAAGGCAGACGGACATGATATGTACGCCATGTTTAAGCTAAGTGGCTTTCCTCTCCTCCCTCAAGTCTTCAACTTCTTACACACTGACTACTAGTAGCTAGCGGTGAGCTTGAATGGGCTGAATACTGTACGTACCAGTCAGTGCGGATACAACTGAGTCCGCCGAATTTTATTCTCTCTTTCCCTGAGTCTTGAACTATTTCTTCCGTATCACAATAAGGCGCCTAAACCCTCACGAGCAGTGGTGACTTCTGTTGGAGCCAGTTTAATAAACCGGTGTGTCACACGAGACGACTCAGATATGAGCTCAAACGTACCTGAAGAAACAGTGAACGAGATAGACTCTAGTGAACGTCCAGTAATTATTCACAAACAAGCAAACAGTTTAGTATCACCTTTCAAGCACTACAATTCCTCAGTGAAGCAAACCGCTTTCAACTACTCAACACGGCTCTGTTGTTAAAGAAGCCGTTTCTATGGCAATACTCTTCACTCTAAATAATGCGCTTGTAATAGAAATTGTATTTAATAATTATACATACGTATTTCAAAATATTCTTGAGTAAAAATTCGTCCTGTTTTCGTACTCTCTGTTTCCTTCACTATGTCTTGGTTAGCCTGTAAAATAAAACATGAGTAAATGGCTGCCATTGAAAAGGAAGCCTAAATAATTACTTTCCTTTTTTACATTGAGTGGCTAGAATTGAACAGGTTAGTTAATGGAGAAAATAACATAGTGAGACAGCTATAACCTGCATGTGGCTCATTCATATGTGGCCTCAGCCATACTGGCTCACTGAGTTCACCTTAGCTACTAGCTAGCTGGTAATGGGAACTCTTCAGTTTGGTGCCTTCACTTACTTGGAGTTCTCTTTACCCTTAGTGGGTTACTGTTACTCTCCTAGTAATCCAAACTCCCCTTTCAGAGTAAAATATTTCACTCCCCTAGTTACTGTTACTCCCCTGTTTTAACAGTGAAGAAGGGATTTAATACTGAGCTATGCTGTCCATTGTTCATATCTTGTTTCACTACTTTTTATAGCTTGAAACCCTACTTCATTTTTAAATTTATAATTTTTAATATACTAGTATATATATACATATGGGTCAAGTACTGTTTTATAAATGGCATGTACCACTATGTACACAGGGGAAATCCTTGGGTATATTCATAGACAGACAGCCATGTCCTTCAGTGAATTCATTGCCAGTTAAATTTTCGTTGTTGCAACCAATGCTACTAATTATTGCAATCAGTCTGACAGACATGCACCACTTACCACTCAACAGTCTTTCTCTGATGATTTTTCAGATGCATGGCATTTTTAATGTATGGATCCCTTTTACTAATGCGTATGTGTACTATAAACTGAAGCTAAATAAATAATCACCTGTAGTTAGCATTAATTTTGGTACGATTTCAAGCAATGAAGAAGTGTAGTAGCAGGTTGCAGTATACTGTATAGAGGGAAACTTTGGCAGTGGTGAACAGCTGCATTTGGCAACATAAACTTTGACAAAATGTTTAGCTATAAAGATGCTAATCTGAGTAATTGGTGGGTTAAACTTTGGTAGATTTGTAGCAAGTTTCCAAATTTGTAAAAGTTTCCCCTGCTAAAGTTTCCTTCTATACGGTATTATACTTCTAATCACTGACCTTTTCATAGTTTCTATAATAGTCATATAGGATCACATTTATTTTGACAGGAATCCACACAAATATTTTGGGAACACACTATCAATGGACAAAAAGTATGCTTTGAGAATACTCCATTTTATGTGTCTGAAATTAGAAAGATGGAATGCCAGTTTGGAAGCCACTATTACAAAGACAAGAGCACTGGCAAAAAAACATGTCTACAGAGAACACGGAAAAGAGGTTGTACTGCTCACATTGAAGTCCATGTGATTTCCCTGTTTCCAGAATATAATATAAACTGTCCTTTTCTGATGGCATGTCTGGAGTGAAGAAGGTGAAAGACATTAAGCAAAAGAAATTGCAGGAAATCAAGAATAACCTAGCAGAACGCACATCAACTGTGTCCTCAGAAAGTTGTTATTTTGTAATTTTGCCAAATGAGGAGGCACACTCTCATGACATTGATAGTCCAGCTTTATATGGCCAACGAATCCATCCAAAGCTTGACTCTAAAATCTATGAGCTGGTTGCAGAAGGTATTACGAATGTACAAGAGGTGAAAAATCATCTCAAGCACTATGTTTTGCATGTTTTGTATGTTCATCAAAGACGAGATCTTACAGACAGAGCTTATTTTCCTAACACTAGTGATGTCAGAAATCATGTCTATCTTGCGCAGCGTGCATGCCAACTGTCTAAGTTTTACTAGGAAAATTTGAGACTTAACCCTTTATTACCGAAGTTTTTTTTACAAAACCGCAAGTGTGAAAACTTTTATGGCTTGTGTGAACTGTGGGCGATACGAGTGGACCCCACCCATTAATTAACCCATCAAGCTATATACCGTTTGATAGCCATCTCTCTCTTCTACCAACACAGCTAGAATACTTACAGATCACACACACAACTCACGCGCTATGAAGCGAAGAAAGCGTATCTTCTCCGTATCGCCATGGCATTGAAAGATGGGCGCCGCCATCTTACTAATCAACTCGATGACATCACACTATTTATTTTTAGAATCCTTATCACGTGGGGAAAGGAGTAATTCCAACTAAAGCCTCCTAGTAGCAGGGAGAAGGCGAACATGGTGTTTTAAACAGGTATTATTGTTTTGTATACGCTATTTTATATTGCCAAGTGCCATAACTTGCCCATGCTTCTTCCTATCGCCGAACGGTAAACTTCATTAAAAACGCCCGGTCCTTCTGAGCAGTTTGGTAACAATTTCAGCTTCGTAGCCCCTAGGAAAAAGGAGTTATGGCTCCGTTTATAAAGGGCACTCGTTATGGCAATATATTAGCCATTCGATAATAAAGGGTTAAAATTGAACACTGGAAACAAGATAACCCCACTGCATTGTATTTCTACCGGCCATTAGGGACCCGCCGATTATGCTGGCATAATAATGAGCATAATAGGTACCTGAAAGCATTGAGCATAATGCTAGCATAATAGGCACAACACTTGTGCATTACCATAATTTCTTGCTTATCAAAATACATATCACAGAAAAAGATCGATGTACTCTAATAGAACAGTCAGAGAATCAGACAGCTGACTGTTCTATTAGAGTATATCGATCTTTTCTGTGACGTGCATTTTGACAATCAAGGATTTAGAGTTTGTGCTTCAGCAACTTACTGTCTTCCCAAAAAAGTACAAATTTACTAAAAAACATGGGAACTGAGGTATAAATAACAAGCATAATTTGAGCATAATGGGTAAATATTGAGCATTAATTTAAGCATAATAGGAAAAATTTTGAGCAGTGCAGCATAGCATAATAGGTAAAATAATGAACATAATCGCGGGTCCCTACCGGCCATTCATAAGTCCTGAAGACATCAGCAGCACCTCAGAGAACAATAGCAACCAGACCTTGCTCTTTGTTCACCAGGAGGCTTGGCAGCAAGATTTGCTATCTAAGTATGGAAACACAATCTCCTTGATGGATGCTACATACAAAACAACAACAAAGTATGAAATTGCACTATTTTTTGTCACTGTTAAAACAAATGTAGGATATAGTGTAGTGGCAAACTTTGTGGTGCAATTTGCAGTGTTGGGCAAGTTACTTTGTAAAAGTAACTAGTTAAATATTACTTGCAACTGAACTATTAAGTTACAGTTACATATTACCCATAAAATAAAGTAAGTGTAATATTATTACACTACAAGGTAACTTCTTCTAGCTGATCTTTCTACTGGGTGATTTGTTTGTAACTGAATTTTCTACAAGGTGATTTGTTTGCAGTTAAACTCTTTACAAGGAAACTGCTTCTAACTGATCTCAGTACAGGGTGAATTGTTGGTAGCTGAACTGTCTACAGCGTAACTTCTTCTAGCTGATCTCTCTACAGGGTAATTTGTTTGTAGCTGAATTCTGTACAGGTGATTTGTTTGCAGCTGAATTCATTACAAATTGGTTTCTTTGTAGCTGAATTCTCTACAAGGTAACTTCTTCTAGCTGATCTTTCTACTGGGCGATTTGTTTGTAACTGAATTTTCTACAGGGTGATTTGTTTGCAGCTGAACTCTCTACATGGTGGTTTCTTTGTTGCTGAACTCACTAAAAGGTGATTTGCTTGTAGCAGAACTCCTTACATTGTATCTAGTTTCTAGCTGATCTCTCTACAGGGTGATTTGTTTGTAGCTGATCTCTCTACACAGCATAATTCATACACAAATACTGACTGTATTTATTCCGTCTATGTTGTGGTATTGGAACTAATAGTCTAAAAATGCTACTTAGGCTCAAACAAAAATAGACCACAGCCCCCAATAGTAAATAACATTAGAGTCATTTATAGATTTGAGGTTCGTTTTATCTTGTTATAGGGAGTTTTTAAAAATAGTTGTTCCAATACTGAATAAAGACGGGGTTAGAATATGTAGTATTGGAACAATATTTTTGCTGTGCTACAAGTTGATTTGTGTGTAGCTGATCTCTCTGCAGGTTGAGTTATTTGTAGCTGATCTCTTAGCAGGTTGATTTGTTTCTAGCTGATCTCTCTACAAGTTGATTTGTTTGGTGCTGATCGCTCTAAAGGTTGATTTGTAATGTTTGTAGCTGAACTCTTTACAAAGTGTTTTGTTTGTAGTTGACCTCTCTACAAGGTGATTTTGTGTAGCTGACTTCTCTTCAGGGTGATTTGTTTCTAGCTGATCGCTCTACAGGTTGATTTGTTTGTAGCTGAACTCTCTACAGGGTGATTTCCTGTAGCTGATCTCTCTACAAGTTGATTTGTGTGTAGCTGATCTCTCTACAGGGTCATTTGTTTCACAGCATACTTCATACACTAATACGGACTGTATTTATTCCGTCTATGTTATGGTGTTGGAATTAATAGTCCAAAAATTCTACCTAGGCTCAAACAAAAATAGACCACAGCCCCAAATAGTGAATAACATTAGAGTCATTTATAGATTTGAGGTTCGTTTTGTCTCGTTATAGGGAGTTTTTAAAAATAGTTGTTCCAATACTGAATAAAGACGGGGTCAGAATATGTAGTATTGGAACACTATTTTTGCTGTGTTTGTAGCTGATCTCTCTGCAGGTTGATTTGTTTTAACTGAACTCTCTACAGGGTGATTGCTTGTAGCTGAACTCCTTACATTGTGTCTAGTTTCTAGCTGATGTCTCTACAGGGTGATTTTTGTAGCTGAACTCTCTACAGGATGATTTGTTTCTAGCTTATCTCTTTACAGGTTGATTTGTGTGTAACTGATCTCTCTACAAGCTGATTTGTTTGTAGCTGATCTCTCTGCAGGTTGATTTGTTTGTAGCTGATCTCTCTACAGTTGATTTGTTTGTTGCTGATCGCTCTAAAGGTTGATTTGTTTGTAGCTGAACTCTCTGCAAAGTGTTTTGTTTGTAGCTGATCTCTCTACAGGGTAATTTGTTTATAATGAACTCTCTCCACAGTGACTTGTGTGCACTGCAAAAGTATAAACTTTGTACCATATTTGGTATAAATGGGTGGCCACATGGGGCATACCTTTCTCAAGGGTAACCCTTACTCTATTTAGCCCCAAAAGAATAACCTTTAATTTATACCTCCCAATAGTGTAAACATTATACTACATAATTTATATTTTTCTAATAATTATTGTAAATACAAAATAATACATGTGTACAAATGTCTCGACAGGTCCTTTAACAGCTTGCTGGACATAGAGAAACCCTCGGAAGTCTCCAGATCAACTGTCAATCTCCAGACCAACCATGACAGCTGCAGCTCATTTGTACTTCTCCAATGTTGTTTCACTGGATCCTATTGCATGTACAAATGACACGTAAAGATACATTGTACATGAACACAATACTTACTTGGTCTACATGCTACACACACACACACTATAGTAGCTCCACTGCACATGGATTAATGCCATCATCATCGTAGTATAGTAGTTCAACACATTCAGTCAACTTCACACATAGCCTATAATGTCATCTCACAATGGGTGCAACCTAAAAAGATAGACATATATAATGACCTGTGAATTATAGTAGCTGTAAACTCACCACATTCAGTTCACTTTAACCAATATTTTATACACATTATGATGAACAGCACATGTCAATCCTGTATAAAAAACCAGCATAAACAGTGATGAATAAAACAATCACCTACTTACTATTTCAATAGTCTATGTAAGCAGCTGTAGTGTAATTAGGTCCTTGTTGGCCTGTAAACATGACCACAACATAATGGCACCAGGTGACCACAATTACTTACCTTTTCAGATGCATGCCAAAGTACCCAGCTTGGTGGACTGCACTTAAAAGAAATGATATAATAGCAGCACACAAATATTACTTCACTTACTTCAACAACATGATGACGTCGACAAGGATGCCCATTTTGGTGCCAAATTATCCAAGTTCACTAAAATCCACCCTCGTTTAGGTCGCTTCGCCAACTATCCCTTCCGTATATGCATCATAAACACAGGCGAGTCTTCACCGTGACATCTTTTTGCCGAGTCCACTTAGATGTACAATCGAAGACCTTGCTCGACGGTAGGTAAAGATCATCGCTCTCGTACAAATGCTGTGTTCTAGTGAAACAAGAGTCTACAATGTTTGATGGAGCGTAACTCACAGGCAGTGTAATTAAGAAACACTTCTTCCACTTCAACGGCAAAAAACTGGTGGGCTACCATGGCGACTAAAACTTACTAAAAAATTATGACAGTAAACGGAAACGTACTACATTTTTTAAGTTAAAAAAATGCACAATAATTAATGTAGAAAAATGTACAGTTAGAGTTCAGGGTAGCTACAGTGTTGCTTGCTGACTTGATGACTGACAATTCAATCTCAGCGTTGCTTGCTGACTTAATATATGCACCACTCTGAAAAAAAGACAATAAAATTAACGACAAGTTAGTTGAAGTGCAAACAACTACAAGAACCATTTCGAAAGGTAGTCGCTATCATAAGGCCTACAGTATAGTGGGTTTGATTTAACCTATTGAAGTGACTACCCCTTTTATTATACAGCATATTTTGTCAATTGATGATACATATGTGCATACTATACCAGCACAAGTACATGTACTTTTGAACACCAACAGCCGATTCTTGACCAAACATGTGATAAGTTACAATTGCTGCTTCACATTAAACATTAACTTAGATATATGATTTAAATGTAGGGACCCACCGATTATGCTGGCATAATTTTGAGCATAATAGGTACCTAAAAGCATTGAGCATAATGCCAGCATAATAGGTTAAATATTTGTACGATAGTGTAAATTCTTGCTGGAAAAATGACAATTACAAAATAAGATCGATGTTGTGACCCATATGCGTATTTGTCCCATACACATATGGGATGTCCCATACGCGTATACCTATATGGGCTTACTATACGCGTATGGGACATCCCGTACCAACGTTGAAACCGGGTCACTACTGCTGACCCGGATGACCCACTGACCCGGATAGCAATCCGGGTCAGACCCGGATGTGACCCGGATTAATTAAAGCCGAGACGTGTTTCAGCTAGTCTCGAGCGAGCGAACGAGTCTACATTTTGAGTGTTCCATTCGTGTTGAGTAAATATTGTAACTTCAGCCTAGCTGTAGGTTGAAGACCAAAAAAAAAAAAAAAAAAAAAAAAGGTCTTCATCTACTGACAATAGCTACCCCTCACCATAGATACCCTCAGTTTCGTGCTACATACTACACTTACTAACAAATGGGCGTGGCTGAGCGTATGTTGGTAATGCGATAAGTGGGCGTGGCTGAGCATATGTTGGTAATGCGATAAGTGGGCGTGGCTCACGAAAGAGCTACACGATAGCATTTATAAGTTTCCACGTCGTCAAACAAACAATTTCGTTTCTCACGTGATCCAGTCCGGGTCAGACCCAGATGACCGGGAGAAAATGTGACCCGGATGACCCGACCCTGTTTCAACGCTGTCCCGTACGCGTATGGGTCACTAGCTTAAATCGATATACGCATTAGCTACATCCTTCATCCAAGGAGATGATTTAAAACCTTCTAGTTAACCAACTAGCTAGCTAGCTGGCTCTAGTTAGCTACAGAGCTACTCGAGTCCTGATAGTTTCATGCAGTGGCGAATCTAGACAGGTTTCTTTGGTTTTGACATAATCCCTTTCAAACTTAGCTGAGTAGCTATAGCAATTCTAGTAGAGACTGAGCTGTGTTAGCAATTTATCATGGAAATATTACTGCTATACTAAACAGTATATTAAAGCTATATGCATTCAATTACATTAACCAGCATCCGTTATAGCTATTCAACCCCCAACAAAACTTTACTTTTGATTTATAGAAAGTGATCGAGATACTCTAATAGAACAGTCACTCTAATAGAGCAGTCACTCTAATAGAGCAGTCAGGAGGTACAACTCTCGCCCTACAGTTAGTTTATTTCACAGTATAAACTATTTATTTTTATTAAAACTTCACAACATTAAAGCTGAAGGTCTATACAGGCGTAGTCTGCACGAAAACAAATTGAATTATATTCAGCATTGCATACAGTTTGTGCATGAGTTAATTACAAGTAAATTGTGTTGAGTCACTGATCAGAATTAATTGTGTTAAAAGTGGGGAAATTAGAATGGCTGAACATTGATAACAGGGTTAGACAGTATGAAAGTTGCAGGGTAAATTAGATTAAGAATTAACATATTCCAAATTATATAAGTAATCATAATTTTGAGGTAAAGTGCTGGAAGGAATTTTACATTTGTGTAGGAAGCATGATTCCTTCATGTGTAGAGCTTCATTGAGAATTTTTGCAGAAATTTGTAGGAAATATTCCGACTCTGTTAAATTTTGCAAGAAAGATTCCTACACATGGCACAAAGTGTAAGACTTCTTCTTGCAATGTAGGAATAATTTCTACAAGTGTAGGGACTGTTCTTACAAATGTAGGAACTTGTCATGTGTAGGAATCTTTCTTACAAAATTCAACAGTGCGGGAATATTTCCTACAAAATTTCTTAATGTTGCCCTACACGTGTAGGAACCATGCTTCTTACACAAGGGTAAATTTTGGTACATCACAGAAAATTTACTGTGTTTTGAGGGAAAACTTGCCACATCTTAAAGTTTTGACTTCTTATTTAATTTGGAACATGTTAATTCTTCCTGGAGATATAGTTTATAGCTAAATGTTACTTAAGTTGATGTACTAAAGAGATGTGTAGATTACAGGTAGATGGTTCCACAGTCTGACAATTCTGCTGAAATAGAAATGCTGGTGCATGGATGCCATGGAAAGTGATTTGGAATGAACTGTGATAACGCGCAAGAGTTACACATCTTGTATAGCTTACAGCTATTTCCATTAGCTTGCTATTAATTTTATGCTGATGCATGTTAATGATCAGATAGCTGCTTAGGGCACTTTACTGCTGCTAGTGTGCAATTGGTCGATGCTTTTTGGAAAGATGGTAGGTACAGCGTCTGGTTTTAGGCACTTCTGGGCAGGAATTCCAAAGGTGTCACGATACAGAGATCCTTCTGTCTCGAAAGAATCTTCAGTAAAATGCCTTGAGCACAAATGGGAGCTTGTCGAGGGTCCATCCCAGCCTTTTTTGTATTGCTTCACAGCACTTGTCCACCGTCGTCGCACATTCTCGTCTGTAGGGAACGAGTGCAAACTGTACCCCATCCCACTAGTAGTTTTACAATCAGCAGCAACACAACGTCGAGGCATATATATATAGCTAAATACTTGACAATTGTACGTGATAGTGATGATAAGGTCTCTTGTAGTCGTACTACTGCGTTCGTCATCACGTACACTTCCACTCGAGGTGATGTAACGTGACGTTGCTTCCGCAATAATAACTGCAAATCTTTGTCCACAATTTTGAGGAGTCATAACTCGATAATTACACATAATTGAATTATAAAAATTGTTGTTCTGTGCACTGCATGAGTAAATAAAATTATTTATCAAAAAAAAATTTCCATTTCAGTTGACCTTTAATACTATTTTGATATGCAAAGGTCACGTGTGCTTATTAGTATGTCAAGTATCGAAGTTTGTGATGTTGTAATTAAGAATGATAAGTGCTGCAGTCTATCATTTCCCACTTCTTAAACACCATTACATATTATCAAACAGCAGTACTTCATCCAAAGATGAATTTTAAAACAATTCACACATTCCAATGAATTACTTACTGGGGAGAAACCCTGTCACTTTGAGGTTTCTATGGGATATCCAAATACTGGATATCAATCTGTGAAATTTTACAGAGATTGAATATACTGTCTCAAGCATTCAGGTTAAACTAAACTATGTATCTTATAGGCACTACCGTTTTACTCATAACTCAAGGCCTGTTGGTTTGATTTACTTAAAACTTGGAGCAAATATTACTGCCATACCATAGTATGTACAGTACGATGATAAGTTACTCAAACGCACAGCACACACACACACACTCAGTCACTAACCTTTACCTACAGACCTTCCACTACCTACTATTATTGGATAAAATGTCCCAAGTTCTGTATACACACATGTTTGAAATGCAGCCTTACTTCTGTATGAATACACACACAACATAATACACAGTACAGATTTTTTAACCACTCCCTTAAGTGTTTTCCTGTCATCTCACCTAACGTCGGTATGCAGATATCAAGTAAGCCTGCATATGTATAGTTACTTGTATGATTCTGTGATGTTAGCCACTTTGTTTTACATGTGAAATTCTCTTTTCGTGATAACCACGGTCTGAGCTTATAAAAGAAACAGAGGGTGGTCACCCACATCAAGGCCATGTTTGCTTTGATGAAAGTGGCTTGCTGTTTTGAAGTGCAACCACTTTCCCAGGATACATTTCAAATGTACACCGGTGTACATTTGGATGTCTCCCTGTGTTGAGGTATACATGGCAAATGTATCCTCTGGAATTCCTCTGAACTGAGGTGTGAAAGTGTTACATAATACATTGTAATTGTATTTACACAGTGTAAATAACTGATAACAGAAACATATCACTAACCTGTTGTGTTATGCATTGTGTTGGTGCACATGCATTTTTTGTCAGCCTGAGCTACACTGGTAAGAAAAGTCTGCGGTTCATAGCCTAAATAATTGAACAATCCTCAGTAAGATTTCCCAAATAGATACCCCCAGGCAGTACACAATTACAAAGGCGTAACAGTATCAAAGTAACCAAACATACTGGGACTCGATGAAACCGGATCCCTTCAGTATTTACTGCAGATACTCTGTGCTGCGTGGACCGATAAGCCACTTACATTACGTGGTAAGCAAGAATGCTTCTTAGCAGCCTCCAAAACATCTTGTCACTATTTCACCCCATTAGTTAAGCCTTTTCCTCAATGTTTCCTTCCTAGTGGGGCATTACATTGATACAAAGTGGTGTATCTCCCATAGACACTGTACTATAATCTGCGACCACGGTCAAAGCGACAGGTCAAAGGACAAAGTTGACTTTACACGAAGAACAATGGTCAAGTTGCTTTCTCAACACAGTCTATGCTTTGTGAGTATTAGTGTATGAAAATATAGTGAAAATAAACGGAACTAGATCAATGGTCAAGACAAATTTTCGACTAAGTCAATGGTCAAGATGGAAAATTGATCTTGACCAGCTTTGACTGCTGTTGCAGATCATTATACAGCAGCTATTGGAGTGACACCCTTTGTGATAACTTCAATAAGTCGTGTTGGTTTTTTATTTGAAGAATAGAAGAATCGGCCCTAAAGGCACGCCCATCCACCACACTTTACTTCTTTCCATAAAAAGGTTTTGCCTATACCTATACCTACAGAACTATAAAACAGAAGCCTACAGAACAAAAGAGTAGAAGAAAGACGGGAAGGGAACCTACTAGGAGGTACTTGGGCCACCCTGGACTTGGCAAGTATGAGATCAGCTAGAACAGAGAGTACAGGGTGCCCAGAGCTTGATCTGGAGCCACGGATACACATTATAGAGGACTTAAGTAATGAGAAACTCAATGTTCAACGTAGACAACCCAAGACTGAGGGGTAAGAAACATTTTGATGGGTAGACAAAAGATTGGTTAAATACTTATACACAACAGTGGCAGCTCTCCCCATCCCACCAGATGATGAGAAAACCAAGGGAGTAATACATTTATGTTCCACTTCTCGAACCCTTTCCTCATAGCATGACGTTTCTCTTGCACGTGCTTACAATACGCTGTACTCAAAGTTTGTGATATATAAGATGGAGCTAAAGAATTAAAAACACGTACATCAAAAAAGCATCACTGATGTTATTATGTCTGATGGTAGGAAATGCTCCATGAGGGCAGCTAAATGCATGAGAGGTTGAAAAATCGCTACCACAAACACAGTGAGATGCAACCTAGGAGGTGTCCAACCATATATTAAATAAAGAGCATCAATAAAAGCACCTTTGTGCAAAACAAAACCATGCTGCTCAATGGGAAGATAGGTGAGCCAGGAGGAAGACACTTTCTCCTGCAAACAATTAATAATATGCTGCAAATCAGATGGACACTGGTGGCAGATGGACTTGGCTTCTATTCTTCTGTTGGTAGTATAATTCAATCATTGATTTGAAAAATAACTATTTTGGTACGCCCTAGCAGCCAGCCAGTATGGTATTTTTTGTCTGATTAGTACGGGAAACAAATTGTTGGCATAAGGTGCTTTATAGAAAGGTAATGCACCTATCAATGTAAAACCGCACCTACCCCAGGTCGGGCAGAGGTGGGGATTTGCAAATGTTAGACGACAAATTCCCGACTCCTGGGGACAACTTCGAGTTACTAATCCCCTACTAATTCGTATTAATTTATCCCGGAAATCACTATCAACACGGCTATTTGTGTTGCAAATGCCCCTACCCTGGGGAAGAGTTTGGGTGACGAATCCCCTACAAATCCCACTGAACAACTTTTCAAGGTCAATTGGGCTGGTGAGAAAAGGTTGCGTGAGAGGGATAGCAAAAAATTGGCCTATAGCTTTAGTAGATTGAGTAGATACATTATTAAATGCTATCCCACTAGGGACCTGTGAGAAGGCTATGAAGCCTGTGAATACAGGGAGTCTGAACATGCAACTAAAACGTACATTGAAATAGTCTCGCCCTTAAACCACAAGTGGTATGACTAACGTAGAAACACAACACAAGGATACCTGATTGGCTTTCTGAGAAATCTAAGCCAATCTTCGGTAAACAATTATACTTTCTGTATACATACGTCCATAGATACTAGACCAGATCGAGTTATGCAAAGAATAAGATGCATTTCTTGACGCACAAATAATTATGAGGTGGGTGTGTGCAAAATACCCATACGGAACTGTTCAATCGTGCGCTGGCCGATATCAATACTATACATTGATCCTAGACAAGTTTATTATAGAAATTTCATTGTTGTGATACACAGCTAGCTATTAAAATTGATTGATCTCAGTTCAATCAAGTGTTAAAATATTCATTGTGTAACAGCTAAACATGATAAACATCATGGTGGAGTACTAATTTCTTGATTTGAGGTAGTTTTCTTGTATGCTTATTGATAAGGCAATTAATTGCGTGAGAGGCCAATAATTGTACAGTGTTTGTTACAACTTTTCAACCAAACCTTTTCATGAAAAAGCAAGCCAAGTAGTCATAAACTTATTTCTTGAGGAACAACTGCACTACCATTTAATTACAAAGGATACACGTGCTCTAATATATTAGGATACATACGGAGTAATACTTGGAAAAGAGTTAACGCATGTACAAATATTTATATTTTATTGTGTAAGTTTTATGGTAGGCACACAAGTATGAGTATATGTGAGATCACGCGAGACTCAACGAGAGATTACGGAGTCCGGGGAATGTGCAGAGAGAGCTGTAAAGCTCACTGAGGATGAGGTCAGCCAGAGGAAAGCTGAGCTAGAGAGCCAGTTAGTAATTGGTGGTGCCTGTTCTGAAGAGAAGTGTGGCAAGTTTAAACAATTATTGTTGTGTAAGCATAGTTGTTTTGCTCTAGAAGACACAGAGCTTGGAGAGACAGGTCTGGTAGAGCATGTCATAGATACTGGTGAGGCAAAACCAGTGAAGACTTCGCCAAGACGTCTGCCATATGTTCTCAGGAAGGAACTTGAAGATGAGTTAATCAAGTTAGAGACAACTGGATGTATCGAACCATCAACTAGTCCTTATGCATCAGGATTGGTGCTGGTGCGTAAGAAAGATGGGACATTAAGAGTGTGTGTTGATTACAGACAAGTGAATAAGGATACTGTAGCTGATAGATACCCCATGCCCAGAGTGGATGAGCTGGTGGACGCTATTGGTAGAAGGGAGGGCAAGTACTTCACAACTCTCGACCTGATGAAAGGTTATCACCAGGTGAAGATGGAGGAACAGTCAAAGCCAAAGACAGCCTTCACCTGCCATTTGGGGATTAATGAACAAACTATTCAGTGGCAAGGAATGGGAGTCAGTATTTGTTTACCTGGATGATATTCTGGTAGTGTCGGCATCCTTTGAGGACCACTTGAGAGATGTGGGACTTGTATTGGATAGATTTAAGGATGCAGGACTGTGTCTCAAGCCCAGTAAGTGTATGTTTTACAGGAAGGAGGTTGTGTACCTCGGATTCACCATATCAGGCGTTTAGGGAATTGAAGGAGAAGCTAGTATCAGGACCAGTTTTGAGCCCACCAGATTTGTCAAGACAATTCTTTGTGTGGACAGATGCCAGCCTGTTAGGTTTTGGAGCAGTGCTTGAACAGCTTGATGATGAGGGTCGAAGGCACCCCATAGCTTATGCCAGTAGGCAAACCAATAATGCAGAGCAGAAGTATGCACCAATACAGTTGGAAGTGGTAGCTCTAGTTTATGCTGTGGAACACTTTGAAGTCTACCTGCTCGGACAACCATTCACAGTGTATACTGATCACCAGCCTTTAGTAAGTGCATTTATAGTTCACTTGAAGAGCCAGACAAAAGACTTACTTGCTCGTTGGTATTTACGGCTAGCCAGGTTCCTGCCTAACGTGAAGATTGAGTACAAACCTGGAGTTACTAATGTCGTGGCAAATGCTTTGTCAAGAGCTCCAAGTCAGGGTGACAGCGATGGTACCAGTGTTACAGTAGAAGGAAGTGATGTTTTACAGTTGTCAGAACCAGATTCAACTCTGCAATAAGTGCAGACAGATCAGCGTAAGGACCCAGAACTGGCAAGACTAATTGATTTCCTTACTGACAAGACATTACCATCTGATCCTCACGATGCCAATGTTGTGGTTGGTTTAGCCAAGAAGGGATACTATGTGATAGATGTATTCTTTACTACGAAGGTCCTGAAGTGTGTGATCACAGATGTGTAGTGGTACCAAGTCATTTAAGACAGAAGTTACTGGATGAACACCATGATCTGCCATTTGCAGGACATTTTGCTGCAAAGAAGATGGTACAACGAATCAAGCAGTATTATTACTGGAGTGGACTACGAAGTGGTGTGTACAAGAAGTGCTCCTCTTGTGTAACTTGTGCATCAGTAAGAGGACAGGGCAACAGAGGGAAACCACCCCTTGTGAGTATACCAGTTGGAGGCCCATTTGACATGATTGGAATGGACTTTGTTGAGTTAGATGTCAGTAAGAGTAGCAAAAGGTATGCCCTTGTGTTTCAAGATTATTTTAGTAAGTGGCCCGAAGTGTATGCGTTATCCAACAGGCGGGCAGAGACTGTAGCTAAGTGCTTACAGGACTTGGTGTGGAGACATGGAGTACCCAATAAGATCATATATGACAGAGTGGCCGAGTTCTTGTCTGATGTTGTACAAGAGACTGCTGAACTTCTAGGTGTGAGGCAGCTACCCATATCAGGGGGCCATCCCCAAACTGATGGTCTCGTAGAACGCTTCAATCGGACCTTGAAGCAGATGCTGTCAAAGGTAGTCAATAAGGGAGGCCATGATGTTAGGTCCAGTGTTGCTAGCTAACAGAGCAACACCACATGCATCATCAGGCATGTCACCATTTTATTTACTGTATGGTAGGGACCCCCAGTTACCAAGTCAGTTAGAGTTTCAAGTGCCAGTTACAAGGTATCCTGTTGTGGAGACAGAGTATGGCAAAGAGCTAGCCATGGAGTTGAAACAAGCTCGTAGTGTGGCCAAGCAGAATATTAGTAAGAAACAGAAAGAACAGAAGAAATATTATGACCGAAGAAGCAAAGAAGTAGAGTTGTAGGTCGGGGATTTAGTTATGTTGAAGACAGAACCTAGTATCAAGTTAGATCATTTGTTTAAGGGACCATTTGTGGTGAAGTCCCTAACTTCAACGAATGCAGTGATCCAGTTGAAAGATGACAACACTGCAGAACTATTGAATGTGTCCAGGCAGCGACTATCCCGTTGTGAGCAAGCAATGGCAACTGCTACCCCATGGGTAGGGCACTCTGGCAAGCTGAGAAAGAGACGCCGAGTTTTTAATAGGCGAGACAAGCAAGCAGCCACTGATAACCAATCCATAGAGGATCAATCTGAAGAGAGGGCTCCAGACAATGTTACCGTCACCAGACATGGACGTTTAGTAAAGAAGCCAGCAAGATTTCACATAATGAATAGCCCAGGGACTATTCACAAGAAGGAGGGGGAAGTTGTGAGGTCACGTGAGACTCAACCAGAGATTACGGAGTCTGGGGAACGTGCTGAAAGTTGTTGGCGCCAAGACACCTCATGGACAGTGACTTGACTAGTCAGACTTAACTGTATGATTGCTGTATGATTTTACAGTCTTAATAAATTATCTAATCGAGTCTTACAATAGACTTCTTTTATGAAGTTGCAATTGTGCATGCCAAATGGATAGGGTTTTGTTACTTTGTTAGCTCAACTAAGTTACTGATTAGCTCAAATAAGTTATATTAGCTACTGGAAACTTAGCTAGAGATGGTTTAATAAAAGTGGTGAGTGTCTACTGTGGTATCTGTACCTTGTATTACCGATACCGATCCGATACCACTGGTATCGGTATCGGTCCACTTTTATATTATTGCTTAACTTGTATGTTGCTTTGTGCATGGTAACTTGTGCAGAGCCTTCCTAAGATAACAATGGGGGCTCTGTGGCACATTAATTGTAAATCTACATCTCGTCAGGGAAATCTCACTCCTAAGTGATTGTGAACCTTGGCATATCAGTGTATGTAGCTATACTGCTACTACAACATGATTATACATAATAGATTATAGCTAATATTTGATCACTTGATCGTATGCATGATGTTTTATGTGTATTTGATTCATATACAAAGAAGATTGGAGTATTTAACGACTACAGCCAAGCAGAGAAGTACAATCTGCTTCACCAAAGTGACAACTTACTATAACAATGGGACATGTATAAACAATGCCACACATATACATGCTAGGGGTCTTAACTGGTATCTGACAACACCGAATTAAAACAATTTTGACATGTACAAAACATTTCATTTAAATTCATTTTTGTTAAATCTACTGGTAGTCAGCAAAAGTTGTTCTTCCCTAACAGAGTGTACACACAACAGTAAACACAGTGCAACTGCAACCACGACAATCATGTTATACATACAATAATATTAAAATCACTATACTACACTAGTTTATTAGTATAAGTTCTAAACAGATGATACAAATTCATCATAATTACAAGTAGCATGTATGGCAATACCACCAATAAGTATTAGATCAATTTAAAAGGTTGTATTTTAGATGTGAGATATAAGTTCCTAAGTAGCAAAGCATCTGTTGTATAAATTTTTGCTATTTACTTGTTTTTGTACTGATGTGCTTGCACAATGCTTGTCGAGTTTTGTTTGCTCTTGTATGTTGTGTTTATATAGGGCACCTTTACTTTCCTTTAAATAAATAAAAATAAATGAGATATCTCTGAAGATGAGTTAATTAAGAATAGAAGGTATGCACAACAAGGTGGCAAAGATTGCATTATCAGAATCAGATATATATATATATATGTAGGTGGAGGAAAGAGCACCCTGTAGAGAGATCAGCTACAAACAATTCACCCTGTAGAGAGATCAGCTAGAAGAAGTTACCTTGTAGGGAGTTCATGCAACTATGGAAAGAGATAGTTCAGTTAGAAGAAATCACCTTGTAGAGTTCAGCTACAAAGAAACCACCATGTAGAGAGTTCAGCTACAAACAAATCGCCCTGTAGAGAGATCAATAGAAGAAGTTACCTTGCAGAGAGTTCAGCTACAAAGAAACCATCATGCAGAGAGTTCAGCTACAAACAAATCTCCCTGTACAGAGATCAGCTAGAAGAAGATACCTTGTAGAGAGTTCAGCTACAAAGAAACCATCATGTAGAGAGTTCTGCTGCAAACAAATCACCTGTAGAGAGTTCAGCTACAAACAAATCTCCTTGTAGAGAGATCGGTTAGAAGAAGTTTCCTTGTAGAGAGTTCAGCTTCAAACAAATCACTCTGTAGAAAGATCAGCTAGAAGAAGTCACCTACCTTGCAGAGAGTTCAGTTACAAAGAAACCACCATGTAGAGAGCTCAGCTACAAACTAGTGACCTTGTAGAGACATCAGCTAGAAGAAGTTACGTTGTAGAGAGTTCAGCTACAAAGAAATTATTCTGTAAAGAGCTCAGCTGCAAACAAATCACCTGTACAGAATTCAGGTACAAACAAATCACCCTGTAGAAAGATCAGCTAGAAGAAGTTACCTTGTAAAGAGTTCAGTTACAAAGAAACCACCATGTAGAGAGCTCAGCTACAAACTAGTGACCTTGTAGAGACATCAGCTAGAAGAAGTTACCTTGTAGAGAGTTCAGCTACAAAGAAATTATTCTGTAAAGAGCTCAGCTGCAAACAAATCACCTGTACAGAATTCAGCTACAAACAAATCACCCTGTAGAAAGATCAGCTAGAAGAAGTTACCTTGTAAAGAGTTCAGTTACAAAGAAACCACCATTTAGAGAATTCAGCTACAAACTAGTGACCCTGTAAAGACATCAGCTAGAAGAAGTTACCTTGTAAAGAGTTCAGCTACTAAGAAACCATTCTGTAAAGAGCTCAGCTGCAAACAAATCACCTATACAGAATTCAGCTACAAACAAATCACCCTGTAGAGAGATCAGCTAGGAGAAGTTATCTTGTAGATAGTTCAGCTACAAACAAATCACCCTGTAGAGAGATCAGCTAGAAGAAGTTACCTTGTGGAGAGTTCAGCTACAAAGAAACCATCATTTAGAGAGTTCAGCTTCAAACAAATCACCTGTAGAGAGTTCAGCTACAAACAAATCTCCCGGTAGAGAGATCAGCTAGAAGAAGTTACCTTGTAGAGAGTTCAGCTACAAACAAATCACCCTGTAGAAAGATCAGCTAGAAGAAGTCACCTTATAGAAAGTTCAGTTACAAAGACACCACCATGTAGAGAGTTCAGCTACAAACTAGTGACCTTGTAGAGACATCAGCTAGAAAAGTTACCTTGTAGAGAGTTCAGCTACAAAGAAACCATTGTGTAAAGAGCTCAGCTGCAAACAAATCACCTGTACAGAATTCAGCTACAAATAAATCTCCCTGTAGAGAGATTAGCAAGAAGAAATTACCTTGTAGAGAGTTCAGCTGCAAAGAAATCACCCTGTAGAAAATTCAGCCAAAAACAAATTGCCCTGTAGAAAGATCAGTTAGAAGAAGTTACCTTGTAGAGAGTTCAGCTACAAAGAAACCATTCTGTAAAGAGCTCAGCTGCAAACAAATCACCTGTACAGATTTCAGCTACAAACAAATCACCCTGTAGAGAGGTCAGCTAGAAGAAGTTACCTTGTAGATCGTTAAGCTACAAACAAATCACCCTGTAGAGAGATCGGCTAGAAGAAGTTACCTTGTAGAGAGTTCAGCTACAAAGAAACCACCATGTAGAGAGTTCAGCTGCAAAGAAATCACTCTGTAGAAAATTCAGCCACAAACAAATTGCCCTGTAGAAAGATTAGTTAGAAGAAGTTACCTTGTAGAGAGTTCAGCTACAAAGAAACCATTCTGTAAAGAGCTCAGCTGCAAACAAATCACCTGTACAGAATTCAGCTACAAACAAACACAGCATAATTCACACACAAATACTGACTGTATTTATTCCGTCTATGTTTAGGTGTTGGAACTAATAGTCCAAAACTTCTACCTTGGCTCAAACAAAAACAGACCACAGCCCTCAATAGTGAATGACAATAGAGTCAATTATAGATTTGAGGTTTGTTTTGTCTTGTTATAGGGAGGGGGAACACAAGTGGAATTACAGGCTACCAGTGATCTTTTTGGTGTCTCTGTATATGTCGGACTTTTAAACCCAAGGGGAAATTACTGCTGGCTTTTGTTTAAACCCTGTACTATAAGTGTGCCAGAATCACAATGCAGCATACCAGTTTACCCATTCACAGTAAAACACATTGAAATTGTTCACAGCAACAGGAACCACTATGACAGCGTGGTTACAATATTTCCAGGGGCTCAAGCATTACAGCTTCCATGGTTAACACCTCTGTACTGAAGACAATACAGATAGATTAAGGATTTAAGTAGCAACTATTCTAGTTATTTTGTTGTTGTGTGTAGATATCTAACAACATTCAGTATTGAACAATCTAACCAGGGTTTTGCCGTCCTTTGTCGCTATCGATCACGAGTGAAGTTTCTAAACAATATTAAGATGCTACGCCTGAGCTGGAAACACTGGAAAGTCCAATTCACAGCTGTTATGAGTATGATTCGTTATGACTTCAACAGAAGACAGTGCCGAGTTACCGCGCATGTGTCCAACAGTGAACATGGGACTGTCAAGTAATGTTTCCGGTGTTACGTAATGTTGTGGTTGAGCAAGTCTGTACATAACGAGATTGGTTTTCATCAGCAAGTCAACCCACATTAATTCAGCGTCAATTAGTGGAGACCCCATTTTGATTGGTTTTGTGTTTGAAAATGTATCGCGTTGTAATGGATGTAAAGGTAAAGAGACCTCTACCTCCTCCCAATGATATAATTTTTGGTCAAAGAGTTTGTCGTGTTCAATAATCCTAGATCTGGGGTGTATGAAAAATCAAAGGTAAAAAGAAATGTCTATTACCATGTTAGAGGAAATTGTATATTACTACACTTTGCTGACTTTGATTCCAGCTGTGTTATAATACCAGATGATGTGAAATCACAACTACAATTTGAACACAAGGATCTTCTCAAAAATGATTTAAACTTGGTTTTGTAAGTGTATTAGTTTGCACAATTGTAAGAGTGTTTTGCATTTGCTACTGTTGATATATAGCCAGTTATATTTTTGCACACTTAATAGTTCTTGTATTGGTTGGTTACTTGAATACTTGTACATGTGTGAACAGGTGTTTTACTCCAAGTTAATACTCTGATAATCACTATACTACTGTGTTCTCATGAGCGATTGTTTAGGAAGTCATTCATAATCATGTAACATAGGTAGGCATGCATGGCAAAGTTTAAGGCCATTACAAACGAATTACCTGTTTCCCATCCGCCGCCAGCATCTGATTACTGTCAGCTAAATATTCCGTATTCTTTCACTAATTCCGGTTATTCTTGCATACTGACCGGCTTAGTAAAGGCCATCTTGAAACTGTGTCAGCAGTACTATCAAGGCACAAACTTCACGTTTGTGTTCTTTTGCAACATGCTTTTGTGGGATAGCTTTTTTAGCTATTTTCTGGCACAGCTTTGCCAGGCAAATAATCGCTTGAAAAGTTGCCAATCTCACAACGGAAATGGACCACCCGCCCGCATGCAAATATGCCTGAGGTCAAGATGGGAAACGGGATATTTATTTGGTCAATAATACAAGAAAAGGTATTCACATTCAAACAATGGGCAGAGAGGCAAACTCTTCTCAATCCTGTGATGAAGGAATTGTTGCCATCACAAAATGAATCGCTGCTTTATTTGGAGTTGCCTAAAAAGAAACTGTTGGCAGCCCCCTACTAGCTAATCTGGCTGCGGCCCACCCTTCTCATACAAAAGGGCGACAGGGTTTAGTCAAACTTTATTAATCCCTACCAGTTCGTGGAGAACACTACTCTAGACATGGGTGACCACTGTCGAGCATAACGCACATGCGTATGTCTCCTCACATGCGCTTTAAACGTTTCTTATAATATAATACATTTTAATAGGCATTATGTTGAGACATCGCCTGGTCATCTGGTTCTGGAAGTGGAGACCTGTGTACAAAGAAGGTAAGGAAGTAAGAAATCTATGCAGATATAAAATTTTACTTTGAAATTGTCCGTGTCCGACCATATCCGCCTTTTCCAACTACCCTCAATGGAGAATGGTGGCAGTTTCTGGCATTTGACTGCAGAGTGGAGAGCTCAATAGGAAATGATGTTTGTTGAGTGTGATGAATCCAGATTCATCAATTTCACTTGACTTGAGTTGGCCAGCATGTCTATGATCTGGGGAGGACTGTTTACAACTGTGGACGAACCGTAATACATAGGCCGATACATGAAGCAGCTTTGATAGAGTGCTATAACATTGAATGTCCATGATTTCCCCAGTACCTGTGCGGTGAACTGGTGTGTCATCAGTATTTGCTGGCTGTTTGGTATAATCAAGGCTGGTCTGGATAAGTAGGATTTCTGATTGTTCCCATCTGGGCCATTGTGACTCCTCTGTTAACCAAGTTGGGCCAAACTACCATAAGCAAGACTCTTTTAAGGTTTGGAAGGAAACTCCTCTGGTTACAAGGTCTGTGTGTGAGACAATAATTCCATGTGGTGTGAGGCACTAGGTCGTGTATCTCTTGTGTGTGGTTAGCAACAAAGGGATGGCGTTTCTTTGTGCTGAGTAGCCAATGCAGTGCCACTTGGCTGTCGGACCACATGATTAAATCTGGGGTGGAGCTGATCTAGTGATGATAGCACAGACTGGCATAGTCTTGCCTACTATCAGTTCAAGCTTTGGGAGAGTGTGTAGTTTAAGTGGTGCCACTCAAACTTTGGCCATGACATAGGCCTTCGTACTTGCATCCACAAATACATGTAAGGTCAGCGGTTACTCCATATCAAACTGTAGGTATAACCGTGGAACTGCAAGGTTAGGTGTTTGTGTCAAGTTAGTTGCAACACTGTGCCATGTAATTGTTAACTTTGAGGAAATTGGTTCATCCCAATTAAGTTTGTGTTGCCAAAGTTGCTGCATAAACAGCTTAGCTGAGATAGTGACTGGCGTGAGCATTCCTAAGGGGTCTAAAGTTTTCAACAGAACTTGTAACACCTCCTGTTTGGATGGCCGTGTCAATTTGAGGGATGGATACGATTTGCCTGCAAGCTGTAGAGTATCTTGTGATGTGTCCCACAGTAAGTCTAACACATTCACCACTGTTTCTTTGTCTGCCACTGTGTATTTTTATGTGACTGCGCTGAGGTTTGGGCTGTTTGATACCCAGCTCCTTCAACCAAAGTTGGCTTTGGACATCACAGATCTAGCTTCCTTGTAGTATTCTAAGGCACAAGCTTCTGTAGGGCATCCTGAAACAACTTTGTATACATAGATTTGCTAGTATGGCCCTTGCAGTGTTGGAATGCTCAGTTGTGAGGTGGCAGTGTATAGTTGCATGCAGCATGAACGGAGAGCTGACAGATCCAACTTGAATTTGGCGGTACATCGGATTCTCGTTTCTCCTGGTCTGATATTATAGACTTTCAATAGTTGAGGGGTCCGAGCCAACTTGCGAGCAAGTGACTGCATACGTTTTCCACAAATACTATGATTTGATGGGAGAATAGTTCAGGGGCCCGAGCAAACTTGCGAGCAAGTGACTGCGTACGTTTTTCACAAATACTACAATTTGATGGGAGGGGGGGGGATGATCAGCTCTCCAAGGAAAATTGACAATGTACAATCCGTCTGGTCCTTGACTCACCAACGAATTCATGTATGCTGCAAGCAATTGTTGACCATTAACAATTGTGGACTTGGCAGTGGGTAATGTGCTAGTAAACTCTACATCCCAGAACTTGTCAATGTGAGTACCTGCACCTGCAGCGGTCCCAACATATGTAGTATACCATGCCACTGGTGTGAGTGGGTTGTGAGAGTGGGACCGAAAGCAATAGCCAATCTTGGATTCCACTGCAGTGGGACCATTCCTACGAATGATCCTGTCTTGGACACTGTTCCAATAAAAATCTGTCCCAATTAGTTATCTAAAAGTTGTCACCGCTTCTCACTGGGTGAGCAAGTGGAAGGCCATGAAGATGTGGATAATGATCACCGGGAATGGGTACCAAATCCTGCAGAGGTGCTACAATCTTTGGGCCAATCAGCACTGATATGGGCACTTCTGTACCATTGTTTGTTTGGAGAGATATAGAGGTAACTTGTAACTCCTTAGGTATGGCTTCTCCACCAAATGCAGAAATGTAAATCCTTTGGCATTAACATGGTGTGCTGTTGAAGTCTTTTGCTAATTGTTGGGTCATACAAGACCATTGTCATGAAACAGGATTTGAGCCTTACAGTAGTGAGATCCAGCACATACTTCTGCGATAGCAGTTTTTAACAGTAGGAGGTAAGTCTGCTGTGGTTGGTGCAGAGATTGTCAAGTTGGCAGATGATTCTGTTTGGGTGGATGACACTGGTTGAGAATCCTTTGAAACTGCTGGTACAGTGTCTTGCTTAACCGATTTCTCATTATCAGCAGGATTGTCGCATAAACTAGGTGATGTTTACCTCTACATTTCTTGCATCTTGATTTTGACTTACATTGGGAAGCTCTATGATGACCCAGACAGTTGAAGCACAAATTTTCCTTCTGAACAGATTCAAGTCCTTTCTTTTGATCTGAAACTCTGTTGCAGTTAATTAATTAAATTAAATGAGGAGTGAGATGTTGACTGGCAGTATGTACAGGAGATGGTTCCAGGTGTTATCCGTTGTTTGCTGGAGCCAGTGTGGAATGATGCAGCCGTCATTAGTGGGAGAGTACTAGCTGAATGCTCCTTAATCGATTATATTGACAGACCTGATTCAAGCACTAGTATACTTGCCTGTAGCTCCTTCAGTGTCCATTCTAGGTTAGCATGTGCTTGGGCCAGATTTCTTCTTGTTTCCGGTGGTAGCTTTCCCAATATGATCAGAACTAATAGAGCACCATAGGATTCCTCAGATTTGCTAATGCTGTCAATCCCCTAATGTGACTTTCTACAGAGTCATGCAAGTGGCGTAAGCTTGACAATAAGTTAACACTGTGTAAAAAATTATGTTTCCTGATGTTTCATGCATAACGAATTATGACAATTCCTTGAATCAGAAATACCCGAATGTGTGTAATTCCTGAATTAAAGGAAATGTATATGGAATTTTGTAAGAAACTGTCATAATTAATTTATCGTCCGGTAATTATATACACGAATTTGCCTAATTCCTTTCAGGAAATGTGCATGAATTATGACAATTTAGTGATAAACTAAGTTTCATTACAGAAACGTCATGGAAACATATCTTTTTACTGGCTTGGTAATGTCCAGTAGGGCATTGACAATCTTGTGAGGTTGTCCAAATTGATTGGTCAGAAGTGTGTAATTAGAATTCATCAGTGGATTTCTAATGAGGTTAGTAACTTCATTATTTGTAGTAATAATATTACGTAGCTATTAGATTCGTTACAGTAACTATTTTACTTAGGTAATGTATTACATTTGTAAGTAAAGCAACCTGAGTTATATTACCTGTTTTTATAGCGTATTTCGTTATTACTTAGTTACCACAAAAGTAATAATATTACATAACGCGTTACATAAGTAATGCGTTACTCCCAACACTGACAGTATACAAACCCACAATTATTCCTAACCTAATACAAACCTTAAATATTCTAGTGTCAAATACGGCTACCACACAAATAATAGTCACTGTTCAGAATCCATGACAACTTGGTATCCAGAGAAACTAAAGGCTGCTCTGTTGAATAGTCCAAATCGGAAGTCTGTGTGTTGTGAGGAATTATAAGCAATTATTGAAATGTGTTTGATAAATGGTGAATTACACTATATACATATTCTCTTGCCAAAGAAGTACAAATAACTTCATAAGAAACTAATCCAAGCATACTTATGGGTACATAGCATTGCGTTTGAATTAAAAAAAAGAAATTATTTGTTTATAAGCACAGGCGATAGAATACCCGACACTCCTCAATATAGTTGCGGCCCTTGTGTTCTTCACAGCTATCATAATCTTCACTGGCCTCACGTCTTTCATCTCATTCAGTTTCTTCATCTGAATCATTCCAGTCACTATCATTGTCTAGCATAGAAGCAATTTATTTTGCCTGATACTTCACTATACTTCGTTAAATTTAAAGATTATTAGAATCATGAACCCATGGCAAGCAGCTGGGCAGTAATGGTTAATTGGATATTCTCCATGGATGTTATACTTCTTTTATTGCGCATGTAAGAAAAGTGGCTTTTTGGTAACCGGTAACCCTGAGATCAGGACACCTCACCAGGATCATGTACTTTTAGCAGGGTCTGGAATACAGTGTATTTTACTGTGTTTAAAACTTGTTTACCTATATTGTGGTCAAGCACAAATGTTTCAGCACACACTATTTGAATCAAAACTTCATAATTTTGCATCCAGCATGATGTACCAGCATGGCCTTATAACCAGGTGGTGGCATTTGACAGGTGATTTAGTGCTAACAGAAAAACATGTTGTTTGTTAAAAACAGCATATGTAGCAAATAATGCATAGATAATAGGTCATACAGCACCAGCAATTCTATGTATTCCATCATGTGATTTTTGGCAGTGACACATACTTTTATAGTGATCACCTCTATAGAAAGGCCACCACTGCATAACAACCAACTTTTTGTTCTCAAAGTCAGAAGTTTAAAGGTGTTAGCAGTTCCAGTAAACACATTGAATTACATGGCTTCACCAGGACTTACATGATCAGCAAGTTAAACTGGCAAGAAACTTGCATATAAAAGAGCTGGATCTCTGCACCAAGACACAAGTCAACATGGAAAAACTGTTGTCTGCCATTTCAGAATTACTGCCTGAGCTGCAAGAAAAGATCTTCTCATATTTAGATACCTGATGACAAACTAAGGCTTGAATTAGACATTTAAGCAGTGTTGAGGAATTTGTATGGCCCAAAGAGGTGGCTTACCAATACCAAGAAAACATAAGTTAGCGAACACCTTTTTCAAGCAGTGTACCAAGTACATGACAAAGATAACTTTTCCAGATGACTTGCCATATCAACTTCAGAATATCATACAATGGTGTGGTGTGCTGACAGATTTGGCTATTCCAATGAATGAATTAGATGAAGATATTCCAGCAAACACAAAATGTCCCACACTTCAACAACTAACATACACAGATTATCTTTTGGAGAGCTCTATACTAAGGTGGGTGGATAATTGAGCAACACCTAATGGCTTCACCTTACAAATTAACATTAATGGTAGAATCATCCAAGTATTCCTGTGAAAAGATGCTGAACTCTCTACAGGTTGATTTTTTGTAGCTGAACTCTCTGTAGGGTGATTTGTTTGCAGCTGAACTCTCTACATGATGGTTTCTTTGTAGCTGAACTCTCTACAAGGTGACTTCGTCCAGCTGATCTCTCTACGGGGTGATTTGTTTCTAGCTGAACTCTCTACAGGTGATATGTTTGCAGCTAAACTCTCTACTAGGTGGTTTCTTTGTAGCTGAACTCTCTACAAGGTAACTTCTTCTCTACAGGGTGATTTGTTGTAGTTGAATTCTCTACATGGCGGTTTCTTTGTAGCTGAACTCTCTACAGAGTGATTTGTTTGCAGCTGAACTCTCTACATGATGGTTTCTTTGTAACTGAACACTCTACAAGGTGACTTCTTCTAGCTGATCTTTCTACAGGATGAATTGTTGTAGCTGAGCTATCTACAAGGTAACTTCTTCTAGCTGATCTCTATACAGGGTAATTTGTTTGTAGTTGAATTCTGTACAGGTAGTTTCTTTGTAGCTGAACTCTGTACATGATGGTTTCTTTGTAGCTGAACTCTTTACAAGGTGACTTCTTCTAGCTGAACTCTCTACGGGGTAATTTCTTTGTAGCTGAACTCTCTATATGATGGTTTCTTTGTAACTGAACTCTCTACAAGGTAACTTCTTCTAGCTGATCTTTCTACTGGGTGATTTGTTTGCAGCTGAACTCTCTACATGGTGGTTTCTTTGTTGCTGATCTCTCTACAGGGTGATTTGTTTGTAACTGAACTCTGTACAAGTGCGTTTTTGTGGGTGATCTCACTGCAGGTTGATTTGTTTGTAGCTGAACTCACTAAAGGGTGATTTTGCTTGTATATAGCTGAACTCCTTGCATTGTATCTAGTTTCTAGCTGATCTCTCTACAGGGTGATTTGTTTGTAGCTGATCTCTCTACAAGTTGATTTGTGTGTAGCTGATCTCTCTGCAGGTTGATTAATTTGCAGTCGATCTCTCTACAAGGTAATTTGTTAGTAGCTGAACTGTCTGTAAAGTGATTTATTTGTAGCTGATCTCTCTGCAGGTTGATTTGTTTTAGCTGAACTCTCTACAGGGTGATTTACTTGTAGCTGAACTCCTTACATTGTGTCTGGTTTCTAGCTGATCTTTCTACAGGGTGATTTGTTTGTAGCTGATCTCTCTACAAGTTGATTTGTGTGTAGCTGATCTTTCTACTGGTTGATTTGTTTGTAGCCGATCTCTCTACAGGGTAATTTGTTTGTAGCTGAACTCTGTACAAGGTGCTTTTTTGTAGGTGATTTCACTGCAGGTTGATTTGTTTGTAGCTGAACTCACTAAAGGGTGATTTGCTTGTAGCTGAACTCCTTACATTGTGTCTAGTTTCTAGCTGATGTCTCTACAGGGTGATTTTTTTGTAGCTGAACTCTCTATAAGGTGATTTGTTTGCAGCTGAACTCTCTACATGGTGGTTTCTTTGTTGCTGAACTCTCTACAGGGTGTTTTGCTTGTAGCTACTCTCTACAGGGTGATTTGTTTCTAGCTTATCTCTCTACAGGTTGATTTGTGCGTAACTGATCTCTCTACAAGCTGATTTGTTTGTAGCTGAATTCTCTGCAAAGTGTTTTGTTTGTAGCTGACCTCTCTTCAGGGTGATTTGTTTCTAGCTGATCTCTCTACAGGGTGATTTTTTTGTAGCTGACCTCTCTTCAGGGTGATTTGTTTCTAGCTGATATCTCTAAAGGGTGATTTTTTGTAGCTGACCTCTCTTCAGGGTGATTTGTTTCTAGCTGATCTCTCTACAGGGTGATTTGTTTGTAGCTGATCTCTCTACAAGTTGAACTGTGTGTAGCTAATCTCTCTGGAGGTTGATTTGTTTGTAGCCGATCTCTCTACAAGGTAATTTATTTGTAGCTGAACTGTCTAAAAGGTGATTTGTTTGTAGCTGATCTCTCTGCACGTTGATTTGTTTTAGCTGAGCTCTCTACAGGGTGATTTATTTGTAGCTGAACTCCTTACATTGTGTGTAGTTTCTAGCTGATCTCTCTACAGGGTGATTTGTTTGTAGCTGATCTCTCTATAAGTTGATTTGTGTGTAGCTGATCTCTCTGCAGGTTGATTTGTTTGTAGCCGATCTCTCTATAGGGTAATTTGTTTCTAGCTGATCTCTCTACAGGGTGATTTTTTTGTAGCTGACCTCTCTTCAGGGTGATCTGTTTCTAGCTGATATCTCTACAGGGTGATTTTTTGTAGCTGACCTCTCTTCAGGGTGATTTGTTTCTAGCTGATCGCTCTACAGGTTGGTTTGTTTGTAGCTGAACTCTCTACACGGTGATTTGCTTGTAGCTGAACTCCTTACATTGTGTCTAGTTTCTAGCTGATCTCTCTACAGGGTGATTTGTTTGTAGCTGATCTCTCTACAAGTTGAATTGTGTGTAGCTAATCTCTCTGCAGGTTGATTTGTTTGTAGCCGATCTCTCTACAAGGTAATTTATTTGTAGCTGAACTGTCTAAAAGGTGATTTGTTTGTAGCTGATCTCTCTGCAGGTTGATTTGTTTTAGCTGAACTCTCTACAGGGTAATTTATTTGTAGCTGAACTCCTTACATTGTGTGTAGATTCTAGCTGATCTCTCTACAGGGTGATTTGTTTGTAGTTGATCTCTCTATAAGTTGATTTGTGTGTAGCTGATCTCTCTGCAGGTTGATTTGTTTGTAGCCGATCTCTCTATAGGGTAATTTGTTTCTAGCTGATCTCTCTACAGGGTGATTTTTTTGTAGCTGACCTCTCTTCAGGGTGATTTGTTTCTAGCTGATCGCTCTACAGGTTGGTTTGTTTGTAGCTGAACTCTCTACACGGTGATTTGCTTGTAGCTGAACTCCTTACATTGTGTCTAGTTTCTAGCTGATCTCTCTACAGGGTGATTTGTTTGTAGCTGATCTCTCTACAAGTTGAATTGTGTGTAGCTAATCTCTCTGCAGGTTGATTTGTTTGTAGCCGATCTCTCTACAAGGTAATTTATTTGTAGCTGAACTGTCTAAAAGGTGATTTGTTTGTAGCTGATCTCTCCACAGGTTGATTTGTTTTAGCTGAACTCTCTACAGGGTGATTTATTTGTAGCTGAACTCCTTACATTGTGTGTAGTTTCTAGCTGATCTCTCTACAGGGTGATTTGTTTGTAGTTGATCTCTCTATAAGTTGATTTGTGTGTAGCTGATCTCTCTGCAGGTTGATTTGTTGGTAGCTGAACTCTCTACATGGTGGTTTCTTTGTTGCTGAACTCTCTACAGGGTGTTTTGCTTGTAGCTGATCTCTCTACAGGGCAATTTGTTTGTAGCTGATCTCTCTACAGGGTGATTTTTTTGTAGCTGACCTCTCTTCAGGGTGATTTGTTTCTAGCTGATCTCTCTACAGGGTGATTTGTTTTAGCTGAACTCTCTACAGGGTGATTTATTTGTAGCTGAACTCCTTACATTGTGTGTAGTTTCTAGCTGATCTCTCTACAGGGTGATTTGTTTGTAGTTGATCTCTCTATAAGTTGATTTGTGTGTAGCTGATCTCTCTGCAGGTTGATTTGTTGGTAGCTGAACTCTCTACATGGTGGTTTCTTTGTTTCTGAACTCTCTACAGGGTGTTTTGCTTGTAGCTGATCTCTCTACAGGGCAATTTGTTTGTAGCTGATCTCTCTACAGGGTGATTTATTTGTAGCTGACCTCTCTTCAGGGTGATTTGTTTCTAGCTGATCTCTCTACAGGGTGATTTTTTGTAGCTGACCTCTCTTCAGGGTGATTTGTTTCTAGCTGATTGCTCTACAGGTTGATTTGTTTGTAGATGAACTCTCTACAGGGTAATTTACCTGTAGCTGAACTCCTTACTTTGTGTCTAGTTTGTAGCTGATCTCTCTACAGGGTGATTTGTTTGTAGCTGAACTCCTTACATTGTGTGTAGTTTCTAGCTGATCTCTCTACAGGGTGATTTGTGTGTAGCTGATCTCTCTGCAGGTTGATTTGTTTGTAGCCGATCTATCTACAGGTAATCTGTTTGTAGCTGAACTCTCTAATGGTGATTTGTTTGTAGCTGATCTCTCTGCAGGTTGATTTGTTTTAGCTGAACTCTCTACAGGTTGATTGCTTGTAGCTGAACTCCTTACATTGTGTCTAGTTTCTAGCTGATGTCTCTACAGGGTGATTTTTTTGTAGCTGAACTCTCTACAGGTAGATTTGTGTTGATTTGTTCATTGCTGATCGTTCTAAAGGTTGATTTGTTGCAGCTGAACACCCCTGCAAAGTGTTTTGTTTGTAGCTGATCACTCTAAAGGGTAATTTGTTTGTAGCTGAACTCTCTCCACAGTGACTTGTGTGTAGCTGAATTCTGTGTAACTTAATTCTCTAGAGAGTGACTTAATTGTGGCTGAATTCTCTACACAGTGCATGACTTGTTTATAGCTGAACTTTCTTCAGTGTGACTCGTAATGTTCTGAATCTCTATAGTGATATATTTGCTTAACTCTCCACATGGTGACTGTCTTCTTGCTGAACTGTCTATAAGATTAACTGTTTGCAGCTGAACTCCCTACAGAATAACTTGTGATGTAATAAAATTCTATAATGGAGTAAATAAATTAGCCGAATGCTCTATTAGGGTGACTGTTCTATTAGAGTATCTCGATCTCGCATTTGCTACACGGAGTTGGCTTTCGAATCATAACTCAGTGGTTTGTAATCCGATTCTTCTGTACTACTGCAAGAACTTTCTATGAAGATTATTCCAGATATACACCGATTTTCAGCTCATTGCTCTAAGCGGTTTGCCTAGTAGGCGTGAAAACTAATACTTTTTTATTCATAAAAATCGATCACGTAATTATGACACAGGTTGGGTTTTGTGTCATATCTCCGTGGTCTTTATCTCGATTCCTTTCAAACCACCAAAAGGCACTCCTACGATGGTTACTCCATCTACATAGCAATTTTCAACTCATTCCATGAAGCGGTTTACCCTGTAGGCGTGACAACAAATCGATTTTGTTTTACGCGAATAATCGGTCATAACTCCTGAACCATTCATCGGATTTGTACCAAATTTGATGCTAGGATTCGCCTTTGGACTCCCTTTCTGTGTGCCAAATTTCAAGGCGATCGGAGTACGCGTTTGCTTGTTATAGAAATTTTTGCAAGTGTGCGAAAAGACGAAGAAGAAAAAAAACGAAACTTTGGCAGCTCGTATCTCGGAAATGGCTGGAGCGATTTCCTTCAAATTTGGAATGTAGACTCCCTTGGCTGGCGGGCAACTGTGTAGCAAATTTGGTTCCAATCAGATAAGTGATCACCGAGATACAAAGGTGTGAAAATGACGTTTTCGTTCTTCCTGTCAATATACTCACGGTGTGGCGCGCCGGCTTCTTGGGCCGCACGACACATTATCGTGTGTCTTGATTGATAAGTGGCATCAATTAAATCCCAATTTACTGGGAAGTTGCAAACATTCTTTGAATCTATATAAGAGTTTTAAGATGCCTATGAATCTTTTTTTTGGCTCTACCACACTTTCAGTTGCAGTTTGGTGGTCTCTGCCATTTGCTAATCCCAACAAGATTGGTTTGTTTGGTGGTGGTAAACTACTACAGAGGGCAGTAATGGACACAGTTAGTTCTAATAATATTATTAGCAGTGATTATCTTACAGGTTCTTTTAACTTTGTGACATACTTTTGATGCATCACAATATCAATTATTGCAGTCAAACAATCTGGAACAATTAGCCACAAATTGTTCTAACTTGCACCAGTTGGAAATACAGAGTATATTGGAAACTTAAAAAGGATTAAAAACTATAACACAAAAATGCAACCTGCAAGGACTGAATTTGGTTAATTTTTTAAGAGTAAACAGCTATACAGTATTATGGGTGAATTTGATATATATCTTGCTGTTGAGGAGCATATGTTCTCATCTCATTGTACTGAATTTGATCAACATTGCACAACTTTAAAAAGTCTGCAAATTACAAATAATGACACCATTGCACTGGGAATCCTATAGCATTTTCCAGCCATTGAACACTGTATTTTACAGCCATCTATGCAAGAAAATCTAAATGTAATGATTAATTCATGTTCTCAATTGAGGTGCTTCATTTTCAGTGGGAAATTTAATTCCATTAATGTTCTGTCAAGTAATGGTGAATTTGTAACCAGGCTGCTGGAGCAACGATTCCTGGTGACTAAGATGGTAACCTTGTACATGTCATACTTAATGCATATAGCACTGATGGCGAAGGCATTAAGGATCTAATCCAAAATTCTCCCAATTTACAGACTTGCCATATACCGTATTGTCTGGAATTACAGCCTGGGCATTTATTTGTTTCAAGCAACTGTTACCCTGGCTACTAAATGAGACCAGGTGACTATACAACACCGGCGTTTACATACGTTATCAGCATTCATGAGTCAACTTCATACCTTGGTGTTGTACTCTCCTTGATGTTTCCCTCAGCATAATTCAGATTCAAGCTTAACAGAAACTCTACAAAACATTCTCTACTTATCATTTATAACACCGCCTGGAATTGGTTAAAATAATGACTGCACTAGACGTTTATTGGAGACCTGGCATTTATTTTTGTAACGACACTGTATACCCCGGCAACTAAATGGGACCAGGCATTTATACGAGACCGGCCTTAATTCGAGGCAATACAGCACCATCAACCTCATGGACAAATTAAACCCTGGGATTGCACAATTTGAAGAACTTAGAAGCATTGCTTCACAACTATTTTTCTCAGGAAGCTTCATTCTCACCGAAACATTAAACGACTTCATTTACCTGAAGAAACCAACTTATTTCTGCTGTGGATCCCAACAACTTTTGACTAACAAACAGTCTTATATTTTTTATGCATGTGCAAATAACAGTCTTATGGTAACAATATGTGACCGGGTCTGCAAAAACCTGACACAATCGTACAAGCCTAAATTTACAGTATAAAGTATTGAATACAATGGGTGAAATACTTGCACAGTATAGAAAAAATTCCATAAATTTTTTGAACGCCTCTTTCTTAGTGAAAGACAAACAATAAAACCCTGGATATCATCTTATTCGCCTGCTCAAGAGGAGTTTGGTAATCTTTATTTTGTTGCAGTAGACCCAAGGATACGGAAGTTATGAGTGTTGGTTTATGTCATGTCCAAGTGATCGTACGCGATCAATTTTCTTCACAGATTCCGCATTTTTATGGAGTGAAGAAAGATGAGTAAAGGAAAAACCTACCCAGTAATTGATTCCCCTGTTCATGGCAAACTCGATGGTGAAAATTGTAGCTCTGTAGCTCAATCCGTTGGTAAGTTACAACCATTTTTGTAGGCACCTGTAATTTATTTTCCGTATACTTGCTGTACAAATCGATTTTTCTGTTGCTGCTACTTTGTAGGGCTGTAGCTCCTAAAGCTATTGGCATATGAGGCTGAAACTTTGCCAGATGGTACACTTGGCTAAGTAGATTATATATGTGTAATAAAAAGGAATTCGAAAAATGCGCGATTGTGTCGGGTTTTTGCAGATCAGGTCACATGTTATGTCTCTTTAAAAATAAGAAGTTACACTTATACTAGAGATTTCCAACCGAGCAATTTCTTCTACTAATCAAATTACACCCCTTTCACAAGCTGCATTTTGCAGTATGCAGTAGCCACTGTTTTGTACTTCATAATGCACTTTACCAAATTAAGTCATCCAGTGTTTACTGAAATACGTTAATCAAAAGTCGAGAAATACAATTCCCCATAGGGAGACACTAATGTATAGGAAAGTACAGGATTTTACAGCATCATTTATAGCAGGGGCGGCAAAGAAGGGGGGGCAAGGGCAGCTGTAACCCCTGTCAAAGAGATTATTGAGGGGCTTAGCCTCTTTAAAATGTAACAATTCGAACTAAATTGTTACATATCACTGGCTATGCACTGAGATTTATCAATAACCTGAGAGATTCCACAACCAAGCAAACAGGACCACTGAGTGTGCAAGAATTGAATACAGCTTAATGCAAGTGGATATTCAACTGTAAGCAGCAACAATTTCCAAAAGAAATTCAACACTTGAAAACTAATTCACGTAACAAGAAATGCCCACCACTAGTACAACAATTACAACTATTTCTTGATGATAGGGGCTACCTCCGCTGCAGTGGACGAATGCATAATATACCTGTCGACAAATCCACTAAGTTCCCGTACTTGTTGCCATCACGACATCCACTAACAACCTTGATTGCATTGGCCACTCACATTACTCAACTGCATGGTGGAGTAAACCGAACTGTAATATGCAGACATGTTAGGAGTGTTCTTAGAACCTGTGTAACCTGTAAGAAGGCATGTTGGAAGCCCTATTTAATACCAGATCCTCCGCCACTACCTATGTCACAAACACAGCTTGCTCCACCCTTCAGCATAACTGGAATGGACTTTGAGGGGGCCCTGTGGAACAGAAGCGGAGAAGAAAAGCCTCACATCTGCCTATTTACTTGCCTATTATGCTTTTTATTATGCTGGCATATTTGATGCAGGTCTACTCTCTGGAAAGTGTCACTCTTACTTCAATCCAAGAGACCAGGATGGTCAGATCACAAGAGAACAACAATCTGGAACAGCCACAAGAGTTTGATGATAGTGGAAACTGAAACAGCCAGGTGAAATGTAAAGAAACTTGCTGAAATTTATGATGACATCACAGAAGGCTACCTTGCACCTACTGAACTGCAAACATCATCTGATTTACAAAAATTCCATGATATTTTGCTAGCTCGGACTCTTTGATGACCTCAAAGAACTCAAAATTGTGGATCCAATTATATAGAGATATTGGACATACTTAGAAGGTTCTTAAAGGTAGAAAGAACAGATAATTTGAAACTTCATTTACAAACCTTACATGATAATGCTTCCCTATTTGGTAGCAAGTAGTCATAATACCAAGTCACTGCATTTGTACCTACAGGATATGACAAAGCTTCATGAGTTACAAGTGACCACACAAAGAGGCAACACGAGCAAGAATAGAAAGAGACCTGAAAGACATCAAGACACTTTTGTCATTGCTTGGTGAAAGAAATCCTGTGAGGCAACACGAGCAAGAAAAGAAAGAGACCTGAAAGACATCAAGATATTTTTGTCATTTTTTGGTGAAAGAAATCCTTTCAGTGATGATCCCAATTTACATAACACTGTCACAGGAGATACTGCTGAGAACACAATCAATGCTGAGGATGCCAAATCTGTTGGAAATGCAATAGTAAATGAAATGGTTGGCAAATGTGTAGCAGAGTATTCCTTTAAGAAAACAAATCAAGTAGTAACAATGCCCTCAAATAGTGCTATCAAAGTTAGTCATGAGCTATATTGATCCTCAAGTGCTCTTCCAGTGGCTTGTTACAGCAGCATGAGCAACGAGCAATTACCAGAAATATTTCAGTATGAGTAATCCAGCTACCCTCCTGCATTATTTGACTCAAAATTGTAATGAAGGCTGCCAGCATTAGCAGATGCCATATGGGTATTAATGCCCTCAGATGTGCAAGGCCTATCAGAAGATGATATTGTATAGAAGCATGCCTGGGGGGAAACTATACCTTGGTGGATGCACAAATTCATGGCGAACACAATGAGCGAAGATTCTATTCCGTACGCCATTGTATCAGTAAGTTATGATGGTTTATGTAAGCGCCTGTAGATTCTTTTCTCGATAGCTTCTGTACATATTAATATTATTCGCTCGTCCGGCTGTCTAGTGCTGTATTTCCAATGCTGCTTAACTTCTGAAGCTGAAACTTAGTCCATTCCTCTCTCCCTGGAACAAATAAAATGCATTTTGAAACTGTGCGATTATCGATGGTTTTATAAAATTAGGTCACAAATATTTGACAGTTGTTTTAACCACAAGTTAACATGCATTATCACACAAAAACTAGGCTAAACCCTATGTTCTGTTTTGCATTAGTGGGCACTAAATAGAAGTTTGGAAGATGTACAAGACCCTCGAGCATATGTACTTCATTCCAATTCTAGGCACCCAATACTATATGGTAGTACAATGGAACGGAGCTCGCTGCAAGTAAAATAAATCATTTTTGTAGATTGTACACAGTTTCTTACTATCACATACCAACTAGAAACATGCTAAAGTTTGTTTTCTTCTACTTGTATGCATGGCAGATACCACTTGCTCGAAGTTCTATTTAATGCCCACTACAAGAATGCATTTTTGCTATCAAGCAATGTGAACACATAATTCACAGCCACTAACATGTTGCCAGTGCTTCAGAAAACCATCCTCACTGGCTTGGACACAACTATAACATGAAAATATTACATCAGGATTGAACAGAATTTGATAGATTGGAAAGAACACGTGGTGGGAGAAATTCTGATAGTGCGATTTCTAGATAGAAGGAAACTAACTCTATAGCACAATTCTAGTCACTGTGTGCCAGTTGGAAATGGTGCAAAATCCATTTAAATTTTTCTTCCCACTTGGCAGGTGCCCCATTCCATTCTGGCTTTTATACTACCTGTAATATACTGCTTTATTCTTCAGTAAGATGATTACTGCTAGAGTTAATCACAGTGTGTGTGTATGTTAATTATGAGTGTCGGATACATAAACTAGTGTTTTTGTGTACCAGAGATGTCACATACACAAAACACAAGTAATTAATTTTCTGGATCTGCCACAGCATAAGTGGATTACTAAGTGGTAAAATTGTTATTCAAGTATGCCTAAATCATAAACCGGTTAAGTGCTGTGTAAACGACAGTTAAATTATCCATTCCAGCAACGTTTACATCTAGTTGGCAATTTAGAAAAATGAAATTTTAAAAAAGGGTAAAATTACACATATTACAATGAAAATATTATGCAAGTTTTAATTGAGCCATTACTCAGTGTTAGAACTTTATTTAAACTATGTAATAAACTATTAGGTATTTTTTTGTAATTATGTAACTAGTTATATCACATGATTGTAACAGCTATTGTTCTGTTGTTAACAACGGCGTGAACGTTCTCACCTTGATTAGCATTCGCTTGAACAAAATCATGACAACTGGCGCGCAACGTGGGACAAGAAAGGAGAACCAAAGTGGTCAGGCAACGTTGCTGATCAAGGCCGATTACCATCTAGAGTGTGGAAACGACTCACGAATCGATCCGCTGATCCCTAGAGCTCCAGCTAGCTACCCCAGGACGTCTCTCATTGCCGAATGTTCAGGGCAGCCTTTGCTACTGGTAATAACTGCTCAGTCGTGGTACCATGGCAAAGCATCAAACGGTACCAGCAAAGGCAAGCTCATTTGCTCAATACTCACTGTTGTTTTTTCTTACTGTAGAATCGATCACCACGTCGTGATGGCAGATGAGTCTCTCGAACGTTTACGAGCTATCCAAGGAGGAGTAGTGACTAAATTGGTCAATGAAGCAGAGGACATCAATCTTTTTGCCAGCATTCATTTTCACCCCATAAATCAGTTGTCCAGCCCGAGTTGCCATCACCCCAAGGACATGTTGAGGACCCTACTAGCACTACTTCCAGTACCACTAGCAATCCTAATTCTGGACAAAGGGTTGTGTTCTACAAACTTCCCGTGCTGTTGCAATTGGTGAGGGTAATCAAGCTACAATTCGTATTCTATTAGATAGTGGTAGCCAGCTTTCATACGTTACCAAAACGTTGCAAGCAAAATTGAAACTGAAACCAATTAAACGGGAACGACTGCGATTAAACACTTGGTAGTTCATCTTTTGATGCAAGGCCCTGTGATTTTGTCCGTGTTCGTATCCGAAGGCCCTCTAGTGATGTGGAGATTTGTATTACCGCTTACACATCGTCTGTGATATGCTCACAGTTAACTCTGACCGTTATCAGCATCTTGAAGGGCTTGAACTTGCTGATGGGAATTGTGACGTTACTGATGACACAATAGATCTACTTATTGGATCAGACTATTATTGGACTGTGGTGATGGGGGAGGTACTTGAAAGTGAACCGGGACTTGTAGCCGTCAGTAGCAAATTGGGTTGGCTTGTATCTGGGCCATTGTGTGACCTTACAGATTCACGTTCTACACATTGTAATGCAATAGTGGCCAACAATGAATTGCCTTGTAGTGTTAACGACTCACTTGTGACCATGCTACGACAATTTTGGGACACTGGATCTATAGGAATAGTACCAGATTCTAGGGACGACCAATCAACGCAGACTTTTTGGAGAAATTATGCTTTGGTCAAGGTCACTACGAAGTGGGTTTACCGTGGAAGGAGGGTCACTGTGCTGTTCCTGATCATTTTACCATTTGTTTGCACCGGCTGAGGCTTCTTCACCTATGATTATTAAAGAATCCTGAACTTTTACGAGAGTATTGTGCTGTATTACAAGAGCAATTACGACAGGATGTGAATGGAATCGTTCCAGAGTCGGTGTGCATCGTTTTTGATGGCTCAACTAAGACAAAAACCAATCCTATTTCACTGAATAATTGTCTTAAGACTAGACCAAATTTGATACCTGAACTCTTTGATGTTAGAGTTAGATTTCGATGGAATTTAGTAGCTTTAAAAGCAGATATCGAGAAAGAGACAAATTGCGATTTTTGTGGCTTAAAAACCCCTTTGATGCTGGAAGTGAGGTGCTGGAGCTCCAATTCACTTGCTTAGTTTTTGGGTTGAAGCCATCACCAGCAATTTTGAGTTCTGTCATTTCGAACCACTTAGACAAGTACCCCAATATGGAGAGTTGGCTTCCAAAATTAAGAATTAATTTTATGTAGACGATCTAGTATAAGGGGGTGCTACTTGTAAATCATGCATTTCACATATATACTGTGGCCAAACAAACCATGGAACAAGCTGGTTTCAACTTACGAAAATGGCATTCCAATTCACAAGAATTGCTTACAATGATCCAGGCAAAGTGCCAGCATAAGGATGAGAATAATTCTTGCTCACAGCAGCCAATACCTCAAGTTTCATCTACATTTGTTGCAATTGATGATACTGGCCAATTCAAACTTTTGGGTATTGTTTGGGACAGTAACCATGATACTTTCAACCCCTCAGAGTTGGCGGAGCAGGTTGACAAACTTCCAGCCAGTCGAAGATCTCTACTGCGAATCACTGCCAGTATATTTGACCCTTTGGGTGTTCTTAGCCCCTTTGTAATGAGATTAAAGATTCTTTTTCAATTAATGTGTTGTGAGGGCTTAGAATGGGATCAGCCATTAGTGGGAGAATTTTTGAAACACTGGCTTCAGAATTGAAAATCCTCCATGAAGTAAAGATACCAAGATGTTATTTCAAGAAAGACGTGTGCCAGAGCTTTAGTGAGATCCATGGTTTCAGTAATGCATCCAAAAATGCTTATTCAGCTGTTGTATATTTGCGTACTGTTTATGATGATGGTAGTGTATCTGTTTGCCCAGTCACTTCCAAAACAAGAGTGTCTCCTTTTAAGAAGCAAACCATTCCACGCCTCGAATTATTGGAGCCTTGATTTTGACTCGTCTTGTGGATACTGTCCTTAAGCAATTCCCAGTGAAGATTCCTGTCACTTACTGGTTAGATTCTACTGCCACTTTGTGTTGGATAAAGAATGATCGTGATTGGAAACAGTATGTATCCAGGCGAATAAATGAAATCCGATCACTGTCTGCAGGCTCTCAGTGGAGATATTGTCCGGAGACGGTCAACCCAGCTGATTTTCCCTCACATGGATTGGACGCAAGGAAATTAGTGAATTGTACTGCATGGTGGGAAGGACCTCCATTTTTGAAGCTAAACAATGACCAGTGGCCCACGCTTCGTGATCCACCGTTCGATGAAGTGGTGTACTCAGAGCTGTCAAGGATTTCTTGCCCTCAGACTCATGTGATTTCTACAGTTGTAGACCCTGCTCCTGTTAACTTAGACCACATTATGAATTGCCAGGATTTCAGTAACCTCAATCATTTGCTGCGTGTGACAGCACAAGTACTTCGGTTTGTTGAATTGGTCAGTGGCAAAGCCTTGAGTGTCTTTAGTGTTGACTCCCATGGTGGTTTGCTAGAAGCAACAGAACTAAATAGGGCTGAAATTATGTGGATGCGTTCCATCCAACATCAGTCATTTTCCATGGAGTTAAAGTATTTAATCAATCAGTAGGCCAAAGCAAACCCTTGTACATTGATCAGTTTGGATTGTACTCGGATTCTGACCAACTATTGAGATGCAGGGGAAGAGTTAATAACTCCACCTTATCTTTCAATGAGAAGAAACCAATTTTTCTACCTCCCAAACATCCATTTATCAAGTTACTAGTCATGTTTTCACACCGTCAAGTTATGTCAGTGTAACTCTGACAGCACTACGTGGAAAGTATTGGATTTTAAGAGGAAAGCAAATTGTGAAGGTTATTCTACGTTCCTGTGTTGTTTGTAAAAAGCAAGAAGGTCCAGCGTATGGAGCTGAGCCACTGCCGCAATTACCAGATTTCCGAGTTTCTGATGACCCACCATTTTCCCATACTGGTCTGGATTTTGCTGGTCCGTTGTATGTCAGAAGTGAAAAGGGTGTGGACAATTTAAGTAAAATGTATGTGTGTCTCTTTACTTGTGCGTCTACTCGTACAATGCACTTAGAATTGACTTGTGCCCTGAATGTAAACAACTTTCTCTCAGCTTTCAGACGTTTCATTGGCAGGCGGGGGTTACCTGTGACTCTGATATCAGATAATGCCAAGACATTTAGATGCTCCAGCAAGGAAATACAGACAATATGAGGGGGTTACCTGTGACAGATTAGTTATTGGAATAAATGATGACGGCATCCAGAAAAAGTTATTGGCAGAGCCTACGTTGACTTACAAGCAAGGATTAGAGATCGCTCAAGGCTGCGAAGAAGCAGAAAAGAATCGAGGGCACCACGACATGAGTGTGACATAGTTAGTTTACATGGGGCTGCTGGCCCGAAGCAAGACACAGTCATCAGACCAATGCAAGGACACTTACGATGCCAAAATATGGTTGCTATAGTTGTGGACTCTGTGGAAATAAAATAGCTGATTGTAAGCTACGTGATCAAAGGCTACTCACCAGAAGAGGCTAATCACCAGAAGGTTTGGCCCGCAACACAACTTGATGTGTCAGGTTAAATTACAAACATACTCTAAAGAGCCCTTACCAGTGGTGGGTACAAGGGACGTTCAAGTGTTATATGAGGGTCAAACAGCTAAGTTACCTTTGGTTGTGGTAAAAGGAATGGTCCTACTTTGTTGGGTAGAAACTGGCTGGGGTCAATTAGACTAGATTGGTGTAAAATACACTACATGCCTAGCACAGGGTTGCAAAGTACAACGAAGTGTTCAGTGAGAAACTAGGTAGTTTTAGAGGGCGACAAGCCAAAATTGAAGTTGATCCACAAGCCACTCCACGTTTCTGTAAGGCCCGCACATTACCCTATGCTATGAGGAACAAGGTTGAGGAAAGAGATAGATAGACACTGCTTGTAGAAGGCATAGTAGAACCCATGGAATATGCTGATTGGGCTGCTCCTGTAGTGGCTGTGCTTAAAAGTGGCCGTAAAAGTGTTCGATTGTGTGGTGATTTTCGCATGACAGTTAATCCGGTGGCCACATCCATTCCCAAGGGTTGATGACTTGTTTGCTACCCTTCAGGGAGGGAAGCAATTTACAAAGCTTGACTTGAGCCAAGCCTATCAGCAGTTGCCCCTACACCCAGATTCCAGAAAATATGTAGTGATAAGTGATAAATACTCACAAAGGGTTGTATCAGTATACCTGTCTGCCATATGGCATTTCGTCAGCTCCTGAAATTTTCCAGACAGAAATGGACAGTTTATTAGCTGGCATCCCAGGGGTCATAGTGTACGGTACAGCTCAACTTTAACTTGATGCACGCACGTGGACCACAGACAAAAATGTTGAAGGTAACAGACTAACCCGCAGGTTAAATGAATGCGGGTACCCGCACGGGTGAAATCCGTAGCTGGTCCGATCTCTATATCAGTGTGCCTTGCCCGCGTGCCTGTCGAGGGCGTGTGCACCCATCAGTGCCCTAAATGTTTCACTATATACGTACGTACGTCGTAGATCAAATAATATCATGCAACAAGCACAACTTGTTACTTCGAGCGGTACTTACTGTACGTGTACGCTGAATGATTCACACAATAAAGTGGTCACGTGCTTACAAAGATTCTTATTCTTTCATGCGCATGTGCTCGCCAGCATTTGAAGATGGATTCGCATCCTTCTGGAATTCAGGCATTCGACCATGCAGGCACAGTTTCTGTTCGTTGGGAAGAAGGTAAAACATTTCCTTGCTTTGTATTGTTATACTACGTTCGTTTCATTATACGATGCTGTTTATTTTTGTGTATGCGGCAAAAAATTCAATAATGGGCATTGTTTATTTGGTTTGCATAGGCTTGGTACTCGAATTTACTGGTTGGAAGACATAATTATCTTTACCATTAGCGGGCTTTGTAGTCCGGCTATATACTGAAGCGGATTTTTTTTGCAGCGTAGTTTTTCAATGTACGCATTCACCCGACTAAAAGCATTGTGAGGTTATTGTTGTGCTTTTCATATAGATACCCACGCTTTGATCCGTTTTGAAGAAGAGCAGCGGTCTTCAATTGTTCCGATAAAGCGGGTTGAAAAGAAAGTGGATGGGTCCATAGGAACCACATGTTTCATAGTATGGTCAGATAACAAGAAGTATCCTGGGAAATTCATATTTTCAGGTATTATTTTGTGCAAGTATATGTTGGATTTTAGCTAATATGTATTGCTGTGGTTATTAATTTAGTGTATCAATGTGTTTATTTATGTACCTGACCAACATAATTATGTTGATGAGCCATGGGGTACAAAAATGTACTACTGCCACATTAACATTTAAATAGCCGTTTCAATTAAAATGCAACTTTATCTTTCTCTGAAGGGTCTATGGATGATTGTGCTAAGGAGCAGGAGAAGTTTGATGGACCAGAAAGTGATATTGACAATGAGGGGCTACAACAATCTGAGAAAGCCCTGGAACCTGGGTCAGGTATGTATCAGCATGACACACATGGATTTCCCAGAGTTGTGAAACTGTAGGTTTACAACCAATATCAAAACAATTGTGACCTGCTGAGCGAAAACCTGACTGTATGCCATAGAGGTCCCAAATTTGACCTCTGACAGTAGTGTATTATTGTGGTAAATAGCTTACCAGAAGAATTGACCTTTGGTCCGGTCCAGTCCGGGTTTTAACGAACGCCCTTAGGCAATGGGAAGTTGCAATAGCTTGGTTACTTAAAACTGCCATATCTACTAACAATGCTTTGTGCGTGGAAGCCAGATCTTGTCAAATCCAGTCGCATCTATAAAACCTTTTACTCACATGGATGTGGCCACACGCATCCACGCATGTATGCAGATGCATGATTTACCCAAACAAATTTCAGGAAATGAGGGGCTGGCCGGCTGTGGATGCATGCCTGGTTTAATGTTGCTCCTCTTCCCACATTGCTATAAGTGTATAATTATGCATTCACTGCAGGATGTGTGGATGATGCTGGTGATGGTGAAGCAAAATCAGGTAAAGATTAGTTATGTGATCATTCTAGTATAGTTGAATTATGTAGGCGATACTAAGAAAAGAATCAGAAAAAGGAAGTTGGTGGAAAAAAAATGGAGCTGATGTTGCCAGCAAAAAGAAGCCAAAAGCAAAGGTAATGTGTGTGTCGATTGTTTTGCATACTTCCATGTATAATTTTACTCAATAGAGGAATGTAAAAGGAAAAGAGAATGACAAAGCTGTGAAGTTGGACAAAAAGAAACACCAGAAAAAAGGAAAGAAAAAGGTATGTAAGTGAGAATATAGTTTCATACAGGGGGTGTATAAGGTGTAAATGTCAACAGGATTTTGAACTGTGGGTTGGAAAAGCTCCTCCTAGGCTGATAATGCCAGATTCTAGGTCTGGCACTGGAAGTACTGTAATATAGTTGTGGTAGTAGTAAAACCGGAAATTGCAGAGAATAGAATCAAGCCGAGTTTTCGCGCAACACTTCTGTGTACCTATCATGTTTTCTCCTACCTTTACACTTTAACTATACACGAGTATGCTAAATTTCTTTGTTTCTACATTTAGCTCAGTTTATCCAAAATATTTACTACATAATTGAGGTACATGATGTCATACCATTTACATATTCATGTATTGGGCATTACTTAGAAATGTTTCATAAAGAATGTAGCAGCAACATTTAGCTAGAGTTATTTATACAACACAATGCATGCCCAATTGGTTTTGTTCTGTTCTAGGTTTTAACACTGCCCCTTATTTACATGAATGTATTGTATCTCCAAGTTAAAGTATCGCAGCCAGTGCAATCTGAAAGGTGTGGGCGAGAAACTAGTACCACACGAGTAGAACTTTCATGCAGCATGAGCATAGCAGCGCTTGAACTGGCTTATTGTTGTTGATTAATGCCACCTGCTTGCTTAAAAATACAGCCTATGGATAGCTTTTAGGTTAATTTGCCCACCCCTGATGTGCTTGTTTAGGTCATACCAATGTGTTGTGTTAATAGTAGGTCATGATTCTTGAATGGCTTCATAAACAGTACAGTGCAGAGATGCCAACCTCTGAACAATTTTAGGAGTGAGACCTCAAACACTACTGGCAATGTGGAACAGATTCAAGTGCAGCTCCAGGATTTTTGGTAGTGAAGACCAAAAAAAAAAAAAAAAGGTCGTCGCATGTTCTAAGTACAAAAATAAGCACAGGTCTGCCCAATTTTAAGCACAGGGCTAATTACGAAGTAGATCAGGCATGAGAAATGCGTGAGAACTAAGCTGAAAGAGTGAGAAACAGAGGGTTAGGCGTGAGAGCGTGAGATTACTAGCCAAAGAGTGAGACTCACGCCTAATGCGTGAGAGTTGGCATGTCTGACAGTGGTCTGGTGAAAGGAATGTGATAAAATGACTCCTTTGGTTAGCTTGTTACTGTTTGAAATGTGCTGTCTGGAATCAAAGGCACATTTAGTACACCTGCAGCCTTTGAAGTGTGCAGCAATGCATTCAATATGCATTCAATATGGATTTTTTAAAGTGCACTTTTCACTTTGACCTCAAGGTACAGTAAATGCCTATATTGTACAGTGGAACCTATATAAGTTTCTCAATTATTGAATTTAAAGTTGGCTGGTATACAGAGGTGGTCTTTAATACAGGTGGTAATTAAGACAGTTTCTACTGTATATCACTGTCTGCTTGGGGTGTGGTTTGTGGCTACCTCTAAACCAACTTGTTAACAAGTTAGCACTTTATTAGCATCTATTGTACCCTTGAAATCGCATGTTTGTGATGAGGGAGTGTATAAACAGTGGAATGGACTACTGGAATGTTGGAATGAAATTTTTAAAGCTCAATATCCCCAAATAAGAGCTCAAATTCCTAATAGCCAGCCCAATTACACACTTTTACCATTCTTGTGGTTCATGTACTGTAGTGAATGAGTCAGTTCTGAACACAGTGCAACCCTATTGAATTGTAAGTACAGCCAACTACATTAATAAAATGATCCTAGAGTTACTGAAGGTGATCCCCCATATCACACACCACTGTAAGAGCAACCATAACTACATATATCACATTAACCAGAAGGCTAATAGAAACAAGGTGGGTTGGAGGGGAAAGCAACTATTGAATTTGTTTATTGCAACTAAGCTGGCTGCTAGTCCAGGCTTTGAAGTGCGTGCCCAAATTTTAAGAATGATTGCAAGAGGTTGGCTCTTTCGTACCCTCCTGGCTTGCAGAGCCAGGCATACTCGTCCTACTACCATAGTTAACCTGCAGTTAAATGTGCATACATGTATACATAAGTGCACACTGTCTACTTAGCGCAGAGCTGCACCGCGCCACATAGTTGGCAAGTCTTTGAGCACGTAAGCTTTGTCTCAAAACAACTTGGTTCTTAGTTCTTCCTTATTTCTTTAACCTATTGGCCGACAATTTTTGTGAAAATTCTTTTCCCTCTGGCTAGTATATGGGTGTTTGCCAACCAGTGACGTCATAGTCTGAACTTATGTATACATCACACATATACACAATGTAAAGTGTGCATATACTGTAATAAGGTCACCTATCTAACCAGGTTAACTTGTGAATAATTCTGTGTGTCAATCATTAATTTTGTTTGCGAAGCTCAGTTAATCGGCAATATCTCTTATTGGTACATCACTAGTCGTCTTTGCTGTAGCATGATTTTCTAAATGTGCTGACAATTTAATTTAACTGATAAAATTATCAGTGTACCTGCCACCTTTAGTGGCTGCACAACACTACATTACATATAAAGCAAAATTGTTTGCTTCTATTCGTTTAATGCTATATAAAATGATTTGGGATTAGATGATTATTGATAATTTAATGTTATAGTTTATTGCATAGGCTATTGTTTACTGTACTGTTTGCATTTTGCATTACCTGATGAAAGGAGCAACATACATGTTTAATTTTTGTTTCTGATACTCGTATCTTAGGATCAACAGTTTGAAGAAATCAAAAAAATGTTGAAGAATGCCAACCAACGTATTCAAGTTCTTGAGGCAGCCTCACACGTGTCAGGGAGGTACCAGATGATGTCACCGCTACCAGCCAGTATGTCGAATAGTTGGGCACCAATCATTCCACCACCAGCTAGTTTCTCATATGAGTTGTCGAGTTCACCAAATAAACAGATTTCATTGCCATCAGTCAACCCCCCACCAATTGCGCCTAACTTTGTAGGTGCTCAACAAAGAATGCCCAATTATCCAAATAGTCCCTTGATTACCACTCCTAACATTTCCAATCCTATGGGAGCTGACCTGAATGATTTTGATTTTGATTTTGAAAATGCGTTCTCCAGTGATAATAGCATGGAGCTTCAGCAAAGTGCTAGCTGTCACTCTGCCACCAACTGTGGGAACACTGAACCTATACAATACAATGGTCCGGAGCTGCTTTCTTCCACAGAAATTACTCCAATTTATGTAAAATCAAGAAACCGGTACAACTTTGCTGCGTTACTAGTTGAGAGGCTGTTTGATGTTCCAACAAGGCTTAGGTCTAACGTAACTGGACGTGGAAAGGAAAGGCTTGATCCGAACATAATTAGGTACATCAAAACAAGGATTTTTGAGTTCTATGAATGCCCTCTGTCAAACATCGACGATGAATGGAAGAAATGTATTAATGATACTGGACTGGCTTTTGTGATTAACTGTACTTTGATTCAGGTACTCAAAATATTTCATTTTAAATCAATTTTGTTAATGGTTAAAAAAAGTTGTTTTGCTCAATCAGAAGTCTTGCCATGCATTTACATCACATACAGTACTTACTCACACATCACAGTAGTTAAAACAAAGTTCATAGTTAAGTTAATATCCACTTGGTCCTCCCTTCTCCTCTATTACCTTAGGCATCACCTTTTTAAGGTGCATAATGTAACGTGTGCAGACTTCAGGTGTCAGGGTTACCCAAAATTGCTGTATTCCTTGTTTAAGCTCTTCCAAATTCTTAGGCTTGTAAATATTTCTTAAGTAAGTTTTCAAGGATCCCCATATGTTTTCGATAGGGTTAAGGTCAGGCGATTCAGGAGGAGTGGGCCACCAATTTACTCCATGCTCCTTGAAGAAATTGTCGATAAGACCACTAGCATGCTTAGGGTCATTATCTTGCTGCAGGCGATGTCCATCTGGATACTGCTCTCTTAAAAAAGGTAATAATCCTACTTCAAACACTCTTGCCAGTTGTTCTGCATTTATTATCCCAGTGAACATGATGATGTTAGTTGCCCCTCTCTTAACATGCACTTTAACAGGATCTTTGGCTCTTTGTTTTAACACCCTACGGTTAAAGCGCTTTCTAAAGCACAAGCGACTGTGATGTTCCAACTGGACTGTTGACTCATCTGTAAATAATACATCATCAAATGATTCTTCTGCTTGTAGTTGTTGTTTGCACCACAGCAGCCTCTTCTTCCTGTTCAACTAAAAGGAATACAATTAGTACATAATTTTATGGAGATATTTAGGTGAAATAATGGTGAAGTAACTAAATTATTGATTACATAATTAGCTGTTTCAATTTAATGCTCACCCCACGTAATAATTGGCAGTAGTGTGGTTTAGTGCACACATATCCTAATTCTGACAATTTCGCTTGATAGTTGGCAGTGATACATTCAGAGTGGGCCACTTCTCGATTAGCATGGAGCGGGCTCTACTTGCTGTGAGCTCGTCGTTATCGTTGAGTACTTGTGATAGAAATGACTTCATTTCATTAGTGAGCTTTCTTGGGTGCTTTCTTCGATATAAATCCATCAGTTTTCCCGTTTCGTTGTACTTTTTCATTAGGTTAAATAGTGCCTATGAACTAATCGTGATGTTTTCCTCCTTCAGTCGTTCTCTTATCTGAGCAATAGAATAGCCACTCCACCTTAACAATACTGCCCTTTGTCTCGTTTCAACATCAATACGAGGCATTGTAAATACTGTAACAGCTAACTGCGGACGTACACACAACTTCTGCTACGTACGTATCGTACACGCAGCGCAGCGGGTATGCTCGCGTGAAGAACTGCAGGTCAGGCCCATGACAGGTCATACACGTAGCTATGGGCTTACGTATTGCAACACGCACCCGAAGGTTGATAAACCTGCGGGCGATTATTTAGCTGAGTGCGTGCATGCAGCCCGCATGTGTCAAGTTAAAGTTGAGCTGTACCGTACCTCGATGACATATTAGTGATGGGTGGGGACGAGCAAAAACATTTACAGTCCCTTGAAGAAGTACTGAAACGGTTGAGTCAGAGAGCAAGTGTTTGTTCATGGCTTCAGCTGTGTCATATTTGGGCCATAAAATTGATGCAGAAGGGTTACACCCCTTACCAGACAAATTAGAAGCCATTAAGTCGGCACCAACCCCCACAGATGTGTCCGAGTTGAAATCATATTTGGGCTTGTTGACATACTATGGGAAGTTTCTCCCAAACTTGTCAACACAACTTGAACCTCTTTACCAATTCCTTGCGAAAGATATTAAATGGAAATGGAGTAGACCACAAGAAAAGGCTTTTGAGCAATCAAAGAACATGCCTGTGTCCTCTACATTTCTACCCAGAACTTCCATTGATATTGGCATGTGATGCGTCTGCTTTTGGAATCGGTGCTGTGTTGGCACACCGAATGCCAGATGGGTCTAAGAAGTTATTAGTATATATTGCTGTCATGTTTCAAAAGAAGCTCCCCTTAGTTTTAACCTAACACTCTACTTCAATTTTATAACATGTTGTTTCAGGGCAAAACTGCATGGATTGGTATGGTATATAGCTAGGTCAGCATGCACGTATGTTATAATTTAATCATGTTGACAAGGTCAAGTGTATACTAGGTTTGGGATATAATATACCTATCGAGATGATTTTCTATTATAGCAATAAAGAAAACAGTTTTTTACTCTCCAGATAATAGTGAGCTTCTTTAAGTTTTTGTAAATTCCTAAAGTATTTGGATGACATATTTATGACTATAGACTGTTTTAAATTACTTTTAGTGTATAGCTCTGCTAAACTATCCCTTGATGGTCTATGTACTAATGTATGAAAGTGTATAGTTATATTGTTTTGTGCAGATCACTCCTTATCGAGATAAAATGTCTTCATTATTGAGACATAGGTATTTTCATTATCGCACAGCATACAGGTTATAATTATAGCTGTTTTCCCTAGTGAGTGGCTTCAGTTTATATGTATTACTGGAATTTCCTGTCATTGTATTTCCATTTCCCAGCAATGAGAACAGTTTACCCATACACAGACCATTAATGTAGCCCTCTGCTTACATTATAAACAAGAGAGGAAAGCAAGTATAAAGCAACATGTTATAGTGGTTTTAAGGTGGGTGTTGTATATATATTTGTAGATGTATTTTTTGTGTTTTATTGTTCCCACAGATATAAAATTTATATATTTGTAGGCTTCTGATGATTTGTTCCGATCCTGTGTCAAAATTGGTACCCAAGAAAAGTGCACCATTACCCATCAAATCCATAATTTTGGTGGACAGTTTACATCAATAACAGCGATCAAAGTACTACTGATGGAGAAGTGTAGTGAGCAAGTACCAGACACTATTGACTTTGGTACTGGGTATTTTGACGCAGGAAAGCAATTCAAGAAGAGGTGGCTATGCTGCAGGGAAGATCTAGAGGCAATGTATAGTCATGTCAAATAAATCGATGGTTTGCCTGATCGACACAAAGGTTTGTAGTAATTTCTGCAAGCGTACGATTCAGGGTAAATCTCTGCCATATCATCCTCCATCTAAGATCTTCATGATAAGCACTGGATCATCTAGGTTCACAAGAAGTCGCCATCATACAGCTAGCTTCAGTATGTAGCTTTATAAATAGTTGCTTTGCCGCCAATAACAACGTGCATGCATATGCACGAGCACTATGCATTTCATACGAAATTGCAAGAAGTGTTAAATTCCCTGTAAAGGAGACTGCAGGTGTCCAAGTAATTTTGTAACCAATGGCCCTGTGTTAGCACCTTTGTGAAAAATGTTGGGGGTGTATTAACCCTTTGTTATGGAAAAGCCAGTTTAGCGATTCTGAACACATGTATACTGAAATCCATCCAAAGCACCTTCAATCCGGGGGCTAAAGAGCTGAAACCACTTGTCATTTTATTTAGGGGCCTAGGCATTTTGAACGGCATATCGTGTGAAACCAAGAAAGTAGCCAGGGAAACCAACCCTGCTTGGAATACACACAAGAAGTATAAAACATGCATACCTGTGATAACTTTCGTTTTGGTGGTGGTATGCCATTGGAATAAAGATTAAGAGTCCTCACATGAATGTGAGTTGATTGATATAGAGTACGATGTTATCACACATAGCAATAAGCCACCTGAGAGTATGATGTTATCTCACATAGCAGGCTTGGTTTTTATTTTCGCGTGATGAAGACGAAACAGTCTGAGACAGGCTGAGTTCCTTCGTTTTGCAGCGCGTGAGTTCTGTGTGCTACTGTGAAACTTTTTAGATGCTTGAGTAGGGTAAAGAAAGGTCTTTCAATGGTCCATATGTTGAGTGTTAATTGAAAAATAACTTGCACATGTTTCAGTTTTTTGTAATTTTATAAAAATAATTCAGGTAACAAAGGGTTATATAATTATCTATAACTATTGGATAAAATCAAATCATGGTGTCTTACACAAAATGTAAACCCACAGATCATGAGGTCTTTAACTCCATTAAGAGAGAGACCTCTGGAAAGTTCGGCTACACTCTCTAGAGAGTTCAGCTACAAACAAGTCACTGATGTAAAAACCTAACAGGTGGGTGTTAAATACAATACACTTAAAATCTGGTGGTAATGGGAAAATACTAAAAGCATGACACTTAAACTGACTTGGATATTTGTTTGGCCCCAATAATGATCCTGGAAATTCACCAATTTGAGGGTTGTGCTAAAAGCTGAGCACGAACATTATGGGATTCTTGCAGATCCGGTCACAAATTAAAAAGACAATGAATTTTGCTAGACAATAACCATGCAGAGTTGCAAGAATGGAAAAACAAGCACTGAGAAAGGTTATAACTAAACCTAAGTAGATCAGGGGTTTGACTTACAAACCATTTTGTTCAAATACAACTACTCTACCATACCTAAATAGTGACAAACAGATATTCAATGTCCTCATAGTCAGCATTAATTTAGGGTGTCAGTTTCCTGCAACTCGATGTTGGCATTGAATTTGATGCTTCTGATTATTGATCTTCGAGGTAATTCTTGCCTGCCTACATGCTTCCAGGCTGACTATTTGCCTTTTTGGAACTACCCTCCATCCATTTAATTTTAATTGTGGCGTCACCTATTGTTAAAATATTCCCAATCTGTAGTATCCAGTCTTTGTACTGCTCGCATTTAATAGACCCCTTTTAGTAAATTGCTCCGATGGCAGAGTCTCCTTCAGCATTTTCTTTGGTTGTAGACGATTGCTTTCCTTTCTTGGAGGGGCAATCCATGGCCTTGGATAAAGTTGTTCTTCTATCACCAATCACAATCTTAATTTTGGTAAACAGTATAAAAGGTACAAATGTATGGTGTGCCTTTTGTTTCAAAACTTTCATACATGCTGTGGATCCAAAAGACAAAAATCGACCCGATTTATACTTATGACTTAAAATGTCTAATGATTGTACCATTCCAACAATCTGTATTCCATCATCCACAACTCAGCATTATTCCAGTTTTAGGGGAAGACCAACCATTTTGTTGAATTTAGAAACAGTGGAACTCTTAAGGAGTAGTGGTTATACATGAGATGAGATTGCAAGTTCGCTGCAAGTTAGCAGGGATTTAAAGATTTACTGATATTTCTGATGATGAATTGGATAGTACTTTAAGGGAACTGCAGATAAATTACCCCAATTGTGGACAGCAATTACTACAGTGGTATCTGAGGCAAAAAGGTGTAATAGTGCAACGCAGAAGATTGAGAGGTGTGTAGCCAGAACTGTAGCCAGAACTGACCCAATACACAGGCATGTTCACTGGCATCAAGTTGTGACAAGACAAACGTATTCTGTGCAGCACGGTAACAGTCTATGGCATATCGATGGCCACCACAGTTTAATCCAAGGTGCATGGAGGTACTGATGGATACTCTCGCATGATAGTCTATTTGCAGTGTGCCACTAACAATCATTCTCTCACAGTTCAGACTGTTCAAGCAGGCTACAGGACAGTATGGATCCCAAACAGGGTTCAATTAGACAAGGGGGTAAGAACATACAAGTCTTCCAGTACATGATTGCAGTAAGGGGCACAGGTAGAGGAAGTCATATTGCAAGCTCATCTGTGCACAACCAGTGCATAGAGCGTCTCTGGCGTGATGTGTATAAGTGTGTATGCTCTATTTATCACAAACTGTTTTATTCAATGGAAGCAACTGGAATTCTTGACCCTGCATCTGAAATAGATTTGTTTGTATTACATTGTGTTTACCTGCCATGTATTAACAAAGCACTGACAGTTTTCTAGGGCATGGAATTTACACCCTGTGCGAATGGCTAGGAACTGGTCACCCCATCAAATTATGCTTAACAGTATGATTCCGGAAGAAAATATTTTAGGCTGATTATGGGATAGATCCTGAAGGACCTATTGTAGAAGATGATACCAGTACAGTGACAATTGTCGCTCCTGATGATGATTTAGGAGACTTCCTATCCATGATTGATACTGATACCCCATTTGATGACTTGGCAGTTCAACACTATATGTATTGCAGACAATTAATTTCAAGTATGTGATAATTAGATTTGATTTATGAGAATTTGCAGCTATGCACTGAAGTATGTACATGACAACAGTGTAATCATACATATACGTGTATATTTACATGCCCATTAAAATATTAGTGGCCTAAAGTGTTAACAGCGTGACAACTGGGTCATGACATTGTAAAAGTTTGGTCTTGAATTAAAGCTTTGATGGCAGCTATAAACAAACTTTGGTCTTCAATATGTGTTGATAGTGAAATTTGTCTTCCACATGTGTTTGCTGAAATTGTACCAGCTCCTTCATCATCTTCAAAAGTCACAAGCACTTGTCCTATTGGTGCAAGGCAACCGGTTACAAATTTTACTGCTTGAGGGCAGATGTAAAATCAGTCACTTTCTCACCCTGACCTTGGTTGCGTTGATTAAAATTCCTGGGCGTGGTCAATGGGTCTTCTTTCTTGCCAGCTCTATCTTCCAACGGTACCTTCAGCAACTTCAAATCGCCCTTAACGTCATCCTCGAGCTCCAAGTAGTAATCTAGTAGTTTACTCCTGAACAGCATTGGTATGACTGAGCTGTTTAGCGTTGCTCCTTTCTTTGGCTGTGGCGACAAACTCCAAGCAGGTCCATCCTCATTTTAGGTCCTCCGCTACTAGTTCTGGGAGTAGCAGGTCCAGCTGTGCCATAGTAGACAATGTCTTGGATGTCCAAACTAGGGTTACACACAGGCAAACAACTATACTAGCTTCGATCAGCTTGTACCGTTTACAGTATTAGCAATGAATTCCGTCCCATAGTACCAGGGTAATCGCTTAGGAAACACTCCTATCACCAATGTGGCGTTCACAAAATGAACAATACTCTTGACACTAAAGCACATGTACAATCACGTGACTCTGTTCTAATTAAGGTTACAAAGACAGTTCTAATTACAGGTTTTTGCAATTGAATTCAGCGACTTTGCAATTGAATTCATCTTGTTTGCAATTGCATTCGTCACTTTTGCAATTGAATTCGTCCCGTTTGCAATTGAATTTGTCGGTTTTGCAACTGAATTCGTCCCGTTTGCAATTGAATTCGTCGCTTTTGCAGTTAAATTCGTCCGTAACAAGAATGGCAGCTGGAGCAAACACGAAAACATGATGTAGCAGCTGCTACAAGAACTTGTTCAAGTATAACAGTAGTAAACAACTCTTTATAAGGCAATAATTCTTCCTCTACAGCCTATCCAGCAACGTTCCAAACTCTACTATGCCATTCTCGATGGGTGTGGTCACTCACGAGAAAGCTAATTAACTTGTGAGACAGCTATCAACTTGCGGACTACCAGATTACCTTCTAGTGTCTCAAGTGTAGGCTCTCCATGGCATAAATAATTCATCTCTTAATGAACGGTTGGTTTCTTGGAGCTGTTTTGTTTATGACGAATTGTAACGCAACCGTGACAAATTCCATTGCAAAACCGACTAATTCAACTGCAAAACCGACAAATTCAATTGCAAAACCGATGAATTCAATTGCAAACGGGACGAAGTCTATTGCAAATGGGACAAATTCAATCGCAAAGGTGACCAATTCAATTGCAAAAACCTGTAATGATACGTTACAATAATGTATGCAGTGTTGAGTATGTTCGATATAACTAATGTTACACACCCATGGTTATTATGCAGAAAACTGGAATGTGGTAGATGTACTTCGAATTATGTAAATGAATAAAAAATTATAGCTATCCTGTTCACCTGATAGGTAGATACAGTATGTGACTTTAAAAAGTTTACGTTTCATTTTATTATAAAGAGCGATGGTAAAACGATAAGAATTACAATGCGTAATTACGCACCGTTGCGTAATAACGATATTGCATCATTCGTAATAACGATTGGATAGTTTGCGTGCCACTTAATAGCCTTAGATACCATGCAACGAAAGTGAAGATGAATAGCGAAAGGCCTGTCGGTATGCGACGCGCTATGGCACTCGTTAATGAAGCCACAGGTGAGCTTAAACAATTAGCGGTGTTAAGTTAACCACATCGTACCTGCCCATATGATTCAATTTGTACCAAACCACAAAACCGCTAGTTGTTTTTTAGCCGTTTTAATCAGCCAGCATGGGACTGTAATGAATTTACAGAGAACTACAGCCACTATTTAATATTCTGGCCTGAAGAGGGGAGTGTCACAACCGTTGAGTCAGCTGATTTTATCTCTGGCAAAGCTGTGGATGCGGAATGCAAGGTTGGGACATATGAAGGAATGTGTGTTGCAGGAGGTAAGTACACATATCATTTATCAGACAAAACAGTCAAAAAAGAGAAACAGAGTGGTATGTATGACAATAATATAACACGGTCACATACTGTATTATATTAGGCCACATCTTATTTGTAACGGAAGGAAAACCACCGGCCCTGGTTGTCACCTCTCAGTCACCATCCTCAGCTGTCACGAACCAGTCACTATCCCCAGCTATCACCACTCAGGCACCATCAGCTGCTGTTAATTCTCTGCCATCAGTACTGACTGCCATGAGCCAGTTGTGAGCCCAAATATCAGCCAGCCACAAGCCGTCACCTCTCAGTCACCCATCCTGGTCAGCACTCAGTCATCATCCCCAACTGTCACCACCCAGTCATCAATACTAACCACCATGAGCCATCCTAGCAGCCAATTGCAAGCTACCCCTAGCCAGTCGTTACTCTTGGATGTTAATACATTCCCTTTTGTACCACCCTGTAGTACACCAGACCCTAGAAGTCATCAGATTACATCCACTGAAGCTGAAAGGGTGCTGGATGAATTACAAAACTTTGATGATTTGTATGGATGGGATCAATATGATGACCAGTAAGGGGATGATGGTTGGGATCGATATGATGACCTGCAAGAATATGAGGAAATGATGTCACTAGATGCCAGTATGTACCCACTGAAATATATAGGAATATGTACCACTCTGCGTGGGCAGTTCAAAGGCACCGCCAGTGCCATAATTTGTATATTGCACTGCTGCAGACCGCAGCGAGTGCATTATAACTTATAACGCACTGGTTGCGGTTTTTGCAATATACAGATATTGCACTGGCTGCGGTTTTGTGCAGCATAGCACAAGTGCCGGTGGCGAAGACCACTACGGCACCTCACCTAATAGGTGGAAAGACACTTCACAGATCACTCGAATTCTTTTATAGCCTGACATGTAAAGGTCGATTGTGGGCCATAATGTCACCAATACGTATAATGTTTACAAGCAGCCAATGGCGATCGAAAAATCCAACACGGGTGGCCACAACTCTAGTCTACATATATATAAACATACTTATACACCTTACTAGTCTGGTGCCATCTTAGCCCAGATTAAACTGTAGCCCACTTCGACAATGACTCAATAAAACAAATATATCATAGTTCTAAATAATACTAACCTTTACGTTCGATTGTGGTAAACAGTTTTGTCATGCCACCTGATTCGAGTTTAGCCAGTGTGAATAGTAAGAATTAGACTAGCATCGTTTAGTAGTTAGGTTTTGTTTACTTAAAACGTCTATTTAGCTCCTTTTTTTGCTCGAGAGAATCTCTATGGTGATTAGTCTGGCGCTTAGTCTATATGGCGATTGAGTGATCACGCTGGCATGCTGAGCACTACATGATGAGAGTCGAACAGCGAATGCAGGTTAGTGATATAACCCATAGCGTACTAGCTTTCAATATCTCAGGTGGCTGCAGTACTGCAGGGGGAACGTCATCGCAACGTCCGGCTTGGTTACCCACAATCGATGTTAGAAACCTGGCCTTTATAAGTGTTACAGCTGTCTTGTGAGACTCTCCCCACCTATTAGGTGAGTGGTACATAACAGTTATACAACGTGCACTCGTGCTCTGCCTGTATAAACGCACTTGCCTTCGGGCCTAACGGCCCTCAGGCTCGTGCGTTTATATCAGGCAGAGCACTCGTGGCCGTTGTATAACTATATAATAATTGTCATCGCACATTGTAATTATAGGTAATGAGAACCACCATAGCAATAACGTATCTACCAGCAATAAAACATCTTTGACAATGGTGTCACTAGATTCCGGTATGTATCCACATAAAAATATAGGAGCGTACTTCCATTGTACATTATGATTATAGGTAATGAGGACCACCATAACATATCTACTAGTGATGAAATATCTTTGACAGAGATTATGAAGAAATTTCTTAGCACGCAAAATTTGATTCTTACCCGTCTGGATAAACTAGAAAGCCAATTAGAAAGCCAACAAGGTACGGGCAGTATGTTACCAATATTATTTACAATTGTAATAATATGTTGTCAAACACAGGAACACCACTCATGTATAACATACCGACATCTAGTGCTCATCAGTCACAGTCAGGTCAAAATCAGTCATCCTCAGACCTAGGTCAACATCAGGTAATCTCAGGTCAATATCAATACCAGTCATCCTCTCGACACTCTCAACACCAGTCATCCTCTCAACACCAGTCATCCTCTCGACACCAGTCATCTTCTCGACACCAGTCATCCTCTCGATACCAGTCATCCTCTCAACACCAGCCCTCTCGACATCAGTCATCCCCTGGTCAACATCATTCACCTACTGGTCAATATCAGTCATCTTCTCACCAGCATCATGCATCATCAGGTCTACAGAGATGTATACCAATTAGGTCACTATCAAAATCAGTAATCCTACCGTCATCTGAAATAGACCATATCCCACTAGTTCACCCAGATAGAATCATAAACAAATACAGAACATATTGTACCAAAAGTAGAGTGTCCACTCTTGCACAGAGGTTAGCAGCAAAATCATATTTTGGTGATCGGATTTTGGCAAGGTGTACAGTCATGGGTTGTCGAAGTCATCCTGCACTTCCCATTGTCGAGCTGAATAGGCTGAAGGAGAAGATTTTCCAGCTATTCCCTCAGCACTGGGCAGACCCCACAACATTTGAAGACACGTGGACATCATGCTGCACTGCCATCGGACAGCGCTGCAAGCGGCTGAAAAAGACAGGCATACACAGTTAGAGTGACAGCAATTACATGAAATATTGTGTATGTATGTATATACTGTACTTGTATGATAGCAATTGCTAGCTGGACTAGCAACTATTTAATTACTGCAATTGTCTATTATATCCATAAGGTATTGGAGGTAACTCTGTGCTGTAAATACTTTGCATACCACATTGCAAGTAATTCGGCGTTACCAATACGATGATGCCACAAAATATTTGGTAGTGTGAAAAAAACGTTTCTATAGGGAAATTTCAACTAAGAAAACTAAGCTATCAAATAAGCGATAAGCTTTAATGTGTTGTAAAAAAAAAAAACAAAAAAAAACATAGCAACTAAAAACTTCCACTTCAGTGCAGGTAGAGTTCTAGCTTATTAAAGGAAATCCATGAAGCAAGCTACGAAGTTACCTCCTTTGCCTTACACTTTGTTCCGTGTAAAATCATTGTAAGCATGCTCATATGACACATACCTTTTGTTTATAGCATATTTCTAATGGTGCTGCTCTAGTCACCAACCGCCTGGTCACCATCCTGACTGCGGTGAGACTATCGCCGATTTCTTCTATCCCCTTGCATATGGAACATTCCCAGCTTGTTTCAGTTTGCTTCATTCTCTGCTACTATCTTGGGACAACGTGACAATAAAAAACTTTCGTTCTATTTAATAGATTTCACTTGACTTCTCGAACATTCTTTAAAAAAATTCTGTCCCATTAAAAAGATAGTTATTGTGTGACTTGTTCCCTCAGTTGCTCTGTCATCTACACAAGGCACAGCGACAACTAATTACTAAAGAAGTCGGTGATGAAGCAAATCAGTAAGCGTTTGTCCTTAATAGATACTTGTACTATGATAGTCTCCGTGTGATGAACGGACAGGCTTGCTGCCCGTAGCACATCACTTTGCACAACTGCAGTGAATGATTATGATTATTAAACCACCCCACCCGTTTACCCTGAAATAAAAATCTATGAACTTAGCTATCCCAACACGCGTAGTATCAATCTTTTCTTCTTTCAACAATTTACGAATAGCAGGAGGTCGATGACCTTGTCGATAGTAATACAAAATTCTCCTTTTCACGTACCACGAATACACCATTTCGAATTGAACTGTTTTTGTAGCTGCAATAATTCACCATTGCTTTTATATGAAATCGACAAATCGTAATAACAGAAGTTTGTAAATAGCTAGCTACAGCAATAGCTACGCACAGTATACAGTACACTTCCTTTTTTAAAAAAAAGTAAAAACAATCGGCATGCGTAATTACTTTCGTTTTTACTATTACGATAGCAATTGTAAAACGATAACTTTACAATTGTTTTTACAAAACGAAATGTAAACTTTTTAAAGTCACATACTGTACGATGTTCATCCTAACTAGTGCTCACTTGTTTTTAACAATTTACCAGGTGGGTCATTGTTTATTCAAGCTCTCTGCCTCAGTTATGAAGCATGCTTAAAACACCCAGTGTGTGCAAGTAGATGTGATAGAAAAGTGAAAAAGTGAGTAAATGCTAGGGCTAGAGTTATAAAGTATAGCCCCTACTATGTGTCAGACAGCTGGAAGAGTGAAAAGACGTCCTATATTGGGGCTGGAGTCCATCAATGTTTAGTTTTAGCTTCTGTATTATAGGGATGCAGCGATTATGCTGGCATAATTTCGGGCATAATAGGTATGTGTGGAAATCAGGAATTATGTTAGCATTTTGAGGTGATTCTAAAGCTTTAACAGTAGGAAAATCTGCAGATTGCACAATTCTGTTAAAAAAGATAGAGATACAGAACTTCTAATAGAACAGTCACTGAATATTATTTACTCTAATAAAGCAGTCGCATTGAAATAAAATACTCTAATACAGCAACCGGCTAAAGAATTCAAGACTATTTGAAGCTTAAACATCAATGAAAATGGTGTGATACAGCAATAAACTGGCATTATTAGCCAATTATGGTGGTATAATTTTGGGAATAATGGGCAATTCTCAAAAGCATAATAGGTGATTTTTTTAGCACTGCTCAAAAGCATAATGTCAATTTTTGGAGCATAATAGCCTCATGCCTACTGTATTATTCATGTAGTAGTATCTTAATGAACTTTATCCAAACTTGTCACAGACATTAAAATGTCTGTTGTAGTTTGGGCATGTTTATGTTTTTTTGCATGGGCGACTGGGAAGAAATTTTGAACGATGGGAAGAAAATTTTTGAATGGCAATATCTAACTCACATGGTAAGGTTCTTAACCAGCTTATTACCAAGTTACTATTTGATAGTCTAGTTTTTTCATATTTAGCTGATGCTCCGTCTGTCTGGGGGCCATCAGTTAAACTACAATCAATTAAAAGATTATGTTTTAAGAACAGGGTTATTGTATCATTTGCAGTGTTTTGATCATGTTACAGTCTACTATCGTAGTGCAACATGGTTACCTTTTTCACAACTAGTTAAGTACCACGCTGTATGTATAATGTTTTACCAATATCATCATGATTATGGACGAGGCATACCACTTAAACCTCCAATTCAGTTTGGCAAGTTATACTAGAACTAAGGAAAATTTTGTGCAACCTCAGAAATATCACTTGTCATTTGCTCAGTCGGATCACTGTGTGTGGCTGTATAGCTCTGTGGTTTGAATAAGTACCTCTGCTGTGAATTTCCTTTCATTTTAGCCAGCTTTGAGACCTCAATGGCCCAAAACTTGGCCTAATTCATCCCTATGCCTTCCTTTTTCAGTTTTTGAACACCATTCCACCCAATTTGCAACTTGCCGGATACAGTCAACCTCAGTTGAAAAACTATCTAAAATGGTGGGAAACTTAGTTGTTGGCTACTTGCACAGTGGATGCTCTGGAAGGTAAGGAATTGGTGTAAAACGTGTGAAAATTTGGTGGACATAGCTTCAACCATTGGCAAGCTACAACACACCAAAATACTTAAAACCAGCGTTTCTCGATACTTTTAAATAGGCTTAGATAAGCCTGGTTTTCCCAGACTGGGTCACATGTGAAGAAAAAGGCAGCTACAAAATTATTTGGCCGGGACATAGAGAGCAAACAGCTGAAACATAAAGTACTACAGTGCAACAAATTTGCAAATGACATTGCACACCAAGATCCAATACATTGGAAACACATCTGTAAAATAAGTGGGCATTAAATGGAATACAGATTTATCATATCACAAAAATAAATAATATGGATCCCACAGATGCTATGTGGTAACTCTAGGTCATGACGCATAATGCATATTGCTCATGTACTAAAAATATTTGAATAGTAGAGGAAGGGGCACGTTGGGAGTTCCATACATATTTCAACTGTACTCAGTTTGCTGTTTAGGTGTGAATCACGATTATAAAAATGCTGCTGTTATGGAGTAATTGGACTTACAGCGATGACAATGTGGTGGTCACGACTTTCATGTTAACAGCAGCAGTAATCACCAATGATTATGATTTACTTTAACAGATAGTACAGTGGAACCTCTATTAACGGACACTCCGAATAGCGGACACCTCCGTGTTACGGACAGTAAACTATGGTCCCAGCCGTTTGCTAATTGTTTTCAATGTATTAATAACCTCTGCACAACGGACACCTCCTTGTAACGGACAACGGACAGTCGACAAGTACCCTCTGGTACCATACGCGTATGCTCTTACCTCTAAATAACGGACGCCACTGAAGCGCTTAATTTAGGTGCTCGAGAGGAATCACTATAGTATAATGATATTTACATATTCTACACAATTTACAATAGCTTTTTTTCTTTCAAAGGTGCAATTAATTCCTTCAGTTTGTTAATGTAAGGTGCAGGTCCATACAAGCGGTATTTGCAGGGTAACTCGACGCCATAGCCAGCTCCTCGGTTAACTCTCTCACCGGTTACTTCCACGAAGCCTACGTTCACATCTCTTTGAAGAAATTGTGATATTAATCTAGTTAAATTAAATGGGATATGTCCAACTATTTCTTCGTCTTTCATGATGGCGACAGAGTTAACATCGACTTCATTGTCAGGCTCCCTTCTTAACGGTAAAACTTCGCCAACTTCATATTCCCACCTATCCATGTATGCATGGTACCCTCGGATATATGAATCAAACTCATAGACAACAACACGCTCAGGATGACCAACAATGTGAGCCATGATGACGCTTTTCTACACTTTCTACACGCAATAAACATAACTAATTGTACTTGTCAGTAGCTAATTGGCGACAATGATTGCACCTGTCTATAACTAATTGGTATAATCAGTGAGAATGGCGGATTCTTGCTCAACACGCCGAAAGCACCTGACGCTCAAGCAGAAGATAGAAGTTATACAAGAGGCAAAGAAAAATCCTAAGCTAGGGGTCAGAGGTTTATGTCAACGTTTTAACTGTGGGAAGACTCAGATTGCAACTGTTTTAAAAGAGAAAGAGCAGCTATTGGCTTTGTATGAAAGTAATGCCTCTGATAAATCTTGCAAAGTAAGCCTCCACACGCGAAAGTCTGACTTCAGTGAAGTAAATGAAGTATTGTATAAGTGGTACCTGTTGGCTTGTTCTAAAAACATTTACCCAGCAGGCCCACAGCTTGTAGTGAAGGCAAAAGAAATTGCAGAGCGTCTAGGGAGAGGCGAATTCAAAGGCTCCAATGGATGGCTGGAGAAATGGAAAAGAAAATACAATATTAAACAACTGACAGTAAGTGGAGAAAGCGGTGATGTTTCTGGTGCAACTGTGGACTCGTGGAAAGAGCGACTCCTTGAGGTTTTACAAGGCTATGCAAAAAGGGACATATGGAACCTAGATGAAACTGGTGTGTTTTGGAAAGCATTACCTGAACGTGGTTTTGTTCAAAAAGGTTGGTCTTGCAAAGGTGGAAAGAAAAGCAAACAAAGGTTTACCATAGCATTCATCGCAAATGCAGATGGTGGTAAAGAAAAGCCTGCATGTTGTTATCTGGAAGTATGAGAACCCGAGATGTTTTAAAAATCTTAATAAGAGTCTTCTTCCTGTCTCTTATTTCAGCCAGTCCAAGGCATGGATGACTGGGGATATCTTGGATAGGATTCTTAAAAAGATAAATCAAAGTTTGAGGGCTCAGTCTTGGTTTGTTGCTTTACTGATGGATAATGCTGGATGCCATCCCCCTGAAATAAAAGATAAGTACAGCAATGTTAAGGTTGTATTCCTTCCAGCAAATACCACTTCTCGATTGCAGCCACTAGATCTAGGGATAATTAAGAATTTCAAATTTCACTATCGCCAGTTGTTTTTGCAATATGTTCTTACCAAAGTGATACTGCATCACAGGTAGCAGAGTCGCTGAATGTTTTGAAGGCCATCCACTTTGTCAGTGAAGCTTGGGAAAAGGTGAAACCAGAGACTATATGCAAATGTTTTCGGTCAGCTGGTGTACTTGACAAAGATCTCAATGTCACTACTTGTAATGTGGGTCAAGATGATGCTGATCCATTCCTAGTAGTAGATAGCGAATTTCACCTCGATGATTTGATCCCTCAAGTTGTCAGTGATGGCGCCTGTTCTGATGACGAGTACCTTGATGGTGATGTATCTTTACCAGTGTGCCGTGAGCTATCTGAGGAGCACTGGGAAGAAGAGTTCCTTGCTGCAGCCTGCTCCTCTGAGCCAGATTCAATAGACGATGAGGAGGATTGTGTGGCAGGTGACGTAGAAATGGAAGTGGTTGAAGCTGTACCAAAGATTGACACATTCAAGGATGCAATGAAAAATCTAGAAGATGTCCAACTATTTCTACAAAACAAAGGTTTTACAGAAGAAGCTTTGAAAGTTGGTTCAATGGTTACTACTGTAGCTCGCCTGTATTGTTCGTCTCTTGTATTTAGTATAGTCCACTGTCTTAGGGTCAAAATATGGACCCGACGTGCACTTCTGGCAGAAATCACCAAATTTAGCACAAATGACCATTTATATGTACTAATCAAATTCTGATATAGGACACACCCTTTTGTTTAATTAACACCCCTTAATTAGCATATTTGAATACACTAGACTTCAACTTACACTAGACTCCGTTTTCTACCCACAGAGTTACTAGAAACATAATTTGCTTTGTTTCCATTAAACATTCACTAGGAAGTTCCTATTTAATACTCACCATAACACATGTGTATCCGTTTTAAACAGTCTAATCATGCAGCAGAATTGTTCCTAGCTATTTCTAACAGGTAAATTACTATGGTATTTTAGTGTTACAGTGTGTATAGCCTTTAGCTATAACTTTTAGGATGGTTTTTTTAGACTTCACTTAAGTACTGGCTGCACTTTATAGTGTGATCACTAGTATTTTAGACTGTGTGAACTGTGTAAAACCAGCCTTTCCTTACCTGGACCAACCTTAAACTTGCTGCACTGTATTTTATGTGTAGATTACATATGTCTTCAGCGGAAGTAAATTGGTCGCTATGTTGTCTCTCCCAAACCAATGCTAGCGGTGAGATGAGGTGCCCAGCTCAAAGCAAGCGAAAAGATAAAGGTGCAGGATATGAATCAATATCAAATGCACTTTCACAATTCAAGGACAGCCACAGCTTACCAATAGATGTTCCTGCTTTCATTGCAAACGATGTGAATCTTGAAGAGACTTTAATGGAGAACAGTGCAAAATTTCATAAAGCTTGTTTGAACAAGCTCACTCGGTTAAACAGAAAGGGAAAACGACCTTATACTACAGTTGAGGAACCAACACATGCAAGTCCAGCGAAGACCAGACGATGCAGTGTAAGTCATGGTGAAGTTAACATTTGTCTATTTTGTGGCATTAGTGATGGTCATTTGTTAAGTGTCTCTTCTACTGAGTGTGACCTTAGTGTGAGAGCATGGGCTACTGACTTGGAGGACTTTGATATGCTTGGTAAACTTACAAGGGGTGATCTCTTTGCACAAGATGCAGTGTATCACAAAGAATGCATGACGAAATACTACACTCGTCACAGGTCCTATCTGCGCAATAGGCGTAATGAGGGCAAGGTCACTCAATCTGAGCTGGAAGGTATTGCCCTTGCTGAAACGGTAGCATATGTGATTGAGGATGATAGTGATGGCCCTTATTATGTAACAGAGCTGGCTAATTTGTACACAGCTAGACTAAATGAATTGGGTGGCGTGGTCCCTGACAGGATACATACAAGTCGATTTCAAGAGCGCATTCTGTCACAAATACCGTGGATGAGTGGTCAAATGTCTGATAGAAAGCTTTACATTGCATGTGAAAGTGCAATTGGAAAAGCTGCTGCTCGTGAGCTAAATCAGACTCCAGATCAAGATGCTTGTAACATGGCTTGAACAGCTATTCACCTCAGGGAACAAATCTTTGACCTTCAACAAGGGTTTAGTGGTGAATTTCCAACCAATGTACAGGAGGAGTCAGTTCCTCCAGTTTTGATATCCTTTATTGGCATGTTGTTGTGTGGCCCTTCAGTGAAAGATAGCTCGAATAGGGAAGTTGATGACAGGAAGTCTGTGGCATTAGCAATTGCTCAGTTGTTGATCTGCAATGCTGTGAAGAAGAAACCAACCAAATCAGTTACTAACATCCGACACAGAGTTGAAAGGGAGACACCTCTTCCAGTTTATGTTGCATTAAAAGTATATGCTGCTACAGAACACTCGGAAGAAACCATAAACAAGTTACATGAACTTGGGGTGTGTGTATCTTACGCTCGAGTGAGAGATATCTCCAGGATAATGGGAAATTCTGTTGTCAAGATGTTTGAGGCAGAAGGTGCACCTTGTGGGCCAACTCTGAGAAAGGGGTTGGTGACAATTGGCAGTGCAGATAACATTGATGTTAACCCAACTAACCGTGATGCCAAAGATGCCTTGCATGGTACTGGATGTGCCCTTACCCAACTTCCAACCGCCACCAGCACAGGTACTGTAAGGAGTGCGAAGCTTTACCGTGATGCTGCTCTAGGTCTGTCTAGCATTGCTCAGTTACCAGGGTTTTACACAAGCATAAAGGAAGTGCAAGTCTCTACTGAAAGTGTCCCTTTACCAGCTGTTACTGGACCTTGTAGGCCACCAGCACACGTTTCCAAGTCATCACCACCTGCTCTTTCCCAAACTTCTGACTCTACAGAATCAATGCTCCTGACTGCCAATAACCTGCTACCATCAGGAGGTGCAACCCCATCCAGTTCAGTAGAAGAACACTGGGTTACACATGCACAGTCAATTTTTGAGAGGGATAATTTCAGCCAAGGTGACACTGTTTCATGGGCAGCTTTTTGTGCTTCCAATCAGTCACTAATGGACCGTCTACCTTGTATCACTTCAATGCTCCCAATCTTCCGAAACAAAGCCAGTACTTCCCCAATGATTTACCATGCCATGTCAGTTATCCAACGAGCAACTGAGAAATTGAACCCTGGGCAGACACCAGTGATCACGCTAGACCAACCACTCTATGCAATTGCCAAAGGCATTCAGTGGGACCAAAATACAGAGTTCAACGAAGATAACTATTTAGTGTTCTTGGGCCCACTCCATTCAGAAATGCTCCTTCTGAAATTGCTTGGTGACTGGCTTCGAGATAGTGGTTGGATAGCAATTCTCATTGATGCTGAAGTGACTACACCAGGTCGGGCTGAGGCAATGCTCAAGGGTTCACATGTCACAAGGACACGTTACACACATCAGGTCACAGCCTTGTCACTTTCAATCCTGAGAAGGGAAGCATACACAAAGTACACATGTGAGTGCCAGGAGAATGCGGATGAACCTCTACCATTCATTGAATGGTGCGCCAAGATGGGAGGAACATTGCCTCAATTCAAATACTGGCAGACAGTTTATGACATGGAGATGCTACTTCTGCATTTTGTACACTCTATTCGTGTTGGTGACTTTGATCTGTACGTGAGGACGTTGGATGAGGTTGCAGATTGGGCATTCATTCTTGATCACTACAATTATTCTCGCTGGCTTCCAGTTCATGTGCGTGATATGTTGAACCTAGAGTACAAACACCCAGATCTTTACAAGCAGTTTGATGATGGGTTCTTCACTGTTGCCAAGACAAACAATCCATTTTCCTTGATTGGATTTGACCATAACCATGAGCAGCTGAACAAGGAACTGAAAATGCATGGTGGGAATCTCAATCTTGGTGATGAGTGTGTATTTACAGAGTGGTCTGTGGCAGGACCAGAAGTTGCACGAGTGATTGCAGAGTTTGAGGCTGGCATGACTTCAAGCAAGCACTCCATTCCCAAGCATCATGACCAGAGTGCAAGTGTCCAAAACAGATTTGCCGCAGATACCAAGGCACTTGTTACAGCATTCCAAGAAGTGGGGAATCCTTTTGAGGAAGACAGTGATGAAATAATCACCATCCTCGATACCAAGGAGGTTATGTCAGATGAGGTTGCTCGAAGTGTCATGTGTGCTCATGAAGAGGGGAAAAAGCAACATTCAGCCTTTGTGAAAGAGCGCCTGGAGTCTCAAGCTGTCTCCTTGCACGAGCCCATCAAGAAGAACAATATCTCTCTTCCCAGCAATAGACACAAAACACGAATACGCAAGAAGCATGTGGACAGCACAAAAGATGACATGCACTTACTTGGGCAGCTCTACATCTCACTGCAAGCCAGAGAAGGCCATGCCGACAGCTTGTTTGAAGTTGAAAACCTCGATGCACCACCATCCTTGTCCAAGAATGGCAAGCTGAGGAGTGGACAAAAGTCTGACCTAGTCTCATGTCTGCAAACAGACTCACTGCCTGACTTTGGTGAAGCGGATGTTAAACTCATTGATGGTGCAAACATGGTTCATGGATTGGGATCAGATAGGAGCATAAAAACATTCCATGACTATGCTGAGAAGAAGGTGATTCCATTCATCAAGCGGCATCTGATCACTGCTGGACGTGTTGATGTCATCTGGGACCGGTACCTCTCTGACAGCCTGAAGGCAACAACTAGAGAGAGCAGGGGAGCTGGAGTGTGACAGCGCTTACGGAGTGATGGAAAGTTCCCAAAGAACTGGAGCAGCTACCTTCGCAATTCAGCAAACAAGACTGAACTGTTTCAGCACCTATCAGGAGTGATTGCCCAGTCTACCTTTGATGAGGGGAAGGTTGTCTTTACAACATTTGACACAACTGTTCACAGAAATCCTTGTGCTGATGATGACATGATTCGATCTGAGTATCCTCTCTCTCCATGCAATCATGAGGAGTTTGATACAAGAGTAATGTTGCATGCAGCAAATGCAGCATCACAAGGATACAAGCGTATCCTAATCATTGCCAATGACACTGATGTTGTTGTCCTAGCTATTTCTTTCTTCAACAAGATTGGTGCAGAGAAATTATGGGTGACATTTGGAAAGGGCAAGAAGATGAGATACATTTCCATTCACGATATTTGCAGTGCCATGTCTCCTGCAAAAACGCGTGCTCTTCCTGGTTTTCATGCCCTTACAGGGTGTGACAACACATCTTTTTTTTCTGGAACAGGAAAGAAATCGGCATATCTCAAGTGGGCCACAAGACCAGAACTCACAACAGCATTGTGCCACCTGATGGAAAGGCCCCTCACACTCCCATCAGAGGATATCAAAGTCTTCGAGAGCTTTGTTGTCTCTTTGTATTCTGCAACCTCTTCCTTGACTGAAGTCAACAAAGCACGCCAGCAAATATTTGCCCAGTCATCCCGTACATTTGAATACCTACCACCAACCAAGGCAGCTCTGATAGAGCACATAAAGAGAGTGACTTATCAAGCTGGGTATGTATGGGGACAATCTCTTGTGGCGGAACAAGTCTTACCTAATCCAGGCTCATGGGTTGAGTCGGAGTGTGGGTGGGAACCTTTTTGGACTCCCCTTCCTCAAGCAGCAAAGGCTCTGCAAGAGCTGGTTAGGTGTGGGTGTACAAAAAGCTGTTTAGGAAAATGCTCCTGCTATAAGAAAGGTCTAGTGTGCACAGCCAGATGTAAATGTGGAGGAACATGTTATGGGCAGCCGCAGGAAACTACATCATCTACTAATTAACTTTGTGTCCATTTACAGTTATAGATTATCATATGACCTTCAAAATATTTACCATTACTGTATGAAAGCTACAGAACAAGTTCTATTACAATAGTGAAAACAAATTAAGTATCAAAACGGTGGTATTATGCAAAATGCATGTTAATTAAACACAAGGGGCGTGTCCTATATCAGAATTTGGTTAGTACCTATAAATGGTCATTTGTGCAAAATTTGGTGATTTCTGCCAAAAGTGCACATCAAAAACCCTAAGACAGCAGACTAGTAAGCAAACAACTTTAGATAGTTATTTTTCAAAGCAGAGTGAAGAACAGCTTAGTGACTGACTATGTGCATAGGTGTGAACTGTTGTTATAGTGTAATCAATCTTCAAACATTATAATTATGCTGTGTATGATATTATATGCATAAAATATTTCAACCTCCTTACAAAGGACACCTCCATATAAAGGACACTTAAGCTTGGTCCGTGGGTGTCCGCTATATAGAGGTTCCACTGTATGACTATGTTTAATAAAACTATTTTTGTTAGCGCTTCGTAGTGCATGTGGTCTCTCCCTGGTCTAATATTATTAAGTCTTAACCTCACCATTGAAAGCAAGCTCATCTGACTGGTTCATGCAACATATCCACATTACATTTCATATTACCAATTCATTTGGGCTGTGACTGTCGGTAGGCACTTATTGGAATGCAAGTTATATGACATGGTTTGTACAAAATTTTTCCTCTTAAGATTATGGTAGTCAAAGTCTTCAATCCAGGGAAGCCAAGTGTGCACTGCAAAAAAATCAATAACTGTACCACATTGCATAATACTCCATAAATTTAAATGGTGATTGCACCATGGCTAGATTTTGTGCTTGGTTTTTAGTGCTATTTACCACTAGGAAAGCGCAAATAAGTTGATAAAAGCTTGTTAATATATTTGGTAATGGTTAAATAGTAGTATGGCGTGATGACTTCTTCGTGTCTACAAGCGCATCAAGGTTAGCATTATAATTAGTTCTGTAAGGCTTGTAGCAAAGCTTGTTGGGTGCTTACATCTTCGATACACCGTCAGTTCTGTTAGTGCATGGTGCTTGAATGATGTCACTAATTATATGTGGTTTGTTTGGCATTTCACTAAAGTATACTATTACTTCATGTCAGGTTTCTACTAGATAGGCTAGTTGTTGTGGCTTAGAACAGTTCAGTAGTAGTGGGCACAGGGATAGATACCAAAGAGTGAGTTAAATTGCAGTGATACAGGAAGGATTTGTGTGAAACTTTGAAAATTAAATAACTATTTTTGTGCACTGTACTCGGATTGCTAAAGCAAGCCTTTCTTAATGGCTTTCTGTCCCTGCCCCATTTTTTGCTGCTGGTTTTCACTAATCATCTTGGCAAAAATGGTAATAGTTTCCCAGCAATTTGACGTGTAGTAATGCTTCGAAGCCCTTCATAAACTACACTATAACTCTTGACCGATTAACACTAGCAGCTTCAAATCCCCCAACCTATTAGAGTAGTATATGGACTGTAATGGGCCAGAGTCCCTCGCGCCATCCCATTTATTAGCTGGACGCCATGTTTTATCCCTACCTGACAGTTCAGGAGCTAATACGGATGCCAATGATGAAACTTTTGTTGTGAGCTCTGAAGATCTCAACTTCAGACTACTGCACCTTACATGAGCTCTAGATGACTATTGGGTACAGTGGAGGGATGAGTACCTCCTTGGACTCAGGGGAAAGATATCACACTATAAGAAATTTTGGAGTTCCCCGATCACCGATACTGGGAGAAGTGGTTGTAGTCCATGGTGAACATTGTCCGCGTAGCCTGTGGAAATTAGGCAGAGTAATTGATGTGATTACTGGCAATGATGGCCAGGTACAAGCTGCAGTGGTCAAAGTCACTACAAATGGAAGTCAATAACACTCCACAGACCCATATCCAGTCTGTACCCTCTTGAAGTAATGTCAAGATCTCACACATGTAACCTGATGGCACTGAGATGGTCAATGAAGTAGATGACTCTGTGACACACTTTAGACCTGTTAGAGAAGTAGCACGAAAGTCCTGACAGCAAGTCCACAAGTGGTTGACTGAACAAACTGATTATTAATGGCTTATTGTAAGTATAGTGCATTTTGATAAATTACCCTGAGTTGACTAGTGGTCAACTGGGGGGAGTGTGGTATATTGTATGTATGATGTAATCAGATTCAGATGATAGGATGTGACATTATCTCGTGTTTAAGTGTAGTAGTGAAGAAGTGGACGGACGTTAAGCAAGCCAATGGAAACCTCTTACAAATACTTCAGGCATCTTATGCTCAAACTCAAGTATTAATTGGGTGCACAGCTAACTATGCATAATTTTGACTGAATTCATAATACAGACAATTTATTGCACAAGCACTGATACGATGCAATGCTTACCAGCAGCTATAGTGATCTTACTTAGTTCACTGCAGCTATATACACGTAATACATTTCAAGTGTCTGTGTGTTTTGGCACTGTGGGGAAACACTATGTATCTCCTCGTCTCAGTAACTTGCATCATCATCATATTTAGATCAACTGTTGTAACTGGATTGACAAGGTGTACAGATTTTCTAGTCACATAGAATCAATAAAGAAGGATGGATGGAGGGAAACCAAGAAGATATCAGATAATTGAACGATAATTTCCAAATGGCTCAGATCACGAAGTGATTGCATGCTATTTGGGATTATATGAAGAAGGCGAAGTCGAGCATATCAATGGTGTTTGACCTAGTTTCCTATTATTACCAGCTGTTAGTAGTTACTAATACATGGGCATGCGTGCCACGTGTTACTCTACGCATGCGCATGAAAAACTCTTATAAATACCCACCACACCTCACACCTTCGACTTTTGAATTAGCGAACCAATTTGGTTTGGTCAGGGAAGGGTGGATGGGACCATTGATATGCTCGACTTCGCCTTCTTCATATAATCCCAAATAGCATGCAATCACTTCGTGATCTGAGCCATTTGGAAATTAGATTTCAGAAGGCTCAGTCTCACATATCAATGGTGTTGTTTGTAGTTCCAACAAGGTGAAGTCAAGCCCATCTCAATCCCAAATAAGACAGCTACCATGAATACTATAAGGTTAGGTCTCACCGGGAGGTGATGTAGATAACACTGCTCTACCAAAGGAAGCATTATGGGATGGACGATAATAATGTCTCCTGAAAACTGACTCTGTGCTCCAGTCTGCAGCTTTCATAATATCAGCAGTTGTAACACCAGCTCCTGCAGCTGCTGATGTGGAAGCTCCTCTAGTTGAATGACCTGCAAAAATCGATACATCAATACCTGCTAGCTTTAATGTTTCCCGTAACCATCGAGCAATAGTGCATGAAGCGACAGGCTTATGAGGCTTAACAATAGCCACAAACAATTTGCTAGTATCCTCAGGCCGTAGAGAAGCCGTGGCTCGTTCATAACAACGAAGAATCTCCACTGGACACAAGAGTATTATTTTGAGGAAAAGACGGAAAAAAGAACTCCCGCAATTCTCTACCCTGTGATGACTGCTTGGCCAGTGCTGAGGGTAAGAAAACAACTCCTTCAGGTTTATACTGACGTCTGTCCAGCTGAAGGGAGGCTAAGTCTGCGGAGCGTGATGGTCTGGTAAGACACATTAACATTGTAAGTTTAAATGTCAACTGCTTAAGGGATAAGGTATTCGAAGGGCCCAAACCCTCTAAGTACTGTAATACCACCTGTACATTCCATGTAGAGGTGTACCTAGGGAGAGGTGGCCTAGAGTGAAAGGCTCCCTTCAAAAGTCTGCTAATTGTGGGGTGTTTACCCACCTCTACCCCATCCACTGGATCATGAACTGTTGAAATGGCCGATCTGAAGGAATTCAGTGATCGTGATTGGTAGCCCTCCTCAAACAAATGGGCCAGGAAATTAGCCACATCTGCTGTAGGGCCAGAAACGGGATCTCTATGGCGTTCACCACAGCAGCGTATCCACTTGTTAAACAAGGAGTCATATGTTTGTGAGGACTTTGATCTCCAGGAGGCCAACATGAGGTTTGAAGCCTCTGAAGAAAGGCAGCTGTCTCGGAACTTCGCCCTGAGACAGGCCAGACGGCTAGTTGTGGGGTGACCTCCAACTGCCTCAGTTGTTCCCCCTCTGCATTTGAGCCTCCTGAGGAGAGAGAAGGCAAGGGTAATCTCTCAACATCCTGAGTAGGACAGGATACCATGTCTGGGCTCTCCACACTGGGCCTACCAAAATTACCTGAGCCTGTTGGGATTCCACCTTGCTCAGTACTCGTCCCATCAAGCACCATGGGGGGGTTGGCATACCCTCTCAACTGACTCCAGTCCTGTTGAAAGGCATCCACTGCTGCTGCTTGGGGGTCTGGCCTCCAGCTGAAAAACCGTGGCAGCTGGTAAGTCATCCGTGAAGCGAATAAGTTGATCTCTAGAGGTCCCAGGGCTTCGTTGATCTTGTGGAACACTTGAGGAGCCAACATCCAATCTGATCTGTCCCTCTCCAGGCAGAATCTGATTGTAGTTCTGGTTCCCCACTGCCAGGGCTTCTTGTAAGTTGGCCTGTAGAGCACGGTAGAACAAATGTGCCACTTGAATGGCTTGTGCGGTTGCATTCAACTTCCCTATGAACTGGGAGAGTTGATGAGCAGATACAACTTGGCAGGTCAGCAGGTGGGTTGCTTCCTTGCGAATTTGCCGCAGCTTCTCGCCAGGAAGCTGGAGCTGGGTGCCCAGCGAGTCCACAATCAGTCCCAGAAATTCTATTTCCTGGACTGGGGATAGGAGTGATTTCTCCTGATTGATGATGAAGCCCAGGGATTCCAGGAGTACAAGTACTTCCAGGTGTTGTGTGGCCTCCTCCCTGGAGTTGGCCAGTGTCAACATGTCGTCGATATAAATAATTATCCTGATACCCCATGACCTCAGCAGAGTCATTAATGGTTTCATTACCTTGGTGAAAGTCCATGGGGCGCAAGACAGGCCGAATGGCAGGCAGGTGAACTGGTAGCAGGTCCTGTCCACCATGAACCTCAGGTATTTCTGGTGATCCTGGTGGATGGGGATGGTGAAGTAGGCATCCTTCAAATCCACTTTCACCATCCAGTCTCCTTGGCGGAGGAGATCCCGAAGGGTAGGAATTCCCTCCATCTTGAAGTGGGGGGTCTCCACCCAGTGATTCAACCGTTTCAGGTTGATCACTGGCCTCATCTGACCGTTGTTCTTCGGTACTAGGAAGAGGATGGAGACAAAACCGGTTGCATTTCCGGATTGTGGGATAATTGCTCCTTTTGGAGGAGTTCCTGTATCTCCTCTAATAATAGAGCTTTGTGTTCTTGGGGTATTTGAAGTTGGGTGGGAGTCCCCACAAGGGGTATTTGATACCCTTCTATGGCATTCAATACCGAAGTGTCTGAGCCTTCTGAAATATAATTATATGAGGAACAGTCAAAATGCACTTAAATAAAACATCTCAATTAATATTCAAAACTCTTTGCTGATACAATAACCATGAACTCTGCTCTGGCAATTATCTTACCTATGTGTTGAATTTATTGTGGGTTTGACTAAAACCTGCCAAAATACATGATGAACATCTACCATGCCAAAATATGGTGAACTACGTGTGAGTTACTTTGTTAAACTAGTTTTGGTACATTCAGGCTGCTAACAGTTAGTGCAACACGTGTTAATTACGCGTCCTAGTGTATGATGAAGCCACACGACTAGAGAGTTCCGTAAATTATTTAAAGCATTGCCTTGCTCGTGCTATATGAAAAAATACTGTATGTAGTCTATATACATACTTATGAGACATTGTGTTTTATATGACTTTACCACTGAGGGATGGTGATGCCCATCAAATGCTGCATTGTCAGAGTACTGGAAAAATGAGAGCACAGTATGTGCACTTTTATTATGTAAGTTTTATACTGCTCAGATGAGTTAAGATTATTGTGAATAGCTTTCACCTTTGCCTGCAGAGTAACATGCATATTGCTTCATGAATACATGTAAAAGCTATATATAGACTGTTAAAAAACAATGTGGGAAGCAACAGTAATTACAGCAGACTACAATCATACTTTGTGACTTGGTAGCAGCAGCATGGCACAACAATGTCATTGATGCACATTCCTGCAAATCTATAAGCTATAACATGCAATATACATTACGTAGCTAGCTATATCAAATATAAAATTAGTCATACAAAGATCACTGATAAACGCCTTGCTAAATTCTTGTCCTTAGTACCAGAACTCTCTTCTGCCATCTTGTACTCTTCAATTAGTCTTTCCAGAGTCTGAACTTGTGAAGTCAAAATACCAATAGATGCAGCACTTGCTTTCCCCCTGCTGTTTCAGCTCAGTTATTTCCTCGCTTTGCTTGATTACATGCTGAAGAATTCTATCCAATTTTAATCCTTTATCCACTCAATTTCTTCTCTAGAAATTGGACACTCAATATGTGGGCTACCGACCCTTTAGCCAGTAAGAACCAATTGAACTACCCAATATATGTGCAAAAATCAAACATAGTCCATCCCAGTATTCCAAAGAAGTTGTCCAGTCCAGTGATTATATACACTACTAGTAACGTGTTAAACTGTCACAATGACAAAAGATATGTCAATTGCAACATCAGCATAACTAAAACATGTTTATGCAAGCCCCATGCATACAAAGCCATATATATTTACATCAAAGTAACACAAGTCTTAAGCCAGTTAGCTATATCACAGTGATGTAAGGGAGTTTGTAAAAGGCGGAATAAAGAATAACGGAATAGCGGAATAACTCGAGTCACAACGAATGGGCGTTTTATATCAATATGGCTTCTTATGCAATGTTAGGGTGATTGTACTGTTACAGCTGTGAATTCATCCGTCGTAGATATCCTTGCAATGTTAGGGCGATTGCGTGTACTGTTACAGTTGTGAACTACACTGCTTCGTCGCTCATAGCCGTCCTAGCGAAGTGATTACTATACGCTCTTACTACTACTGTAAAAAAAAATGTAGCTAAGTATCATTGCGCTAGCACAGCTAGAATATACAGTAGTTAGCTATTAGTTTCGTTTTAAGTCTTCATCCTTCCAGTGGAGGGATGAACGAAACGGCTGTCACACCCCCTTTTGCTCGCGACATTGGTACCATACTTTACAAACAGTAGTAGCTAGTAAGAGCTATAATCAAACGTAATTTTGCACTTCGTAAGCGGGTACTGTATGTTAAGTATGGTACCAACGTCATGAGCAAAGGGGGCGTGGCAGTCATTTCGTTTCATCCCTCCACTGGAAGGATGAAGACTCAAAAACGAAACTAATAGCTAACTACTGTATATTCTAGCTTAGCTACATACAGTAGTAGTAAGAGTGTATAGTAATCATTTCGCTAGGACATCTATGAGTGACGAAGCAGTGTAGTTCACAGCTGTAACAGTACACGCAATCACCCTACATTGTAAGGATATCTACGAGGGATGAGTTCACAGCTGTAACAGTACAATCACCCTAACATTGCATAAGCCATATAAATGCCTGTTCGTTGTGATGCGAGTTATTCCGCTATTCCTTATTCCGTCTTTTACAAACTCCCGTGATGTAACACCTGTTGTGATACAACTCAATTTCAAGAATTTTCCGTAAAAAAACTTGGAATCAGCTAGCTATAGACCTCCCAATATAGGTAATAAGAAATGATCCAATGCGTGCCTTGCATGAGTAAAGTTTCACCTAAGCAGTAATATTATAGATTGCATGGTCTGCCATTGTCAGCAGACAGTTATCCTGTGCCCTATAACTACAGTATACTGTCGATATATATGTTACCACCTGATGTTAAACCTAGCCGGTTTATAAACTGGCTGGCCTGTTTGTAAACTGGAATTGCGTTACTGCTTGGTTTTAAATGTAGCCAGTTTATAAACTGGCTTACCCATTTTTAAACCATCTTTTCGAAACCAAATCATGCATCACCTAGTTGAGAATGGGGGAGGCTCCAGTACTTGCTGATAATTTACAAATGGTAGTTCAGGTTACCACACCAGACTCTGCAATTAACTTCACTGCTAGATTTGATTGAAAGCTGGATGACAAGCTCTCCTTTGAATATCACATGCAAAAATTGTAGGGATGGAATTGGTGAATTCCTGCCATTGCAGAGTGGTCGAAGGAATGTTATAGGCAGAAAAATGACAGTTCTCACTCAGTCTAGCTTCCTGTATACTCGTGCACAGCTGATATATTTAATAGCAAGCTCATCTTTTTAGCCATTTCTTTTTCTAAACGCTTAGTCAATATTCACTGGGTCTTTCAGGCACTGAATGCATGATCTTCCATATTCCCTGATTCAATCTACTCTCCACATATATAGAAGACATTTCTTCACAAACCATGCACTCAAATCGACTCCTACCAATGACTTAAGACAAGAGCCGTAACATATACAGATGGTATACTGCATGCATGTATGTTACATATTCATATGTTATAGCTACCTTGATTTATATAAAAACAACACCTACTGTAAAAAGTATGTTGACACACCAAAAATATTGCAATATAAAACCCGCTTAAGGTGTCTGAAACTATGGGGCTATGGGGCCGATAGTTTCCACTGCCAATGATTGTTGCTCTGTGTAATAAACATCCCATCTGCTGCTCTGACTCGGGGTGGGTAAATCATAATTTTGCTTATCGAACAAGTCTTGTGGCTCTACAGACTTTCCCAAAGTGGAGCCCAAGCTATTTCCTTTTTTACATCCGCTGGAAGACAATACATCTAACGCAGCAGCTAACTTTTGCTTCTGACACCATGGCACTGTTTCAATTACTGTGCAATTATCACACTTCCTGCCTTCAATGAATGCTATACAAACTATCAGGCTTCATTGCTTAAACATGTTCAATAACATTCATACAAACTCACCTTGTCCTTTCTGTATAAAGATTATATAGTAAATTTATTACTGTATTGCGGTTGGCGTGAGCCTCTTAATTTAATTACTCATATATAATAGTCATAGCCACTAAAATGCTGCAGACCACCTTATGCAGGTTTTCTCTATAACAGCCACCTGTATATAAAGGCCAGGTATATCTGGTCCCAAGGTGACCATTATAGACAGGTTCCACTGTATTAATATGTGTTCTTTAAATTTCTGCACTAACTTCTTCGCTAATCCCTAATGAAAGAGCATAACCCTTTTGAACTCTGAAGTCCGCTTCAGGTAAGGCTGTGCATACTAGTGGTGGCAAGTCCTTACTTATATGCTTTTGAAAGAGCCTGGACTTTAGTTTATCTCATATGCTTATTAGTAAACCAATGCTGCTTGATGCACGTTGACAAGCTATTTTAAGTGCATCTTCTTTTTTCCTCTGGCTCAATTCTACTGCTGCTTTACAAAATGGAATGTGTATTAATCGTGCAGTATTCCTAAAGGAAAAGGATCATGGGAATAAAGCTACATATTTATTAAAAACCAGACTTGGAGCTTTCAGCAAATGCCTTATTCGATGTGAACAATAGGGAGGTTTGTGGAGTATTATTTCCTGAACTAACGGTTGACAATGCAACACCATTGAAGAACTGCACCGACAATGTTTCTATGCTGTTATGTGTGTTGATATCATCAACATCAATTAGAATAGTTGTGATTGCTGCTTGTGCAACTAAAGACGTTGGGGAAGACTTTCCTACACGAAAATGTACCACTGCAGCTCCACACAGGCTAAGTGCTGCTCGTAAAGAAGTAGTTTTCCCTACAAGATTATTATTACATTCGATATACCATTGACAGCAGCTATATACTCACCTGTTCCAGGAGTCTCGTTGTATGCCAACACCATTGGGCACTCAGCTTGCAACGCAATAATCTCCTCAAAGTGCATTGCCATGCACATACATTATGACGTATCTACGTGTTACATAATGTTACAACTATGCATGTGTGTATGCATAAGTTCATACTACTACACCTTTATTAGTAATCAAATGGAAAACTGAATATTGAAACTGAAAATAGCCAAAACATAAAATAAAGGGTTCTAACAGGTACCTTTTTACAAAGACCACCTCTGTGATTAGACCACCTGTTATCAGAGGTTTTCCTTATGCCCTCTCTAATCTATGGTATTAGAGTATCTCGATCTCGCACTTGCTACACCAAGTTGAATTTCGTGTTATAACTCCCTTTAAGTCTGATTCTTCTACACCATTGAAGAGCCTTTCTAAGATGATTACTCCATCTGTACTGTGATTTTTAAAGCATTACCCCAAGCGGTTTATCTGGTAGGCGTGGCAAGCAGTCGTTTCTTTATTAGCTAATCTCGATTGCGTAGTTGTTACACACTGTTGGTTTTTTCGTTAAATCTTCCTGGTGTTTAGCTCGATTTCTTTCAAACCACAAAAGGTTTAAGGTTCAATAGTTAAGCTATTCACCCACCGATTTTCAGCTTCTTCCCATACGCGGTTTACTCTGTAGGCGTGACAACATATTGGTGTTATTTTTCATGAATAATCGCTCATAACTCTTTGTCTGTTTATCGTATTCCAGCGAAAGTTGATACCGCGATGTGCCTTTATACCCCCCCTTCTGTGTGCCAAATTTCAAGGCAATCAGATATAACGTTCGCGTTTTATAGCAGTTTTTGTAAGTGTGCGAAAACAGGAAGAAAAATGAGAAGAAAATTTTTGAAGCCGCATATCTTGGGAACACTTGAAGCGATTTCGCTCAAATTTTGAATGTTGAGCACTGAAGTTGGAGGGCGTGTCCAATGCAAAGATCGTCTTGTTTCATCAAGGCAGCACAGCGTACGGAGGTGTAAAAATTGCGTTTTTGTTCTTCCTGTCAATGTACTCACGGGTGTTGTGCGCCAACTTCTTGGGCCGCACGACAAACTACCGTGTGTCTTGAACTATGTGAACAAACGGCCCAAAATGTGCCCAGCACAGATTTCAGCCAGCTGAGCCTCTACTTGTTACAAAACTACCTCGATATCCTTGGCAGAAGGTGGGAGCAGATTTGTTCGAATGGAAACAAACCAGCTACCTGCTAGTTATAGACTATTACTCCAGATACATCGAAATCGCCAAGTTGACAACTACCTCTGCAAATGACGTTATCCGTCACCTTAAGTCAATCTTTGCCAGACATGGCATTCCTGCCAAAGTCTTTACAGACAATGGGCCACAGTTTTCAGCTAACTTATTTTCATCATTTTCTAAATCCTATGGCTTTACACATAAGACCAGCAGTCCAAGGTATCCACAAAGTAATGGAGAAGCAGAAAGAGCTGTCAGAACTGTCAAGAACATTTTGACCAAGCGTGATGATCCTTATCTTGGACTACTAGCTTACCGAACCACTCCACTTGAGAATAGCTACAGTCCCGCAGAGCTACTAATGGGACAAAAAAATCCATACTACAGTCCCAGTTAGTTAAACCTAAGTTGCCTAACAATCAGAATTTACGAAAGAAAGAAGCAACAATCAAAGAGAGACAGAAATCTAACTTCAACCGACGACACAGAGCTCGAAGTCCTTAAAGGAAGGGGATGGTAACAACCAGATGTGGAAGAGTGTCGATTCCACCGAGACGACTGATTGAATAAACTGACTGAAATGACTTAGAAGGGGAGATGTGTAACTTTCATCCATCTTTGTGTACATAGTGTATACAGAATGTGCATGTTTCATTGTACTTGCATACAGGAAAATAATCAATGTGCACATGAAATGGTTAATAATATACATGTGAGAATCAAAAATCAATATGCATTAGAATCGAGAATCAATATGCATTACTGTACATGTGGTAACTGATAATACTGTACATGAAATCATAGTCATAGATAAACTTTGGCTTTACCTAAGGGTCTATAATTTCAGGTAACATGTACTCATGAAAGTACTGGTCCAGTTTTGGGAATTCCTCTTGCTGCCATTATTGGTCTGTGTAAGTGCGATCTATGACAATATCCTTAGTGGTGTAAACACAGAAATCACACCAGGATGCTGCTGATACACACAACTGTAACTGTAACTGAACCTGGTGATCGATGATGGTGTTGGTGGTTTCAGGAAAGTTGGATATTTTTCATCATCCAATGTGCAATAAAATAGTGAGTCCTGACAAGCAACTTCTATAGTGACATGAGCTTTCAAATAAGGGAATTTTATTTAACAATGGCAATCATACACTTCAGTGGCGTAAGAAGCACGGGTGCAACGGGTGCTGGAGCACCCCCACAAATTTGTCTGCACAGGCCAAAAAGTAATTACATGGATCACGTGATCAGACAAAAAGGGATTCTGACAGTAACGATGACGATTACTTCGACGATTCCGATGTTACAGCTAGCCAATGTTTAACACTAGTGCGATTAGAAGAAGCATAGACAACGATGGATTCACAGTCCAACACGATGTCACATGTCTCCCATTTGCAGAGATGAATAGGATTGGAGTACAAGATTCCAATTAACATATTCCAGTTATAAAGTTTACGGAAGGCGAAGGTGATGACACCACAGCAAATACCACTAGTAGTAGTAATAATGTGGATAATATTGAATAAGAAGTTTTCCCTTGTGTATCAGTACCCAAGTACGTGTGTTGGGTGTGCCCCTTCCCCCTGTTTATTGATGGTAGCTGTTACAGTTACATTAACAGAGAGATTGATCCTTCTATAGTCTACAAAGTGTTAATTAAAGTGCATGTTAACTGAACAACTTGTTGCTTCAGAACAGAATTGATGATTTAATTGTTAAAACATTTACATTTATCACTAGAAAATAATCAGTAAATGTAACTGATATGTTAAAATAAATGATGATTTTTATATAATTCGGCCAAGGCCGTTCTTCCATTCTAGAGTAGACCTATACACGCAATATAATACATACTGAGACATTTATACCAGTACAATTGCATGTAAATTATTGTAATACAATGTTTTAGGGTTTTAATCCATATTTGGGCAGCTACTGTACTATGCGCATGTATGTGATCATTGTTTTGTCCATACATGCATTTTATCCCTACTTTAGACAAAATTCCTAATTTTTCTTATGGTTGTTTGTGTACTATTTTGTAAACATACATACATACATCTGAAAATCAGTGATATGTTGACTGGGCTACGGAAATGGACTTATTATTTTAAGGCACACTTGTTCAGCCTTCTGCTAGAAACAACCAGAAGCATAGAATCTAACCCTTACTAGTGTAGTTTCTCGACGATGTTGAACAGGCAGCAACATAATCCCAAATTTTTAAATCATGCGAGTGCTACAATTATGCTGTACACATGTATTCCAATATGTTGGGGCAACAATTGCATGGTGTGCTGATGAAAGCTGTACCAATGGTATTTTTTCTGTGAAGCATTTCCACCAAAGAAGTAAGGCTATAGTTGTAGCCAGTTATGAACGCATCAGGCAGTAGACAATTTGGGAAAAATACATATATGTAAATTTCATAGCACCTCGTCAAAAACACTTTGGGTTGTTTTGAAGACACATTTGGACTTGTTTATGCCTGAATAATATTGTTAAGTGGCTGTGAAGGATTTCTGCAAATGATTTTTGGTTAGGCACCGGCCGATTATGCCAGCATAATGTAAAGAATAATAGGTGACCAAAAGCATCAAGCATAATGCCAGCATAATAGGGACGATGTTTAATTATGCGCAATACGCGCGCCTGAAAGAAAGCAAATAAGCACTGCCAATAGTATTATTAGTGCATTTTATAATTAAAAAACGTAGTATAACTTATTAAACCGTTTCTTTGTTGGTTATTCACACTTTGCAGAAATAAGATCGAGATACTCTAATAGAGCAGTCACTTACTCTAATAGAACAGTCATGAAAGGCTGATATACTCTAATAAAACAGTCAGTTCTAGAGTATAATCTTGATTTTGAAAGCATAATTTTGAGCATAATAGGCTTAATTTTTGAGCAATGCTCAAAAGCATAATAGGTAAAATTTTGGGCATAATAGGCCGGTGCCTATTTTTGGTAGATTTTTATTCGTGGACCATGCCCTCACCTTCATCGTCCCTACTATACAGTAATATCATACTGTATGATAACCCTTTTCTTGTGTGTTATATACATTTTATGATTTCAAAATAAGATGTGATTAAGCAGTAAAATGTACTTAATTTTCTTTATTCTGAGTAGAAACATATACAAGGGGTGTAAAATTTCTAGGATGCATGTCATGATTATAATATATGCCTGAGCCTGAGGCGTAGTGGCCATTTGTTAGTTAAATCACTACCTTGAGTTAATAGCATGCAGCTTTAGACAAGACATCAGTTTATTGTACTAAATCAGGGGTGGTGGAGCAGGCCAAAGAGTGAGGGGGCCTGGCCAGCTGCAAGTTGAAGACCAAAAAAAAATCACAGCCTTCAGACAACAGCTGCTCTCCACCAATTATATCTAGCTAAGTAATAGAGTATGATACTCTATGATACTCTGATACTCTGATACTCTGATACTATGATACTCTGATACTCTGATACTCTAGGATCTTGATACTCTATTAGAGTATCAAGATCCTGACTTTTATTAGAGTATCTCAATCTTTTCTTGCAAACAGTGTCCCAAAAAAGTGGGGGGGCCATGGCCCCCCGTCTCCACCGCCTATGTACTAAATTAATGGCTGTGAAGAGTCAGGATGACACCAAGTGCAGTAGTAGGAAATGAACAAGCAATTGAAGATTAACTTGTTGTGTTCCAGGCCTGTTCACTGAACTGGACTATTTTAAGGATGGGGTTCGTTGTCTTGTGGATGTTTGTAGGCCAGTGATAGGACAACTGCTGTGTTTGATACTTCAAATTAAATTGGGTGGAAAATAATTGTGGCTTAATAAAAATCTGCAAATATTCATGGTATGTGATCATAGATAGGAGTGCAGATAACAATTAACATATTTTATATTTAGTGATATTATGACAGTTTGCATGATATTTTTTTTCAAATATATTTTTCAGAAATGGATAAAACAGGATATGTTTCACTACCATCACTTCTGAGATTTGTGACAGGCTCATCAACAGTTCCACCATTGGGATTTCAGAAGCGGATACAGTTATCATATTTGGAAGATGCCCCAAGTAAAAATTTCCTAAAGCATTTGCTTGCTTTTGTAGGCGTGCTTTACCCACTGTCCACAAGAGTAAAGAACCATTCTTCAATGCTTTTTCCAAAGCTTTATAGTTATGTCATGACTATGACAAAGTATAACAGGTATGGCTGCAGAAATGTACTCAACATACTGTATTACTGATTATATCATTGATTATTTAATTGTATAAAATGTTTTAATGAATTACTTTATATGAGTCTTCCATTAATCATCTGATGGAATCCTAGCAAACAAAGCAGATAATGTAGTGGCTTGCTGTAAAATTAATGGATTTTGTGTTTCTGGAACACCTCCATATTGATAAATGCATTCTTATGTGCAAATTGATATTGATCAATCACCACTCCCAGAACCCTTCTTTCAGCCACTTAAGTTGTATGTGGCTTTTCTGGCTAATGAACACAATATTATGTCTCCTAATATAGCAATAGAAGATCCCACGTTTGGTTGTTCAATTACAGGTATTAATATGTCATAGGGCTATGATGCATGATCAACCTCTTTAGGGTCTGACAAAATCAGGGATATCGCCCACAATAGCAAGTTTTAGTTTTTTTGAATACTAACGCAAGACTAATACACTATCGTATTTTGCTGTCACTAGTAGCCTATGTTAGGTGGTCTACATTTTTCAAGTCCAGTGGAAAGCAGTCTCGCACTTTGACGGAGTGCTGGCCAGCAAGAAGACGAGTGTATGGCTTCACAGCTCAAAGTTCGTTTGAGACCATTTCCTTTCAGTTTGGCCGCCATTTCCTTTCAGTTTAGCCAGTATTAAGCCATAATTTAGCCTAATTCATCACTACAATTTTATTTCATTAAACCCTTACCCATCTCTGCGACCCCATTGTAAAGCTCGCCTGATACAGCTGGTCAGCTATCTAAAATAGTGGAACCTTTACTGTTTGCTGCTTGTTCAAGGGTTAGTACTAAATGTAAGGAATGGGGAATATACTGTACACGTAGTTGCAACCATTGGTGAATATGAGCTACAACACTCTGAATGTTTAAAACCGGCATATCTTCATACTGTAAACAGGCGATAAGCCTAGTTTTCTCAGACCAGGTCACATATTTAAAATGTCCTATACAGTGGATCTTCAATTATCTGAACACCTTTGTTCCTAGAGTTAGGCAAAAGTGGTCATTCATACAACTGAAGTTGTTCAGATGCCCATTGATTTATATAAACAGGTCTCTGCTCAAATACTCTAATATAACAGTCATTACTGTTATATAAAACATAACAGCAAAATTCTTAAATTGAACGGTTAGCCTTTGTGTTGAGATAATCAAGGTATTCAGAGAAGTGAGAATCCACTGTACTTTAAAAGCTTATGGACTACATAGTACAAATAGTTATAATTACATAATTATTGACTTGAAATGTACCTTAATGTTCTCACCACCCTTGTCGCTTCTAACCCTATCTGGTAAACCAAGATTTCTCACAGCTTCATAAAATACTTGAAATACAGTTTCACTTCTGTTATCGGTAGGGATGCGGCGATTATGCCGGCATAATTTTGGGCATAATAGGTATGTGTGAGAATCAGGAATTATGCTAGCATTTTGAGGTGATTATAAAGCTTTAACAGTAGGAATATCTGCAGATTGCGCAATTCTGTTTAAAAAGATCGAGATACTCTAATAGAGCAGTCAGAAACTCTAATAGAACAGTCACTGAAGATTATTTACTCTAATAATGCAGTCACATTGAAATGAAATACTCTAATACAGCAACCAGCTAAAGAATTAAAGACTATTTGAAGCTTAAACATCAATGAAAATGGCCTGATACAGCAATGAACTGGCATTATTAGCCAATTATGGTGGCATAATTTTGGGAATAATGGGCAATTCTCAAAAGCATAATAGGTGATTTTTTGAGCACTGCTCAAAAGCATAATGCTCAATTTTTGGAGCATAATAGCCTCATGCCTAGTTATCGGAACAGTGTAGGTACACTATAAAAATAATGTGTAAATCCTTCAATAGCTCCATGAATGACAAGTCTCCACCTTGGATAAAACCCTACTAGTTTAAATTTTTCTCAAGCTTCCTTTTTTATTTTCCATCCAGAGGGAAAAAAACAATGGGTTATCAAAGTTTCAGCCATATCTGGTGAATAGTTGTGGAGTTATAGCGATTGACAGCAGGAAGAGTAAATGGTTGATTTTTACAGCAACACAGTTTCCATACAGAAAATAAAAGTTACAGGCATTTGTATAACTTAGAAACGGCAAACGCAACATTTTACCACAACGTAAGCTAATTCCCATAACTCATGTTTGCTTTATGGCACTGTTATGAAACAAAGATATTCTTACATTAACATTGGTCATTTAGTTACTTCCCTGATTACTAGTGATTAAAACATGTGTAAAACTATTTTGTTGTACACATTATGTATTTCATTGAAATTTACACACCATATGCAAAAACCAAAAAGAATTATATACAATTGCAAAATCTAATGCCTAAAATTATATCAGTACAGTAGGACCTCAATTATCACCTGACAGTGTGTACCAGTTCAATTACAAAGACATTTAAGCAAATCGGTAAAAAATGAAGTACTCTAATAGAGAACATACACTTATTGACAAAATACTCTAATAGAGCAGGCACATTTTTTGTTTGAGATTAAAGGTCCAGCTTAGAAGTATCAGAAACCTATATAGCAGTAACCAATGTACCCATGATGAAATACTCATGGCAAGTGGCATACTAGTAATGTACCTTATAAGTTTGTGATTCCCATCCATGTGCCACAATGCATTTGGATGTGGAACAGAATATGCCCTCCTACTAATAGGTCCTGTCGACCGCAATGCTGCATTAATTGGATCCAACTCAGCCAAGCATTCGCGTAACATTACAGTAGGAATTTCAATTCCTCTTGAACTGAGAACTCCTTTAAGCATACTCTGTCCAATGTCAAGCATTATTTGTTTGATGTTAGACGACACAGCTGTCTTCAATTTTTTTAAATACTTTTTTACACATTTAGATAAAGTAACTTTATGCTTCTTCCTGTGAAATTTCACACCCAAAGCATACCTCATAGTTGGCTCAAGCATTTTTGAAGACAAATAAAATCACTTGGTGGAAGATGCCCCCAGAATCACCTACCTGAACCCCATCGAGAATTCGTGGCATGAACTAAAAGAATTTTTAAAGAGAAGTAAAACCAAAGATAAAAGATTATTTGGTAGATGGAATTGTAGTGCATTGATAACCCTCACAAGAGATCTGACAACTTGCTTGAAGGTTATTGTGATGGAGAGCTTGTCAACCAACACCCAATATTGTCTGATTGCAATCTATTCAAATTGTTTCCTATTATGATGAGTTAGAGGTATGCAATCCTCTAGAAACACATACCAAGAAGCACAAACTTGGAATCATTTTGTTTACACTAGGAAACATCCCACCCAAGTTTAGATCAACATTAAGAGCTGTTAATCTGGCTGTATGTGCAACTTGTCCTGTGATTGAAAAACACTGAATTTAGAACCATTTATTCATGATATAAATATACTGTCATCTAAAGGAATAACAGTTACCATTGCTCACAGTGGAACTAGGAAATTTACCGGAGGATTATTGTGCTTTGTTTCAGCAAGCAATGCATTGGGAGGAGTTTAAAAATCATTTTCATTTGCTTATTGTTTTTGTCGTACATGTTTAGCAACTGATACATCATTTCGACATCATTTTGTGTCAGAAGATTTCCATACTAGAAATGATAATAGCCACAAAGGGCACTGCGACGATGTGGAACTTGAAGGCCCTATAGGACACCACTATTCAAAAACGCATGATGTGAACCGTCGCTCAAGCATAATGAAAATAATGTGATGCACGATGCATTAGAGGGAGTAGTTCAATATGAAATTAAATTGCTTGTTTGTCACTGTATAGATCACAATTATTTACTCTGGAAGAGTACAATTGGCGCATTATCAATTTTGATTATGGCTGTAGCAAGAATGGTAAACCTACTGCAGTAATCACCAGGTTCGATCAGGTGACAGAAATTTCATTTATCTTCATCACAAACTTTGCTTCTTTGTAGACTTCTTCCTTTAATAATTGGAGATCGCATAGTTTGATAGATAACTAATCATGTATCTTGAATGATTTCTTCAAAATTTGTGTCTATTCCAAAGATCCAGTCTTTTCATCCTCATACCATACAATCCAACACACTCGCGTTGTTTATGAGTCTACTAATAGTTCCCAAGTGTAAAGTGGTATATAGTAAATTTATACAGTACGACAATTGATACAATAAATCTATGTTGCCTATTACACCACACGCTTGATATAGATACCGAAACAAACCTAACTAAGCAGCTACCCAAACAGTAAATTTTGTGAAAAGTTCCCAAGCATGACAGGGTGTGACCATAACATAATTCGTTTACCTCAATAATAGGTTAGTTTATCAACAACAACAGCCCCTTTGTCGTTGTACATGCATTCCTGTTACAGTGTGCGATGATAGTATAACCAATTTGTCTCATTAAAAGTCGACTAATTACAACCAGTTGACAAATAAAGCCATTAGCAATACGTTCGCGCCCGTAATTACGCACAGTATCTATGGCGACTGTATAGCACAAGCGAAACACGGATGTTTCTTCGAGCGTGTTATGTCACATTGGGAATTTGTACAGAGACATCATGTGAGTTACTTCCATTTCCAATCCCGTTGGAAAGTATGCTGTATCTATGGTAGGCCATAGGATACTGCATTAGCAGACCAAATTATAGGCCCAGGGATTCTACCGTTGTTGAGAACGATAGAAGTGTCCAGAATTACCCGCACTTACCTTATTGCACTTCGTAGAAAATTCCGAAAATTACAATCACCTTCTCTGGGTGGGATCGATAGGTGCATAACATGTACCATTCACAACAACATTGTTATAAGCTTACTAAAGTCGCTTATGTTCTCCTCAGGAAGACTCCATTATGGTATTAATCGGAATACAGTTTTATTTAATGCCTCAAGTCTCGTGCTCGCTGTGATTATGAATTTCTTCATTTAGTTTACTGCTGAAGAGCATGTCTTCAAAAATCAAAAGAAGGGGTCTTTGTTTATTGTCACTTTTCGAGCCTAATCGAATAGCTTTGCAAATACTGGCAACCAACTCGAATCAGCACTTTAAAGTCCAAGCTCTGATTTTTCTTAGACTTAGATCTGTTACACAGCAAAAATAGTGTTCCAATACTACATATTCTAACTCCGTCTTTATTCAGTATTGGAACAACTATTTTTATAAACTCCCTATAACGAGACAAAACGAACCTCATTTCTATAAATGACTCTATGTTATTCACTATTTGGGGCTGTGGTCTATTTTTGTTTGAGCGTAGGTAGAAGAATTTTTGGACTATTAGTTCCAACACCATAACATAGACAGAATAAATACAGTCAGTATTTGTGTATGAATAATGCTGTGTTACCACCCTCAATTCGAGTTAAACTTTCCCACATCATATAATGCCACGGATATGACGCTCTTTCTACTGTTTAAACTTCTTACTGCACGGGATCCAGGAAATATTTGAACAACAGACATCACGTGCAAGCATAACAGAAATAAAATTACAGGTGCTTTTGTGATATTTAAAACAGTACCTCTAACAGTACAGTGAATGGCTTGACAGTTGCGGTGGACAGGTGATGCCACACCCCAGAGTGTTTTTGCGTGATGGTTGTATGGCTTCTCATATGGAGGTATGTATTTCTGTGTGTATATATAACGTTGGTTGATTAGCTACTAGTACTTGCCCCAAAAAGTGGGGGGGGCCAAAACATTGCTGAAAATAGTGTGCCCCCCCCCCCCCCCCCCCCCCGTTCCAACGCCCTTGCTTTTTAATATTCATCATAGAAAAACTGATTAACCAAGATTGGATATGGCAAAGATTGTGGGAATCAATATTGGTTTTAATTAGTGTTGAAACGATTATTCGGTTATTTGTCTATTCGGTATGACACTATTCGATTCGTTACCACAATATTTGAATAATTGTTAGTACTTTGGTCAGATGGAAAAGCCAGCTTTGAAACTTAAGATTGCGAATGAAGTGATGTATCTATGCCGTAAAAATTCCATTTTAGAAAAGATAGAAATAGCTCTTAGGCTTTGCCATGTCCATAACAAAGATAAACACTGAAAATGCAGTAGACGCTGTTCATTGGTGAGTGAATTAATTTATTCTGTGAATACTGTTACAGCGGTGAGTGGTTAATCTTCCGTAAGTATCCACAGCCAGTATTAGACTAATCGTAAAAGATTTTGGTCACTGATTAAACATCAGCGGAAAGACTTCTCCAGCATAACATCCTTAGAAGTTGATGGGCAATGCATTACCTCTCCACAAGAGAAAGCTGAAACATTGAACAACCAAGTTTTTACTTTCTTTACAGATGAAAATACTTCATTCTCAAACTTAGAAACCACTTTTCCACTAATTGAAAGTCTTAGTTTTTCTACTGAAGGAATTGAAAACGTTTTAAACAATCTGTCTACTAATAAATCTCCTGGACCTGACTGTATCCCTAACTTTGTACTAAAACTCTGTAGCTCAATCATTGCTCCAGTACTACAGGTAATTTTCACTCAAAGCCTTAAAAATCAGACACTTCCTACAGACTGGCTATCTGCTAACATTGTACCGATCCACAAGAAGGGTAACAGAAACCTGGCATCCAACTATAGGCCTATTTCTCTTACGTTGTTTCCTATTTCTCTTTTTCTCTACATTTTGTAAAGTAATGGAGCATATTGTATTTCATTTCATAATGGAACATCTCAACTCTCATGCGTTGAAGCAAAATCTCACTCTCTCACTCACAACACCTCTAAACTCACGCATTAATCTCCCTGACTCACTGCTTGGATCTCGAACCATAGCGGCGTAAAACTAAAAGCAGCCATTTCTTAGCATCACATGATCACTCGTAAGGACAAGTATATCATAGTATTAGGGGTTATATTCACATATGTTAGGGTTGTTCAGCCACCGACCATCAACAGAAGCCATATGCATGTAAACAGAAAGTCTCCCATTGCCATGATTATTGAACTCATTACACACACCAACTAGCTAATTAATTGACTTCACATTATTTCTAAACATGCAATTATTATATACTAAGTCATTTCCATGCTGTATAGTTATTGTATGTATTCAGGTCATTATCTGTCATAATCAAAACAGAGCCTTGTCATAGCTAAATGCAGTCCTGCAGAAGCGGTGCGGCTCAAATCTGTGAAGAAATAAGCAAAATCAGAATATAACAGGGCACACAGCAGCAAACAATGGATTATATAATAGCTATATGTAACATTATGCAATATAATCTCTTTCTGTATGTGATTAAAACCTGTGATATTGTCCAAAAACCATGAATTATCAGTCAAAATTGTTTCTGAGAATATCTTGAGTTGCAAACTTTTTTCATACCCCAGATCCCCTAGAGGCAACATCCTTTGCATTTAGGAGTGTGATTCACACACTGCAGGTGAGTCTCTTGCCCTCTAAATAACCTCACTCATTTTCATACCAATCTCACTCATTTACACTTATGTTGTGATTTCCACCAGTTGAGAGCTCTGCACGTGTTTCTCTGAGTTGAACAAAAGGCATTGGCATTTGTTTTGCATTAGCAGAAATGTGGTGACTAGGGAGTTTTGTCGTAATTCAACTTGCATCTCCAGTATAGTTGTAGATCTAACTTCAGTATACAGTGGATCCTTGAGTGGTGGTTCACTATGGTATGTCTGCTTAATTAAATCCTTAGAAATGCTAAGCGTGTTCATATGGCTTTCGGCGACATTTGTGGTCATGTGTGGTAAATACCTATCGCTGAATATTTTCTTAAAGCGATTCATACCACCAATGCAGACCTCTCAACTTGGAACTGGGGTTAACCTTGAGACACCCCAAGTGCATGGCCTCATGCAACAGTGGGGTTCACACGCACACACATTTTATTAATAAAGACTGTCAACAAGCAAGAACTAGCTATATACTGCATGTATACTGCTGTTATTTGCAGCTTATTCTATACTCTATGGTGTTAATCTACACATAGAATATAAGCAACCTGGAATTCCAAGCATGGCGTAGTATCACGTGAATCATAATCTGCTTATTCAGCTTTATGCCTATCTTTGTAATGATTGTAGGTATCACTAATCCTTTCACTAGGTCCGAATCTGGCCTCTGCTCTGGCACGTGATATATTTCCCACTGTCTATCTTAGTAACCAAGTCTATTCAAAGTTGATTAATGCTAGAAAAACTTATTTACTACTAAACAAAAATGAGAAGTCACCTCACAATGCTGAAATACAATCTTGGGTTTCAGGTTGGCTCCAGTCTTTTATAGATTTGAGCGCCATAAATTTTAAATATTTATCACGTGAGCACCATTTTTAATATTGAGTTTACGAAAAGTTTTCGATTGTGGGTTTGAATTTTATTTATAGGTGAAAACCTTGAGAATTCTTGAGATCTGGAGCGAGACTTTGAGAAATTAGCACCTAACCGTGAGACCTTGAGAAGAGGCCCAAAAACTTGAGTCTTACGGTGAAACCGTGAGTGTTGAGAGGTCTGCCAATGAATTTATTACCACTTATGGTGCATTTTGTAGTCTTCTAATGGATCGCGGTATAGTAAGCTACTGTAGCATGATCGTTTTGCCTTCAATTAACTGAAATCCACAAAATTACTATAATAAAACTCTCTAATAGAGCGTTCAAGTTTGACCGAATTTCTGCTAATGGTTATGTGCTGTGGAAGCATCCACATGAATTTAATCATAATTTTGGACAGTCTGTTGCAGTGGCATCCAATAATGATGAATTTGAAGATGCATGTTGCTTTATGCCAGTGCACGGATCACCTATCACAGAAAGTTGAGATCACTGTACAAGTACTCATTGTGTGAGGTTTTGGGCATTAATTAGAGTTTATGAGTAGTCATTAACACATGGCATGGTAATTCATCTGCTTGTCGTAACAAACTTTGGGGGGCTTGTCTGGGAGCAGTAACAACAGAAGACAATTGTTTAGATAGTCGGAGAGTGTTTAGCCCTTTGTGGACCAATGGGGGCTAAACTGACCCCTACATTTATGGGGGTCTATTTAGCCCCTATATCTGCTGAATGGCTAGTATCACGAATATTTATGCAAGTGAAACAGACTTGTCACGAGACATAGAACAAAATGGTGGAAAGATTTTGTATTGTGTCTGTACAAAGTTTCGCAGTAACTTCACAGTAATGGCAGCCTGTAATCTAAGAGCCAATGATGTGGCAAGACTTGTTAGTGAAGAGGATGATTTTGATGAAAGTGACGAGAATTTTTTACCATGCGGCGATTTTATCAATGCCAGAGGTGCTGAAATCGTTTTTCCCAGCGAGTTCTTGGCTCCTTCTAGTATGCCATTTCTTAAAACCACCGTTGAAAATCTACAACCAGTTCTCAGAGATTCCATCTTGAACAATGACGACGAATTTATTGAAGGTTTGTGTGTAACCAGTGAACAACGTAGCTGTAGTAAATCACCTCACCCTCCATCTACTTTAGACCAGTCCAGTGAACAATGTAGCCATAGTAAATCACTTCACCCTCCATCTACCTTAGATCAGTCCAGTGAACAACGTAGCCATAGTAGATCACCTCAAGTCCTTTGTTATATTGTCTTTCTCGCTTGTTTGTTTTGCTAGAATCTCTCCATCGTTCAATCAAGTTGGAGTGGATTAGTTTACTGGAAGATTGCCATGGATGAATTTCTTGAGGAACCTACTAGAGAAGCATTAGCTTTGTAAAGAAGAAATAAAGTTGTAGAGTTGGCGAGGAAGGCCGAGATAAAGAAACTTGTTATTGAAGGAAGATTTGATCAACGATGGTAAATCAGCCGCCACACTACAGTTGAAGCTGCTAGAGTATAAAGAGAGAGAATGTGAGAGGGAGGATCAGCTAATTAAAAGAATTAGAACTCAAAGAGAAGGAATTGTCCATACAAAAAACCTGAGATAGCTAGCAACGGGGCCTAAGGATCCTCACATTGCCTACATGCCGAGAGTCAGTGGACTTCGATATCAGCAAAAAAATAACATCTGTTCCTGTATTCCAAGAAACAGAAGTGGATAAGTACTTCAAACATTTCGAAAAGATTACAAAGAAGTTAGCTTGGCCTGAAGATGTGTGGACTCTGCTATTTCAGAGTGTGTTGAGGTACACTCAGCATTAACAGTTGAACAGTGTTCTGACTATGGTGTAGTATGCCAAACCATTTTGAAAGCCTATATGTATGCCAGAAATTTAGAAATTCTACTAAACAAGATTCATAAACCTACCTTGACTTTGCAAGACAGAAGGAAGCATTGTTTGATCAGTGGTGTACTAGAGAAGGATTTTAACAAGTTGAGACAGTTGATGTTAGTAGAAGAATTTAAGAAAATTTGCATAGTGATATCAAGAACAAGATGTACTTGTATATAAAAAGTTATGGAGCATCAAAGTTCAAAAAATGGGTAAAAATTTGTGTGTGAAAAAAGTACCTTTTCGCAAATCCGGTCGCATATACAGTTTACAAACTGACTGACTGACAAGATCCAGATGTAAATGCAATGTTCAGATTATTTGTCTATAGTTTCCTCAAACACCTATCACCCAGTATTTTAAGTAATTCATGTAGAAAACTAACTTGAGCATAAATTTAAAATATTTGTTATATTTTTATAACCTGTCAGTTCATAAAAATACAAATTATGTTGGCGTAGTCATATATGAGTATCAGGAGACAGGCCCCTCGAATCATGTTAGCAAATTTGAAAAGTTATAGCATAGATTGGCATAGTTAGTTTAGTTTTTATGTTTTTTTGTAGTGTCTTTTAAAGCCATTCTAAAGCATTAATTTCCCAAAATCCTACAGTTTCTGGGGTTCCCTGAAATTTTACTTTGAGCTACAGTTGTACATGCTGTGTTTCCCCTACCACACCCCCACCATCTTGCATGTCTGGTTCACGATCGCCACTCGGTGCAGAGATTGTACAATAACTCCATATAGTACAACTGTGACAGATAAGAATTACATAATACATCTATCTAATCCAAAACAGCCAAACTGTAAAAAGTGCGGCCCTAAAAAAAGTCTATGGTGAAAAAAGATGTGAAATCCAAGGTGGCAGCCAAGAAAGGCTGTAATGGTAGGTTAATAGTAAAAAAAAATTATAACGACAATTCAGATGAATTTGGTGCCGCTTGGTCTTGGCACAAAATTCACCTGAATTGTCATTATTAAACTTTTTAACATATCCTACCTTCACAGCCATTTCTTGGCCGCCACCTTGGATTTCATATCTTTTTTCACCATAGCCTTTTTGAGGGCCGCACTCTTTTCACAGCATGGCTGTTTTGGATTAGTATTTGTACACCACAAAGCCGGCCTATGGCCAACTTTGTTGCTTTATTAACCTAACTGTTTTTCTTTACCACAGGAAGAAAAAAAGATGAAGAAGATTTTAAATACTTTAACTAATTCTGATTTTATCAGTAAAAATACATATATTGATTATTACCGTTTGCAGCTGATCTCTCCACTAGGTTACCTGAAATGTAGTTGAACTTTCTACAGGGTGATTTGCTTGTAGATGAACTCTCTACAGGTGATTTTGTTTCTAGCTGATCACTCTACAGGGTGACTTGTTTCTAGCTGATCTTTCCTTTTTTTCTTGCCGATCTCTACTTGTTTACACAGTAGCTGAAATCTACAGGGTGACTTGTTCAAACTGAACTCTCTACATGTTGGTTTCTTTGTAGCTGAATTCTCTTCAGGGTGATTTGATTGCAGCTGAACTCTCTACATGGTAGTTTCTTTGTACCTGTACTCTCTACAAGGTGACTTCTTCTAGCTGAACTCTCTGCAGGGTGATATTTTCGTAGCTGAACTCTCTACAGGGTGATTTGTTTGCAGCTGAACTCTCTACATGATGGTTTCTTTGTAGCTGAACTACTTACAAGGTAACGTCTTCTAGCTGATCTCGATAATTTGTTTGTAGCTGAGATGGTCTCTTTGTAGCTGAACGCTCTGCATGGTAACCTCTTCTAGCTGATCTCTCTACAGGGTGACTTTTTTTGTAGCCGAACTATCTGTAGGGTGATTTGTTTGTAGTTAATCTCTATACAAGGTGATCCTTCTAGCTGATCTCTCTACAGGATGATTTGTTTCTAGCTGAACTCTCTATAGGGATATCTGTTTGTAATCGAACTAATGTTGGAGATATAATGTAAAGATGGCAGACTCCAATAATTGTTTCAAAACAAAGTATCATTGTCCATCAGAATGACCTAAACTTTAAAGTATAACAAGTACTCTAAATGTAGGCATTTAAACAACAGTGCACAGTGCTTGAACATTTAGCAGTAGACAAATTGTTTTTGATAACGAACTACCCTACTAGGTTTTTAGTGCAGGTAATCAAGCCTTGTACAGGAAAATCCTCATGGGGCAGCGCCAGAAACCTGCAGGAGGACTGTCCAGTTCTTACAGATAGGAGTTGCGGAAGCTAATGATTCACAATGGCCCCAGCATCGCTAAGCAAGACAATGACAGGTAGGAATTCGCTTCCCCAGTTAACACCAGGTGCCCATTGATTTTGCAGCTGTGTTGTACCTGGTGGCCTGGTGTAAACCAGGTAAGTAATTCAACCAGCTGCATCATCAATTGATGCATCAATATCACAACACACACACACATACACACACAAGCAAACAATTACAAAGCTGGATACAAGATTTGTGAAAGATAATTACAGGGTATATATTCAGGGGTACAAATCTGACTTAATGTTTGTAACATATGGATATTATATATTTGATTCACTCAAGGATACTGTAGATTAAACTATAGATGTATAGATGAACATTAGACATGCTTGCCCATCTGAATTTTCATGCCTATCGGGTCTAAATACCATGCTTGCCCATCTGAAATTTTCACGCCTATTGGGTCTAAAATGACGAACTAGTTCTAATTTTAGTATCAAGGTGTAGAAACTGAGGCGCCTGCAGCTGTTCTATGGCCACAGTTATTGTTTCTTAATTGCGTAACTGGAAGATAGTCGGTAAATTATGGATTGCTATATTCATTAGACCATGATGAAGAAGATACAACATTTACTTCGCTTCCTTCATGTATATCGCTCTTCTTTCTTCGTTTGTGGCAGGTTATTTCATCATAAAAGACATTTTCTCGTTAGGCGTGCCATGCGTTAAACAAGCCAGAGACTAATTAGATAATTACTGGTGACCATGGGAATCCATTAGTAAACTCCAGCTGTGCTAACCTCAGAAGCCATACGCGGAACTGTACAGAGCACCCTTAAGAATAGAAGATACTTAATATTTAGGCTTCCGAATTTTATACAAAAATAGTCTCATAACAAAAAAAGTAATAAAGCGTCAGTGAAGCTCACCAATTTAGGTATCATATCAGCTGATGTACCATTCAGGGCAAGACTAGTAGTCTCATAACAAAACAAGTAATAAAGCGTCAGTGAAGCTCACCAATGTAGGTATCATATCAGCTGATGTACCATTCAGGGCAAGACTAGTGCTCAATATACTCTCCACTATAATCCCCACCTATTGCCCACCTCTGCCCTAGTTCATAGTAGCGGGTAAAACACTGACAAGTGCAAGGATATATGGGATACACATGGTCAGGTCAATGCCGTGGCTAAATACAATAAAAATAAATAGTAGATCACCCTATATACAACATCATCAAGTTCCAAATTATCTAAAAATAAGTCCAAAAAAGCACAAAATAAATATCATTTCATTTTCCTATGAAATTAACATTTCAGGTTTTTTTCTTCTCAAAATAGAATTTTATGGTGGATATTTTTGTTAGTAACACCAACTCAACTCAGTCCAGCCAACTATTAAACGTGCACTGTGCGCTTCACATAGGTTTCTATTGTAGGCACCTTTAGCTAGTTTTCCTAGCGCCTAGTGTAAAACATGGCTTACTGACTGTAACTAAGTACTACACAGGGATGGGATCACAGGCGCTCATTCTCAGGAATAATGGCGCTATAAGTCTTGGCAGCTCATACAGTAAGTTGCTGTGTTCGTGTTGCAGTAAATGTATTAATGTCTGAATGTGATGATGCGATCAAGTGCTGGTAACACTGTCTAATAGCTCTTTGAAGGAGTCTAGCCATGAACTCTACTATTTTCATCTATTTATTGTCAAAAAGACAGGGTACACCAAAAGTCATAGCCTGTACAAGGATGATTCCATCAATTTCAGATTCTCACTTGTCTTTACAGTCATAGACCAGGTGTGTTGATACATTTGTAAGCTACCTTAACTTGCCTGTTTTCATTAAAAGTTACACCTACCATCAGATTAAACTCAAAACCAGATAGCCTTTCTTTCCTGGTCAAGAACATAAGCAACATACAATACGTGATGGAGGATTTCACTCAGCTTAAAAAACCCAGTCGAGAACTTAATGTGTTTGAAACGAGGAGTTATAATAGCATTTTGCAGCTATTGGTAGAACTAGCCAAGATACAAGCATGCATTGGAACATATAATAGCCGCTGAAGTCCAAAGTCAAGTAATGGTAAAATCTTCAAGCTCAATGTAAATTTTACCTGTTTGTTTTGCGGTCGCAGATATTCCACATGTGCCTAGGTGACACTCCTAGTTATTATTGCAATGTATACATGTGAAGGGTTATTATGTACTTTGTAACAGACCTACAGGTTAGTGTAAGGTCAGTGAAGTAAGTTGTAATGTTTTGTTGCTCAATAGAAGGTACACCATTTCGGTGAAAGTATTTTTGCATCCTAGAATCTGCAACTTAAGGGAAAGTGGCTACACATCGTTTAGTTGTATTGTAGTCCACTTGTTCTACTGAACATGTGATCTTGTTTAGAGGAGTGTGGTGTAATAGAGGATATGCACAACTTCACAACCGAAAACATTTTAATGTGACGTCACTATGGTGAAAAATGTATTTTAGGTGTGCATAGAAAGTGCGAATTGTGAAAAGTAGACCTGTTAGAAGAGTTTGTCTAGAACGATAGATTCCTGTATGTGTGTAACAAAGTAACTGAAGTGAGAAGCCCCATTGATAGTTCATGTGTCTGGTTTATAGCCCAAGCATTTGCTACTATCCATACTTTTGTACAGGATTCACTATAGTTATTCACCATCAAATAATCTTGGGCAGGCCTTTAATCTCATTATATTTATCACAAATAGTAAATGCACATATCCACAATATGCATGTAATCACTCTTGGTGGGTGTAATCACTGTTACGATAGTGATGGTCCGGGAGTTTTTGAAATTATGTATCTTAAAGTTGTTGGGAGTTTTTATAGCTTATTTTGATCTGCAGTGTTTGTTAAGTAACCACAGCAGCCCTTACTAATGTACTGTGTGTACCGTATTTTACCGGATAGTAGCCGCAGCTTGTATAGTAGCCGCCCCCGGATAGTAACTGCACAAATTTATACAATCGCTGTCATAAGAGCCGCGGCTACTATCTGAATTTATCAATACTACAGACCCTTTTTATTATTAGCTACTGCAACACTTTGGGGTAAACGAGAGCAGAAGATTACTGAAGACATAGAAGGAGAGTTGCAAACTAAAGTTTAATAAACACGTGATAGATAGTAATTGGCTGACTGCTCGAGTAATTGCCAGCTGTAAGTGGCGGTTGGCAATGGCGACTGCAGCAATTCGAGGAAAGAAGTCAAACTTTGAAGCAGCATTAAAGTTAGAAGTCGTTCAGTATCCTGAGAAGTCATCTAATAGAGAAGCTGGGCAAAAATTTTTGATTGATGAAAAGCGCGTTCGAGAGTGGAAACTACAGAAGGTGAAACTAATCAAGTTATGCAAACCAAAGAAGAGATTGTCTGGAGCAGGGGGAAAACCTAGGATGGGAGACCTTGAGGAACATTTGATTCTTATATCGATGCCATGCGAGCCCGAAATTTGATAGTGACATGCAGAGTAATACAGAGTAAGGCCCGTGACCTGTACGCTAGCCGCACTGTCAGTGGACCTGGAAGCAGTAAGCCATTTGTGGCAAGTAGAGGGTGGTTGCACAGATTTCTGAAAAGGTGGGAAATCATGCACAATTGAATGCCTCGTGGTTTTTGATGAAATTGTACTAAGGTCATTAATCAGAAGTTATCTTAATTTTCGCTTAGGCTGATTGTAGACAACAAACAACTACCAACGACTTCTGGGGCCTCAGTGAGTTGTTTGATATGTCATATAAAGTGTGTAAGCTATAATTGTATAATTATTAGAGTGTTTTATGAGTAGAAAATATTTCTTATAGTACGTACTCTCCTTATGGTAAAGTCTACCACTTCATACACTACAACCTGGCCATGGTACTGTACAGTTTGGAAACCTGGCTTAACCCAACAAGGTTATGATGCTAGAATATGATGTAGGCACTGTGGAAACCTCCATAACATGAATAGTAAATAAATACTGAGCCTGAAATTACATCTTAAAACTGTCCTGACAAAGTGTCTGAACAACTCCTAAAGTGTTCAGACATTTTAACTTTTGGTCGGACATTACCATAGCATAAATTTCAATGTACAGTACTGAAATACATATAACTACATTAATGCACAAGTGACATTCACAAAGAATTAAAGTAAATAAATACACAAGTGACAAGGTAAAGTAATAAGTAACAAGGTAAGTAATAAGTGACAAGATAAAGTAATAAGTGACAAGGTAAGTAATAAGTAACAAGGTAAGTAATAAGTGATAAGGTGAAGTAAATTACCAAATACACACGTGACAATGTAAATTGCACAAGCGGTGAAGCCATTACAAAACCCATTCATCCCAGTCATCAAGTACAAACTTCTGTCCGTCCTCTTTTCCATCACCGTCTGCATCATATTCAATTTCCTCATCATCCAGAACTACCACGTCACGTTCCAAGCTTGGCTGAGAGTCACCTGCCAACTTTCCTTTCCCTTTAGAACACCACTTCTTGTAATGTTTTCGTGGGCGATGGGAAGGTCTCCTCTGCTTGGCTCCCCACCACAAGTCTATAGATGAATCTGCCGAGAAGTCTTGGAGTGGACATTTATCAGCATTTAATGAAACCAAATTATCCAAACTTTTTTGACACAGGGAACTTCTCTTTGTAGCTTTAATGAGGTTCACGTGTGAAAAGGCTCTTTCTACCTTACCAAGGAGGGAATTTCGCCACTCTGATGAGCTTGGACAATTAAACAAACACCACCACACCGACTTGTAATTCATTGTAGACAGTGAAATAAATTGAATGGAATCTCCACCATAGACCTAAATTCTTGGAGACTTTCCTTACGGTAACACCTCCTTAAGCCACTTTGCCAGGTTAACGATTTTCATTCTCTCGTATTCATTATCCAATACTGTAGCTTTTGAATGGCTCGGACAACATGTCCGCACAAAGTGATACTTGGTCGGACAGTTGCTGAAAATGGTCGGAAATTGTCCGATGTCCGACTGTAATTTCAGGCTCTGAAATATGCATGTATATACATATAATGTGTGCGTGTGTGTATCAACCACCTCTCTGTTGCCTTTATGCCACCAGTTTATGGCGGCTATAAAAAAATTACAAAAATTAAAAGTAGACTTGGTTGGCAGGCAGTAAGTGATATTGTTGCTGCCAAACATTTCATCAACTAAATGATCAGGGTTGGGGACCTTACTGTTACTTTTAAAGCAAACCTTGTAATATATGATTGTGGTATTTAATTGCTGGCATGGTAATGAATATAATTAAGTAGCCTGTAATTTAGTATTAGACTTATACTGTTCTTCTACAGACTAGTACAGAGTGAAGAAGTTTGTACTAATGGACACCATGAGTATTGTGCCCATAGCATTACGTACCTGTCAGATGCAGCAGTTCGCAGGTTCTTTGTAAATATGATAGTAAATTTAAGTTAAACTGTTTTTTGATTGCTATTTCAATTCAGACCATATTTGGCATTAGAGGTCACTTGTGTTAAAAAGTCTTGGCTTGGGTATATTCCCCTTTCAGTGAATATATGGATGCTTTTAAACAATTGTATATATTGCTGTGTAGTAGCTAACCGTATTTGTTATTGTTTTGTTCCCTTGTGTGTAGTAGTATGTTACTCTGGGATAGGAAGAATGGCTAGTTTATCTTTCCACACAGAGGGCAACTGCCATATGTACTGAAGGTATGAACATACCCCTCAATTCCATAATGATGACTGTCACTTGTCATTGTCATTCCCATTAGAATACCCAAACCATGTATATTAGTTCATCACTTGAATAATATTAAACCACATGCAGTGTAAAGTGAGTTTGTGTTTGTATAGCAACTTCCCCAGTTGACACCAGGTCCCCATTTAAACAGCTGAGTAGACTGGAGAAATGTGAGTCAAGTTTCTTGCTCAAGAAACAACAACTACACCAAAGTGCCTCAACCTGGGACCTTTCAATGCAGGCTAATGCCCTAACCACTTGGCTATTTATGCACACAGATACACAAACACACACACTGCACAATTACTACCTGGTGTAAACTGGGGAATCCCAACTGTCATTGTCTCGCTTAGTGCTGTTGGGGTCATTGTGGATCTACTCAAAGTGACTGCTTTGGATACCGCTACAGGGTCACCTCTATCCATTGAACCAATACCGTGCACTACTTACATGATCTGAGTATGTCACGCAGAACCAAAAGTAGTTTGACATGACTAGAGCAATGTGAGTAGTGCTGAAGGAAACGATATCAACCAAACATTGAAGCTGGAATGTTTCAATCAGCAGGCCAAAGTTCTAGCCACTTTGTTATGCGCACATATATGCGTGCTCACACGCACACACCCATGGATGTACACATCCACATGTGTACAATACAGATACACAGACAATCTGTTATAATTTATTCTTTTTTCTTTAGATGGTAGCTAACTCTGATGTGAAGTACACTACATCCTGTAACAATGGAAAAGTTATATAGATATATACACGTTTACTTTATGACAGCTTGGTAGTTTTGGTTAGGCAACCTTTGTTCTCCTTTGTGTCCATTCCTCTCTCCACTACCCCGAAGGTACACGATTTGCAGTATGTGCATGATGGCTTCAGTGCAAAGTTTAGATACCACAGGTATTACTGTGTATAAGTACCCATGCAGTGATGGCTTTAGGCTATATTTCACTGTTACTGCTTACTAAACCAACAAAAATAACATGTAAAAGCCTTCTGCATATCAATCTTAAATTTCAACAAAGGAGTGTGCCAGTTTCAGGGGCTTCATATCATTTTCTTTTGAAGTACGTTGCACTTCTTATTCATGCACTTATTTTATACATATAGAGTTCGTGATATATGATGATGCTTGCCACCTCAAAAAGTTTGCAATGAACACAACCCGTAATACACAGACTGATACATCATGGCGGATTGCATCCATGAATCTAGTAGTGGATAGATTTCATTTCGCTGGCCATGTGGATCCATGGTGTAAGAAGAATTGCAACCCTGATGATTTTGATGAATTATAAGGGGTAACTTTGAACTGGGGACTTGGGAACAAGGTATAGACACAACAGGTATTACTGTGTAAGTACCCAGTTCCCAGGTTGAAATGGCAACTTTGAACTGGGCACTGAGTAAAGGAACCTCTTCTAGGTGGGGTTTACACAAAGTGGGGACTATGTGGACTAGGTGTGGATTTCGGGAAAATTGATTGTGCAATTTTCTCACCAACCCCTATTTTCCCCACCCTCACCCCTTACTTGTGGTACTCGGGCCTTACATTGATAGACCCATTATATTATTAGCTAATTAAGGAATTATATAGTAAAATATGTGAAAAATTGTACACACTTAACTTCAACCATGGATGATCATGAGCTACAACATTGTAAATAATTTAAAGCATACCTCTAATAACCACTTGTCAATATCCCCTCACTTACCAGCCTACAAGCAAATAATAGCATGAGTTCATAAGTCTGCAAGCAAGTCTGAACCACATTTTTTTTGCACCTCATAAATTGCGTTGTAAATAAATTAGCCCCCCCCCCCCCACCATTTTTTGTTTTTATACAGATATATTTCAACTGGGGTGCATGTTATTGGGAACATTGGTTCACATATATGGATGTTGTCATCCAAAGTCTCCAGCTTTGCAGGGTAAGCAATTGTAGTACCAGAGCTATTATTCCCACTTTTAACAGTGTAGCTAGAAGTGGAACTGTCATCATTGCCTGGTATCACCAAGAAAAGTTAGTATATAGTTACTTGCTTTGATATACTTGAAAGAATTATGATAATCCTCAAAAACTAAAAATTGTACAACTACAATATACTACTATAACTATACTACTATAATACAACTGCACTACTATAATATAATCTACACAGTCCAGCAAGATGTCTCAGTTCCCATCTTCTGTTATGTGATTACCCATCGCTGATAGTAGGCCATCAAATCCGTTAACTTTATTAATGTCAAATTCTACTGCTCTACACAAAGGGCAACTTGAAGCTTCTTGGTTGTCAACCAACTGCTGTACATACTGCTCGCAACCAATAATGGATCTACAGCATTTGCTTATCACCACTGGTGGTCTTATGGGGACCACCTGACAAATACAACATCTCATCAGCCCTGTCAGGTGGTCCATTAAGTTATCTGGCAATGCTCTTGGCATCATAGACCTTAAGGTGGCGAGCTCTTCTTTTATCTTTTTCATACCTTCCTGTACTTCTTTCTTAAGCCTCTTGGCTGTACTTACTGTCAACTCTTCATCATCACTGCCATCTGAGGCACCTTCATCTAAGGTATTAAGGTTGGCCTGTGTTACAGCATAAATCTTTCTATTGGGTGCCTTCCAGAATGACAATGCTGTATTGATAAAGTTATACATTAAAGCACAAAGCATATAGCTATTGTACATGTCACATACCTTGAGTGGCAGGTGAATTCTCAATCCTCAGGCCATCACTTGTAACAATTAACATGTCTTGGCCCCAACTTTCTCTGGTAGCGGTCATGATAGAGTCAACATTGGCAGTTGACTCTACCAAGTGCATGAAAATCTGATGGTTAGGCTTAAAGTGTAATTTCCTACCCTTTTTCACAATTTTAGCTTTTACAACCTTCAGGGTAAATGTAGGTGGGGGGCGTCTTGCCACCACAGATCTAAACATAGAAGTTGATGTCCCCTGGTAGGGAGTGGATGAGCTTAATGATAAGGCAGATGAATTAGAATGACTACTGCCAGGTGAATTGCTGCCAGCAGGCTGAATTAAAACGGATGTGTTCCTGGCGCTGCCCTGTCCCAATCTCCTGCCTTCCACAATTAGGGTTGAAAAGGGCAATACCCTATCCTCAGGCAAGCTAAATGCCCCATTCTCCCTCGGGAAGTACATTGTCTCATCTGTGCTATCCTTAAGGTACACACCTGAAGGGTCAACCTGTGGAAAAAAGGAAATAAAAATAAATTAGTTAGGCTAGCTATACACTTCACACAGCTAGCAGCTAATTATTGCATCTCCAGCTAGCCACTATAGCTACCTAACCTGAAACAGACGACGAAGGTTTTCAACCGTTACTTGATGCATGAACACATCAGCATGCTGCTCGTGCATAGATTTTTTATTTTGGTTACCATATGATCAACTCACATCATCACGTGACACAATATTCAAAAAAATAGCGGCAATAATTGTGACTGAAGTAAAAACCAGAACTGATATATCACCACATATACGAGTGATCCAGCTTTGAAATATATTAGTGAGTGTGCCATTGTTGATGTATTATGTTCATAGCTATAGTTAGCTAAGGGCCGAGCGGCTGTTGGCCAGTATGTACATGTTCCAGTTGATAGCTGATTAGCTAAGGGCCGAGCTGGTGCTGGCAAGTCGATGCAACCCTCTCATTCCTCACTGCAAGCGAGAAAACATTAATATATTGCACCTATCAATATATTCAGCCCCTGCACGTGGGGCACACAGCCGAACTCAGTGATGTTAAATGTTAGATGCCCCGCATAGCAGGGCATACTAAGTGCAGCTATCAAATTCCCATGCATACGTACATGAGTATTTGGGAAAAAAATGTACAATTTTTTTCTTAAGCTGCTATAAAATTCCCACCATGCAGAGTGACACTTGCTGTCACATACCCTATAGTGGGGCAATAGATATTTGGTGTAACCCCACATCCCTTAAAGGCCAGTCTAACATGACTGATTATTCTTCATCTTAGACCATATCATGTTTTGCCTATGACTGCCTCAAAGGTTATGTATCATCAACATTTACTAATGTGAATAGGAATCAAAATGATTTATTGGCCATCAACTGGATGGATTTAAAAAAAAAAAATTTTTTTTCATTGAAAACTATAACACATAATTATACCTATCACAATAATTGGAACTGGAACAATGCCATAGAGGGTGCTAACATAGTGGTAATTATAATTACAAAACCACACATACCTAATTGACTAGTGGTAGTGGACAATGCTTTTGTAACAGTGGACACTGAACCTCTAAACCACCCTGCAATTGAGGATATAAAAAAGGTCCAAACTTCAAAGCCAGTTGTGGTACATTAATTATGTTGTTCAGCTAACCATCATGACAATGAGTGGTATTGTGCAATCAAACCAGTGGCTAAATAACCTTCTTAGTGAATTGTATCATGGATAGATAGGTTATTATTTTTGCACTGGTCGGTACTGGAATGGAGGGAGAGGTACTACAAGAAGTACTACAAGACCAGACTACAAGACCAGACTAGCGCTATACAATACTGTACATAGATTCCAATTATTTACTGGCGAAGTAAAACTTACAATCATGTGTGTTGGTATTAACCAAAGGCATATTTCAAGTTACCCAATTTTGTGCTAGTAGCTAGCTATATAGTGCAGCTACTTAATGTACGGCAGATTACCATGTACCCAAGTGTAAATTACAAATTCAATTGTAATATTGCATGTGTTTACTAAATAATTAACATGCAATCATTGGTTCATTCTATAGGTTCTGCTGTGATAGAGGTATACACAAAACAAGCCGGCTGAGAACACCTGAATTACAGTAGGGGCCATAAAAAAGTTTACACTTTGTTTTGTTTTAACAATTGTTAAAACGATAATGTAACTCTGTTATATAAAATGTGTTTTGATAAAACGCATTAACGAAACACATGCATAACATTTCGTATCGTTATAACTATAATTATAACGATACAAAATGTAATATAAATTTTGCGTAGTGGCTACAGAATCCATAGAGAAAATGGTGTACAGTGCGTATACAAAGCGACAAATTTTGTACTATTATCATAAAGGATATCAACCCCCTTCAATCAGCTTGCTTCTGCTGAAAGAAAGTTTGAAAGCTTTGAGAGTGGGTGTGGCAAAGTTTATAACGAGATTCGAAACTACTGGAGCACTTGCATTACACAGAATGCCGGGTTCAGGAAGACCATCAAAGATCACTGCTGAGATAAAAGAAATAGTTGAGAGAAGGATGCGAGAAGACGATGAAACAACAGCGTACCAGTTACACGCTTTGCTCGTTTCACATGGTTGCAGTATAAGCCGAAGAACTGTGCTACGTTGTCGAGTGCAATTAGGCTGGACCTTTCGAGGAAGTGCCTATTGTCAATTAATCCGGGAGGCAAACAAGGCGAAACGTTTGCAGTGGGCTCAGCAGTACATTAGAGATAACTTCAACAATGTAGTCGGGACGGATGAATGTTCAGTTCAATTAGAAACACACAAACGATTCTGCTGTAGAAAGGAAGGTGAACCCCCAAAGCCAAAACCGAGGTACGTATAAACATTATACATTTTGATTATTTTAATAGATATAGCTAAATTACAATAACGTTACTGTCTTTGTGTAGGGCAAAACATCCAGTAAAAGTCCACGTTTGGGCAGGTATCAGTCGACGTGGAGCCACTGGCATTTGTATCTTTGAGGGTATTATGGATGCTCCATTGTACATCGAAGTATTAGAACAGACTCTACTCTCATTCATAGCAGAGGTATATCCTGATAGTCATCGATTCATGGCTGATAACGACCCCAAACATACATCCAACGAAGCAAAACAGTTCCTCACACAGAATAAAGTAGAGTGGTGGAGAACGCCAGCTGAATCACCAGATTGCAATCCGATCGAGAACCTCTGGCACGAACTAAAAGAATACAACAGAAGAGTTATTAATTAAACCCACAACAAAACAAGAACTTATCGACGGAATCAAGCAATTTTGGAGTACAGTAACTGTAACTAAATGTAACAAATACATTAATCATCTTTAAAAAGTTTTGCCTAAAGTAATTGAATTAAATGGTGCCACTACTGGATACTAATACATTTTTGCAACCATTATCAAACTGTATTAATAATTATTATGAACTATTGTGGTCACTTTTGTTGAACGGCGTAGATGTGAAACTACCTGTGTGATAGCTAGCTTCTGCCTGGGTGTAAACTGTTAGTCTAAACTACAGAACTTAAGTTAACAGGCTAAACTAAATCTACGTAAGCCCATTTTATAGTTCATGCAAGCCAGTTTTAGCACTTGATACTACAAGCACCTGTACAAGTCAATCAACTCGCCATTCAACAACATGACCAAAATAGAGGAAACAACCGATAACACAAAATCATACCTTACAAGCGGCAGCTACTACAATACAAAATACAACAATTTATAGCGTGTTCCTAACACTACCACTAAAACAAACACAACAGGTGACTCATCACGTGAATAAATCAAAGACAATGGGTCAGCAGAACAATAGATAGAAAATCACGTGACAGTGAGTTGGCAAAAAATGTGTTAAACTCGTGGCGAGTCAGCCAAGCCAAAGTGACAGTGAGTCAGCATTTTGGGTCAGCAAAAATGTTTCTCACAAGGTTTCATCAAGTGTTGGTGATTTCAGTGATTAAGCGATGGAGCTAGTCTAATCCGCTGATCAAATCAAGCAAGTTATTTTTGTGCAAAGCCATTAAACACCTTATCATCGCTGGCCTATTAGCTACTTGAAACATGGACAATGGTAAGTAAGACTACAATTAATAGTAAGTGATCATTAATTAGAATATATACATTTTTTAAAAGTTCATGTTGTATATACATATATAACAGGAATATCTGACAACAAATATTAAGTAGAAGTTTTCTTTGCTTGTAATCTTAGTATTTTACACAGCTGCCCTACTGCAACAGTGCACTTCACCCAAACATCTTCAAATTCAATTGGATTGGACCAATATTGAGGCAGCAGACTAAAGATCAAAGACTTCAACTCTTTCATTTCATTCAGTGGTAGTGCTAATAATTCTCCATTTCGCTGTCCTGCAACAGTACAAGCTTTGAGAACATTTTCATCGAAAAAGGACTTTCTGCTAGTTTGCAAGCCAGTGTTGGTATCTTATCCAGGCGTTTAACATAAGATGAATACTTCTGAATGATGACATTTGGATTTACTAGTAGACGTTTGTTGATGGTGGATGATGGCAAATGGTTGTCTTTAGCTGATGGTTTAATGGGGATGCACTGTGACCTATTTGTTTCATTGTCGTTGGATGTTGAGCTAATCACAGGAGACAGCTGATGTATTTCTTCTAATACAGAAAATAATATTGTTATATCAAACCAAGCAAGTGTGTAAGTCATTACCATTTTTCTCCTCTAGCGATTTTATTTTTGTGATCAAAAGTCATCTGATTCTTGAGAAGTAGATTGACGGTCTTCCGGAATTCTTTGATAGTGCTGTGTAAATCTAGAAAAGAGAACACAATTTAATTTGATGAAACTATCCTTTGCAATAATTATTGTTTGATGCTCACACCATTCCAAACATGGTGTATGAGTGCTTACCTGGTTCAACTTGTGACAATGTAGATGGATTGTATGATAATTCAGGTGGATTGTATGGTGATTCAGGTGGATTGTATGGTGATTCAAGTGGATCGTATGGTGATTCAGGTGGATTGTATGGTGATTCGGCTTCTGATGGGCGTTCATTACATGGCTGCTCAAAATTCCAAGGAGGAAGCAGATCGTCTTATATGCTAACATCACTGAGGAATGGAAATTCTTGGTCATAATCATTTGGTGGTGTTGACAGACTGCTGATACTGTAAGTATTGGAAGAGGTGGCTGCTAAGGCTGTAATACAATAAGCCATTAAAACATTCTGCTTTTGTAGAAGGGTTCTCACCAGATGTCGGTATTGTTGCAACTGGAGTCACTACTGATGGTGTTACAGGAGCTCCTGCTTTGGTCATTGTTGAGGATGGATGTATTACCGTTAGAGAAGGGGCTATGGTAGTTGTCTGTGGAAGTGTAATGGAGGGAACTGTCTTAGTCAAAGGTAAGCTTGTTATTGGAGAAAGACTTGTCATTGTCATTGCGGATAGAGTAGTTGGAGGAACTGTTGTCGTTAGAGGCATTGTCGGAGACACTGTCATCGTCATTGGAGGCACTGTTGTCAATGGAGGCACTGTTGTCAATGGATGCACTGTCGCTGTTAGAGGCACTGCTGTCATCGCTGGAGGCACTGTCGTTGTAGGCTGAACTGCTGCCACTTTTATGGGGTTAGTATTTTTCCTACAAAATTTCCTGTGACATAAAAGCATATTTGAAAGTTGGTACCACATACCCTTAGTTGATTTGTTTGGCTCATTTGTAGCTGAGTGCTTCTTTTTTGTGTTTTTTGCTGTCTATTTGGTGGTTTCCTTTTTCTTGTTGTCATTGGTTTTCTTATTTGTTTTTCTTTTCTTAGGTGGTGGACTCAAGAATGATGGCCGCCATGAACCTGAAACGTATCTATCTTCAAATGTTTCCATTTCTGATTTACTTCCTACAAAAATAATGTGTATTTTATTGTACATTTTAAATGCTGATGATACCTCTTGCAGCCACCACTCCACAATATTTATTCTTGACAATGCATTCTTTTCCTACTTGTTGTCCTCCATCAGTAATGGCACTACTTGGAATGGTGGAGACACTGTGTTCTTGTGGCCAGTAAACTAGCACATGGCTATGAATACCTAAAATAGCACAGCGAAGCCATACCCATTAACCGCTAATTGCATTTCAAGTGCTTCTGAAGCACCACAAATAGAACCACAGTGTAAACGAGTTGATTAAACAATTAGCTTACTGGTTTGTTCGCAGACAAGAGCGTATTGCCTTCGAAGACTAACCGGAGCGCTTCGCTGCATGCTTCACGTTTCAGTTCCGTCGTTATGTAAGTAAGCGCGTTTATGTGGCGCCAGCGCCATTTATATCCAGATCGTTAAAACTACTGTTTTAACAATTAGTGATATAGCTTGCTTACCTTACTGTACTTGGCTTCGTTAAAACCATAGTTTTAACGGATAGTTCCAGTGTATCTTACCTGGCTTCTGTACATCGTTAAATTAATCGTTTTATGAATGTGTTAATCGTACTTTTATAACAAACGTAGTGTAAACTTTTTAATGGCCCCTACTGTAGATGAAGGTTTCTGTTGATTTTGGGCATGCTCCGTAAATATACGTAGCTACAATGTGTTGCACATTACATAGAGTAATTTATTTTGCTAAGTTAACAGACATTCAGCATTTTTACAACTTCATTTAGCTACTTCAGCTACTAGGTAGCTACTTCATTTAGCATAATACACAAATAACCATGAGTAGTTTTGAACAAAGTGTGATTTCTACATGTGCATTACACAACTTTGTTATCCCAACAACTGAATGTAAAACCATACCATTGGTATAGGCGGGTCCTGTGTATGGACGCAGAACACTTACAGGGTTATTGGCATCAAGAGGAGTTAAAGCTGGATAAAGGAGAGTCGGCGAATCATTGAGATATGTGTCACCTGTGTACTGCCAAGCCCGTACAAATTCAGTTGCCAGGATGACGAATCCTGCAAGCTACAGGGCAAATTATTTTGGTCACCAACTCCATATAGACCAAAACAAAAAGAATTTTATGATACGGTGTACAGGTATTTCATTACTTGCAATAACTACACTGCACTGCAACACAGCACACACACAATAACTTATCAAGTAAACATTTTCATCCATATCAGTGGTATAGTTCATATTATTGTAGTTCTATATGTATTAAGTACCCATCTGCGATATTCTTTGAAGTTTCACTCTTAAGTATGTGAACATATTATGATTGTTTAGGCAAACCGTATGGCATGTGGGATCAGATTAGGGTTGACCATGGAAGGGAGTGGTACCTAATGTTATATATACAAGAACACCTGGCTGGATACCGAAGAAACCCTTCTGGACCACCTCATTTGCAAACATCCTCGACTCAAGTGAGATTTTTGTGATGCAATGAAAAACAGATACCTAGCATCTGCTGTAGCTATAAAAAATTGCTATAACAGATTACTGACATTTAACAACAGTTGTTGTAATTGGATACACAGGGTGAAAAAAACTCTCACCTGATATTCTATCATTAAGATCTAAGAATGAGGACATGCATATAATCACTGTTGCATTGTTTCATGTTAAGGTAGCATTGGCTTTGGTGTTAACTGACATGTCTTGTTGTAGAATCATGTGATAGAAAGGATATGGGTAGAGGTCAATGGAAGGGTCAACTACCCCATCAAAGCTACACTAATTGAAATGCAAGAAAATGGTGATTTCAACTTGGAAGATGAACATGTCAAATACTGCGTCTCGTGGTACACTATGCATGTTAGCCAAGTTGGGACAACAATGTTTGTGACAGCCTGGAATGAGCATCGCATATCAGGTATATTTCACAATGCCTGTCCATTATAAAATATTACTATTTCTGTAGGTGCAAACAAAAGAATCCTTAACGTGATGATGGCACAAAACAACCAGTCTAAACAGATAGATGAAGCTGATAGACTGTATGAAGCTAACGGAGGTCATCTAACTCTATTTAATGAGTTTAGACGAGACCAATTAACAGGAAATGAGCAATTGATAACTATTAGAATGGAAAGATTTTATGAGCAATGGCCAAGCTTTGACAATATTTTTCATGCAACAATGAATAGTAACAATACATTGTTTCGCGATGGGCTGTTAGGCCATGACAAATAAATTTTATGTTTCACGGATGAGGCGGGTCACAATTTCCGGTTTCCAAAAATAAATGTAAATCACGTGACCATTTCAACATGGCTGGCAAATGTTCTTTGTCGATAAACTCGTCCTTAAATGAGTGGTTGAGTGTTGTATTAAAGCGAGGCTTAGTAATTATTAAGAATAGAGTGATAGTACAATGTTCCTGCGAAGAAACGTTTGGAGCTCTTGTTAGAAAAGTCGCACCGGAATTAGAAGAGGAAAGATTTCTGCAGATGAAAAGTTTGTTGACGTCCACGAAGTAGCCATGGAGGCACCTATCAGTGTTTGTAAGTTATTTAATTGTAAACATTGCTGTATATACTTCGAAAGTGCTGATTCCACGTCAGCATATGATAAAATCATAAAATCAATATTATACATAAACTCTAATTCCGTTAGTTTATAAACTTGACAGGCACCATTCTTTTCTTTTTTTTTTTTCTTTTTCGACCTGCCGGGTCACCTTTGAGGGGAAAATAATCCATGAAACATAAGATTTGTTTGGTATGGCCTTATGCTTCATTGATATAAGTATGCAACTAACAGCACAGCTGTGAGAGAATTTTACATGCAATTTATAACCTGTTAATAATATATGTGATGTCTTATCTGCTAAAAAATGCATAATTTTTAAAGTAAAACAAATTAATGTCTGGCTATGTCCTGGTAACTAGCAAATATAATAGCTATTATAAATATAATTTCCCAACAGTTCCTCACGGTCTTCATGAGATGTGGTGGTGAGGTGTTGTGGATCCGAAAAGAAACAAAATCAATAGAATCCTGTGATCGAAAGAATCTGGGTAAGAGTTAATTCAAGGATCAACTATCCCATTAAAGCAGTGTTTATTGAAATGCAGGAAAATCAGGACTTCAATTTAGCAGATGAACACATTAAATTCTGTGTCTCCTGGTATAGTATACGTGTGAGCCAGGTAGGGACCACAATTTTTGTGATGGCCTGGAATGAGCATCACATATCAGGTGTACATGTGTTCTAATCAATATGCAATATATGTTGAGATACCTGTAATCATAACCTTGTATGTTCAGTGAGCTTTCTTGGTTTAAGTTTATTTTTGCTTTTTGTTGTCATACCATTGCTACATGCAATATTCTTTTTAAGCATCAATAATTTTGATTTGTTGTAAAATTTTAACATTGGTTCTGTACGTTCAAATAAAGGTATTCCAAACATACTAATGGCACAAAACCAATTGCAAGCCAAAGAAATCCTGCTCCCAGCAGTTACTGAAGCTGTTCGAAGTATTCCATGCTGTTGCACAGCAAAAATAGTGTTCCAATACTACATATTCTAACCCCGTCTTTATTCAGTATCGGAACAACTATTTTTAAAAACTCCCTATAACGAGAACCTTCCAAAGGGGATTCCTTGTAAATACAGAAGAAGAGCGATTGTCTGGGTGAGGATCCTTTTACAACAAATAATTGTAACTGCTTAGGCTACAATTATATATGGTACGCCATCTTGTTTTGTTTTATTATCGGTTACTGAGTGAAAAATTTTCTTAAAGATACACAAAGGTAGAAGCTATTAACATACAGTATACAATACGTTATATTTAAATATCCATAGTTAGTATCCAGTAGCAGCTCCGTTTACTTCTATAACTTTAGGTAATGCTTTTTTTAAGTGGTTGATATATTTTAAACATTTTGAAACAGTTAAACCGTCCCAGAATTCTTTGATTCCATCTATCAGTTCTCCTTTTGTTTTAGGTTTCTTCACACGTCGAATGTACTCCTTCAACTCATGCCAGAGATTTTCAATTGGATTGCAGTCTGGCGATTCGGCAGGTGTTCGCCACCAGGTGACTTTATGGTCCTTCAGGAACTTCTTAGTATCACTGGATGTGTGCTTTGGATCATTGTCGGCCATTAGACTATGTTCATCAGGATACACCTTTTCAAGGAAAGGAAGTAGTGTTTTGTCAAGTATCTCAATGTAGAGAGTGGCATCCATTATCCCTTCAAATATGCATATCCCGGTCTTGCTGATTCCAGCCCAGATGTGAACTTTTACAGGATGTTTAGCTCTGAAATAATAATGTACAAAGTTAAAAATTTATCAATATTATAATTATTATTAATTACCTTGGTTTTAGGCGAGGTGGTTCTGCTGTATTCCGGCAGCAAAAGCGCTTGTGGGTCTCCAATTGTACAGAGCACTCGTCTGTCCAGACGACATTGTCAAATGCATCACTCCTGTCTGCTGTGCCCACTCCAGATGTTTCAATTTGTTGGCTTCACGGATAAGTTGACAGTACGCACTACCCCTGAACGTCCATCCCAGAGCTGTGTGGCAGCAAAGAATAGTTCTCTTTGAAATGTTGTAGCCCATTCCTGCTAGCAATGCGTGTAACTAGAAAACATCCAAATGATGAAGGAGTCTTGGTGTTGTTTGTGAAGTGTGTGCAATGTGCAGTGCATTATGTATATATGTAGAATATATTATGTGCATTGTGTATGATGTAACAATAATACCACCCGTAATTAGGGTGGTGTCGATCATGCTGCTTAGTGCTGTATTTTACAGAAGACTTGCTCTCCTTGTTTCTCTTCGGAAGGAGTGGTGTCATATAGTTCTGTGATGTCAAAGGGTGCTGGTAACTCTGGGAATAATAATTTTAAAAATCTAAATAATAATTGCACACTCTCAAACAGAGTTACCTTATCTCTTAGCACCGACTAAACCATGTCCAACTGCTGTTCACATGGAACCTTTCTCCACTTCAGTCTTCAAAGCTCTCATTTGAATATTGCTACTACCACCAAGATCTGCACCTTGACACAGGCTCACGCCAAGGACTGCATTACCACCACCGCACCCTCCTACTTGTCGGGGCAAGTGTGAGGCCCCGACGGCAGAGTATGGGTGTGACGCTTGTTTCACTCAAGCGATAGCTGGAAGAAATGCACTGCAATGTGCATGCCAATCCACTTGAAACTGTGTTGAAGACTTGCTGTAATTGAGATACAATCCAGCAAAATAATCCCAAATGGTGAGCAGCAATATTAAGTAATGGCTGGTCATCCCTACACAGTGCAACAAATTCACCTAGATTTTTACTATCTGCGGCTGAAAACTCTGGACAAAGATCTCTTTATTTCTTTAACCAGTATGGCTGGTTCTTTTTTCTTCAGATTCTTTGCCAAGTTAATATGTTTAGGTATTGGTATCTGCTGCTTGTACATTACTCAGTTTGCTCTGCCTTCTTCCTTGAGCAGTTCGCACTAGATTTGGATTGTTCCCTCATCACGCAGCTATCTTCTTGCTCAAGCTCGACTAGCTTTTGTTGTCTTGTATCACAACTCTTACTTCCACTCTTTCCCTCTCCTTTGTATGTCATACTTCTTCACGTGTAAACGCACGCCCTTGTGTCTGAATGACACATGTGGTTAAAAACAAACATTTACCACATTGGAAAAGACTACATTTAACTTTATGCAATCAATTTTACAGGTCTATACGACGTTTGACACTCTACTCTCCACTATTTTTAACTCTTGATTATAGGTTATGTACCTTCCATATAGAAACTATCATCCAGCCAGCTCAGTGGCTATCTGGAAACTTGTCTTCTACTCATTAGCAAGCTATTACCAAACATCCTGGCCATAGTTAGAATACAAGTGAGAATTGCCTGGAACCGGACTATGAAGTGGCAAAACGTCACTCAGTTGTCATAAGGTGTCAACCCAGGTGAGCGTGTGAGCGCCACAATAACTTAAAAGTTTTCACGCGCCGCAGTTTGGAAATTTAAAACTAATGCAAACCTGATGTCAGAGGTGTTCTTGAATCTGATACATTTCATTATTTGCCACACCATAGCTTTATTAATCATCTCAACTGAGAGTTTTGGTCAGTTTCTTCAGTAGTCGTGGCAGCCGATAAGCGTATAAGTAAGTCCGTGCAGAGTTGGTGGTTAAGATTTATTTGCATACACGTGTAATTGTAGCTAGCCATGGCTGATGACCTCACCGATCACCACTACAAATCTGCATTCTGCCACTTATCAACATGTTTGTGTGAGTCCTTGTAGTCTTTGTAAGGGCTATTGTGTTAAACTAGGTTCGGTTAATGTGCTTGTAGCGTCCAGTGCTCTAATAACCAGCCAAATGTTTCTGGTCATGTTAGGCCCATTCAACATGATTAGTTGCTTCATGGACGACAATCTCAAGAGTATAGATTCGGTAGGTCAGCATATAAATAAAATGTTAACAGAAATCAGGACAACAGGAGTACAAAAATAACAAAGTGCAACAACACGGGGCATGGTGTTGACAAAACACTTAGCAGTCATGGTATATTTCTGAGCTAGATATTTGCAGGCCATACAAAAGTTAAACAAAGCTCTTACTCAGAATTTTTAGTGGTAATGTAGCTTCAATTTCTATTCATTTCAATTTTTAAATCTATGAGATCGTGAGCTGTTAAACAACTAATCAAGTTTGACATGGTATTGCTGCATATTGACAGGTTAATTAATTATTGTCTGGACATTGTGGCCAGATAACTTAAAATGTGGAAAGCAGCCATACAAAGGCAGTAATATTCAATTAAAGTGTTATATCACCTTTGAAGTTTTCCAGATCATCAGCCCTACTTGCTAATCCACCAGGACATAGTCACTCACGACTGTTGAAACATTTCCAAACACTGAAGATGTCAATCTCTCTGCAGTGATTAACATCATTGTTAAATGGTAGGTTTAACTACTGATGTATTTGAAACACAGCAAACATGATACAAGTACAACCAGCACTGGTGAAAGATCTTTATTTCAATGGCATACCACAACCAAGACGAAAGTTATCACAGGTATGCATGTTTTATACTTCTTGTAAACAGGGTTAGGGGTACAGATGAAACCCAGAATGGAATGGAATCAATCGGGGCTCGTGCCAAGCTTTAAATCATTTTAAACAGATTGTGCACTGTTTCCAACTGTCACACAAATAACTGGAATTGTGCTAGAATTAGTTTGTTTCTGTTTATAAGCATGCTAGTAATCATTCGCTTGAAAGTTCTATTAAATGCCCACCGCATGGCAAGTTGTGTTAATAAAATCCATCCAGTTTAATCCTGATGTAGAAGTACTTCCTTACCATTCTGAAAGGTAAAAACTACTGTAGTATTTTCATGGTACAGTGGTATTTAAGCCTTTTTAGTACAAGTGTCGCTGGATTTTTGAAGCGACTATAATTCTACCATTATTGGCAGCGATTTACGAGAGCTAGCAAACTGCAGTGTGTTATATTAACAGTGCTTACAAAAAAATAGTTTAGTAACTTTAGCAGCTTAGCTATATGATCGTTGTTCAGCTAAGACGATTGTACAACACATTCTTGCAGTGGGCATTAAATAGAACCATTGAGCATATGACTTCTAGCATGTCTATAGCAGAAACAAACTACAATTCTAGTTATTGTGTGAAAGTTGGAAACGGTGCCAGGGGCGTAGCCAGGATTTTTTGAAGGGGGGTTCCAGCACCAGCATTGAGTTACTAGAAGCAGGGGTCTGGGGGCACAGCCCCCAGCCACTGAGAGACTTTCAATATTTTAATAAATCAAAACTCAGTATATTGCTATATTTTATGCAAAAAGTACATTAATTATGATGCATTAAGTGCCCCTGGGATGAAGGTAGTACTAGATAAAGTCACCTAGTGGAAACAGACCTCATAACACATAGACACATATAGTAATCTGTAAGTAATCTGTAAGTGATGGTTATATCTCACTGTGGTATAGGAGCCATGAATCCACTGATACAAATGACAATCAAAACAATATAACTATACACATATGCATAGCATGAATTCATTTTGCATAACACAAGTGATAAATTACTTAGAGCTCTATATCTTTAAACACTGCACACCAAAGCTATAGCAGTATAAGGTCATGCTAAGTTTTGCATTTAATGTTTGAATGTCTGAAAAACTTCATAATATGGACATGGATATTTACATGCATGTTCTATTAGAGTATACCTGACTGCTCTATTAGAGTATATACCTGACTGCTCTATTAGAGTATGTCGATCTTTTTAACAAGTTTTGAAGAGGGCTCATGTTACCTCTGTAAATCCTTCCCTGAGAGATGAATGTAAGTTTTATCAATTGTTGTGCTGTGCCATTACACTATATTGCTCACTCATTTTGTCCTGCCACACTAAATGGTGTGTTAGGATCCTGCTTGCAGAAGTCTAAATTTTACAGGGGGGATTCCTGAACCCCCCGGAACCCCCCCCCCCCCCCCCCCCGTCCCTACGCCCCTGAGTGTGCAATCTGTTTAAAATGATTTTTAAACTTGGTGCGTGTCCTGATTGGTTCCATTCCATGCTTTCATCAGTACCCCAGGATTAGTTTCCATGGCTACTTTATATGATATGCTGTTCAAAATGCCACTGAAGGTCACTCAGACCTCTCAACTCTCACAATTTGGTCGTGAGACACACGATTTCAGCCTTCATATCACAACCGCTTGCTGATCTTATGATTTCTCACGATTTTCAATAAAATTTTCTAAGGCATGCTAAATCTCCTTGATTAAAGCTCCAAAACATCTTGTAGCAGGTATCACGTGGTCAGTTAATTAGATAGTGGGGCGCCTCTATTTTGAGCTGGAAATTTTGGTGGTTTCCCGTATTTTTGAATGAGTCACGAGTCACTTCGCTGTCAAACTCAATGAACTGAGCCCTATTTGAAGGTGAAATCCTTTGAGAAAAGACTCGGCACACATGAAAAGCGAAGTATTAGGTGAAATCCTAACAAATGTTTATTGCTTAATTTCAGTTGTTGTGAGGTGTACTTGTGCGGAAAATCTGTGCTGAACACTGAATCCACATCTGGATACTGATTACTCAAGAAATGGGAGGTGACTTCAGGCGATGAATCACTGGTGAACCGGTACATCAGCTGAGTTGAAAGACTTGCTTGAGTGTTCCAATAATGAATCCCATGGAGATGATTATTATTACCATCTCTTGTTGTATTTCCCATGGCCGTAAGGAGACACAAGACCTGCTTGGAGAGCATGCAACTGCTCAGGAAGCATTGTTAGCAAAGAGGGACCAACTTCAGTTCCTTAACTCAGAGCACAATGCATTTGCTGAAGAAGTACAACAAACCATACAACAGTTGTCTGAAATGCAGAACACTTACGGTGACAATGTATATGCGCCTGTTGCTCCAAAAGCAGCGCAGCATACTTTAGAAGTAGAAGCTGAAACTGCAGGGTTTGACCCAATTATGATGCAGATGAGAATGTTGAGCAAGCTGCATTGGTTGAATCCAATGAGTATCTGCTCAGGAACATAGTGATATTCAGGCTGCCCTCTTTGATGATAGAGATAACAACATACTCTCTAGGTTAAGAATGACAGATCGTGAGTATCAAGAGGCACAGTACAATCGTGCTCGCCACCAATACTTCATGAGAGAGAGACACTCCCGGAGCCACTTCACCTGTTCATTGCAGGTGGAGCTGGCACTGGTAAGAGCCATGTCATTAGTGTAATCAAGGAACGCATTGAACGAGCATACACAGGGTCTCAAAATGCCTGCATGTTGATGGACCCAACAGGTGTGTCATCATTTAATAATAGGGGCGTCGACCGCCCACCGTGCACTATGCCTCCCTGTAGAACACAACAATTCTACAAGGTATACCAAACTCAGAGCTGAAAAGTTGCATGAGTTGAGGCTATTATGGAAAGATGTTCATACTGTTGTCATAGACGAAATTAGTATGGTGTCATGTGAGACCTTTATGTTCATCCATAAAAGGCTAACAGAAATTAAGAGGACCGATGACACCGAGATTCACTTTGGTGGATTAAACATAATAGCTGTTGACGATTTCTATCAACTTCCACCTGTTCGTGATCGCTTTATATTTCAAAATGGCAAGGGCTACACACAAGGATCAACACACTTGTGGAGAGAACTGTTCACAGTGATTGAGTTAACTACGAACATGCATCAAAGAAATGACACATGTCACAGCAAAAATAGTGTTCCAATACTACCTATTCTAACCCCGTCTTTATTCAGTATTGGAACAACTATTTCAAAAAAGTCCCTATAACGAGACAAAACGAACCTCAAATCTATAAATGACTCTAATCACTATTTGGGGCTGTGGTCTGTTTTTGTTTGAGCCAAGGTAGAATTTTTGGACTATTAGTTCCAACACCTAAACATAAACGGAATAAATACACTCAGTATTTGTGTATGAAATATGCTGTGTGTTACTCAGACATATTGAACAGAATAAGGACGGGGAATCAAACAAATGAAGATAAAGCAAGGCTACATACAAGGTTAACATCTGGAATCCCTGATCCTGTTCAACTTAATGACCCTAAATTTCATTCTGCTCTCTACTTGCTTCCAAGGAAAGAACAGGTAGAAGAGTACAATATGCAGTGTCTATTAGAATTATCCAGAACCAACCCAGTGTATGAGTTTAAAGCAGAACATTGTATCCTAGAATCCCGTCACGGTGTAACATCACGAACTGTCCCTGAACATCTCATTCCCACAGATGATAATAGTTGAAACTTCGTGTGCCAAAAGGAGCTGTAGTTATGGTCCAAAAAAAGGGGTGGAATGATGCACCATTGACCAAAGTATGGATCACAAAGATATTAGCCAAATATACCCAGAAAAAAACATGCTTTGCTTGTCTGGGATACCTTTTCAGGTCACATGACTGATGATGTATCAGCACTACTTTCAAGAAGCAATGTGACATCAGCAGCTATTCCAGGTGGCTGTACCAGCAAGATTCAACCACTGGATGTTTGTCTAAACAAGCCATTCAAAGGCTTGCTTAGAAATAAGTGGATGGATTATATGCAACAAGCAGTGTCTGAAGATGAAACAAGTCAGATAAAGCCTGCAACCAAGCAACAAGTGGTAGATTGGGTTGTAAAGTCTTTCCTAGTGTGTGGGATCTCAAATGCTTTAGATGGGACGCAAACCAATTTGATCCGCTGTAGCAAAGAACTTCCAGATATGCATATTGCTTATGGAGTCACAGTTGATGATGATGATGGTGCTTCAGAGAGTGACGATCCTTTCAACAATAGTGAGCATAGTGACATAGCGTCAAACACTGACGATCCTTTCAATAGTTCATCGGAAGATGACAACACTGAATAACTGTCTGATCTTCTACTGCCAAGTATCTCCGTAACTTAAATTCTATTTTACACGTAGTCTAGTCTAAACAATGGTTTTTACCTCCACTAATTATTAAAAAACATCACAATTATAGTTATGTATTTGTGTTTTCAATTATTATGGAAGGTCACATGCGACCACCAATATACACACAATATTATAGAACAGTAACAGTTGGTAGATCGAGTTTTTTTTTATTGAGCCAATTAGTCTCTAATTCTCTGTCGAAATTCGGCGACACGAATTTTTTTTTTTAATATGCCGAATATTTAGAGAATCTATGGTATGACATACTGTATTGAATTTTGACTATATATAATAGCTGGCTAGCTCATGACATGCATGCAACATATAGCTACATATAGTATACACTTGTGCATTTATGGTAACAAACAATCCGTACTCCATAGCTCTAAGTAATGTATTGGAATTTTTCACACTGGGTTTTACTACCCGATAATCTCATCAAACATTTATTTTATTTTAATTAGACTTGCTGCAAGTCATGTTCTTCATTTCATTGATCGGCTTGTTGCCAGTATGTAGCAAGCAAACACCGGTAAAATTAAAATGTTTCAGACTGATCCCAGTAGTTTCTTTACTCACCCACTGACACACAGAGAGCCAACCATCAATCCCATCACAAAAAAATGACCATATTAAACCAGTCACATAGAGCACTGTACAAGGTCAAGCCAGCAACCATACTCCAATTACATCATGCTTTGGACAGCCTGCTGCCTAGCCTTCTTCGGTTTATTGAGTTTACAATTCCAGCCCAAAACATGATTACGATCCAGGACAGATCAACATCACTGGAAGCGAAAAGGGAGAAGTACTTGCCATGAAGAAGTTTTGCAGTTGAAGTATCAATCAACAAACTTAGTTGCCTCTCACAAATGGTTTGCTTGGGACAATGTTAGCATTTACTGATAAGGATGAAGAGAATTTTTTAGTTCTTTATTGAATGGAGATACAGGTGGTCCAATTAACAGTGGTGATGTTGTCAAGGGCTGCAGTAAATACAAACAACTGAAAATGCTTTAGCTACCTATAGTATGTTCACGTTGAGCTAAATCCTCAAAAACACTTAATACTGGAATAATCTTCATTGAAAGTCCTTGCAGTAGTATAGAAGAATTGGAATACAAACCACTGAGTTATGATTCGAAAGCCAACTCCGTGTAGCAAATACGAGATCGAGATACTCTAATAGAACAGTCACCCTAATAGAGCATTCAGCTAATTTATTTACTCCATTATAGAATTACAGGTTATTCTGTAGGGAGTTCAGCTGCAAACAGTTAATCTTATAGACAGTTCAGCAAGAAGCAAGTCACCCTATAGAGAGTTCAGCTACAAATATATTGCTGTAGTGATTCAGAACATTACAAGTCACACTGAAGAGAGTTCAGCTATAAACAAGTCATGCACCCTGTAGAGAGTTTGGCTACACTCTCTAGAGAATTGAGCTACAAACAAGTCACTGTGGAGAAAGTTCAGCTACAAAGAAACTACCCTGTAAAGAGTTCATCTATATAAACAAGTTACCCTATAGAGATCACCTGCAAACAAGTAACCCTGAAGAGAGTTCAGCTACAGACAAGTCATTTTATAGTTTATACAGTGTTCAGCTACAAGTAAGTCACTCTGTAGAGAATTCAGCTACCACCAAGTCACTCTGTAAAGAATTTTGCTACAAACAAGTCACCGTGTAGAGAGTTCAGCAACCACAATACTACTCTGTAAATAGTTCAGCTATACAAACAAGTTACTCTGTAGAGAGATCAGCTAGAAACAAGAGAGAGTTCAGCTAGAAGAAGTCACCCTGTAGAGAATCCAGCTGCAAAGAAACCCTGTAGAGAGATCAACTACAAACAAATCATCCTGCAGAGCATTCAGCTATAAACAAATCACCCTGTAGAAAGTTCAGGTACAAACAAATCACCCTATATACAGTTCAGCTACAAAAAAATCACTCTGGAGAGAGTTCAGCTACAAAGAAGTTATGCTACAGTGAGATAAGTTTGAAACAAGAGATTTCAGCTGAGAGTTCAACTATGAACAGATCATCCTGTAGATAGTTCAGCTAGATACAAGTCACCCTATAGAGAGATCAGCTAGAGGAAGTCACCTTGTGGAGAGATCAGCTAGAAAAAAGTTGCCTTGTAGAAAGTTCAGTAACAAAAAACCATCCTGTAGAGAGTTTAGCTACAAACAAATCACCCTGTAGAGGGATCAGCTAGAAACAAGTCACCTTGTAGAGAGTTCAGGTACAAAGAAACCACCATGTAGACAGTTCAGCTGCAAACATATCGCCTGTAGAGAGTTCACACAGCTAGAAACAAAACACCCTGTAGAGAGATCAGCTAGAAGAGGTCACCTTGTAGAGAGTTCAGCTACAAAGAAACCATCATTTAGAGAGTTTAGCTGCAAACAAATCACCCTGTAGAGAGTTCAGCTACAAAAAGATCACCCTGTTGAGAGATCAGCTAGAAGAGGTCACCTTGTAGAGAGTTCAGCTACAAAGAAACCATCATGTAGAGAGTTCAGCTGCAAACAAATCACCCTGTAGAACGTTCAGCTACAAAAAGATTACCCTGTAGAGAGATCAGCTAGAAGAAGTCACCTTGTATAGAGTTCAGCTACAAAGAAACCATCATGTAGACTCTGAGAGTTAAGCTGCAAACAAATCACTCTGTAGAGAGAGCTAGAAGAAGTCACCTTGTAGAGAGTTCAGCTACAAAGAAACCATCGTGTAGAGAGTTCAGCTACAACGAAACCACCATGTAGAGAGTTTAGCTGCAAACAAATAAGCTGTAGAGAGTTCAGCTACAACGAAACCACCATGTAGAGAGTTTAGCTGCAAACAAATAAGCTGTAGAGAGTTCAACTAGAAACAAATCACCGTGTAGAGAGATCAGCTAGAAGAGGTCACCTTGTAGAGAGTTCAGCTACCAAGAAACCGCCATTTAGAGAGTTCAGCCTCAAGCAAATCACCGTGTAGAGAATGCAACTACAAACAAATTGCCCTGTAGAGGGATCAGCTAGAAGAAGTTACCTTGTAGAGAGTTCAGCTACAAAAAAACCGCCATGTAGAGAGTTCAGCCTCAAACAAATCACCGTGTAGAGAATTCAACTACAAACAAATCGCCCTGTAGAAGGATCAGCTAGAAGAGGTCACCTTGTAGAGAGTTCAGCTACAAAGAAACCATCATGTAGAGAGTTCAGCTACAAAGAAATCACCTTGTAGAGAGTTCAGCTAGAAGAAGTCACCTTGTAAAGAGTTCAGCTACAAAGAAAACACTATGTAGAGAGTTTAACTGCAACAAATCACCAGTAGAGAGTTCAGCTAGAAGAGGTCATCTTGTAGTGAGTTCAGCTACAAAGAAACCATCATGTAGACTCTGAGAGTTAAGCTGCAAACAAATCACATTAGAGAGTTCATCTAGAAACAAATCACCCTGTAGATAGATTAGCTAGAAGAGGTCACCTTATAGATAGTTCAGCTACATTTCAAGTTACCCAGTAGAGAGATCAGCTGCAAAATGATATCCTGTGGGGAATAATGGGCATGTATAAATATATGTATATAATTTGTATAATTACTAATAAAATCAAAAATAATTGAAGTATTAAAAATCGTCTTTAAGTTCTTTTCTTTTTCCTGTGGTAAAGAAAAAATCACATGGGTTAAAAAAAACCCAGTATACAAATACAAAAAGAAGTGATATCTAATCAAAAACAGCCAAGCTGTAAAAAAAGGTGCGGCCCCCAAAAAGGCCATAGTGAAAAAAGATGTGAAATCCAAGGTGGCGGCCAAGAAATAGCTGTGATGGTAGGTTAATGGTAAAAATTTTAATAACGACAATTCAGGTGAATTTTGTGCCGCTTGGTCTTGGCACCAAATTCACCTGAATTGTCGTTATTAAAATTTTTACCATTAACCTACCATCACAGCTATTTCTTGGCCGCCACCTTGGATTTCACTTCTTTTTTCACTATGGCCTTTTTGGGGGGCCGCACCTTTTTTTTACAGCTTGGCTGTTTTTGATTAGATATATATATACCTGCCACAAAGTTATGTTTCAGCAAGTTCTTCATTAAAATTAAAAGTCCACGCAATGCATTTTTTTTACTCTAGTAGTGTGGTAATATCACTACCAACCTCCACAGTAATGGGGGCATTTCTTCCAGTAACCAATTCAATCTTTGGTCCACCAATGGATTGCCAAGCAAAGGTTGACTCATGCAGAGGAACAAGTTCCCTCTTGTTGTTAATGTGCATGTTTTGGTTTAGGATCGACATACAGCCAGTACTTGCGGTTTCATCGTGCATGACTGGTTGTCTTCCAACACACACAACCCCTTGTTTCACCTTTCCCTCTGTGTTGAACGGAAAACCTTTTACTAAGTAATTATGAAATTCTGTCAATTCTCTTTCAGTGAACGCACAAGTAAATTCTCCACTTTTAATGTACTATGTATTTCACTAAGGAACCTTTGCTTAAACAAAAGTCTTTCAGCAATGTAGTTGCAAAGTCTGTATCACGGAAAATGTAGTCTTTCAATGTTAAACTCATCTTTCTTGCCCATCATTCTTCTCACCCATACGAAGTACCCAGTGTTAGCACCAGCTTCTACAAACGTATCAAGCTTGATGGTAAAGTTTGTACATCTCTTTTGCAGTAAATGATCCAAACGTACAGGATTCCATATCTACTTTAAGCAACTGCAAGACCAGACAATTCACTAGTGGCTAATCATGTATGTACATAGATAGTACGCACTGTTTCTCAGGCTGTTCCTCTGACGCCGTGCTAAAAGAAGCATTAGTCAGGTCATCTGCATCAACATTTGCTACCTCAATCTCATCCATTTCAAGTGCCCCACTTGACAATTCATAAGCTACACTGAGTAGATACCACACCATATTTATTATAATGGAAGTATATCACATGATCTTACACAACAATGAGCAGGAAGTAGGACATGCATGATCGTAATCGTACTATTTAGCTGGCCAGGGAGTTGACTCAGCTAATGATAATTTTCAGCGGAGCCCTACTCAGAAGATTAACACACAAAGCTTCTTTTGGTAGTAACTATTTTTGACATGCCCTTTATGTGTTAATCTTCTGAGTTGATTAGCTACTCAGAAGATTAACACACAAAGCTTCTTTTGGCTAACTATTTTTGACATGCCCTTTATGTGTTAATCTTCTGAGTTGATTAGCTATTCACCAGTTTAAAGTTGTAGACAGGTTGGTAGAGGATAGGGCTCCGCTGAAAATCATCATAAGCTGAGTCAACTCCCTGGTAGTGTTGCACCGATATGGAATTTTAGCCGATATTCCGATAACCGATTTATAAGAATGCATTGATGCCGATATCACTAGCCGATCCGATATGATACATAAATAATAAAGAAACACTTTAATAACTTTTCATAAACATTACAAACTCACAAACAATATGTGTTGTTACAGTTACTCTGGTAGAAAGGTATTAGACTGATTCTCTGATAGTTCTTTACACAATGTAAACTACAGGGTAAGTTGTTTGTAAGTAGTACCAACTAGAACAAAGTTGTTTTTTATGAACAATAGCTCCTCTGATAATTCTGGCATAATCCTGTTTCGTTTTTCATCATGTAGGTCTCCTGCAGCAGAGAACAGTCGCTCAGATGGCACTGAAGTGGCAGGTGCAGACAGGAATTGTCGGGCTAGTTTTGAAAGAATTGGAAATTCTTGACAATGCTGTGACCACCACATAAAAGGGTTACCTGTATTGAAATCTATTAAAGGCACACTTAAGTACCTATCAACTTCACTAATAGATGTGGGCAGGTCTTCACTGCTATCAGCAACAATTTCAGAAAATACATCTAACAGAATGCTACTTTTTAGTGGGCAAACTCTCTTAGGCCTTGTTGGTCCCTCCATTTCAGTGTTACCTTGCAAACCAGTGTCAAGCTTGGACATTTCTTCCAATAAAATTTCTTTAATTGTTGCTTTAACAATATTGCTTGAAAAGAATTTGTCCTTAAACCTAGGGTCAAGGAAAGTAGCAAGAGATAACTTCTTATTTTCTTCAATTCTGTTAAAACGTAGTTTAAGCGAATGAAGCAGTTTTCTTTTCATAGTGCGAATGCCACTGTCATCAGTGTTTTTTTCAAGTGCTCTGGTAAGTATACGTATGTACGGTATGACGATGGAAATAGCTGCAAGGTCTGCAGATATAGACCTAGTGATCTCTTCCACAGGAGATAAAATTTCAATAACTCTTTTCATTACATCCAACTGGTGAGATGAAAGCTGTTGAACACCGCTATTTTCAGCAGCATATGCTGCTAACGCCATCTTTTGCTCTTGGACTGATGTCAACATGTAACATGTGGAATTCCATCTTGTTTGGACATTCTGCTTCAATTTATGTTGTGGAATATTCAGGCTTTCTTGAATTCTTTTCAAGTTGTGAGAAGCAACAGACGAGCGGTGAAAATTCCCAACTATACTCTTGCATATTGCAATGATATCTTTCACTATTTTCTGAGATAGTAAGCCATCATTGATTGCTAACTGAAGAGAATGGGCAAAACACCCAAAATGTGGTAGAGAAGCATCACGCATGGCCTTAGCCATATTACTGGCGTTGTCAGTGATCACTAAATGCACCCTCTGCAATGCTATTTCCCATTTTTCCAGCATGCTGAGTACCTGAGCAGCGATGTACTCTCCAGTGTGGGCTTCAGTAAGGCATTGGGCATTCAAAACAGCAGAAACTCGCTTGAACTGGCTATCAATCCAATGAGCTGTAAGGCTAAGCAATGCCGTATCATTCACACTTGAACTCCACGCATCCATCGTAAAGCTCAAGTAACTTTCATCATCACAACTGTTGATCAGCCTCACAACTTCCTCTTTCATTCTAGAGTATATTTTTGGAATAATCGTTTCAGTAAAATATTTCCTACTGGGGCACTGGTAGCGTGGTTCTAGCAACTTCAAGACTTGCCTGAATCCCACATCTTCTACCATTGAAATTGGTTGGCAGTCAATCGCTACCATCTCACCTATTTTTCGGTGTACTCGTTGTGCCCTCTGGTCGTTGATATCCCAGCCCTTACTTCGGTCTTGCACTTCGCTTAAAGAAAGTTGTCATTGTAGTTCCCGTTTTCTTGTTTCCATTGGCTGCTTTGGCTCCTTTTCCGTTGTCCTTTCCAGATATTTTGAGTGGATTTCCGGGTGTCTTTTTACTAAATGGTTTACAAGGTTAGTAGTAGTATAAGACTTCGTCGTAGAGCCACCTCTGGGAACTTTCGCTTCACACTCATCACAAATAGCAAACTTGCTGTCCTCATCAACAGTAAAGAATTCCCAAATAACTGATGTTTTTCTTCCCAAATCACGGCTAGGGTTTACTGCATTGCCATTTTCGAGCATTAACAATAGACAATTAATCGGTTGCGGCGCTTGCATAAATCACGTGTAATTATATCGTATCGGCTAGTGTTGTGTCTTTTGATCCATTACCGATACCGATAAGTATAATTTAAGCCGATATATGGTTTAACCGATAGCCGATCCGATTATCGGTGCAACACTACTCCCTGGCTAGCTAAATGTACAATTACGATTATAATTATACAGTAGCTTGCAAATAAGCGGTGCATGCATGTCCTACTTCCTGCTAATTGTTGTGTAAGATATACTTCCGTTATAACAAATGTGGTGTGGCATCTACTCAGTGTAGCTGATGAATTAATTATAAGTCATGTCCTATGCAGTATTGCCGAATTACTTTGTCCCGACGATCTCATAGTGACTATATCAAGACACATGGTAGTGTGTCGTGCGGCCCAAGAAGCTGGCGTACCACACCGTGAGTGCTCTTAAACCTTCTTGCAGCAAACAGATACACCAAAGGAAGGCAGTACTACTTCTAGTAGTGAACAAGTTGATGTTTACAATAGCAGTGATGATGTTGTTTACAACGGTGAAGAGGAGGAAGCTAAGTTGCAAGGTAACCAGACCATCAAAGTCAATACAGGATCAAGCAGGTAACATACCAAGCATTGTATAGAGGGTAATTGAGAAACAGTGAAAATGGCAGAAATGCCGAAATTGAAATGGTCAAATGTTTATATATAACCTCACCTAGTAGTCACCATTGAAAGACCACCTTGTCACTAAACCACCTCTTTACAAAGACCAGACCCAAAGAGCTAAATAATGACCTCATTAATAAGATCACTCCTTTACCAAGATTAAATTGCAATGGCTTGTCTTCAAGCAATTTTGCTACAGTACAATTCGTGTATATAATTTTTCAGAATTTGTCTAACATGACTGGCTCACATATACACTCTTTCATTCTTATATTCAGGCACACAGTAGGTATCCCTAATTTACAGGAATGATTACACAGGACAATCAACTAATCACAAGTACATAACTAAGTTTATTTCCACTGCCTTTACCTTAACAAAATATAATTGTATGGTATATTATCTACACTGTAAACACAATAGATGGAAACACACAATGACCAAGTGCATTAACCTCTTACATAAACAAAGCAGAATGATACAAAGGGGTTGGAACACTTGCTTCACAGGGCTTGCACCTTTCTACCCTAATAGAGCAGTAATGTACTCTGACATTTTTAAACAACCTTATCTTTTATTGCAGTACATAGGGATCAAAACAAGTATTACAATAATGAAGGCCTTATGTATTGATGTTATAGCAGTAGCAGTATAGCAGTAGTAGTAAGGTTCAACGTACCGCCAATTAGAGGTGTACCGATAATTGGATCGGCTAAAATATCGGCCATCGATATGGCATTTTTTACCAATATCGGTATCGGTACAGAACAGTAGGAGGACCGATATCGCTACTGATATTTAGACAGTAGCAAACGCTACGAGAAGCCATATAAATACACGCGATTGTAGTGTTTGTTGCTGAAAAGCTTATCACGGTCTTAACAAATGAAGCAGCTATAGAGTACCTTGCAATAAAAGAAGGGTCACAGGATAACCAAGGAAACTTGCTGTACCAGCTTTCTCACAAGCCATTAGAATGCAGAGTAATGCAGAAATATCCGTTTAAGGCTTCATGGGAGTATACATAAAAATGTTTGTGGGTGCCTAATTGTCTGGATTGCACAATAGAAACCCAAGCTGTATACCATCACAGGCAGAGTATGGCATGCACATGTTGTATAGTAGGTAAATGTACACTTTTAACTATAATGCAAATATCGGATCGGCTATTGGTTATCGGCTTCTGGTGGCATCAATATTGGATATCGGTACATGCCAAAAACTCATATCGGTACACCTCTACCGCCAATATTGTCATGCAAAAACGAGTTTTGCTTTATATTTAGGGTTAAAAGGAAAGAGGGAGACAATTGTGTCATACCTGTTGAAGTCTGCACATAACAACATTCAATGGATACTTCACTTTTCAGATGATAATTAATAAAGTTGGGGAACGGCACCATTTCTTTTGGTATGCATAGATTGTAGAGGTGCTTCCGGAAAAGTTATTGATTTGAAATCCTGTGTAATGGGTTGAACATAGCTGACAACTAAGTGTAATGGATACTTCACTTTTCAGACAATAACTGATATAGCTGGGGAGCAAGGTGCCATTTCAGATGCGGTATGTGTGGGTTCACCAGTCATAAGATAGACACTGCATTACATTTTTGAAGGTTTTTAGAGAGGAAACTTTAAGGTTAACAGGGCTACATTCAGCATTTGGGACCCCTGCTACCAGGGCTTCTATACGTGATGAAGCTCCACATTATTATCTAAAGTTTCCTCTCTAAAAACCTTCAAAATGTGATGCAGTGTCTATGTTATGACTGGTGAACCCACACATACCGCATCTGAAATGGCGCCTCGCTCCCCAGCTATATCAATTATCATCTGAAAAGTGAAGTTCCATTACACTTGGTTGTCAGCTATGTTCAACCCATTACACAGCATTTCAAATAGTGTTGTTCCAGTACTGAGTACTGGAACTAAAAGTAATTCCAGTACCAGCAATTTTATTTTAGTTCCAGTTCTTCTGGAACAATAATTTTACTTTCCTCAATACTGGAACTAGAACAATAATTAATTTTCCTAAATACTGGAACTAGAACTGGAACTAAAATGAAGTACTGGAACTAATACTGGCACTGAAATTGGTCATAATCATTTAGTTGTTATCAATAAAAATAGCAAATACGATGCTCATTACACGACTACAGTTAGTGTGCTGATAAAAGCAAGAACTGATAAGTATTCAATGATGCAAAAGGTTATATATCTAGAAACACTGGGCTGAACTGGAGGACTGGACAACTGGACTCTTGCCTTATATAAATATTCAGGCTTGGAGAAACCATTACCATTTTTAGAGTTAATTCTTTCTTGTTTCTGAGGATAATTTTGGCTTTTAACTTCCATGCTTTTGAGATATTGAACTTAGCTAGCTATACTGCTATAAAAGAAATGATATTTCTACACATGTATAGAATATGCAAATAAATTAACCTATCAACTTTTCCCACCTACATTACTTGTTCATTTTTCTAGGGTTGTTTACAAATAACAACTTGTGTTAATGTTTTGAGCAGGAATTGAAACACGTACAGAATAGAACTAGAACTGGAACTGTAATTCTAAAAGCTATAGTTCCAGAACTGGAACTGGAACTATAATTCTAAAGGTCATGGTTCCAGAACTGGAACTGTAATTCTAACAGTTATAGTTCTAGACTGGAACTGGAACTGTAATTCCAAAGGTTTATGATTCTAGAACTGGAACTGAAATAACAAGCTGATATATCTTCGCAGTATTAGAAGCTATGGGTAGTGACATCATTATTTCCGTTTATTTTAAAATAATGATTCTCCGTGAACTATAATGTATTATAATGGTACTTGACGGCACAATACTCGCGCGTTGTTAATAAGTCAGGTTTCTTCTAGAGGAATACTGTCTTCCTCAATCAGGACATCATAAAGCCAGTCAATCGAAGGATTGTTCCAATGAAGCTGAAATTCAAAAGCAAAAAATTCACCAGTTGCAGCAGAAGACATATGCTATCTCTAGGAATGCAAAAAGCGTCAAGATCGTAGAGATGTTATAATCCAGCAACAAAAAGCAAATAGGATGTGTAATGGTATATTCAATTACTTGCTAACGAATTAACTCAAGATGAGAATGAAAGTTGATGACTATTTTCTTAAGTTGTAATTTTGTCTTATATCCCTAATTCTGCTCACAAAGCAGCTCATCAACACTATGACACCAGCGTTTTCAGCGTCAACCATGAAGGAGTGAGTAAAATGAGTCTAATTTGTGATACATTCTCACTCTTTAATAATTAGTTGATAAAAGTATAGATACTGAGCTATCATACAATGTAAATTAAGTAAAGTTTGTTAAATATGCTTTCTATCTATAAAGATTTTGCCATCCTTTATAGTGATAAACTCTTGATGCTATAGAGTTTTCAATGGCTCATTTAATTAATGTAAGTTTCAGTTGTGCTTTTCTAGAGATACTGTACATGTAACTTGGAGAATGATTTAATTATACACACTATACCTTTATCTCCTGTAAAATCCAAGATAGTACCTTCAGGAGCAGAAAAATGCTCAATAACAAATTTCATAGTTTCGTAATGATTTCCTTCATAACAATTGAATCGTTGCTCCTGTTCTTTATAAAAGAAATGGTCATCCTTCAGTTTATCATCAATGGAGAAAAATCCCACCACCACTGCACTCAAACAAGGTACGAGTATCATAGATTCAGCAGATGCTACAGTGTATAATCAAGCAACATGCATAACACTTTACATGTATTTATGATATATTATTAGCAGTTTGATAATAATTAATATTGTACTACTACAGTATAAAAATAGTATTGCCTGTGCATGTGATATTATACATATTAGTGACACAAATCTTCACAACTTCAAATCTTGATTGATCTCTCTTGCAAGCAAGCACAGTACAGTGTATCCACATTTGTGAACACTGTTGTCCACACCTCTTGTACCTGTAGCAACTTTTTCAGGCTGCAGAATGCAGCAACAGTGAAGACGTGGCAATTGCACATGGCATTATTTCTTTAATGGTGTATGCTACACCTTCTAAACTTTCCTTTGTTGTTTCCTGTATGCCCATATATACACAAAACCAATGTCATTCATACATATATACAGTATGTAGGTATGCATACGTATAGAACATCTATTTAGCTAGATATACGCTTTAATGTACTACATGTAAATAGTCTTTTAAAAATTGTACTTACTTCGGCACAAGTGATTATGCTCAACTTGGCCCCCTAAAAGCAAAGAAACACTTGCTTAAATTTTTGAGGATTAAGCTCTGATACTTTTGTATCAATAGCAACACCAACTGCTTTGTCACAGCTGACACTGTTGTGACTACCAGCTACACCTTCCTCCTACAAATATCCATAAAAGATTGTGGGATCTCCTTCTGCAAATCCACCCTGATAAATCTCTTTAGTTAGCATCGGAGGCATAAAATGGGAACTTCTGCACAGCATTTTCCCCAAGTGCGTGAGCTGGTGCATTGTACAAATGCCTTTTTTAGGAGCATAAGTTTCTTCATTTCAGCTGCTTTTGTTTTCAGTTCAGCTAGTGAGTATGTACCATCAATGACCTTTTGCAGCATAAAGCAATGATCTCCTTGTCTAACTTTCTTATAGGGGTGAGATAGTTTTGCCTGAATTCTGGTTTACTAACTGGGTTAGTGAGGCTACGTGTTTGACCAGTAAGCTCAAACCTCTCAAAAATATCCATGACTTCCACTGATAAATCCCATACTTCCTTAGGTAGACTTGCTTAGAAAATATGGTGTCTATCTGTGTGCTCTTAGTTTTCCAGAAGAAGATATTAATTGCGTGAAGTACAAACCATAAAAATACAATCAAAATAATTAATTTCCACCTACACATTTTATAATAGATGACATTGTTGTCAGTGCAACACTGTTGTAAAGCATGCAGTGAGGTAGAAATATGAAGTACAACTAACTGTATGAAATAAAACATGCTGGTAGAGAAGTTAATCAAATTATCTCTTTAATCTGAACTTAATTCAATCAATTGTTGACAAAATTGATGTACAGTATTGCTGAACTGAGAAACCATAAATTAAAATTTTTATTGGCTGTTCTTGAATGCTGTTCAATAACAATAAAAGTAGAACATTAGTATACGGACCTATCTCCATACGTATCAACTAGCTATAGCTATACCTTGCTTTTTGCTCTCAATACTTGAATCAATGGCATCATTGATGTGTTTAAATCTTTTAGCTGTAGGTTGCTGGGATTGATCTTCATTGGATGGTGATGAGGTGATTGATCAAGATGATGAACTACGCTTGTTTGTGCTATCAATGGAATCCAAACTATCAGTGGTTTCATTGGCTTTATCACCATTCCCTTGAGCAACAAAATCTTCATTACTACTGATATGGCAGTATTGTTTAGAGATAGCTGACTTGCCCAGTCATGATGTTTCAGTGACAGAATTATTCTTCCATTTGCACATTGAAACTATGGTGTGCATATGTGGTAACTGACGCTAGAGATTCTATAAATAATGATTGTGTAATCTATAGGAATCGTGTGATGTAACCTATAAAACTGGTTTTTGTACTTGTGTAACCAGTTCTCGGCATGTATGTAAAATGGCTGTTGTACACTGTCTGTTGATGCTGTTTGGTGATTCTAATGATTATCAATTATAACATTTTGGCGACAAGGACCAGATTACAGCATGGCGGGACAACTGATAGGGCAACCGGGAATGTTTAACCCAGAGAGCAAAACTTGAAAGTTGATGAAGAGCTCCATACGGTTGTCAACTTTTGGAGGTGAGCCGTTGTCTGTTCTAGGAGTTGATGTATGCCATGGTAAAAAGAGTGCCAACCTGCCTTTGTTGGTGATTGACAAGTCGGGGTCTAGTTTGTTAGGTAGGAATTGGCTTAGTTGTTTTAAACTGGATTGGAAGGCTATACATACAATGAATGACTCTGCTTTAGATAGGTTGTTAGATAGGTATCAAGCGGTGTTTGCACCTGGGTTGGGTACCCTGCAAGGGTTTAGTGCTACTATACACATTGACCCGGATGCAACACCTCGTTTTTGTCAAGTTAGGTCAGTACCGTTTTCTATGAGGACTTTAGTAGAAAGGGAATTAGATAGGCTTGTAGATGAGGGTATTGTAGAGCCAGTTACATTTTCGGAATGGGCAGCGCCCATTGTGCCACTGTTAAAGGCAGATAAGGCTTCAGCTAGGATTTGTGGACATTTTAAACTGACTGTGAATAGTAGTAGCGAGGTTAGATAGGTACCCCATTCCCCAAATAAGTGATTTGTTTGCAAGGTTGGCAGGTGGTAAGTACTTTACTAAGTTGGACCTCAGTCAGGCTTATCAACAAGTGTGTTTAGATGAACCGTTCAAGGCTTTGGTAGTTATTAACACCCAGAAGGGTTTGTTTAAGTACAACCGCCTACCCTATGGAGTCAGTTCAGCACCAGCCATATTCTAGAGGATCATGGAAGCACTTTTGCAAGGAGTGCCAAAAGTTGTAGTATATTTAGATGATATTCTGATTAGGGATGAACCTATTTTGCTTTTTTTTTCACCTATTTTTCTTTCTGGCAATTCTTTTTTTTCAACCTATTTTGCTCGATATTTTGCTCAAAATTTATCTATTTTGCTCAATGGTAATTAAAACATATAGCTACATAGTTTACACACAACATATATGAGTAGTTCATACAAGCACAACTAGAAATTGTTTAATCCTACATGTCCTGTTGGTTATGGTTAAATCTTAACATTACAGATGCCTCAATATAATCTCTAAGAGCATTATCTTGCAGATCTCCAAATCCTGTATTCAGCAATGAAAATACTCTCTCTGCTGCAGCTGAGGAAGGCTGTATTGCTAAGACTTTTTTAACTCCATGTGACCAAGACGGCGAATCCATTGAATTTAGTTTCCACCATTCAAGAGCACTGAGGTCAGGGCTAATTCCATCAGCTTTTGCTATGTAAGTAGGGAGCTCAGCTTTCAACCTTTCCAATTCACTGTCTTCAAATGCAGGGATAAATCGCAATGAATTGACATATGAGACATCTGGTTTAAGTGTGGCAAGCTTGTGTGGATTAAAAATTTGAACTGCTTTGAATGTAGACATTGGAACCTGTAATGAGGACTCTAGCTGATGCTGAAAATACTCGAGGGCTTTTTGCACACAGTTTTTAGCATAAATGCGCAGTCTCTGCTGTACAGAAGTTTGTGTTGAAATAGTTCGTATAATAGCTTCAGTATTAGGTGTGTGTGCAACCCTAATTGCTGCAACAACCCTTTGCACTTCCTCGTAACATGTAAAAGCCAATGGGCCATCTCCCTCAAGATTATAGGTAGCCTTGACAAAAACCTCTCCCCAATCAATCACAAAAGCAAGTTCCAGCTTCAGATGTTTCAGCTTTTCTGGATTTGTTAAAAGTGCTAGCAACCTTGGCCGGGAAGAAGGTCCCAGATCAGTGTTGTGGTTCAGAAAGGGTTCAATTTCACCAAACTGGACCATCATTTGTTTCATAAGCTCCCACTTACTCCACCACCTAGTAGCACTGTATGATGCCATTGTGATCCTTGCATGAGATGTATTGCCGTATGGAATTGGGGCCGTCTTGTACCACAAGATGCCAGATGGTTCTGAGAGACCAGTAGGATTTGCCTCGCGCACCCTGTCCAGTGCAGAATGCAATTACTCACAGCTGGAAAAAAACGATTAACCTGTGTATTTGGTGTGAAGAAGTTCCATACCTACCTGTATGGTCGCACCTTTACATTAGGAACAGACCACAAGCCATTGTTAGGATTGTTTAAGCAACAGCGGGCTGTCCCAGCACAGGCATCCGACGCTGGGCCTTGATGTTGGCTTTGTATGAATACACTTTGCAGTTTAGAAAGTCTTCAGCACATGGAAATGCTGATACACTTAGTCGGCTTCCTTTGCCAGATGTGCCAGAGGCAGTACCAGATCCCCCAGAGATTGTGCTACTGATGGAGCATCTTGACTCTTCACCAGTGTAGGCTAGTGATGTTAGGAAAGAAACTAGTCGTAATCCATTGTTGTCTCTTGTGTTACAGTTTGTGTTGCAGGGTTGGCCAGACTCGTGTGACATCACAGCTCCTCGCCGCAATCCACCTAGGACCAGGAAACCTCCAGATCGCTACAAACTTTAGGAGGGAGATGTGGTAACTGACGCTAGAGATTCTATTAATAGTGATTATGTAATCTATAGGAATCGCGTGATGTAACCTGTAAAACTGGTTTTTGTACTTGTGTAACCAGTTCTCGGCATGTATGTAAAATTATATGTGAAATAGAGACCTTACAAATATTTGTTTGTTTATGGCTTTGGATCTTGACACGCTGGTTGTAGCATGTACCTTCCCTTATCAGTCATGGCAAAATATTGTAGAGCGTGTCATGTCAACCTTGAATTTAGCTTTAATGAACATTGCTCTTGCCAGAAAAGATCTTCCACCAGAACCGGAAAGGTTGCTCCACAACAAGAAGACGCTGAATGAAGTAAGGGATGTTGCTGCACAACATCCACGATTAGGTGAAGCATTAGTTGATTCAATACAGCAAGTTGTATGTACATTATCCCAGAGTTTTGATGTATGGAAATTAAGGGAGAAGCTGTGCAGATTACACAAGCTTGCACTGACATAGACATGCAGAACTTGTCGGTACAAATTTTTGAGATTCAGAAAAATTTGGTTTATGAAAACATCAACAAGAAAGTTTTCTTACAGCCTGATATAACTAGAAAACAATATTTATAAATTTAATTCAAAAGATATAATGACAGCTTCAAGCATATCACCATTGGCTGTTACTGGAATTTTGTTAGTAAAATTTAATAATGCTAAAACTTTATTACATCATCATGATAATAGGTAATAAATTAATACTGAATAGTTTATAATCATGATTATGATATTATAGTGGGAGTCTGCACTTTACCACAAATGTTCAAAGCTACAATTTTATTTGAATGTAACTGTCAGCAAAAATATTAAATTTTTACATTGCTTACTGGATGTGTGTCTAAGCCTGGTTTTGTCAAATCCAGCCACATATATATACAGTATAATTATGCATAATAATAGTAAAATTATTATGATGATATGTGGTGATTAGCTCCAAATATATTTCATTCACTTTTGAGTCGATCTATTTAGGTTTGTCCAGATCCAGCTGCAAGTCCTCCTTTTGTATCCCCATGCTTTCAGAAGTTATACTTGGACCAATTCTTCAGAGATATTCCCATATATAAACCATTTTTGTCCTCCATTGCATGGGAGCAATGGGAGAATTTTCAAGCAAGAAGAGATGAGTTGCTGTTGGAGAATCCAAATGATCAAGTTTGGCTCATACCACGGTTGATATCTGCATCAAAGTTGCTGCTGAGAGTTGTAAGCAGAATGCTATTGATTTGACACTGGATGCAGACACAGCTGCCCTTTTGCAAAAGCAAACCACAAAATCACAAAAGGTACTCAATTATGTATAATATATATATTGTAAGACACAGTGTCTCATCCACATATATGTGCAGAAATCTTGTAAAGTTAGCCAAATTTTCAATCATAGGCAATGGGCTTCATGCATTTGTCAACCTGAATACATATAACAATTCTATTAAAGCAGTCAAAAAAACTAATATATATTCATAATGTTATATAACTATTATCCACTACGATAATAATTCTGAACATCAATTCAACCTGTATGCTAACACAAATGAATCCTGAAAATTAATGCAAAAATTTATGCATAATGTGCAGTGGCTATGATCATAATATAATATATTGCCAAGTTTCATTATTACGTTATTCAAATGTTTACTTCAAGATCACTATTACACATCCCACTGACCAAAGCTCATTACAACAATCCTCAACACGGAGAGTGTCAGCACAGCAGAAGATCACAACAACTGCTTGTGACATGCATGTGGCATGTTAAGTAGAAAGATATGATGATGAAGAACCACAAATTGGAAGAACTGTTGTTTTACATGATAGATCTCTGTAGAAGTAGAATGGATGACTAGAGCATATGACGACAGGTGGTCAGTTTGTAAGCAAACTGTGGGGCGAAAGAATGTCCCTTAGGATGAAAAAATTTGCCGAAGTGAAACTTTGTGTCCAGTTCATCTCACATTTTATAAAAGGCTTAAGAAACATTGTATCACCAAATTGAGGGACCTATATAATAGTTAGACGTCAAGAACCAGGGTTCTACGGGATTTAGAAAACTCGAAGGCCCTGGGCTGTAGCGCCTGAGCGCAGCGAGGGCGCTACTAAGGGCCTGAGGGTTTTCTAAATCCCGTAGAACCCAGTGGTTCTTGACGTCTAACTTATTTAGACTACAACTCGTTATTGTACCTTGAGTTGACAGCTGCTTGTAAATAGGAAATGTATGGCTAATTACTAGAAACAAGCCCTCTACACCTCCCGACATGGCGGGACCTCAGCGTGGCTGTTGCTACCCGTTTAAACGCCCATGCGTTGCCAATGTTACAGGCGCGTGCTATGTATCGAAGTACTGGACTCAGCGAGTGGACTACAACTCATTGTTGCTGTTGTTGTGCCTCGACGGCTGCTTGTAAGCAAGTAATGTAGTGTTGATTACTACAAACAAGCCCATTACACCTCCCTCTAATTCAGTACGGCTGTTACTAGCCATTTAAATGCCCATGCGTTGCCAATGTTACAGGCGCGTAATTATCGTGTTTCGTATCGCCTCAGAGCGTGGTCTCTATTGGACATGACCGTGGCTCTACGAGATTTAGAGACCACGTTTTCAGCCAATCAAATTTCAGTATCAAACTTGTTGTAGTCTAAGAAAAGATTAAACAACAAAAATAGTGACTGTCATGTGCGGAATGATTTAGACATGTATAGAGCAAACAGGTAACTTAAGACTAGATATATAGCTATTATACTCTGTATTATACTGTATTTGAACCATCTAGTATTTACTGTATGGATTTATTATAATAATATATTGCTTCAAAAACTGACATCATACCTAAACAGAGGAATGTACTTAACTGGATACTATATTAATTAACCAGGGTACGATGGAATTATATAAAATTAAGGACTCATCATCAGCGGCAGAGGAAGTAGTTGATATTAGGGGGGACTGGGCTGACCCAGACTTATTTCTATAGTTTGGTAAGGTGAGACCAAAAAAAAAAAAAGGTCGCAACCAACTGACAAGAGCTTTTCACCTCACCAGCTACCATTTCTAGCTGATAAACTACATAAAAATCCTTTCATAGCTCGCTACACACTGACTACTTTGTTAAACTGACTGCTCTGTTAGAGTATCTCGATCTTTATCACGGTTTTCAGCCCCACTCCAAGAAAGATAATTTCGGTTTGATATCATTCTGAGGGGGGGGGGGGGGGGGGGGGGGCTTTAGCCCCCTAGCCCCCCCCCCCCCCCTTCCGCCGCCTATGCTCATCATTAACTAGGGTACCCACATGTGGATACCATTTTATAAAATTAAGGACTCTTCATTAACTAGGGTACCCACATGAGGGTACCATTGTATAAAATTAAGGACTCTTCATTAACTAGCCACACGTGGGTACCATTGTATAAAATCAAGGACTCATGATTAACTAAGATTGTGCCAAAAGTAAGGACTCATCATTAACTAGGGTACCCACGTGAACTAGGGTAGCCATACGTGGGTACCATTGTGTAAACTTAGGACAACATGACTTATTTTTAAAACCAGGGAACCCACATGTGGGTTAATAACTTACATCAAGACACACGGTACTGTGTCGTGCCGCCCAATAAGCCAGCGCGCCACCCGTGAGTATATTAACAGGAAGAAACAAAACGCAATTTTCACACCTATGTAACTCTGTGATCCTGATCCCTAATCCGATTGGAACCAAATTTGCTAGAGAAGTGCCGGCCAGTTAGGGGAGTCAACATACCAAATTTGAAGAAAATCGCTCCAGCCATTTCCGAGATACGAGGGAACAAAATTTTGTTTTAATTTCTTCATCTTCATTTCGCACACTTCCCAAAAAAACACGAATGCATGCTCGGATCAGGCTGAAATTTGGCACACTTAAAAGGGCTCATTAAGACGGATTTCTGTACCAACTTTGGTAGGAATCCAATGAACATTCATGGACTTATGACCAATTATTTGTGTAAATAAGGTCGAAGGTCTCTACAGGGTAAACCCTTGGAGGAATCAGTTGAAAATTGATATGTAGATGGAGCAACCATCGTAGGAGTACCATTTTGTGGTTTGAAAGGAATCGGGATAAAGACCATGGAGATATGACACAAAACCCAACCTGTGTCAAAATTACGCGATTTATTTTTATGAATAAAAAACTATTAGTTTTCGTGTCTACCAGGCAAACCGCTTACAGCAACGAGCTGAAAATCAGTATGAAGCTGGAATAATCATCATAGAAAGTTATTGCGGTAATAGAGAAGAATCGGATTACAAACCACTGAGTTATGATTCGAAACGCAACTACGTGTAACAAATGTGAGATCGAGATACTCTAATAGAACAGTCACACTAATAAAGCATTCAGCTGCATTTATAATTTACTCAATTATATTACATTGCAGAAGGAAACTAACACTGCAGATGTTGTACACTGACAGCCTGTAGAACTAAGAAGTTCGACAAGAAACTGTACCTCTGAAGAGATAATGTACAAAATCATAAGAGCAGACCATGCGTACTCTTACTGTTGGTGGCTGATGAATTGTGTCCACTCGTTATCCGCCATAAGGTGAGATAACAGGATATAAAACATGTAATACGTACACAGCAACGCCAAAGTTGGATCATTTGCAGGCCATTGTCATACAATACACAATAAACAATTTAATACGGCTAAGCCTATCGTACAAGCTATCACTTTACTCTAATACTTGCTCATCTAGAGCTGTTTTTGATCGCTGCCGTCGAAGGAATTGTACACTTGGCCGCGCCACTTCACCACTACAGCCAGCAGGGATGTACAGTTGTGGTCCATAACTATCATCGTGGCTCAGTGGACGATGGCGCTGATCGCGCACTCCGCGAGATACACCGTCATGATCACTCACATTTACAACCTCTGATACAACAATAGCAACAAAAATGGCGACTTAATTGCATCTAATACGCATGCGCACACCACTGACTCCTTCAATTATAAACAAGCATTACTACGAACTTTGCAGGTGTGCTAACTGTGCTAGAAAATCTAGATTTATATGACTCTTTAGATTGAAGAAGTGATTTTTCTGGTAGTATATGCTTAAAATGTGTGCCTATGAAATTATCACAATAAAGCTAGTTAGCTAGCTATAGTGATTAACAGAAGTGTAGCTACTTATTGTAAAATCATCATGACTTTGTTTGGTACAGTAAAAAAATCTTAAATCACAAGAGATGGTGAAGCTAAATATGAGACAATAATGAGATGGTGAAGCTAAAAAGTTATCACATTTAGTTAAGTAAACAAAGCCATACAAAGAATGTGTATTAAACTATCTGTTTCCCATAATATAAGATGGGGTTGATACTAAAGTATAAGATAGTTAGTATAATGCAAGACTATACTGAGATTATTTGTATAGTTTAAGCCATTAGATATACCATCTTATATTCCTCTTTTTTCACAGTGACATTTAACAGCGTGATGTCTACAGCCAGGTGTACACAAAGCCAGAAGTGCTACATGTACAGGTGCCATTCATTTATACACTTTTTCTATTGGGATTATCCTTATTCTAGCAATTACCCTCTTACACTTACATTTCACAAGCACAATCGAGTTTGCTGTGATCCAATCCGAATCAGACCTGGATATTCAAATAGGCAGATCTGACCTGCTTGACCCGGACCAGATTTCCCAACCCAGTCTGGGTGTACTATGTATATGTACCTTGACAATCAGCTGCAGTCAATTTCACATCTCCACATAGTCCACTTTAAATTCTGACTTGTACTTTATACTGAGGATTTCCTAATCTTTGCAACACTCATACAAAAGCGCAACCCGTTCACGTGTGCTTCCATTACGTGCAATTTCAAATTCATGGGTAGTATAGCTCAGTGTGTGTGTACTAGTAGCTGTTGCTCATTACTGTAACAGTATACACGGGTTTATATGGGATAGCTATGTATAGCTGCAAGAAGCATCGCACTGCTGCTTATGATGAAGATCTACAAGGGAGAATGATATATCAGACAGTTGGGATGAGAAATAGCTACAGACGAGTTGCTTGTGCATTGAATGTTGATATTTCTACTGCATTGAATGTTGATATTTCTACTGTGCAGAGAACAGTGAAATTATTCACAGAAACGGGGGCTGAAATGAAAATATCCTCCAAATATTGAGAACACTAAGCTTACAGAGTTTGCAAAGATGTTTATTGTCTGTTTAGTAATTGAAAGCCCAGGTATACATTTACATGAAGTCAAGCAATTGTTGCTGGAGTACACAGCAATCAATGTGCAAGAGTCAACTATTTGCAAAACTTTGAAAGAGGCTTGTGCAAGAGGCTTGTGGCTTCAGAGGAGTGAATTACTGAGATCACAATATATTCTAGGTGTGTCTATCTATGAAGACTACCCTGAACTATTTGTGTTTGTTGATGAAATGGGATGTGATAGAAGGGACAGATATTGACAGTTTGCATATGGCATGAAGAGAAAGACACCTATAAAACAACGGAATTTGTTTAGAGGTGAGCATGTTTCTGCTATTGTTGCCATGACCAATGAAGGTGTGCTGGATTTTAATACAGTGACAGGTATACCGGTCTGAACTGGTGGTGGTAAAATCCTTGAATTTGTCTGACCTGTGACTGTATCCAAAGAAAGAAATTGTTGCAGCAAGCCAAGTTGGCCAATTAAATTACTACTTGAATTAGCAGTAGTCATAACCGTCCCTCTTGATACTAAAACGTTCACTGCAACGTAGTAGAAATATCCGGGTGTTACCTTGGTAAAAAGGCGGTAGGTGACGTTAAGGATCATGTTTTACGCTTTGCGCTTAATGCACGTGTTGCAAAGATTTGGAAATCCTCATTAAAATTATGTAGCTTGATAGGAAGGTCTCTGGTCTTCATCACTTCATAATGTTCTTGGTAAAATGTCATTCCAATCAAAGGGGAATTGGGACAAGTGTCGACATATTGTAGCTCCCCAGAAAATGCTTTGACCTCTTTAGGTGCATTAAACATGCACACTGAATATCTCAACTTCCAATTACCATCTATAGTCCATAACTTTCCACAGCCTAAAAATGGATAAAATTAATGCAAGTAAGTATGGTGCTCCTACATGTCACTGTCACACATACACATACACAGAGTACTACAAAAGCTAAAAATCTAACCAGCTCTATGATCTACCTTTACACAAATCACATTGCCGTGATTAGCATATACCAATACTCAGCAATGTATTTCACTGATACCAATAAACAGGGTACCCAGGGACCCATGGAAATCCAACTCTTCTTGGAACTTTTTACACTTCACAGTACTCTATACTTGTACTAGGTACCTCTGCAAGTAGTCTTGCATGGTGAATCCCTCGCGGCGTCTCGCACGATGTTTACACCAATTAGAAATTATAAACGCCTCTGAAAACGTGTCTGAAGCTGACTGCATTAATTACAAGTCACTTGCTATTTTCTGTATTTATTTGCATAATGATTCTAAACTTTAGTACATGACATGATAGACAACACACAAAGCCGTTGAAGGTGCTACCTGCAATCAACATCTTCGCATTGCTTGCAAGAGAAAAAAGGTAAGTCCATAATGTGTGCATTTTACCTCCAGTGGTACTCAAAGGCACCTGTCATATCTTGCAGTTAAGAAATGATGCCCTAGCATTTGCTACTATTGAGTTATACTTGTTTCAAGGCATCATTTAGTAAGTAAGGGGTCATCCATAATTTTCAGCATTTTTGCAAGTGTACAGAGTGTACGCTGGGGAGAGAGGGTAAATCCAATACGTACACCTTTTTATTAATGTTGATATTAGTAGACATGAGTTGCAGCTCGAGTCAGAGCAGTTTCTTCTGGAACTTGCTAGGCATCCAGATAGTCAGGGGCAGGTTGGGGGGGGGGCTTTGGGGGCTGAAGCCCCCCCTTCATATTTAGGCTTTACTTGATCAATATGCTGAGTATTATAATGAAATTTTGTCATAATTATATGATCACTAATAATACAAATATTCATAAAGCCACTTTATAAACATCTTTCCAAGGTATTATCAGTGGATTTCTGCTAAAGTTTATGCAACAAGGACCTGGATCAGCATTGGAGATGTACAAGGTCGAGATACTATAATAGAGCAGTCAGCTAACTACTCTAATAGAACATTCACTGGAAACATGTAGTTGATTCTGTTATGGAATTTTTCCAAATCTGCCTGCACCTATACATACAATGAAGTACATCGGTCTGTTTAAAGGGCTTCATTCATCTACTTTTATAGTTAATATGTACAGCAATACTTAATTCAGGTACACAATTTCCATTGAAAATGCTCTCAGATTCAATCTTTTATTGTTCAAATTTCAAAATTTTCCACTTTTGACATTATTATTTTAACATGCACCTATTCAGTGTTGTGCAATGTGAGAGGGGTGCATCATGTACTTGGTTGTCTGTACCTACCCAAACTTTTCCATTAACAAAATGCTTCAGAGAACCATACCTATAATATATAAAACATCTACAGGCAGAAAATATTATGAATTTTATGTGGAAATGTCCCCAAATTGCAGTATTTAGCATCTATTTTTCAAAATTTTCCTGCTGGGGGCATGCCCCCAGACCCCCCAGTCCCAGCATGCTCTACCCAAGAGATCAGTACCTTGAGTTAGCCCCCCCCCTTTTATAAATCCTAGATCCGCCCCTGATAGTGTACACAAGTTACCAACTAATCAATACCAGCATTTCGTGAACGCCATTGTTGTGACGAACGATACAAAGATGCAGAGGGCAGATGCGGTGAAGCGCATGCAAGTCGAGTGGAAGGAGCGAGTTTTTGACAGCGAAGAACACTATGTGGCAGCACTGAAAAAAGCTGCGCAACACTTGAAGCGGAACGGGACAAGGTGTATTGATTCATTTTTCAAGGTACAATATATAAACAGGCTATAAAACCGCATAGCTAGCTGTGCATTAAGTATACAGGTAGCTATGACTAGGCCATGTTGGGTAATAGCCTGGATCACTTTTAGTAAAAACTGCTTTCACTGTAATGAAAGCACGTAGCTGTACAGTACTAAATAGCTAGATTGATAGGTTTAGCACTATTTGATACATGCGGGATTGTAGTTTGCCAGGTAGTTTAATCTATAGAAGTAGTGTTTACAAATAGGTGACTTGCACAATGTATTGAACAATAGCTACCTATAACTTGTTTTCTTTGCAGACAAGCACAGTGAATGAAGAAACTGCAGTAGTAGAAGATGTCAGCAGTAGTGCTGAAGCTCTCATGACAATGTACAAAGTGTTGTAACTCTGCAAGTTAGTACAGGTGTTGCAAGCTGTAGTACTGATGATAATTTGATGCATCATATCGAAGACAGCCAACGGATAGCCATTTCTGTGACTTTGTGATGGCGGTTGTGATTGGTCACCAAAGTCCAATCTTACACAGTTATTTCTAAGCAGATTTTGGAAGGAGAACAATTATGATATGTTTTTCAGTGTCTGCCATGTTCCAAGTCTGTCCAGATATAGCCCCATTGAGCATCTGTGGGCACCTTGCTCCAGATGGTTGGCAGGTGTTTCTTTGTCTACATGTGCAGAGGGTGAAAACTGTTCCACCAGCCTATCCAACTATTTCACTAACAGAAAAGGAAGAGAAGGAAAAGCTTGTCTTTGAAAAGGCTCTGTCAGATCTTAACAGCTATTGGGATGGTAAGACACATGATGGATTTCGTGTTACTTCAAAAGGTGTACCAGAGGCTTATTCCACTGAGTACAAAGATTTTGATTTGGTAAAAGAAATGGTAAAGAGTAGTAACAAATCTATTAAAGCTTGCAAACAGAAAGAAGAATTGTTGGATGAATGGAAACATTATATCAAGCACATGGACAGACGACAAGGTATGTTTGCTTTTGCAAAGGAGTATGTAATGATAGGTCATGTGACTGCACCAAAAATAAGGTTCATGCTATCAATTTGATGAAGTGGCCTGTAGAGGAAAAATGGTATTTTCCTCCTATCACAAAGGACCAACAAAATCCTGAACATTATATGACTTTTGACCAGCTCAAGTCTTCCTTGTCATTCAGCAATCCCGATGAACATCTCAAGGATGGGACCAATGAAAGCTGTATGCGATGCCGTTATGTTTTTACCAGTGAAGCTGACAAGGAGCGCCACACATGCCTGATACACAGTGGAACTAGGTCACGAGAGGAATCAGAATCTACTTCACAGTCAAAGAAGTCCAAAGTTGAGATAAAATGTCCTGTTTGTGGTGAAATTTATCCCACCAGATACCAGCTTCAGAAACACCAGACTGAGCAGAATCACAAACTGGGAAGGGGAAGACCTAAAAAGAAGCAAGTATATGACTGTCACACAAATTCACACATGTAAATAACTTCTTGTATGCTTGATCTGTCTGCATTTCCTACAGTGTAAAAACAGCAACAATAATTCCTTTTATAAAACAATTTCATATGTGACATACATACAACAATTCATGATCGATATCAACATTTTTAATAGTATGCTTTTAGGTGGGGGGAGGGGGTTATGGAAAAGAGTACTCCCTGTACTCTTGTGAAAATGCTGAAAATTATGGATAACCCCTAAGTTAGTTAGTTAGTCAGTCATTAGAAAATTCCAATTTTTATAAAATATTACACCAACCCAATTATCAGTGGAACAATAATTCCTTGTTCACTTCTAAATTTGACACTAAAAAAGTTTCGAAGGCTAATTAACCAATGTCATTGGTTTTCTATTTGAGCCAAACAGTACAGCAAGCAAACAAGGTCCCACAAAGGAGTAGGCGTGGCCCACAAAATAACATCACTCAAAAACCAGCCTCATTTTCCCTCGACGATGATGAAACAGTATTGGTTAGGTAAAACTAAGCCCAAACAAGCTTTTGGCAAGTTGTTACAGAATTTTAAAAAGATATTTATTTAACGGAATTTTCTACTGACTGAGTAACTGACTGATGCCGTCAGACAAGCGTAACTCAATAACGGCTATGGATACGGGCCTGATTTTTTCAGCGTTCGATGTTGCTTCGGCCCAACAGGTGCCTTTGGGCATAGCACAGTAAATACAATGCATTCTTCATGGACTTACCAGTGTCCTCCTTTGTGTCCCATTCATCTTTGCTGACAGAGAAAAGTGTCGATTTGGTGGTAGCACATGATGGCTTCCCTTCGCAACAAAAATTGTCCTTATTTTTCATAGTGTCTACTTCGATTGCAGAGGTATTTTTAAAGTAGTTTTTGATTCGTACTGCTGTGTAACGGATTGAACATAGCCAACAAAGAAGCATAATGGATACTTCACTTTTCAGACGATTATTTATATAACTGGGGTGCGCGGCACCAACCCTTTCTTTCGGTATGCGTGGGTTGCAGAGATGCTTTTCGAACAGCTCTTGATTCGTACTGCTGTATAACGGGTTGAACATAGTTGACAATGAAGTGTAATGGATACTTCACTTTTCAGATGATATAGCTGGGGCACGTGCACAAACAACTATTTCAAAAAATTTGGAATGTATAACTAGAGTAGGGACAAGTTGGAGTAGTGCACGATAAAACAATAAGTGTTATATGTGCTGGAGTAGTGCACTATATTAAATCACAGTAAAACAATAAGAAGTGTTATACATATGTTGTGGAAGGCCAACATGGATATTCAGTTTAGTTCAGAGTCATCATTACCTCTTGCACAATACGTAACTGGCTATATTACCAAGGCTGAGAAGAGTCACATGCAAGAAATATGGGAAGAAATTTCTGATGATGACTCACTCTATAAAAGGTTGTACAAATTTGGTATTAAATCACTTCGTACTCAAGAATGTGGATTTTATGAAGCTTCTGATTTACTGCTAGGGGACCATTTATGTGAAAAGTCTGACACTGTTCAGTTTGTGTCTACTTGTAGTATCCGCGTAATATTGAATGGTAGTATAATTAACACTGTCAATTACCACAGATATCACGATATAATCACGAAGGATTAAAAGCTACAACTCTCAAGAAGTACAGCAACATGTGCACTATCAGCTATGTAAGCATAATACAAGTAAATAATTACACAACGAGGATTACATAATTACAGACATGCGTACAGATATACCACAGTTCCTCCCTGTTAAGTTGAGTGACCAAGGTTGTCGTGGTTGCCTGACTCTTGTAGATCTACGCAACGGAGGTGTTGAAGGCTGTACAGTTTCTTGTGGTGTTTCTTGTACTTGATCACCAACAGATTTAGATTCTGGAATCCACTCAATTCTAGTACGTAACTGATTTGCATGTCAATGCCAAGTTGAATTCAATTCCTTAATGAACACTTCGTAAAGAACATTTCCATTCTGCTGGGTATGTTTCCAGGCAACCATCTTTTCCCCTCTCTGAAATTGCGTGCCAAGACTAAATCACCAACTTTAAACTTGTTTGGCTAAGTATGAACATCGTAATCAGCTTTCTGACGTTTTTGGGACTTAGCTGCTTCACTGTTGCAGGGGTGTAACAAATCTAGAATTGTTCTCATTCGACGGTTGTTGAGCATTTCTGATGGTGTCAGATTTGTAGCAAAATGAGGTGTTGATCTGTACTTGGCTAAAAATCAACCAAAGCTTCTTGAATTACTGACTTAGTGTGAGGATCAATCTTGTCGATAAAATTCTTAAAAGCCTGTACCAGTCTTTCAGTCTCACCATTTGATCTGGGACTGTAGGGTGCAGTCTTGGTGTGCTGAATGCCTCAAGCTTCACAAAACTTCTGAAAAAGTAGTTGAAACAAACTGTGGACCATTGTCGGAGATGATTTGACGTGGCAAACCATGTGAGGCGAAAATCTGTCTGAGATGTTTGATTGTAGTCTCAGCAGTTGTAGATTCCATACTGTGAATTTCAGGCCACTTACTGTAGGCATCAATAACTAGGAGCCACATCTTGTCCTTGTATGGTCCAGCGAAGTCTATGTGAAGTCTTTGCCATGGCTGAGCTGGTAGTTCCCATTGGTGTAATGGTACATGACTGGGTCTCTAGCATTCTGAGAACAACTTCGACAGGCTTCCACAAAATTTTCTATCTCGTCATCAATGCTTGGCCACCAAACATGTAAACGAGCTAGTGACTTCATCTTTGTCATGCCTGGGTGACTTTCATGTAAAAGATGTAGAATTTTGGACTGAAAATTCTTGGGAACAACAACTCGAATACCCGAAAGTAAACACTTGTTTGCAATTGTGATCTGAAATCTCTTATTGAAAAACAGTTTGAGGGTGTCTGGTAAAGATTGTAAGGAACTTGGCCAACCATTTAAGGTGTAACTGAAAACTTGTGATAAAACTGGATTTTGCATGGTAGCTTTCTGAATGTCAGTAACTTGTATTGGAAGGCAATCTAACTGTTGCTGCTCCACAGCAAACACTATCGCCAAATCATTAGTTTCATCAGTACTGATTTCGTCAGTGTTCAGTAGTAAACGAGACAATCTATCATATGTTGTAATCTTTTTGTATTGTCCTGTTTCTGATGGTTGAGTGGGAAACATTTACTGTACTTTCTGCAAGTGATTAAATAAAATGAAACTGTCGATGTGTCTAATTTTTGCAAGGATATAGCATTGTTCATTTTGTATATGACATGAGCATTGGTTATCGCCATTTCATCCAGCCTCCAAAACAACCTGTGCAACCATTTCATTATTTTCCTCCCCAGCGAGTAGTAACACATGACTTGATCCCCGAAGTCAATTCCTCCCTATCAACTGATTCTTCATCCACTTGATGCTTAACCCTCGTCATTTCATTGTTGTACAAAGTAGAAATGGCATGCACATCGCAGTGATCACTCCACTTTATGACAGTTTGGTTACTACTGTAAACAAACGTAACAGTTCCTCTCGGCACATCTCCCAATTTCTGTATGGAACACAAGGGTAATTCTATCTGTTGGTACGCCTAGTTCCAGTAGCTGTTGTTCCTGCTGCAAAGAGATCCTTGAAATAATAGAGATGAGTAGTAATTGTCCATATACGCTGTATAACCTTTAGCGACACCTTTTGATGTGTCAATAGAATTAGCAGCACCATAGTATACGTCAAATGTATACACAAATAATCTGTACAAACCCACACCTTTATTCCCATTTTACTGTTTTTTTTTGGTAAGTATTGAATAAATGAATGCCTACATTGTTTCGTGCTCACGCAGCAAAGGATACGTGAGCAATGGGTGTTTATTTATGATGTGGTGGTAAAAACAATGTTCTCAGTTGTTATTTCTTAGTTGGAATAGCCTTTTCTGTAAACATGATCCTATACCTTGATAAATTTGCCAGTTCATGGTGCACAGATTGAGCCAAGTTTCATATTTGTAGCTTATTTCATTCATTTGTCAGTTATGATTGATTCTTTAAGCGCCTGTAATTTATTTCCAGTATTGTTGCTGTACAAATTAAGTTTATAACTGTTCCAACTGTCAAGCACTGTAACTCCCAAGCACTATAACTCTTAAGATCATTCATCCAAAAGTCTGAAACTTTGGCTGTCCACTCTTTTGTTACTATAGATTAGACATGCAATAAAACGAATTCAAGGAATGTGCGGAAACAGCTGGTTTTTGCTCAGTTGGTGACAAATTTACTTATATGGCTTCTTTTGTGGTTGGGGTGGTTCCTAATTTGGTGTTCAATTAGGATTTAGGCAAAACACATAGGCGATTTCTATTATGAATCACTACCGTGGTTCACGATATGATGTTAAGAAAACTTACACTTGAGTATAGGAATGATTGAAATGAAACAAGGATGTCATCCACACTTGCAGCTACTGTATGTGGTGGACATTCAAGTTAATTCATACTTCAGCTTGTCAATACTGTAGCCATGTATGACTATTATAAAAGTAAGATTTAATGTCCAATTGTGTGCCGTAGCTATCTACAGACATATGTATAACCCAACCTGCCACAATCTATACTCTGCAGTGGCTATACCCATTATTTAATAGTGAGTTATATGTGGCCTAATTTCAGAAAACTGTCGATATACACACAACAGTTTTCTAAAATTAGGTCACATATGATGCACTGTCATAGTATACATCAGGTAATCATATAGCTAGAAGCGATGTTTACCTGTTTGCTGTTGGAGTTACTATCTCAATCACTACTGGAATGCGAATTATCGGCTCCACGCACTACTGGGATGCGGATTACTGACTCCATGCACATCAACCTTGGGAGAATCCAAATTTATATGTTTTCACTTACTGTTCCAGTGTTGCAGCAGGTAGTAAACACAGCCAGCTTTTGCAAGAGATAGAGTGCTCTTATCCCCATTGCTGTTTCTACCTCCTTTTTTACTTCACGGAAAATCGTTCCACATTTGAAGTGAAGTTTTGTTGTATCACCATTCTTTAAGAATACGTTGATTTTACTGTCCAAGGTTTTGTCCATCTCCAACTGAGTATATAGCTAAACTGTGACTGCAAGTTAATATGTATGCAAAAATGTGAGTTACCTTGATGGTTTCCTGAGCATGCACTTCTTTAAGTGTTACACTATGTTTTAAAAAATAGTTGTTTTGGCTACCGTGTTTAGCCGAGAAGCCAATCTCTTAAGCTCACAGACCAATTTGTTATGAATACTGAATTTTTATCCCTTTGCATTTGTTGGAATGAAACAAATGTCCAGATATTTATTTTATTTTTACATGCTTTACAGCGCAGGTGCTGAAGGTCTGTAGGACACGTGGTCCTACAGCCTGCTCAAAGACTTTAGCTACTTAAGGTGTGTTTGAAAAGTTGGAGAAAGGAGAAAAAATCCATGACTGGACCTAGGTAGCCTCGAACCTGCAGCCATCCGATTTATGCTCGAACGCTTACAGGAGTCTACCAGGTGGTCAGGATGTCTTCTCCTTGTTATTTTCATGTAATTATATCCATAGGAATTCTAGAGAGTAACTCATTATCTCTAAGTACCCCAAGTAGAACCAAATGGACACTAGTTTATTTATAAATGCTTGTATTGATTGTAGCACTTTTTGACTGTTCACTCACTAATGGTAAATGTGAAGATGGGCAAAGAATTAAGTTACTTTATGTGATTGTCTTCCGTTGCATTGAGAACTTTCTCATACACTTTTGGTAGCAAATGCTCATTACTGTCTACAGCAAAATACAACTCCTGGCAGATCACAAGTTGTAAAGCTTCACTGCAAAGTCTGTGGTAATTTCTCCATTACTTTTTTAATGATCCTTTTTCATATGCCATAAGCAAATTCTGAATATCAATAAGTTGTTTTGCACACTCTGAATATCAATAAGTTCTTTTGAATTGACAAACTCTTGATTCTTTGGCTTAGCAGAAATTTCTTCATGAGCTGCATTTCGATGCATTGTTTGTTTAGTAAGAACCAAGAATTCCATATATCTTTCAAATGCAAAGCACCACCATACACAGATCCATAATCATTGCAGCATTGTAGTTGCGTATGCACATGGATGTTTGGGGTAAACTATTTGTAACCATAGACATCAATACACTTTAAGCGAAATTGTTTTAAATATTCGCAGGCAATTTGAATTTCCAATTTTTAAAGACTTTTGACAGCATAGAGCAAGCTCGTACAAAAAAATTGCCTGATTATCAAGAGACATTTTTAGAGCAATGGGTGAATAAATAATTGTCCAAATCAGTTGTGAAACCATGGAATGATGAACCACATTTTAGTGGCAGTCTGCCGGTATCATGTGGACAATTTATGTTAGCGGTGATCGCTTCTATATCCACCATATCCTTGTTCCAAGTTCATTCTATACATCCATCATATGCTTAGCAGTACCTTGTGCATTAGGTCAATAACATGGTGACGGATTGGGTTAAAATGTGGTGCATTGTTTATTACTGAATAGCGGAGTCAATTTTCTGATGCCTTATCTTTTTGATGACTATCATTAAGGCATTTATGGTATTCATTGGCCTTACAGATATGGTCATCAATGGTAAGTTACCCCACCTAGTGTCACCATACCATCAGATATATAACATTATAAAGTATGCAATACGGTGTATGGTAAGGTCATCATAATTTTATCTTATTCCGTCACCGCCCGCATCAATTTTCAGGTAGCCGCACCAAATTTTAATTATTTGATTATTGATCACGTGAATGCACTATTAGTATGGAAGGAGGCGCAGCTGAGGTGAATGCATATAAACATAGCAGTATGGTAACTATAAGGGGTTGGAGTCCCTCCACTCTTGTTGAACAGTGTAATGAACTCAGACTTTTATTATTTAATCATGTTGTAATTATCAGGTTATTATGTATGACGTCATTAATGGTTAACACTTGTATATATAGTGTCTATTGGACTATTTTAGTTTAGTTGTCATATGGTTGTGTTATCAGTTATATTGAACTATTAAGAGTTGTTAACGTGTGTTATAAGTCAAGAGACTTGCTCACTTAAGTACTTAGAGGGTACATTACACTGGCGACGAGGATAAACTGTTACTACTTATATACAAGAAGCACAACCTGTGAAGATGGCAACTCATGGTGAACTCTCAGCATTTAATCCGGCTAAGGAGCACTGGACAGCATACATAGAAAGAGCTCGTTACTACTTTATAGCCAATGATGTAAAGAGTGATGAGAAGAAGTGTGCTATTCTGTTTTCTGGCTGTGGACCTGAGACCTACCAGACAATTCGCAGCATAGTGGACACAGAGACTTTGAACACTGCTAAATTTGATACTCTGGTGGAAAATTATCACAGCTCATTATGATCCTAAGCCAAGTTTCATAGTCCAGCGCTTCAAGTTTTATAACAGAACCAGAGCAGCTGGTGAGCCTATTGCTGCATTTGTTGCTGCACTACGAAAGATAGCTGAACACTGAATATCAAGACACTTTGAAAGACATGCTGAGAGACCGGCTGGTGTGTGGAGTCAATCATGAAGGTATTCAGCGCAAACTGTTAGCTGAGAAAAACCTAACCTATGAAAAGGCTTTGGAAATTGCCTTAACCATGGAGACAGCTGAAAAGGGAACAAAAGACCTGAAGGCAAATGACACAACTATGGCACAAAAGGACATCCACTACACACCAATCCAGAAGTCACAACAGCGTTCCGCAACAGGAAGATCCAAGACCCAATCTGCAGTCACATGTTACAGATGCTTGGGTGAACACTTAGCAAATGTGTGTAAGTTTCGTACTACTGAATGCTACCTTTGCAAGAAGGTTGGGCACATAGCTAAGGCTTGTAAGTCAAAACAGAAAGGCAAGAAGAGCCAACAAGTTAACCAAAAGTTAAACCATTATGTTGAGGAAGATGATGTAACCACTGTTGCTACAGGGCACAACAGAGACTCTGATAGCTCATATAGAATGTTTACAGTTGAAGGCAACAGCCCAAACCCTATTATCGTTCAAGTAGACATCAACCAGGTTCCAGTAGAGATGGAGGTTGACACGGGTGCATCATTATCTCTCATCAACAAAGCTACCTATGATAGAATCTGCAGCAGAAGCCATACTCAAGCCTTGCAGAAAACAGATGTGCATCTCAAGACATACACAGGAGAGGCTCTGTGTATCCTGGGAACAGCCAAAATACAGGTCAAGTATGGTGAGATAACACAGCAATTACAAGTGTATGTTGTTGATGGGAGAGGTCCAAATCTCATGGGAAGAGACTGGTTAGGAAGCCTTAACCTAACTGTTGGTGTAATTAACAGTCTCTTAACACCTGCTGGTTTACAAGAGATATTAGACAAGCATGCCACAGTATTTTCTAACAAACTTGGTACCTTGAAAGGTGTAAAGGTCAAGCTACAAACAAAACCAGATGTAGCACCACAGTTCTTTAAAGCCCGTACCATTCCTTTGGCTTTAAGACAAAAGGTAGAAGCAGAGTTAGAGAGACTTGAGGGGCTAGGAATAATAATTCCAGTACAACATTCAGAGTGGGCAGCACCAGTTGTACCAGTTTTAAAGAAAGATGGCACGATGAGGCTTTGTGGTGATTATAGGGTTACTATTAACAAGGCAGCCAAAGTAGATGCATATCCACTACCAAGGGTGGAAGACTTGTTTGCTGCTTTATCAGGTGGTAAATATTTTTCAAAACTTGACATGTCACAAGCATACTTGCAAGTGCCACTAGATGAGAATTCCAGAGAGTTAGTTACCATTAACACTCACAAGGGTTTATTCCAATATACAAGATTGCCATTTGGTGTTTCTGCTGCACCAGCAGTTTTTCAGAGATGCATGGAAAACCTTTTTCAAGGGTGCAAAGGCGTGTCAGTTTATTTGGATGACCTATTAGTGGCGGGGTCAACAGTGAAAGAACACCTTGAAAACCTAGACAAATTTCTTGGTATAATGGCAACAGCTGGGTTAACATTGAATCTGACAAAATGCAAGTTTATGCTACCTAGTGTTGAGTACCTTGGTCATGTAATTGATCAACATGGGTTACACCCTACCAAAGAAAAAGTAAAAGCCATCAGAGAAGCTCCAGAACCACAAAATGTTAGTGAATTGAGGTCATTTCTAGGCATCATCAACTATTATGCCAAATTTTTGCCAAACCTGTCAACCAAGTTAGCTCCACTGTATGCTTTACTTCAAAAAAGAGTCCAAGTGGACCTGGGATCACAAGCAAGTCAAAGCTTTCCAGGCAGCAAAGAATGCACTACAAGGTGATGCACTCTTGGTACATTATGACAATTCAAAACAGTTAGTGTTGGCATGTGATGCCTCTCAATATGGGCTAGGAGGTGTTTTGTCCCATATCATGGATGATGGCCAAGAAAGACCAATAGCATATACCTCCAGAACTCTAACAGCAGCAGAGAAGAATTACAGCCAATTAGAAAAAGAAGCCCTAGCAGTTGTGTTTGCTGTTGGAAAGTTTCACAACTATCTTTATGGTAGACAATTCATGATTGAGTCTGACCATCAACCACTGTATTACATTTTCAGCAATTCTAAGGCAATTTCACCAACAGCATCCTCTAGAATCAAGAGATGGGCACTCACTCTAAGTGCTTATTCCTACACTATCAAGTACAAGCCTGGAAAGAAGCTTGGAAATGCAGATGCTCTTAGTCGCTTACCACGAAAAGCTACCACTGATTCCGATTGCATTCCAGGTGATCTTGTACATTGGCTAAACCATCTGTCAACCACCACGGCCAGTTCAGAACACATCAAACGATGGACAGACACTGACCCAATTCTTTCAAGAGTTCGACAATACATCCTACAAGGCTGGCCAACCACACAACTAGGTGAAGAATTCAAGCCATTCAAGTCACGCAGAGGTGAACTTACTGTTCTAAATGGCTGCATCTTATGGGGAGCTAGAGTGGTGATACCAACCCAAGGTCAGAAATCTGTGTTGGATGAGTTACATGAAACCCACTTAGGAGCAAGCAAGATGAAAGCTCTGGCCAGATCCTACATTTGGTGGCCAAAGATGGATTCTGAGATTGAGGAAATAGCCAGGAAGTGTTGTAACTGTCAACAGACCAGTACAGCTCCAGCCAAGGCTCCACTTCACCCATGGGAATGGCCTGCACAGCCTTGGAGCAGACTTCATTTGGATTTTGCAGGTCCTTATCTAGGGAGGATGTTTTTAGTGCTAGTAGACGCACACTCTAAATGGTTAGATGTACAAGTTATGGATACAATAACCAGTGAAAAGACCATTGCAAGATTACGCTTAATCTTTTCAACTCATGGCCTCCCACAACAGATTGTCACAGACAATGGGCCAACTTTTGTGAGTGAGACATTCAAAGAATTCATGGAACAGAATGGAATCAAACACACTTTTTCAGCTCCATACCATCCCTCATCTAATGGACTGGCAGAGAGGGCAGTGCAAACCTTTAAACAAGCTTTACGCCAGATGAAAGAGGAAAAGGGAAGCATAACCGAGAAACTCGCAAAGTTTTTGTTTAAATATCGAATTACGCCACATTCCACCACTGGAATACTACCAGCAGAATTACTGATGGGAAGAAAGTTAAGATCTAAGCTAGACTTACTGCAGCCAAGCCTTACAAGCAAAGTGCAACAGTCACAAATGACTCAGAAGAAACATCATGATGTCAAGAAGCCATACCGCCAATTTGTGGAAGGAAATTTAGTGTATGCTGAGAACTTTGCCAATAACAGCAAACTGAAATGGCTTCCAGGAAAAATCTCTAAGGTAACTGGACTATTATCTTACATCATAGATTTGTTAGATGGCAAAACAGTTCGTCGTCATGTTGATCACATAAAGGCTAGAGAAGAACAACCATCAAGAAATGACACTAACTGGGACTATGTAAATAGTGACTCAGCTGAGCAATCAACAGACACTTCACAACCTACAGCAAATATTGATGAGCAGTCCACACTGCGTCGGTCAACATGTACTCGACAGCCACCAGAACGATTTGATACCTCTCAGTATACTTGATATGTTAAAGCTTAAGAAGGGGGAGATGTAATGAACTCAGATTTTTATTATTTAATCATGTTGTAATTATCAGGTTATTATGTATGACGTCATTAATGGTTAATACTTGTATATATAGTGTCTATTGGACTATTTTAGTTTAGTTGTCATATGGTTGTGTTATCAGTTATATTGAACTATTAAGAGTTGTTAACGCGTGTTATAAGTCAAGGGACTTGCTCACTTAAGTACTTAGAGAATACATTACAAACAGGCTGCATAATTTTGACAAGGTAAGCAATAAATTTATTTCCACTGACCTTAACATTATACATACAGCTCCATACATTCTATTCTTCATTCTTGTGACCTAAGAACATGTCACCTGAGGAAGCTGTCAAAAGCAGAAACGCATTGTGACTAGTATTAAGTTCTTAGTTACCTGACTATTGACAATAATATTGTCAGAGTCTCCTGGAATTCTAAACAACGTCACAGAGTTCCGTCTACCATCTTCTCTCTCACCAATCACCTCTTAACACATATCTTAACTATTAAAATTAAACATTTTATTATTTACATTTTTTTCTCTCCACCACATAAGTAGCATTATTGAAGACATGGACAGTAGTCTCCTGGATGTGTCTGCAGATATCATCGGTGAGACCCCCAAGAAGAAGCCTATGTCCCCGAAGTCATTTGCCAAGGACGCTGTTGAACGCCTGGCAATAGTAACACCATCAGATAGAGTCGGTGCCGCCGAATTCTTAAGTTCCAATACTATTGATTACACTCCCGGCGTTGTGTCGCTCCCTGAAGTTACTAGGAAATCTATCAATGACATCTTGAAGGAACCACTTTGGAGAGTCCTAAAGGAAAAAGCTAAATCTATAAGCAAACAAACTTTCTTAAGTGACTGCATAAAGAACAAAGCCATTCCTATAGGAGTAACACCAACAGTTCCTTTGAAAATCATTGACCATCCCCAAGAACTGTCTACCAAGTGGGACGAAATATTAAACGAATGTGGAACCAGACTTACCACAGCACTGGATGACTTCCACAAAGTTGAAATAGCTCAAATAGAGCTTAAAGCGGCTAAAGTCATCCATGATGCTTCGTGTGAATTACTACCTCAGTTCATCACTGAGTTCACTAACATAGGTGATATTCTAGAAGGCACCATCAGAGAGGTCAAACTGTATTGTGCAATTACTACCAGGAGACTGCAACGTAAGCGAAGCGCCGTAGCCAATCTTGATCAATCTGTAAGGAAGAAGAAAAAAACTGTATAAACAACACCATCTCGTAAGAAGCCTCTTAAGAAGGTTAAACCGAAAAGGCTGTTTTCAAAAAACTTGAAAGAGAAAAAAGACTTAAGTATATTCACTAGGAAACAACAAAAAAGATATGTTAAACGTATGTATATAAACAATTATAACAAACCATATAACCATGACTCTAGTACATGTATTGATGCCAATTGTATAACTTGTGCCAAGCAGTATGTTACCAACTTGTCAAGCTATACACTATCAGAGACCCAAATTTTCCTACTTAGTAAAGGGTTGAGTTTTGTCCCAACAGCAAGAAATCCTAACCATTTTGAACTATTAAGAGACCTAGATTATTTTTTCCATAAAATACGAAGACTGTCACGGCCTAAAAAACATACAAACCAACATGCTATGGTACCGAAATTCCCTAAACGTAAACTTATGAAGAGAAGGTTTGACTATAATAGGGCATTTACATCATTTGCAGATTTAGAAGGAGTTCTTGGTACTGTAAAACAAGAAGTTTCAGAGTTATCTCTTGCAGATAAAGCCAAAGGGAACCTCACTTACAAGGAGCGACAAGCCCTTAAAGAGCTTAAGAATAATTCTGATATTATAATAAATAAATCTGATAAATCAACAAATGTTGAGATTCAAGACAAGTCTACTTACATAAGAGAGGGTCTTGATCATCTCAACGACTGTAATACATATTGTAAGCTAGATGGTAACCCCACAGCAAGTATTTGCATGGAGATAAACTCCGTACTTAATAAATATTACAAAAGAGGACTCCTCACTAGACAAATGGTTGAGGCTTGCTCCCCAACTAACAATGCCAGATTAGCCAGACTTTACTTTTAAAGAAAACACACAAGAATCCAATGGGAATTCAACCCATAGTTAGTTGTTGTGACAGTCCTACGGAAAACCTATCACAATTTGTAGACTACTGGCTACAACCAATCATGAAGGCACTACCCTCATATCTTGAGAATTACACCCAATTAATCAATGAGCTTAGACAGCTTGAGGTCGAACCAAATACTATCTTAGTAACGATAGATGTAAAATCGCTCTATACATGCATTCCACACTCAGATGGAATAAAAGCATGTCTAGAAGCATTAACAGAACTTAAAGTGAGTGACCCATCTCTACCTGATCCTGAAATGTTAGGCAAATTACATGAAATTGTTCTGACAATGAATACGTTTGAATTTAACAACACTTGTTATCAGCAATTACAAGGCGTCGCTATGGGGTCCAAATTATCACCAGCCTATGCAAATATTTTTATGGGTAGGCTGGAAAAGGATTTTCTATCCCAAGTCGCTTTTAAACCGCTGTACTACAAGCATTACATTGACGACCTAATAATACTATGGGAACATACGGAAGATGAACTTAAGAACTTCATTTCTAATTTAAATGCATTCCACCCCACAATTAAATTTACCTATGAATACAGCCACCATAGCATCAACTATCTTGACCTCCAGATACACAAGGGACCTGATTTTTTATCTACAAAAACATTAGATGTCTCAACCTATATTAAACCTACAAATAAGCAGGCCTACATCCATGAAACATCTTTCCATCCCCAAGGTACTAGTAAAGGCGTCATTATTGGAGAAATGAAACGATTCATCAGAAACTTGACACGTTCTTGGAGTTTAAGAAACAAGTTGATGTTTGACCATCTAAAAACCAGGCGCTAACAATGCATCACATTATAACGGTACATTTAATCTACCTTTCCTTTTTGCAGATATTTGCTACTGTTATGATTAGAGAAGAATGAATAATGCTGTATGGAGTGCAAGCACAAGAAGTTGACAATTACTGTATTTGTGTAGTTAGCTTTATGCGTTAAATTCATGCAACTGTGTAATGAAACTATCTGTTCACTATCATAGTAGGTTATAATAAGGAGAGAGATGTCTTGTTTTGTCAAGACAATATACTACACAAGTACAGGATCAGGAGTACCATGCACTGGGTGGACTGTACAGGAGCCCTAGCAAGACTTACAGTAATACAACAATAATAATTATAGTATGCAGAAAAGTTTAGTTTAGGTAAACCAATAATAGATCCCAGCCGGGGAGGCTCTAGAATTAAGAGTATTGTATGAGCAAGAGACAGCAATGAGAGCAGCCTGCTCAAACAGGGATCTTATAGTCTTCTTTGTCACTTTACAAGCATTGGCCACTTGGGTGATTGTGTTTGGCATAAAATGCCTAAACAGCCAATCCTGATGGAAATGTAATGAATATATAAGCCAGAAAGGTGAAGGTCATATTGCAAACAGCTATACCAATCTTCCTTCTGAGCACTAGTAGTCAAAAGATGTTGTTGGGTATTGGCAGGGATTGTTAGTTCAAACAAACAGATGGATTTATTGGAACCAACACCAAGTGAGGCCTGCTAAGGGTGTTTCATAATATCAGCACTGAATACATAGTCTTGATATTATGGTCAAGCTGAAGCAGCTGCATTCAGTGGACACCCAAGGAAACTCCCGGCTATAGGGTTATATTATAATATTGGACACACACAATGTTTCTTTCAAATAGGCACAACAATATTCTACCTCCATGTATTCACGCTCAGTCACTGCAACCATTTATATAGCGCAACTGTGAGCTCCAGTGTCAATGGTCTGATTCAAGAGCGTTTTGAAACATCTGTCTTCTCATAAACGTTTGTACTACAATGAATTGTAGCATTCACATCAAAAGATATTCGTTACCAAACTATTCAGATATGGGCGCTTAATTTTTGATTTGGCATGAAGAGGCGCTTAATACTATGATCCTCTTCTGTGATTGGGTACAAGTTCCCGCTTCTCTGCAACAAACTATCAATCCTTATGATTGGTTATTTTATTGTTTCCATGGTTTTGTTTATCGTTCTTCTAGCAACAGAGAGAAGTGAGTTGCTGTTTTAGTGTCGGAGTAGAAGCTGTACGTTTAGTATTTTTTAGCATGTCTGCAACTGCAAGTACGATAGAGTACGAGCTTGTGGAGGAGGAGGAGATGGACGAAGCTAACTCTGAAGCTTCGTATGCTTCTCTCCATTCTTCTCCTCCTCCACTGGGCGATGACTCTCAGCCTGAGAGCTCTCCTCGTTCTCCCCCTCCAGAAAGGGGTGAAGGTGGAGGAAGAGGACGAAGGAGGCGGCGTGGGAGGCGCCCTGCCCCTTATCCACCTAGGGAGAGAACAGGTGGTGGAAGGTATGTGTGCTATAACTTTATTTGGTTTAAATTTAGCTTGTGTGCATGCATGTGTTTGTAATTTAGTTAGCTAGCTATATAGGTAGTTTAATGTTATTGTAAAATTCGTTCATGTCCTGTTCTGTTTGCAGATGGAGAAGAGGCGGAGGTGGGAGGGGAGCAGCAGGGGCACCAGGTGGAGGAGGTGGGGGGCCACCTAGAAGAGGAGGAGGTGGTCCTCCTAGAAGGGGTAGGGGGCATAGACGCCCCCGAAGAGGAAGGTATGGTTTGTGCAGAATTACCACAATAATTCTGATGTTTTCTGTTCACAGATGGCCGAGGAACAGGGTATGTTTTGGCTTGGATTTTGTGTCCTTACTGATGCCTCCCATTCATAGAAGACGTGGCAGAGGAGGGGGAAGGAGGTATTTTGCTTTATATCTAGTGACTTTATGATATATTATTTATTCATAGATGGCCAAGGGGACTATCACGGTATGCGTTGTATTTACTTTTGCTACTGGTTTCTACCATGCATTTGCAGATGGCATCATAGTAGAGGAGGGGGAAGGTATGATTTGTTCCATATTTCTTGGTGTTAATATTTTTCTACTTTTCACAGAAGAGGTGGATGGACAAGGTGTGTATGGTTACACTGTGTGCGTACTGGTATTTCAAGGGTTAATTTTTGTTTGTTGTAGTTGGCGAGGAATGGGGAGACTAGTATGTTAAATCAGCTTTTGATGTATATTTATTAATGCCACTATATCTTTGTAGCTTTCGGAGGGGTGGGATGCAAGTGTAAGGATGGCACTGTTACTTCACACTACTTATTGCCTTTCTGTTGCAGATTTAACTCACGTACACTTATTTTATGTAACCATGTAACTATGTAGGCACTGTATGTAATACTTGACTGTTTATCCTTACATGTATATATCTTAGCATACTATCAATTCATTTTATTATAATCTTAAAGTTTATAATCCTAGACACCATTGGTTACATATTTCGTTCATTGACGGAAAACTATGGTGATAGCTCTGGATACACAGAAAGATATATGGTACTATTTAGTTTATATTAGGGAACTTCAACCAGCTGCAGCAATGCGACAAAGTTCCTCCACATGTCGCGTGAACGATTTATGGTACTGTTTCACATATCAGGTCATATTTAATTGACGCACACCATCTGCACATATAAAGTCAAAATATATGTGGCTTGCAATGCCTTCCTTAATAAATCATATTCCCAGACACGATGATATATCAGGGAACTTCTACAAGTGCCGTAACCAGCTTCAGTGATGTGACAAAGATCCACATGCATGTCGAGTGGATTTGCCAGTAGTACACAGTAAGATTACTTTGAGAAGACTGAAAATGAATAATCCTTTATAACAATTCTGCAGGATTTCTCTTGGAAATTCCCTGAAAATTCCCCACTCCAGACCGCAAGGCCGACGCTTGGGCGTATCACACATTAAAACAACACATATGTTCCGTTATTATGTAATTAAGTGTTTTTTACTCAATATCTTGATGAGTATGCGTAGAGTAATAAGAGTATGTAATTCAGGTAACACAGTGATGTGTAGGAACTTCAGCAGGCCATGTAGCCAGCTATAGGCAAGGGTTTTTTTCCTTACAAATGGCACCCGTGCTTATCTCTATATGGGTACAAGACTGTTGGTATAAGAACAGTTGGCCATCCAAGGAAATTGACTTGGTGCATGTATAATGAATATGATAAATCTTCATACCATCATTAGATCCAAAGTGTTTCCTTTCAAGGAAAGTTACCTGAATGTCTCCTTTATGGTACTAGATAATGAGTACACGTGATCGAAAGTGCTTGACCACTATAGATGCATGGTATGGCTAGTGCAACTGTTGCAGCATGTAGCACAACACCCACAACAGCAAGCCTTCATCATTTCATTCAAAGGATGACACCCGCATAATAACATTTTCAACAGATTTTAGCTGCTTAAATAAATCCATTGTTTTTACCATACACTGTATGAATAAATAAAACTTTCTATTTAAATGTCATTGCAGAACTAGTCAAATTCAACCAGACCAAGCATGTGTTCTATGGAAAGTGCTAATTATAATGAATACGCTTATTGAATAACTCTTACATTTTAATCCCAAGTGTTGATCTTTTCCTAATTCTGATCCTGCATATGCATAAGTAAATGGAGTTCCATATAGAGCACCACTTCAATAGAATACACTTTAATAAGTATATAGGCTTACATTTGTCAATGAATTAGTAAGCCTGAATTCTTTCTTTTCTCCTGTACAGCATGTCCATCTCAATCCTGCATAATGCATAGACGAAGATAAACCGCTGCTTGGCCACTTTAAGCGATCAACCAACATTGCTAACAAATTCCTTTATATCTTGCACCACTAACTGGTGCTTTTATGTCTACAAAATGGAGTTCGTGTACAACCTAGCAACAGTTAGAATATGCTGCATTTAATGCACTTGCATTGTTATTATATGCTTGGTCTTACCTCCATTCTGACCTCTAATCTCCTCCTCTTGTATACTCTCAATATATATATAGCTTGGTCTCAACACATCCGTAGTTTGCCTACAAAGTGGAGTCCATGCACAACCTAGCAACTGTATGAATTAATTAGAATACACTGCATTATAGCACTTACATTGTTATTTTGTGCTTGGTCTTTCCTCCCATCCAACCTCCATTCTCCTCCGCTTGTACTCTGATATAGCTATAGGTCTCAACACGTCTGTAGTGTGTGTCTACAAAGTGGAGTCCTTGCACAACCTAGCAACAGTATGAATTAATTAGAATACACTACATTTAAAGCACTTACATTGTTATTTTGTGCTTGGCCTTTCCTCCCATCCAACCTCCATTCTCCTCCGCTTGCACTCTGATATAGCTATAGGTCTCAACACGTCTGTAGTGTGTGTCTACAAAGTGGAGTCCTTGCACAACCTAGCAACAGTATGAATTAATTAGAATACACTACATTTAAAGCACTTACATTGTTATTTTGTGCTTTGTCTTTCCTCCCATCCAACCTCCATTCTCCTCCACTAGCACTCTGATATAGCTATAGGTCTCAACACGTCTGTAGTGTGTGTCTACAAAGTGGAGTCTTTGCACAACCTAGCAACAGTATGAATTAATTAGAATACAGTACATTTAAAGCACTTACATTGTTATTTTGTGCTTGGTCTTTCCTCCCATCCAACCTCCATTCTCCTCCGCTAGCACTCTGATATAGCTATAGGTCTCAACACGTCTGTAGTGTGTGTCTACAAAGTGGAGTCCTTGCACAACCTAGCAACAGCATGAATTAATTAGAATACACTACATTTAAAGCACTTACATTGTTATTTTGTGCTTGGTCTTTCCTCCCATCCAACCTCCATTCTCCTCCGCTTGTACTCTGATATAGCTATAGGTCTCAACACGTCTGTAGTGTGTGTCTACAAAGTGGAGTCCTTGCACAACCTAGAAACAGTATGAATTAATTAGAATACACTACATTTAAAGAACTTACATTGTTATTTTGTGCTTGGTCTTTCCTCCCATCCAACCTCCATTCTCCTCCGCTTGTACTCTGATATAGCTAGGTCTCAGTATGGTGCTTTATATATCTGTACATGCTTTATGAATCATTGTTGGTAACACTGCGCAGCCGTTTCATCTCCTGGGATGCTGCTTTGGATGTCTTGATTTTAGCACTAAGTCAAGCAGGGCGACCCCTACTAAAGTTCGCACCCTGATGAGGGCTACATAGGCCATGCCATCTTCAAACATGGCTGGACCCAGATCAATTACAGCTGCATCTAAAGATAATCCTTGTACTTTGTGGATAGTTGCAGCCCAACACAATAGCAATGGCAATTGAGTTCGTTGCAATGTTACACCTTGTGGAGCAAAGAATTTGGCTGAAATAGGCCTAATCTCTACAGCCTCAACTCCGTTGGTACCAGGTACTTGTATTGTATGAATCCTTCCTACACGTGGGTCATGGAATTTTACAAGTACTGCAGCTGGAAGTGACCCTGGTTGGTATTGACATTCTGTATTCCATTTAAATCCAACAATCACCCCACGGACACCATTTACTAAACCATCTTCACACATGATGTTACGTCTTAGCATCACCTGAGCACCCACAGCTAATTTCAACATACGTGGAAGTCCTGCACAACTATTATCATCTGTGGGAATGAGATTTTCAGGGACAGTTCGTGATGTTACACCTTGTGGGAAGTGACGGGATTCTAGGATACAATGTTCTGCTTTTAAACTCATACACTGGTTTGGTTCTGGATAATTCTAATAGACACTGCATATTGTACTCTTCTACATGTTCTTTCCTTGGAAGCAAGTAGAGAGTAGAATGAAATTTAGGGTCATTAAGTTGAACAGAATCAGGGATTCCAGATGTTAACCTTGTACGTAACTTTGCTATGTCTTCATTTGTTTGATTCCCCGTCCTTATTCTGTTCAGTATTTCTGAGTAACACGTATCATTTCTTTGGCGCATGTTCGCAGTCAACTCAATCACTGTGAACAATTCTCTCCACAAGTGTGTTGAGCCTTGTGTGTAGCCCTTGCCATTTAGAAATATACAGCGATCACGAACAGGTGGAAGCTGATAGAAATCACCAACAGCAATTATGTTTAATCCACCAAAGTGAATCTCGGTGTCATCGGTTCCCTTAATTTCTGTTAGCCTTTTATGGATGAACACAAAGGTCTCATATGACACCATACTGATTTCGTCTATGACAACAGTATGAACATCTTTCCATAATATCCTCAACTCATGCAACCTTTCAGCACTGAGTTTGGTATATCTTGTAGAATTGTTGTGTTCTACAGGGAGGCATAGTGCACGGTGAGCAGTCGTTCCCCCTATATTAAATGACGACACACCAGTTGGGCCCATCAACATGCAAGCATTTTGAGACCCTGTGTGTGCTCGTTCAATGTGTTCCTTGATTACACTAATGATATGGCTCTTACCAGTGCCAGCTCCACCTGTGATGAACAGGTGAAGTGGCTCCGGGAGAGTGTCTCTCTCTCTCATGAAGTATTGGTGGCGAGCACAATTGTACTGTACCACACGGTCAAATGCTACTCTTTGAGTATCATTCAAGCTAGCAACCTTTTCTTGATACTCACGATCTGTCATTCTTAACCTAGAGAGTATGTTGTTATCTCTATCATCAAAGAGGGCAGCCTGAATATCACTATGTTCCTGAGCAGATACTTCTTGGGGACCATCCGATTCAACCAACGCAGCTTGCTTAACATTCTCATCTGCATCTTACATTGGGTCAAATCCTGCAGTTTCAGCTTCTACTTCTAAAGTATGCTGCACTGCATTAGGAGCAACAGGCGCATATACATTGTCACCGTAAGTATTCTGCATTTCAGACAACTGTTGTATGGCTTGTTGTACTTCTTCAGCAAATGCATTGTGTTCTGAGTTAAGGAACTGTAGTTGGTCCCTCTTTGCTAACAATGCTTCCTGAGCAGTTGCATGCTTTCCAAGCAGGTCTTGTGTCTCCTGACGCCATGGGAAATACAACAACAAAAGATGGTAATAATAATCATCTCCATGGGATTCTGGTGTCATTATTGGAACTCTCAAGCAAGCTTGGTGCCTTCTCTGTACAATAGTTCCCAGGTTATTCTGAAGTTGAAAACGTGGTAGTCGACTAGCACTGTCATCAGAGTTTTCACCTTCGTTGTATGTACCACTGACTGTATTATACCACACAGCAAAATGAGCTAGTGTCATATTGTCAAATGGTTGACCTGCTGGGCGTGCAGCATAGCGATCAATGAGACCATGCATAAAAATATTTGTATCACCATCATCCAGTTCACGCAATTGGTGTGAAGGTCTCACAAGTCTAGTACGACGCCATTTAGGAATAGCAGGGATAAACACTGTTGCACGTGATGAGCCCTTTAGGTGCAGACCTGCCAACAGAAAAGCAGCTTCTTGTTGACTGAGCTGACGATGACTTAAAAGTGTATTCCCAATTTTCCTAAGTCTATCGCGTGCTGTTGCATTTGCAGGCAAATTTGCCAGCTGTTCAGCAATAGCTTGCTTCAGTACTTGTGACTCATCCTTACAAATATAATGGGTCACATACATGGCAGCACCATACACAGAACCAACCACCTGTATATCCATGTTAGCCCTCCAGGCTAACAGGAGATATGGGTTATAGGGATTTACCATTTCTGCACCTTCTTCACGTTTGATTATGTAGAACCTAGCTTTGTTAACTCCATCTGCATGAGTTTTGAGACGGGTAACAGGACTAGGTTGTTTGGGGTAATCAAATCGACAACCAATTCCGCTGTTTTTCTTACACGTGTGTGTGTGTGTTTGTGCTTTTGCAACCTCAAGACCAGTTCACGCAGTTCATCATCCTCACCGTCTTGTGGTATTCTTGTGGTGATATACTGGTCAATGAAGCTGGGGACGTCTCGCAGACCTTCAACTGTTTGAAGGTCGGGAGCATTCTTCACCCAAAACAGCGAATGAACGTGGGGGCTGCCCCTTAGCTGAAACTCAATGCGCCAAAAGTAGTCTACTATTTCTCCAATGGGTTTTGATGGACCTTTCATGAATCCGAGAATCTTTTGAAATCTCTGAGAGAAATGTCTAGCTGTAGTAACAGGATCACTGAGCAGGAACTGGTGTTTCTGTTCTGCTGTCAAATCACACACACTTTCTTCCGTTACTTCCATTCCTGCTCGTGTTGCCAAGACAAGGAGCAAATCAGGCCAGTTCATATCATCAGCAGTCAATGTTATAAAATATGTTGGAGCACCTAGAGTCTTAAACATAGAGAGTAAGTCCATTTTTGCTTTTTGCCAATAGGCTATGGTTGACCTCATGTTATGCAGAAAGCCATAACAACTGTCAGACAACTCTGGGTTGCTCGCAAGGTCCCTGAGTTGTCCAGCAGTGAGGCGTTCTCTAGATTCTGGTGGTTGTCTATCTCCAGATGGTCCATCCACTGGCTCTCTTCTATGTTGATGACTACCACGGGCATTGCCTCGTTCTGACCTTAGACGTACAGCTACTGATATGCTTTCACTTAAACGGCGCTGCTCATATACGTTTAGTCCCCAAAAGAGATAGGGTATATGACTAGCCCACCTATTGTCCTCACTAAGAAGGCGTGACTGAAAATAATTTAATGTACTGACTGGTGGATCTCTAGAAGTCTTGTATCCATTTCTCCCATCTGGGAACAATGTTGGAAAGGCCATTTGCTCTGCAGTAGTGGATGTAAATAAGCTAATAGGGGCACCTTGAACACGATTGAGTTCATGAATGGGTGGGCCATCCGTGTTCAAAATATCGGAAACTTCAACATTAGGAACCTGGTGATCTCTTCGGATTACAGATGTTTCTTCCACTTCCAGCAAATCACCTGGTTCCTCTTGAGGGCCGATCTCATTGTCATCTGTATCACCTTCAATCTCTATATTTCTATATAACATATTATAGTCTTTCAACCAATGGAGAGCCCTTATCAACAATGGTCGTCGAACACTAAAGTATGTTTGACGTGATGGGATTTCAGATTGTTCTGACCTGCTTGCTCTTGGAGGTGCAATGAGTACGATCCCAGCGTTATCAAGGGTCTTCGGCAATGACTGACATATTTCACTAGTGTTAACAGGAAAATTGATGGTCTGACCCTTGAGTGCACGCTAGCCATAAGGAAGCACTACCAGCTTCATGAAAGGTTGGACACGTGAAATCAACCTTTTTTCCATGTTATTTAAACAGCTGAGCTCTGGGGGGATGGCACTAACTCGCATGTTGTTCACTAATGCAAAGGGTGGCAATTTTTGCTTTCGTAAGAAGGGTTTGCATCGTGAACATACCCACACCATACCATCACAGTCTGTAGCAGCACTACTCAACTCCCTGTTGTGGACTGGGAGGAGGAGAGGGTCAGCACTATTTATGTATGATCCACCATTATTGTAGCACAAGCGAGTGCAACAATAACAGGGGTTAAATGGACCTACATACACTGAGCGCTTAAATTGTTCTACAGCCACTCTGTTACGGTCATGAGTGGCTTGACGGGCTGCACTTCTTCTCATACTCTGGTTTACTCGGTTGATGTCGCGCCTACTTTGTGCTTGCTCTGCACTCTCAAGGGCTCTCCTGGATGCAGTCCTAACTCTATTTGAATGTCGCCGCTGTTCTATATGGTCATCTGTCTCACCAGCTCGCAGGTTTGTTACCCTCTCTCTTATACTTGTGAGCCGTTCTTCACTTGCATTTTCCATCTCACTGGCACGTTGACTAGTCTCTCTATCTCATAGCTGCCAGTCTATCTTCTCTTTCATTCTCTGTCTCACTGGCACGTTGGTTAGCCTCTCTCTCTATCATAACCGCCAGTCTGTACTCTCTTTCATTGTCTGTCTCACTAGCACGCCAGTTAGCTTCTCTCACTGCGTTCACACTAGCACGATAGCACGGTTCGGTACAGCACGGTTCGGTAAAAAGTGCTGTGTGAACTGTGACCGAACCGTGCCCAATCGAACCGAGCTGGCACACTTCAAACTACAAGGCCAGCACGGTACGGTACGATAACATTCAATATAAGCGCATAAATATATTTATTTTATAGGTCGCGTGCACCGACTGTAATGGCTGCTGTAAACTGGAGTCGCGAAGAGACCTTCAAGCTTATCAGCTTATGGAGTGAGGATGTTATTCAGCAACAATTAGAAGGTTGCCGTAGAAATAGTACTGTGTTTCGCAAAATTGCAGATGGATTAAGCAAGGGCGGTTTCACACGTACCCTGGAGCAATGTAGGGACAAGATTAAAAAGCTTAAAGCAGAGTACAAAAAGATTCGTGATAAGCGAGATACTACTGGACAAGGAAGGTACCCCGAATGGGAGTATTTTGACGCTATGAATGAAGTAATGGCAGCTAAGCATTCAACAGAACCACCTGTCGTTGTGGAGAGCTTTTCTGACTCACAGACTGTGGACAGCCTAGGGCATGATGATACCCAGGACATGTCTGAGGGAGCAGCTAGCTATAGTGAAGGGTCCACAAGCCCTGCAACAAGTCATGCATCAGGTCGCTCCTCAAGTAGTAATTCATCATCATCAGGTACTGATAATGCTGCTATGGATGGTGATACACAGACTTCCGGTGGTAAAGGCAAGAAACGTAAGCTTGGCAAAAGAGAAGCCACCAATGAATTGTTTGATAAAATGATCGAGTTGCAGGCAAAGAGCGACAGGCTAATGGTAGACCTTGAAGAGAAACGAATGAGACTTGAGGAGAGGCAAATGGAACGTGATGCCCAGATGCGCCGAGAAGAAAGGGAATTCCAATTCCAGATGATGCAAATGTTTACACGTTTTAGCGTACCTCACCACGGACCCCCACCACCACATTACTCACCTTTTAGTAGCTTTGGTCCAGATTATGATCCGGATGCAACACAAGAAGGATTATAAACCTATGTATTGTAGTTGTTAGGTACAATATTTTACTCAAACTGTGATAGCATGTACATCAGTCATTCATAATACATTGTTTACTAGTTGTGTCGAAAGTATTCTATTAAAGCATTTCTCACATTTTGTGGTGGTCCAGTGGCTGTATCTCTGGCAACAGTTACTGGTTGATCACAATCACTATTCACGTTCTGTACCCAAGTATCATTAAAATGTTCGCCATGGACTTCACATATATTGTGAAGGATGCAGGCAGCAGTGATGACATGTGGGATGTTATCAACATTCATGTCATTTCTCTTCATCAAACGGCGTCATCTACCCTTGAGACGACCAAATGCTATTTCAACAGTGATCCGTGCCCTGCATATTCGATAATTGTAATTTCTCTGATCACTGGTCAAGTCTGTATTGTGTGCAAAGGGCTTCATCAACCATAATTTCAATGGATAGGCTGAGTCACCTATCAAGTATAGTGGAATACGAACTCCTGATACAGTAATTGTGTTGTTAGGCAAGATATGGTGGTGTTCAATGTTGTCATAGAGGGTAGATTGAGCAAACACTCTTGCATCATGGACGCTTCCTGGCCATCCTACACACACATCTAGGAAGCGGTAATTTGCATCAACGACTCCTTGAATTAACATTGAATACCAACGCTTTCTATTATAATAGTCGGTATGCATGAGATTTGGGGCAGAAATTGGTATATGACAGCCATCAATAGCTCCAAAACACTGAGGGACACCCCATTTGGTTTTGAACTCTTCAACAACAGTAGATAGGCGATTATTAGTGGGGAATTTAATATACTCCTTTAACAATACATCCACTATGCAGCGACATGTTTCATGTACTATTTCACACACAGTTGACCGTGCAATACCAAACAGGTGGGCGATTGTACGGTATTCAATTGGGGTTGCCAGACTCCAAATAGTAACAGCCACTCTGCGTTCTACGGACAAACACTTTCTCATCAGAGTATCAGTTCTTGCCAAAGCTGGAGACAATTTGCTACAAATATACAAGAACGTTTCTTTGGACATCCGAAAGTTATCTAGCCAATCTTGCTGGTTGAATGTTCTCAGAACAACATTATTCCACCACACATTGGATCTGTAAAAGACCATATCAAGATGTTACACAGTGACCAGCAATTTTATGTACATAGCTCATATACACTGATGGTAGCTAGTCAGTATTATTTCTGTGTGTTTTAGCAAATTAATAAATAAAAATGGCGATAACAACTACGAAAAGTGTCAGAAAAATACCTCGAGGAAGAAACCCAAAAACGCCGTTCTACTGGAAAGGAGGCTACTTGAATGGCAATAGCCATAGTTAAAATTCGCCGTTGCCTTGCCAAACGCCGTTTCATAGTTACAATTCGTCGTTGTGCTTTCTGAAATCTGCGACGTTGTCTTTCTATTGCTGCTCTTTTAGAGATGATCGACTTCCAGAGAAAGAGCAGTGAATAAACTTGAAAGACAATAGCAACTTCCATTTTCAGTAAGCGCACTGATAATAATTACAATAATATTACTTACGCACTTATCGCAACCAGGCCACGAAGCGTGCGAGATTTTACAGTGTGAACAGGCACCACAATTGGACCGTACCGAACTGTGCTGTACCGAACCGTGCTATCGTGCTAGTGTGAACGCAGTGTCTCTCTCTTGTAGCTGCCAGTCTATGCTCCCTTTCATTCTCTGTCTCACTGGCACGTTGGTTAGCCTCTCTCTCATAACCGCCAGTCTGTGCTCTCTTTCATTGTCTGTCTCACTAGCACGCCAGTTAGCTTCTCTCTCTCTCGTAGCTGCCAGTCTATGCTCCCTTTCATTCTCTGTCTCACTGGCACGTTGGTTAGCCTCTCTCTCTCTCATAACCGCCAGTCTGTACTCTCTTTCATTGTCTGTCTCACCAGCACATCAGTTAGCTACTCTCTCTCTTGTAGCTGCCAGTCTATGCTCCCTTTCATTCTCTGTCTCACTGGCACGTTGGTTAGCCTCTCTCTCTCTCATAGTCACCAGTCTGTGCTCTTTTTCATTGTCTGTCTCACTAGCACGCCAGTTAGCTTCTCTCTCTCTTGTAGCTGCCAGTCTATGCTCCCTTTCATTCTCTGTCTCACTGGCACGTTGGTTAGCCTCTCTCTCTCTCATAACCGCCAGTCTGTGCTCTCTTTCATTGTCTGTCTCACTAGAACGCCAGTTATCTTCTCTCTCTCTCGTAGCTGCCAGTCTATGCTCCCTTTCACTCTCTGCCTCACTGGCACGCTTATTAGCCTCCCTTTGTCGCATACTTTCAAGTCTTTGGAATTTCTGAGTTTGTGTTTCAGAAACTCGCTGTCTAGCAATTCTCTCACTCTGTTTGGCTAATCTACTCTCCCTTTGTGCTGGTGTCTCAATAGCTCTCTTTGAAGCTTTCCGCATTTTATCAGAAAGCTTCCTATGAGCCCTTTCCTCTGAGCTTTCCGCGGCCCTTCTTTTGCGCTGACGCTGACGTTCTCTAGCTAACCTATCATTTGGCTGTGACAAATTCAACTCTTCCATATGAAGTAATTAACCAGAATTTTACAGATAAATAGATGAAAATATATTGATGATGAGTTCTGCAATAGTATACATTCATCCATTCATGCACGTAAAACATGTATACATATACACATACATTCATGCATATAGGACATACATACGTACATACATACATACATACATACATACATACATACATACATACATACATACATACATACGTACATGCATACATACATACACAGAAACATACAGGTTTGGCAATTGAATTCGTTGCTGTGGTGATTGAATACTTAGGCAATTGAATTCGTCATAGGTAAACCATCGTCAAGAAAACAACTGCTCATCACAAAGTGAATTAATTTACCATGGAGAGTTAGGCTTGTGATTCTAGAAAGTGTGCTTGTATACGAAGGCAATGCATGACTGGAAAGTTAATTTACCTTGTTTGTGAGGTGAGTGACCACGCCCATCAGCACAGCTGCAAATATTGCTAAAGAAGTTGTACTGAAAGAATTATCACTTATAAAGAGTTGTTTACTACAGTTGTCTTTTAGCAGTTGCTATATCTTGTTTTTTTTTGTTTTCTCCAGCTGCCAATCTTGCTACGGATGAAGTCTAATTCTAATCACTCAATTGGCAACGGGACAAATTCATTTGCCAAAGTGACAAATTTAATCACCAGAACTTCCAATTATACAGTAGGCCATTGTTATGTGGTATATACATACCTGTATACAGACATATTTGAGCATGCATGCATACATAACTGATAATTGCACAGATAAATATTATTTTATCAACTACACTCAGTGAAAGAACTGCTTAACTCATTACGTATATACCAATATTGTTAGGGAAAACAGCAACAGCAGGTGTTCCCTGAGATATTGCATACAGTATTCGACAGAAATTACAAATACAAGTAATGTAATACATAAGCATATCCCCTTTTAGCACAAATCTTATTAAAACCCTATAACTTAATATTTAAAACATAGAGAGAACTGATATACTATCTATAAGACATTGCATTTCCTCTACACAATTACACTTTGACTGACCTCATATACTGCTAACAATACATTAATCTCGCGTGGCCACACAGTTTAAGCTGCTTTATATTTTCACCACTAGAGACTGAATACAAACCTGCATAAAAGACAGAAGTCACAATATAGCTTTTAGAAAGAGTCATAAACAACATTGAGAATAAGTTAACCTTGTCTATTAACTTAAATAACCACGATAAAACTCCATTATCACGGACAGTTCCATGAACTGAGTCGCCTTGGTTACCTTAGAATGTCACGTACACGCAATTATTAACGTTGCTAAGCACTACTAAGTAACACATTTCGAACAAACCGCTTTCAACAACTTATTATGCACAGAAGTATCTTCTCAAATGTTTTATGGTTTGTCTATAGTGTTTTTTTCCACAAATTCTCTCTACAAACCCTCAAGGAGGCCCTTCATTTTTGTTCGCGTATGTAGGGACACACCCCTTTTAAAGACCAGAGTTTTACGCATTTCCCAGTAACCTAAAAGTCTTGCTACGGTGTTTTGGGTAGTTAAATAACTGAATATCTCAATGGCGAGGTAGTTCACGAAGTTTGTAGAGAGTCGCTACACCCGTATTTTGAACCAGCAAAAAGAAACCGCTTCACTGTAAACCTTGCCTATGCTTAAGTTTAATACGAGGTTCATTTAGTGTTAAAATTTCATAGGCTGACTGCTTTTACCACTTAAAGGATTTGCTCACGTGGGTGCGTACGGACAAACATAGGTACATAGATAGGTACACACACACACTTTTACGGAAACAATTACAGTAAACCAGGCGCACGCCCACAGCCGGCCTTCGGCCGGCTGTGGGCGTGCGCCTGGTTTAAAAACATAGAATCAATCTATTAAAGAGAGGGTACTCACATAAAGTCATTCATCAGCAAATGAATAGAGTTAAGTTCTCAAATAGATCTCAAGAGCTTAAGTCACATTGCAAGGTTGGAATTTCTAACAGAATAGCCTTCATTACAAGGTTTTCTAAAGTAGCACCTAAGGTTATGGGAATCATTAAAAAGTACTGGCCGAACATACAACGGACCAATTGCTTTAAAAATAATGTTATCCCATTTCCATTCCTCACATTTAGGAAAAATCGCAATCTAAGGTCTCACTTAGTCAGAGCTAAATTAAATGGAGTTGACTGTGATGAGAACTCTCCCCCTCCTATTAAAATGGAAATTAAATAGGCCTCTGTTTATGGTGTATTTTACTTGAACAGATGTAACAACTGTTAGACACTACCCTTACAAACACACAATAGTGAGATTAACTTGTATCTTTTAATCATATGATTCTATTTATTCACCCACTAACCTATAAAGTAAATCTCGTGCACTATAAAGTACGTATGGTTAACACATGTACACAATAAAACATACTTCTTTTATAATAGCAACCACTTTATTCGTCACGCTTTTCATCATCACTTTGATCCCAGTTGAATGATATGAAACCACGGTAGACTAATACATGTGATTTCACCAGTCACGTGATTACACACAGTATCTTTCCCTCAAGCCACTGACTACAATTTTTTAAAATCCACACAAACTATTATTGGCCACCCTAGCACATTTGCATAGTTATGCTTTGAACAACCGTTTAAGATGCTTTATTTTGAACTAAGACTCTTACGAGACAAGCACCTTTATATCAAACTACCAAGCTTCGTATTTTCCTGAAGAGGTATAGTGAATAAGAGTTTTATCTTATCGTAAACTTCCTTCCCCGCTTAGCATTCTACAAAGATCACCCGCTTTGTCGAAATAAATTAATTATTGTGTTGCCGCTGGAAACCCCTTCCTAACCACAAATACACGCACGCCGCCGCTTAATTCAAGGTATTCTACAAACATAATTTTATTTCAACACTTTTCAACATACTTCATTTATTTATTTTTTATCACCAGTTCACCAGTTCATCGTAGAAACTAGCTACTTTCCCCAAGCCCACTAAAATAAAAACAAATTTGGGTAACAAGACAAGGTAAGCAATAAATTTATTTCCACTGACCTTAACATAGATATCATCGGTGAGACCCCCAAGAAGAAGCCTATGTCCCCGAAGTCATTTGCCAAGGACGTTGTTGAACGCCTGGCAATAGTAACACCATCAAGTAGAGTCGATGCCGCCGAATTCTTAAGTTCCAAGAACGTGGCTGTACTGATGACAAGAAGGTTATTTAGTAAAGAAGTCCGAGTGTCGTCTAATGTTGCTGGTCGTAATAAGAACAAACTGAATCCTCAGATTATTACATACATTCGAAAGATAGTGTTTGCTTTTTCCAAGTGCTCAATTGGATATTTCAAAAGAGTGGGGTGAGTGTGTGATTGCGATTGACGAGAGTTCACGGAGGTTGAAGAATAAGCCATTGAAATCAAAGAATTGTCAGTAGCTTTTCAGTTTCAGACCCAATCACTGCTATATTTGTTTAACGGACTTGACAAGGATTTTGGACACGATTTGTAAGTAACTTGTTAAGTGATTTATACCTTGATTGTGTTTTAACAGTGCTAATCACATAGTGATTTAATTTGCCATACATTAGTCTCAATAGTAGGAGTGCAATTAATCCCAAATCGCGTGGCCTTGTTTCTGTAATTGCACTGTAAAGTAGCCAATAAAATAGCAGAATAACAGAAGCCTTTTAAGTGCAACAAGAAAGATATAATGAATAGCCAATCAAAGAAGCTGACAATAGAAGCCTTTTAAGTGCAACATGTGTAGACATTTTGAGTAGCCAATCAGAATTGCTGACACACGAAGCCTTTTAAGTGCAACAACAATGAAAGAAGGATGATGCAATCACCTGGTAGAAGTTAATGGCCACATAGAACTGGATAGATGTGTACTACAAACCATGAAGGGTGGTCACTATGTGATTAGTAGGCAATCACACGCATTTTTGTGCAATTATTCCCTACTTGCACTCAAATGTATGTGATTACCTATACAAATTATAGGTTTAGTGTTTTCTTTTATTTTGTGCTTCACAATTGTGTTGTGCTCTATTTGTAAGTGCTACACATGTAGTTTTTGTAAGTGCAACTAACCTCATAATTTTGTAATTATATTAACAACAGTCACAATGCTATAGTATCAGAATCCACTGGGATTTCCATTCATTTCAATTATTTTCGGAATAACTTTGTGTAAATGGGCTATGTACTGTCTACAAACTTGTGGTGTTAGAGATTGCCAGAATGTTTGCACACCTTGTTTTAATTCATCCAAGTTCCGTGGCTTATGTTTGTTATGTAGATATTGCTTAAGTGATCCCCACACATTTCAATCGGGTTGGTATCAGGGCTTTCAGGGGGTGTTGGCCACCATTTTATCTCATTTCTTTCAAAGTAATCATCGATGTATTTGCTGCGGTGTTTAGTGTCATTGTCCATTTGGAATCGGTGACCATCAGGGAAACACTCCCTTATGAAAGGTACAAGAGAAGTGTCCAAGATTGGCCAAAGCGAATAGCATCCACTGATGATCCCAGTGAACATTACTATGCATGCAGCTCCACGTGTTGAAATTGCACTCCAGGCATGCAACTTAGCTGGGTGTTTAGGACGAGGCTTCAGCTTTCGTGGTTCTTTACTTTTCCGGAAACATAGACGTCCATGATGTTCTAGTTGAATAGAGCACTCGTCAGAAAAATTACATCACTGAAGTCTTCTTTGACCCTTTGTTGCTCTTTGCACCAAACAAGTCGCTACACCTTGTTCAGTTCTCTAATCAGTTGGCAATAATGCGGTCTTGTACAGACCCACCCAAGGTTTTGTCAATGTCGTTTAATTGTTGATAAGGACACTTGCAATTCTGGATATTGTTGAGTAAGCACGGACCTCAAATGTGTGGCATTTGGCAAATCAACTGTAAGTGAAATTAAAAAGAATGAAGATAAGCTAAAGTGAAGAATTGACTAGACTTATGGACAAGTGTTTCACTTGGTATGAATGTCAAGATGAGTGCACTGCCCCATCACTTTCAGTAATGCTAAGCAACTTATTCTTGACACTTTCATTCAACTTAACTCCAAAAATGTATACAATGTACTGTAAAACTTGACATATGTGAAGACTTCTTATATACTTATTTAGTCAATAAAATCTTAAAACACAGTGTTAATTGATGATTCACAAATCCGAACATTTCAGTAATCTGAACAGCCTTTGGTCCCAGGGGAGGTCGGATTTGTGAGGGTCCACTGTAAATAACTTGAGTTATATTACCTGTTTTTACAGCATATTTCATTATATTACTTTGTTACCACAAAAAGTAATATTATTATGTAACGCATTACCCTCAACACTGTCCCTAATATACAGTACTACCACATTGTATGATGGCGGAAGCTAGTGCCAGCACTAGGAGAATGCATAGCAAGTATGGTGAGTCTTGACTTTAAGGTGATAACGTGTAGATCAGTTTGTCAGGGTATGATTAAACACACACACTAACCTGCGTGTGTGTATGTCTCTTACTGTACTACACTCTGGTGCCTAACTCAATGCACAAGACAACTCTGGTGCATTGAGTTTGTCTGGTGCCTTTCTGACTCTAGTAGACTTTAGCAGTGATTGAGGTGTCTGGTCTACAGAGCTTCCTTCATTGTCATGAACAGTAGTTGGAAAGTCATCCTACGTTTCCTGATCTGAAACAGGTACATTAGCAGGATTGCCTTTTCTCTGGTGCCGGCGACGTACTATGCCGCCACTATCACGGGGACATTGGACCTCTAACAGAAATAATTTCACCCTCTACCCATGGGGGAGATCCAGTAAAATTCTTAACAAGCACTGTGTGCAGAATTAAAAGTCCTGTCCTTTGTATGTTAGTCATTGCTGCTCCTTTTGTTTGTTTTGAAGGTCTGTAACATGTTTAGTCAGATTTGGCACAATTAATTCTAATTTTAATTTTGGCTGCTGATTCATCAAGAGGTTAGCCGGGAAATTCCAGTTGTACTATGAGGAGTAATTCTGTAATCAAACAAAAATCTTTTGAGTTCTTACTTCTAATGAACCCTGTTTCATTTTCTTCAAGGCAGATTTGTACTAACTTACAGTGTAGACCATGAGCAGCGGAAGGCTACTGCAGGAACAATTGACTTAATACATAAAGTTGTTGTAACAATTTAATTTCATGCTTTTATGTTGTGTCAGTGTTGTGAGTATTGTGTGTTGAGAGTGGTACGCGCTTGGTTTTTCCTGGCAGACAAAAAAAAGAAAGAAAACAAAGAGAAGTCTGTTGGGTTTTTTCCCTTAGACCTGTTTGGGCACAGCAGGTCTATAGTAGTGCACCGCGCAGGCCCCCACTCTCAGTTGTATAATTTTCAACCATGTAATCAAACAATAACCATCGTAGTACTGGTATGTGTTAACTTAAGTTGTTGTAAGCAATGTACCTATGTTGTGTGTGTATTATGCATTTAATGAGTTATTGGGTAGCCGCACTGTGCAGCTACAGACCACAGTAGTTTGGTAAGGGGAACAAATGGGTTGTGGATAGAAATGAGGAAGGAGGCCAATGATGGTGACAATAAAATATAAGTAAAGGGGTCTAGACCAGGGTACCATGCACTGAGCTTTGTTGCTATACAGCATACACTACTAATGTGCAATTCCAAGTTGCATACTTGTAGTTGTATCTTGTAGTGAAGAAGATGTGAATTGTCACTTAAAAGAAAGAAATCTGTAAAGATACATAAAATGGAGTTAAGATGTGTGAGATCAGCTTCCAGCAGGCAGAAAGTGATCATGTGTATGCAGAGCTTGAGGGGAAAAGGAAGATATTTCAATTACAACTGTTTGGTATGTTAAGTGGTCAGCAGTGTTTGTTGGTCCACATTACTACGATCACCTAGTAACTACAGTACAAGTGAATGACCCTGACCTTAGTGGTAAGTACTAGTAACTATGACTACCATGCTGATGGTAATTATCAAGGTTTTTATTGTGACCCACAATATAATACTATAGTATGTTCACGTTGAGCTGAATCCTCAAAAACGTTTAATAACTCAAGGATGTAATTACACACGATCTTGAAATTTGGCTGATTTGTAGTACTGCTTGACCCGCTAAAAATATTTCAAAATCTTTTTGTTCAAATGTTTGACATAATATTTTTGGCCAATCATTTTTCACAATACATTTCCTATGGGGAAGCCATATAAGTACAGTGTCTATTATAACCCTTTCCCAAACTTGTAATGGAGCCAAACCATACGTGTCTGTTGTTGACACCCTTGCTGTTACCACTAATCATCTGGTTGGCTGAAATGTTAACTCTTGAGAAAAAATCCACTTTTAATTTTTAGCTGTTTTCAGGATTCAGCTCAATGTGAACATACTATAATGTACACATACATGTTTTTTTGTTATAGACAAGGTGGATGTCGTGCAACTTTGTGCATATGTTATGCATGTGCACTTATGTGTTATAATAACTGACTAATGTAGTGCGAATAATTGTTGCATCACACAGCAAAAATAGTGTTCCAATACTACATATTCTAACCCCGTCTTTATTCAGTATTGGAACAACTATTTTTGAAAACTCCCTATAACAAGACAAAACGAACCTCAAATCTATAAGTGACTCTAATGTTATTCACTACTTGGGGTTGTGATCTATTTTTGTTTGAGCCTAGGTAGAATTTTTGGACTATTAGTTCCAACACCATAACTTAGACGGAATAAATACAGTCAGTATTTGTGTATGAATTATGCTGTGTCGGTTGCGTATGCAGTGACCTCTGGTGCATATCCATCTCTGTATTTAACCAAGATTCAGGGATAGCATCATTGAACATTTCAAAAATATTAATACAGGCAAGAAGTGGTAATGTGAGGGATATGGTTAATGTAGTAGTTGTAACATGGGCACGAGTGATTTGCCGGAAATATATGCATTCAGGCACAGTGCGAGTGTGTATATTTCAGGCAAATCACTTTTGCCCATGTTACAACTAATATATTTCACTTGGGTGACTGGAAACTGCAGGAATGCTTTGCGAGTGTATTTATATGGGACCATTTGAATTTCGATAGTGGATAACGTCGTAAGAGCAATGACAAGGTGCTGCTGAGAGGCCAAACGTAAGTGTATCATCACAAGCATGCAGATCGCTTCGATTGTGGGTATGCAATTAAACACAGCAAGCCCAAATTTGAGTTGAACATCTCATAATGAAGCTTAAGTGCACTATAAAGTACTTACTATACTAGCCATGAATAAACTAAGCAGTTAATATGTTTACAGTACTATAATGGCCTAGCCAATTAAGCACCACGTCCAGTCATTACGCATGTGTGACATCGGGCAGGGTATCAAAAGAGCAATATAAAGACGACTCAAGTGCACTAAAGTACTTACTTTTACTAGCCATGAGTAGTGAATACTATTATCACTAATGGCCAAATCAATTAAGCGGTTCGCCAAGTGTCTGGACATCACCATGTGACTATTGAATGCAAACATGATCAATATAAACTAACTCGTGGCCTTCTTCATTCAGTACAACAATGAACTATCTTCTTCCCAGGTGTCACTAAAAAGAGGAATGGGAAATAAGGAAACCGGAAATGGGAAACAGAGTATTTCTCTACAGTGCGTTTTCGTCGTATTTGTAGTATTGCTATTAACTGAGGGCGTCTCAAAAGCCATCAGTGAAGGTACAAGCTGGACCGGGCGAGCTGGACACAAAGTCGAGTGCATGGTCGTACTCGAAACTTGATGAATGCATTAATTTTGGCATCTACACTACAGTCAGTGCGATCCTGCCAGGAGTGACAATGAGCAAGACTGATTGAAAGCAGCTCTTCAAATGTTCTCACTAGCATTGGACTCAATTCTTTTGGCATGTGATCTCATATTTGTGTAGCTACCTCCTGCTGTGATTATACTATAGTGTGGTTACTCTGGCTACCCAGTGTCTCAACTCAAGTTCTCCTGTGACTGCATCAAAACAGCCTACTGCCATGGCATTAGAGCAACTACTGGATCAAACAAGAATTCTTTGTTTTGAAGTTTGGCACGTAATCAGATTATGATTCATCAAGAAAATTATGTATATAATTGTCACTAATGGCACATTATGCATGGCCACATACGTAATATGATTATATGTACATGCATATGACATTATGCTATCAGCGTAGCCTGGTAGTAGCTTGGGTAGTGATGGTGTCAAGACACCAATGTACTACCAGTATATGTTCAGCTCCCTATGCTACTGGTGCTATCTATCATAACTGTATGGTGGGCTAGGGTAACTTATAGTGTTACACCTTGCAATGTTTGTAGTAGCTATAGCACATGTGATCATGATAGCCAAGTGTAAGAGATTCCTTTGGCATTCTACCACTACTTCACCGACCATTACATCTGATAGTAACAACATCATAGTACAATATACCAGTAGCGACCGGATTAATTATTGATTTAACCTCATAGTAATCGGTTCTTCCTTATGAACAAGTAGCTACATACACAGTACAAAAAACAACAAAGGAATATGTAACTAGCCATACAATTACAACTACAAAGAAAAACAAGACATGCACATAACAAGCTGATTACAGGAGAACTTGTGATCCTGGGTAGAGTAATCACTCAATAATAATCACAGCAGGAGGTACAAAAATATGAGATCACGTGACGGAAGAATGAGGCTGAGTTTGCACAATGCTGTACTGAGAACACTTGAAGAGCTGCTTTCAATCAGTCTTACTGATTGCCAGTCACTCTAACTACCTCATTAACTACTAGCAAACACTGGAATGCCAAACAATGGATTGAAATACTAAGTTTTGACCATGTACTTGGCTTTATGTCCAGCTTGCACCATCACTGATGGCTTCTGACTCCCTCACTTGCTAGCAATATCGCTGATACGACAAAAATCCACTATAGAGAAATACTCCATTTCCGGTTTCCTAATTTCCCATTCCTCCTTTTAGTGACACCCCTTCTTCCCTAAGTCCATGATCTATGCTTTGGCTCACTTTACAAAACTAAAACCCACTATCATTCCTGTGAATTGTCACTATATTAAAGCAGAGGAGATCACACAGTTCATCAAAGGAAACAAATGATTTCTGAGAATGCTTGGAATGCATTAATGAGAATAGGAGGTAGTATATACAAGTTATATAACTCCTTCCTCATACATGCAATAACCCCCAACAACACTGGCCATGTGTAGCTGCCAATTGCAGCTACCAGTTCATATACACTATGGGCATGTGTTAGCTGCTAATTGCGGCTACCAGTTCATATACACTATGAAAACCAAAACACACATACAACTAGCAAGCTCGCTGGCATACTTACAACAGCAAAATTGTGCACAATAGCCTTAAATATACAAGTCAGCATGTAACCTAAGACTGCACAGTGCAATTAATTTAAGAATCGCTGTGCCCAAGTGAGACCAAGGGAAAAACCAGACAAGCAGCTTTTTTTTTTTTGAAGCTGCCTGCTCGGAGAAAACCATGTGCCTACCACCCCCAAAAACTGCATGAAAACTACTGCATGCAAAACAAAGTCCATTTTCTTGACCGCCGTCTGTGCCTTTCATCATGGTCTGCAAATATGTCAGGAAAATCACAGTGGGAGGGTGACCACCCCCAAAAACTGCATGAAAACAACTGCGTGCAAAACAAAGTCCATTTTCTTGACCGCCATTTGTGCCTTTCATTATGGCCTGCAAATATGTCAGGAAATCACAGGTGGGAGGGTGGGTGGGAGTAGCCTACACTTGGAAATGACAGCATAGAATTGAGAACATGTGTTCACACATACTATTTATATACCCCCTTGCATGTGCGGGCAAGTGCGCTTACATTGTGTATTCCGGAAAGAGGTTATTTTCCGTCTAATTCACAATGCTCAACTGACAGAAAATACACCTCCTTCCTCATACATGCAATAATCCCCAACAGCACTGGGCATGTGTAGCTGCCAATCACGACTACCAGTTCATATACACTATGAAAACCACACTAGAATTTCAAAGAGTGGGGGTGAAGCATTAAGCCTGTAAACAATGCACAACAAAAAACAATAGGCCCCTTGTAAAAAAGTGCCATACAGTAGGGGACAAAATAAAGTTTACATTTGCTCTAATAAAAACGTTTGTCAAGGTGTTGTTTTATACTTGTCCCGTTTTTACAAAACAAAAACGGTTGCATAGTAATAACGATTGGGGTGCATAGCTAATTCACGTATAAAACTTGTTAAGTGTTTTTACGTTTGCTACAATAGCTATATAAGTATAATGCAGTAGGTATGTAGACTGTAACAGTTGTTGTTTGTTCGATTGTCTGCGCTACTGAAATATGGTTTATTCTTGGTACGAGAAATAGCGAATTTTATACTATTACCAACAAGGGTACCTACCTCCAACAATAGCGAAGCTGCTGAAAGATGAAGGAACTGTCACAACCTCATGAATTGGGATAGCAAAATTTATCAAGAAGTTTATAATAACAGGATCCATCGCAAGAAACCCTGGTTCTAGAAGACCTTCGAAGATAACACACGAAAGACAGAGGATAGTCGATGAACGGATGATGAAGGATGACGAGACGACAGCCATCCAGTTACATGCTCTGTTAACAGGAATGGGCCACCAACTTTCCAGAAGAACTATTCTTCGTTGTCGTAGTGTCTACTGCCAATTAATACGCGAACCGAACAAGTTGAAACGTCTGGAGTGGGCACAGCAGCATCGAAATGATAAACTGACAAGTGCTCCATACAACTGGAGACACACAAGTGTTTTTGCTGCCGAAGAAAAGGGGAAGCACCATGGTTAAAACCTAAGTAATTATTCACTAATTCATTACTTAATAATAATAAATACAATAAGTTGTTTAAAATGTAAATGTAAGTAATTGTTATTTCAGAGCTAAACATCCTGTGAAAGTTCACATCTGGGTAGGGATCAGCAAATGTGAGAAGACTGGGATATGTATTTTTGAAGGTACAATGGATGGCTCTTTCTACGTCAAAATCCTGGAAGAGACTTTTCCCTTTTCTTCAGAAAGTTTACCCTGATGGACATCGTTTAATGGCTGACAATGATCCGAACCACACATCTAATGAAGCGAAGCAATTTCTGAAAGATCAAAAAGCCACCTGGTGGCGAACGCTTGCTGAGTCGCCAGACTGCAATCCAATCGAAAATTTCTGGTACGAGTTGAAAGACTACATCCGATGTGTCAAAAAACCTAGAACAAAGCAAGAACTAATAGATGGGATTAAAGAATTCTGGGACAGTGTGACTGTCGCCAAGTGTCTAAAATACATCAATCATTTTAAAAAAGTATTACCAAAAGTTATACAATTAAATGGAGCTGCTACTGGATACTAACTGAAAATACAATCTGTATATATATTATTATTACTACGTACATGTTTAATTTTATCATACTTGTAAAACTGAATCTAATTTATGGAGGAAAGCTAGCTATGGTTTATCTCTAATTCAATTTTGTTATTATACTGAACGTCCTATTATATTAACCTCTATCCACCCTGTAACGTCACTCTATCACACACAGGAACACAAGCGATCGTAATCACAGCAGCTTAGCGGACAATGATTGTAATCACGGAAACTCACCTCGGGTTACTTTGATAATCACTAAGGAACTCCCTTATAACACCCGTTCCTGAAAGCCACATGTACTTTTGTTGTCAGTCAAGACAAGCATCTTTGCTACACCGAGATGAGCACACACACTAAAGGAATCTTCTAGAAGAGCTCACGTGAAGCAGTCCAATTAATACGAAGGAGTACTTTTTGCTACCGCATGGCTTTTAAAAAGTCCTTGCCTGGTTCAACGTCAAAGCTCGAGATAAAGGAACTGGTGAATGATAATGACCCGGTACATTTTCACATCATCAAATAGTAAGTTGCATATAATTTCCACGATAGTCACTATGTATGTAATACAGTAATATGAGAGTATGTAAAGAATAATATGTTACCTGAATCACAGAATGCCAGCTCATCATATGGGTCCCAGGTACCACCATACATGGATTGTAATTGATCCAGGACCCTGTCAGCCTGCGGTGATGTAATTTCTTCAACTTCTGATACTAACGAGCTAAAGAGATCTGGGTTAGTTGTTGTTGTTGATGTTGAGGGTGGTACATAAGGGAAGCTCCTTAAACTTGCTGATGGTGTCACCACTGTAGATGTCACAATTGGTAAAGTGGGAGGCGTCAAAGTGACAGCAGTGGCGTCATTGATGTCATCAATGTAGAACTGAGGCGTAACTAATGGTAAAGTGACAGGTGTTGTCATTGCCAAACTGGCGGATGTCATCATTGCCGGACTAGGAACTGTTGTCACTGCTGAGCTAGGAGGCATTATCACTGTCAAGTTAGGAGGCATTATCACTGTCAAGTTAGGAGGCATATTCACTGCCTAACAATGAGGCGTTGTCACTGTAGAACTGTGGGGCAATGGTAAAGTAACAGCTGTGGTCACTGATAAGCTGCGAGGTATCACTACTGGCACAGTTACAGGTGTGGTTGCTGCCAAACTGGGAAGTAGGACTTCTGTCTGCACAGTGGATGAACTGGAAGATGTCACCAGAGAGATACTACAGGTAGTAGCTGTTGCCTCAACAGAACCCACTTCAGATGTTGGTGTGACAAATAAAATTGTACCTGTAATTTATGCATTATTGATGTATATGTAAAATTATTTTAACTCACCACTATTTTTCTTTTTCTTTGTTTTAGCCTTTTCTTCACTGTTGTTTGTCTTCCGTTTACTCTCATTTTCTACTTCATTGTTGTTTGTCTTCTGTTTACGTTTCTTTGTCTTTCTTTTAGGTGCTGTTGGTGTTGAAGTTTCCCCTACTGGATGGTGAGACAAACTGGTCTTCTAACTTGTCCATTTCAGTTTGTGTGCCTAAAATATACATTGAAGTATAAAATTGTATAACATTTGTGTATGTTTTCTTTACCTCTGGCCACCACAATGCCATTGTGCTTCTTGTTTTTCCCTATTGTTAATTGGCACTCCTGGCCTACAGCCACCTTGTCAGGCTGCACCTTGGAAGCGTTAATGGAAGAAACGCTGCCTTCTGGCCAATATACAACATAATGACTGTAGTGTTCTGTAAAAAGGGGTTACGTAATAAACACATTACTGGTAAATGGGCTAGTGGTTTGTGTCTGGGCGGTAAAATATTTGACTAATTGTTTTATGGTTACGGGTATATCCTTTATGAGTACATCCCACAAACCACTAACGAGTAACGACTTACTGGTTTGTTTGTTAATGAGTGCCAGCGCTCGTCGAGCACCTACTGGCGTTTCGCTTTCCATGACAGCCTGTGCTCTCGTAACCACCTGCTTTTTGCACGAGGATGCAATGTATGTTGCCTCCCTTAAACTTCATTAATTACAATGTTGCATAATTGTTTAAACGGTAGCGTCATTGTCTAAACGATTACGTAATCGTATAAATGCTTATGTTATCGTTTTTGTACAATCGTTTCATGATTGTAGTCATTATAATGATGGAAACTATAGAACATTACCATAGTTTTTTTAAAAACGGAATGTAAACTTTATTTTGTCCTCTACTGTACTTTATAGTAAATGCAACTATTATTTGACAATCAACAAGGAACTGAAAATAATTACAGGAATCAAGCACATACCCTTCCAGCAGAGTCATAGTCCTAAGTTTTTGGTAACTGATAGTTGGTTTTCCAGTGTATCTTGGACATACCCATCCTTCGCTTTCTCAGATTTCCAGCTACCATGATGTTTAAAGTTCCTGTTGAGGATACCGGCTCCTGCTGCGGCTGTGGCTCCTCCTGATTGGAGGCTGTGTGGGCTGAATTCCACTGGTGGGAAGCCCAAGTCCTTTAGCTTATGTTTTAGGAGCTCAGAGAACCTTGAGGTTGCCTGTTGGTCTAAGTGCTTGTACCTTTCCGCTTGTAATTCCCCAAAATAGGAAACCTTTACTGCCTGGAGTGATTCCTGCCTTCTCCATGTACATCTCCAACATGGCCACTGGACAGTGTGAGGAGCCTGCTCTAGCGATGACCACTTCATCACCTTATCTAAGTTGGTCACCCTTGCTCACTGTGATCCTTATTTTCAAGTGGCTAGGATTCAGCTCTATATCAGATAGGTGTATGCTAGCCAACTCACTGTATCGGAAGAAGCCGGCAAAGCCAATTAAACACATATTGCCAGTCGAATATTGGCTAGGGATTTGTCTGTTAGGGCATCCTCTGCAATTTTTTTCAGCATATCTGCAGTAAATGGAGCTTTTTTGGTAATAGGTTTGGCTAATGATCTCTTAAGCACGTCTAACACTGATCAGACAAACGGATCTGCTGTAGGTGATGGCAGCCCAGCCATGGAATAAGCCCAGGTTATTCCATTTACTGCTTCCTCTGTTGCCGCTCTTGAACCCTTGGTCTTCCCCAGGTGCTGTAGATAAAGGGCCACGTGAGTGGCTGTAGCAGGAAAAATTGGCAACTGCCCAGATCTTCCACCTTCTAAAGGCCCCCAGATATTTAGTCGTGGTAGAGCCGGTCTTAGATTGTAGGTAGTACTTTGGCAAGGTCCTGGAACTTGTGGTCCCTTAGATTCTTTAAGAGAGACCAGTGACCTGATGTTAATACATCTATAAAATAAATAAATAAAAAAGGTAACAAATCTGTGTTGGACAAGCATGTGGTGGAGAGGTCATAGATATTAGAGATTACAGACAAGGTGAGACGTTCACTATATTGATAGGTGCGGCAGAAACCACCATGCTCACATACATTAACTAAACACATGTACAGGGGTAACCATCGCAGCAACTAAAGGTTGTCAAACATCCCATAGTTGGAGTAGTTTCGTGTTATTTTTCTACCTCAGCAGATGCCAAATGGGTGGTAAAGTTATAGATACTAGTGTTGTAATTAATTGAATCAAAAACAGTTTTTGTACCAGCTTAAATATTTTGTTTACAATAACAAAACAATACCTAATAATATTTTAATCAATGCAACAATTAAGTTTATGAAAAGATTGCCACGTTAATGCTAAAAGAAAGTTACACAAGAACTTACCAACAGTGTAGAGAAAAGATTAAGAAGTTGCGCGAACAACACAAGAAAGTGAGAGATAAAATACACCAAACTTGACAATGACAATTCTCAAAAATGGAGTAGTAGTGACCAGTTTACAATGTACGGGATTATAGTGAGCACGGAGACCGTGGAGGGAGCAAATGCAAGGCTTTTAATACTGACATTAGATTATGAGAAAAAAGTATGGCTTTCCTCTGCTCTACTAACCTTTCTAACATATAATAGGAGTTGTTCCATCTAGTGATAACACCTGCATAAGGACATGGTCAGGTAAGTTGAGCTGTGATTGTATTTTCTTGAAGTTTTGAAATGATGAATTGGAATGATGATAATGACCCACTAAGGATCTAACAGTGGCTAATAACTGCTGCACTGCAGGTTGCAGTAAAACACCATCCTGATGATTAAGTGGAGAGAGTGCGCCAAGCATGGCAATGATTTGAGGTTTGCAGAATTCAACCTCCATATTAGAAGCATTGTCTCGTAAAACAAACACTATTTCGTCTTCTATCTCCCATTGGCGAAAATGAGATAGTATATCAGCTGCTATATTAACACCAGTGTGTGATTCATTGAATTTCAAAAGCACACAATATGACATCTTTCTTTTCCATTGTACTTTCCACAATGTAATGTGCTGTCAAGCTAAGAAATGAGAGCAATTGATACTTGACCATATATCTGTGGTCAGAGTGATGTAGCTAGCCAAACTCAAAAGCTCAGAGATTCCATTTGACTTTTGTAAAAATCTCAGGAATAAGAGCCTCTGAGAACTGTTGGTACATATCCTGGGCTCAAGTTAAGCCAGCAGATGCTCTAACCACTGACAATACTAAAGGGCTGTAAGTCAGTACAGATCATTTCAGCTACACAGTAAGTAATAGCCTTTGCTCTTGGGTTATTTGCACTGTACACTGTGTGTTTTTCTACCATGGATTTCAATGTTTCTTGCTTCAATGCAACTCCTTCAGCTTTTTTTGGCTTTTCCTTTCTTCTCTTCTCCTCTTCTAAAAGACTTTGAAATTGATCCGTGTGTACCATCAAATGCTTACGAAGGTTGCTTGTGTTGAATTTGGTTGAAACACTTCCTCCTCGAGAAACTTTTCCCTCACAAGTAAGACATATCGCCTTTTTATTGTCGCTCTTGTCGACTTTAAAATATTTCCATATCTCGTTGGTTTTCTTCCTTTCTTTTACTCCTTTATCAACACTTATACCTCGTTCACACGAGCACGCTTACCTGGTTCGGCTTGGTTTGGCTTGGATCGGTTCGTTAAAAATTGGCGTGTGAACAGGGGAAATACCAAACCGTTCCAAACCAAACTAGCCTGGCTACACAAACCAGGCAACTCGCTTTCGCACGGTTCGGTTTGGTTCGTTCAGTGCTGTATGAACAGCGAACCGTGCCACAAAGAGGGTTCAAGACACCAGCTGTTTCACACGTGCGCGAGTATTCTTCTTTGTTAACGCACTTTGATTTAGCGACTGCCACTCCTGATGGCATACTGGAGCAAAGAGGAGACCTTCAAGCTGATTAGCATATGGAGCGAAGAAAACATACAGGCCCAGTTAGAAGGATGCAAAAGAAACCGTCAAGTTTACACCAAAATATCGCGTGAGCTATCTGCAGCTGGCTACAATCGCACTTATGAACAGTGCCGGGAGAAATTAAAGAAACTTAAGGCAGAACACAAGAAAATCAGTGACAAGAGAAAGCAGACAGGGGAGGGAAGGTATCCTTGAATGGGATTACTTCGATGCCATGGACACTGTGCTAGGGCACAAGCCATCTACACAGCCTGCTGTAGTGGTTGACACTCTAGAGGATTCCCAAGTGCAGGATACTCAAGATGACGAGCAGACGCAACCAGAAATGGGAGCCACTCCTACTAATCTGGATAGTTCCGACAACACTGTTCCCAGTCCAACCAGCACCGATGTCACTGATGCTAGTGGTGATGTAGCAACCACTTCTCAGGAGCAAACAAAAGGGAGTGATGGAACGGTGATTGAGAAAGCAACAAGCAGAAAACGAAAGAAGGGAAAGGTAGATAAGGTAGGAGAAATGATGGATAAATTTATTGGAATGCAAGAAAAGAGTGATAAGATGTTTATGGAGCTTGAGATGAAGAGAGCCAGGCTGGAAGATAAACAGATAGAGATGGATGCGCAATTGAGAAGGGAGGAGAGAGAGTTTTAGCTCCAAATGATGAACATGTTGACTCGCAACAGTCGTGGTATGTTGCCACCTGTTGCTCCATCATACCCCATGCATTCTACTTATGGGTATGATGGCTATGATCCAGACGCCACTCAAGTTGGCTTGTAGGTGAACATACCAAACAGTAGTGATGACTTTGTTAGGTATCATGATTCATAATGTTTGTACATGCACATGTTGGTGAGTGTTGACAACAAATATATATGTGTATGTGCAACGCTAGTTACTTTGGAAATAACTAACTAGCGCATTTCTTATGATATGTGGTGACCCAGCTGAGGTGTCTCTGGTTGTCGCAGTTGGAGGTTGGTCAAGTGCTCATGGTGAACCTCACATATATTGTGGAGTACACATGTCACAGCATATTATCCGCGTTCATGTCATTCCTCTTTAGTACACGGCGCCATCGTGCTTTGAGGCATCCAAATGCATTTTCAACCACTATTCTGGCTCTGCATATCCTGTAATTATAGTTCCGCTGGTGTGCATGAGCCATGACTTCATAGGATATGCAGAATCCCCTATCATGTACAGTGGAACACTTCATAGGATATGCAGAATCCCCTATCATGTACAGTGGAACATTCACTCCAGAAATAAATACTGATTTATTTAGAATTAAGTTTCCATGTGTAATTTTTTGGTATAAATTAGATTGTGCAAAAACTCCAGCATCATGGACGCTTCCAGGCCAGCCTATGCAGATATCCCGAAAGCGATAGTTAGCATCAACAAGTCCCTGAACAATCATTGAATACCAGCCTTTCCGGTTATAATAGTCAGTGTGTTGTTCACTTGGAGCACAAATTGGGATGTGGCACCCATCAACAGTGCCAAAGCTTTGTGGTACTCCCCATTTAGTTTTAAAATCATCCACCACACGATCCAAGTCATCACCAGATGGGAACTTTATGTACTCCTTCATAAGCACCTTCACAATAGTTTCAAGTTGGTGACATTGCATTACTGTAGTACCTTGTAGGAACAACCCAGTACCGTCGTTCCACTGGTGGTGAAGACTGCAGGGTGATAGCGAGTGCTATTAGAGCACTGCGTTTCTTCGTTTCGTGTACAATTTCACAAACAGTTGATCGACCAATGCCAAACAAATGAGCTATGGTACGATATTCTATTGGAGTAGCCAGACACCACAGACAGACCGCCACTCTCCTTTGTACTGTCAGTGATCTCCGCATAACTGTGTCACTTCTCTCCAACTCTGTTGGTAAGCGGTCACAAATATAAAGAAATGTTTCTTTACACATTCTGAAATTTTGTAGCCAGTCTTGGTGAGTAAAATATCTCATTACCACATTATTCCACCATGTGTCAGACCTAGCCATATTATGTATGTAAATTTATATAATTATATATTGTGAACAGTGTTGGTGTACAATCTCTTTGAAACAAAATTATACACTGGGCACACATACAGAAAATAATTATTACTTCTACACACATATCATCAAAAATCAAGTTTCAAGTTGGTGACATTGCATTACTGTAGTACCTTGTAGGAACAACCCAGTACCGTCGTTCCACTGGTGGTGAAGACTGCAGGGTGATAGCGAGTACTATTAGAGCACTGCGTTTCTTCGCTCGCTTGCGAAGAGCATCGATTCGTCTTCGCACTTCTTGAAGACGACGACGCCTTGTTTTCATTGCATGTCGTCTTGCAGACAATGTTCTGAGCCACACAAGGATATAGCAACACAGGAACAGGTCCATTGTAACGTGACGCACAATGATCTTTGCAAATGTTTTATAATACGCGCTTATAATTTCCAAACCGAACCGAACTATAGTAAGTCGTATGAACCTGGCACTTTTTGGGACCGTTCCGAGCCGAGTCGAACCAAACCAAGTAAGTGTGCTCGTGTGAACACAGTGTTAGCGGTTCACCTTCCGTTTGTATAGTGGCTTCGTGGTAGCTATCAGTGGCTTCGTGGCTATTTTCAGTGGCTTCGTGGCTTTCTATTTCATCTTCTATCACATCTATTATCATAGCTATCAGTGGCTTCGTGGCTTTCTATTTCATCTTCTATCACATCTATTATCACAGCCATACTACTTTCACATGTCACTAACGCTTCAGTATCCGCCATCTTGAAAAGTAATTATCTTACGTTATCGAGTATCGGTAGTATAGGGCAGCTTGTACTTAAACTGATACAAGCCTGATACCATCAAAATAAGCCCGATACTGATGCTAGTATCGGTATCGGTGCATAACTCTGACTAAAGAACAAGCAGCAATGCTGCTTCCTTTGCTAACGCAAACGGTTGCAGCTGGAGAAAGTAGCGCCGTTCCTGTGGAGGAGCCAAATTATTCTATTGCAAAAATGTTCACCAAGAAAAAAAAGAACACGCATTGCACTCCAGCACAGAACTACTTATTGGTAAGTCAAGCATGTAAATTACAGTTTCGGTACATTACACTGCTTGTTTACACTGCTTGTTTGTGTACATGAACATACTGTTGGAGCATGTTTCAATACAAGTGTTGCACTACATTACTTGTCATGTCTTGCTATGTTTACAGAGTGTGGTTAGAACAAGTGCCAAAGCAGCTGGTATCTGGAATAATCCACCTCTCATTAGGAATTTGACAGCTGGGCAATATGATAAGTTTTTTGAAACTGTAAGGCAAAGCTAGTGTTTGTTATTCTGCTGTAATTTAAAGTGATATGCAGGTATTCCTGATGTACGATAAACTGAAAGGATGTCGACAACTATTGACCATTCAGCTTAGCAGGACTGTAATCAACCGTCGACTCTTTCTTCACAGATCTAGAGCACCCAGGCTTGCTGCTACACCACGACCACGTATATCAGGGGAGTCCACATTCAAGTCTCTGACCAAGAAGTCTACTCCAGTTTCTTCAAACTCTAGATCTGATTCAAGTTCATTAGAAGGGTCAACCTCCAGTTTATCAACTGCCACTTCAACTTCACCTGGGTCTGCATTAACCTCAGACTCTTCAGAATCTATATCTACCCTATCGAGGCCTACCTTAGAACCATTAAGATCTACTTCAACCTTATTGGAGTTTACATCTATCCCATCGTGGCCTACCTTAGAACCATTGAGACCTACGGAATCCATTGTTGTGGCAGATGATACACCTAACTCAGATGACAGACCTCACCCTGGGTAATTGAACTATTTCAAATATCTTATTGTGTTGTGGTCTCTCTATTAGCAATAAGGTTTCCATAATTCTTCCAGACAAGAAGGAAATTGGAAAGGGTATTTTCTTGAAGATGAACTCCAAAGGTATGTGTACATATACTAGTTATATAATTTATTTGTTTTCTATACATTTCAGAGGATTATAAATTATTTTCAAAGGTGCTGTTTCTATCGAAAAAAACTAAGGGGATGGAACTGATTAGCCTACCATCAGAATCAGAACAAGAGAAACTGCATTTTAATGAACTTGAGGTTTGTGAAATTTCAATTATCATGTGTACAGATTGTTATATGCTGCACAGAAGGGTGACATATTCTTATGGAAGGTTTCTCGTCTTTTGCCTACTGAGAAGTCCAAGTGCACAGTAACATGTAGTTCTACTGAGCAAATATCATGCACTCTTGTTCAGGTCTGGTTCTAGCTCCGAGAATATAGAGGAGTTGACAGTTGAAAATACTTCGATGAGTGAATATGAGATGTTGAGAATGAAGAGGATACAATGTAACAAGCAGCAGTTTGTTGAGCACATGAGGCAAATAGCAACAGATTCGAAGGAAGTGAGTATAATAATTATAATAACATTGGCTTATGACGTACACATAATATTATGACAATTGACATGTATTAATGGATAAATCTCAGTGGTAGGAAAATTACTAAGTTAGCTATTACCTGACAAGTAGCTACCCTATAGCGGGATTTTATCGAGGGGAAATATTTCGTGAATCACCATGCCACCATCCAAAATTTTGAGGGGGAAAATTTTCATGTAACAGCATGCATTAATACTTGTACAATGCTAGCTGCAAATTTAATATTCACCAATCTGTGAATTTTGCGAAAAAAATTTCTCTTCGAAAAACACTTGCTGTGACTGAGTGCAGTTGCATGGATATAGCTAGACACATAATACTACATAACCTGTACTATACTCTTTTGTTTTGTAGCCACCTAAAGTTGGAGAGTTTGTGGCTGTCAGGTGTATGAAGTTCAAAGAACGGCCGCTGATCGGATGTGTTACCAGTGTTAACAGTATCACTGTTGTCACTGATTGGTATGTGGGCAGTTACAGTGGTACTTGGAAAATCTGGAAGGGACGTGAAAATGGAAAGCCAACAATCTTTCAAGAGGTGATCAAACTGCAAGATGTTCTGGCTACAGTTGAGTTCACCAAATCCATGCGACTGTCTCCCAAAACTGTATCTACATTGAAACAACTGTACATGTGATCAGCCTTAATTATAACTTACATATTTAGTACTATGTGTATTATAGACTTTCATGTATATCTTCTATATGAAAAGTTAATTTCATATGTTAAGTAAGACTAATACCATACGGAGTTCATATAAAAGTTGAAACTTTCCATGCATAATTTAACTATGAATTATGTATGAAATTTCATGCACCATGAGAAATAGACTAGCATGAAATTTCATATGCATTCCATGTAAGATACATAGATTACTTTAATATTATTTGTATACTACTGTCATACCACTGCTATATATGAAATGTTAACGTTTCATATACAAGTGCATTAAAATTTTTCATGAATAATATAAGATATTACCATTTTATAACCATGAAATTTCAGCACGTTTTCATGCAACCAAAACCAGTAGTGAGAGTGAAACAAGAATGCCATTCTGACAAAGCTGGTAAGGCAGATGTGCAACTTCCCTGTGCTAACTTGCATTAAATAGCTACAAAAATATGCCAACAAACTGACAAATGGCAAAACCGTCCCAATCAAGCAGAGCATGTAAAGCAGCTTAAAGAGCATGAAAAGTTTGAAGTATAATACCATACCTGTTTCACTGCCCATACAAAAGTCTCAATAGTAGCAGTGAAATTTATCCCGTATTTCACTGACAGCAGTGAAAAAGTCGTAATTGCAATTTCATTGGCTAGAATTTATGTTAACAATGTAGCGCCAATTAGTGTCGACGCGTGCTTAGTACATAGTGACAAATTGCGTACATGGCAACGCTAATGCACAGCATGCGTATATGCAGCGAGTATGGTATTAACTGGGAATAGCATGGGTAGCAGTGAAATTTGGGGGATAAATACCACTCTTGTTGTATTGGAAATGGTAAATTTCACTCGGCTTCGCCTCGTGAAATTTATCCCCATTTCCAATACAACACTCGTGATATTTATCCCAAATTTCACTGCTACCCATGCTATTACTAGTACAAATCCGTTCTCCAATCACTTTGTAAATATAAGTATTTACTGCACGTACATTGGATATGCATCAGAAACCAAATTCATTTGCAATCTCAAATTGGTCCCGTAATGTTGTACAAAAAAGTCAACCATCAATTACAAACTTTTAAAAAGAATCACCACACAATGATTAAATTGATGCTGTATGTGTAGACAATACAGGAATTTAGTATAAGCATCAGGGAATGCAATTAGTGTTAATTGCATATTGTGCAACTACTGGATGCTCTGGATGCCGATAAAACTGTATTGAAGTCATTGGGAACACGATGATAACTGACAATAAAACCTCCATTGCTTACAAAGTATAAGGTATGTTCCAATTTTATGTACATAGATATGAACTACATTGATTTCCCTTTCGTTTAGTGGTTGTCTGCTGTTAATAGGATAAAGGGTTAGTGAGTTATGGAGCCATAAAGTTAAAGATTTTACAACACAACGCCTTCCAAGGCTGACAATTTTTTGAGTTTCTACTGGAAAACCACTCAGAACTGATTGTCGAAGTTTGAAAATAGATAATTTCACCAATTCCATGGAATATTAATGCTACAATCGACCAGATGGGCCAACAAACAAACAAACAAAGTTTAGTGCACCTGTAAACACTATCCAGGTGAACCTATTGCTTGTTCTTGTGTTATTCTTCAATCAAAACATAGAAACAAGCATCTGTTTGCTTTCCTCGATACCAGAACACCTTTTCACAAGGCATTTTCAACTTTAGCAGCTTGTAACTAGCTAACCACATACCCTATGACGAGCAGACAACCACCAAAGTATGTAGAAATCAATGTAGTTTCAGGTGCCGTTTACAAGACTGGTGTATCTCCTTTTTTTCTGGATAACAAAGGTTTTAGTGTCCATGGTCATCCGTTTCCCAATGGTTTCTGTACATTTTTATGGCTAACCACAGCATCCAGTGTTGTGCAACAGCAATTAACAGACCTTAAAATATTTCCGTTCCTCTATTGTCCTGTGGAATTTGCTGAAGAAATCACCCCTGAACTACCTACTTCTAACACCGAAAGTAAGCAGGTTTTTGGGAAACCATTTCTATTGCTAAAAATAGGAGGGGCCTCAAAAGATACATCTACACCAGAAAATGCTGTCGTTGATTGTTCCCGTGAATCTTGGAAACAACTCGACTTGTTGAAAGCAGCCATGGACCCAAATCAGACTAAACTGTGGCATACTACTACCAGCATATAGATAAGACTGAAGTGCTCATATCTAGTAATTCAGAATGTAGTGAGATTATTAAAGTCATGTCCACACGACAAAAATAATGCGAATTGAATCCGCATTGATTCGAATTGAAAGTGGATTATACGAATCCACCTCCACAGGTGGTTTGAATACGAATTGGCTGCGAATCGGGATTTGCTACGTCATAATAATGTAGCACGTGAGGGCTTGACATGTTTGCGCGTGAACTTTGTAATCAACACAGGATAGAAATACAGAAGCGCTCGGTGTGATAAAAGCGCAGGGACGTATGGAAGCAGTGTTTCATCATCGTATCTAGCCCTTAGAGTTTGAAAGAACAACGGTCCACACACCATCAGCAGTTTTTCGTATTCTATTCGTAGAAATCCTTCCAGTACGTTATAAACAAAAGTATAAGGGTTACTACGAGCTATTCCTTTCAGTCTATCGTTAAACTCACTGTTCTCTTGGTTGGCGCAAATGAGTGTTTTCTCAACCGTTTAATTTTCCGTTTATCACACTAGTAAATTGAATAATGCGCATTACGCAATAATGTGTGTGGACACGTTCAATTCGGATTCAATACGCATTGCTTGAATTCGTTTTGCATCCAGTTCCTAATTCAAATTTGTGTGGACATGCCTTAAAAAGGCTTCTAGAGAGACTAGCAATCAGCCATCCTCAATTAGTGGTTAGTTACCTGCTGAAACGATTGCTAGAGAACGTAAAAAAAACAATGCTTACAAAATTCCTCATACAAAGCATCACGACCATATTATCAAAAAGTTTTCAACTTCACTGCTCATATATGCAGGTCCAAGAGCTTACAATTTTCTTCATGATAACATACTAAATGGCTTGCCATGCCTTTGTATAGTTCAGAGAATTATATGATTGGAATACAAGTCCATAAATGAGGGTGAATTTTTTATTTCATGACCTTATTCTTCTAAGGCCATTGAAACTATAGCTATAGCTGTAAAGCTAAAAACAAAAGCAACCATCTTGCATTTAGTCAATTGGACATTGCCAGGTTGGTATTCATAGTTTGACAATTTTAATCCAAATTTTTTTCCAAAGATCAACATGGAATGCGAATCTCTGATATCGACCACAAATACAAACAAAACTTTGAAGCAGTAATGGGAATAACTAGCAGTTCAGTATTAACGCTACTTAAACAGATCCCTGATGCAATCTGTTTTACATTGCATTGTTGATAGCTACTTAGATAAAACGATTGCCCCTTTGTTGCAAATTTATAAAGCATGGTGTGGTGCCTTGGTCTTTATGCATTTTAAAACTGTTGCTTGTTGAACTGCTTGTACGTAATATATTCTGCATCAAAGATACATTCTTCATTTTCACCAGATTGTTTTGGTCTGATTCCAATATGTCCTTTGTTACAGCTTCTGCATGGAATTTCACACAAGCTAGTTTGTGTTGTGAAGCAATACAACTGGTAATTGGTTTAACAATTTTCTTGTTTGATTGACATACAACAGAGGTGTTATGGGAGTAGAGAAAAAACTGATAGAAGAACATAGGCCAGTAAAACACTTATTTAAAAAAGGCATTAGCAGTACTTCATTCCAATTAGTGCCACAACCTGGAACAATATTTGATAAACATGTGTATTTTGCACTTGTTAATTTTGTTAACCACTTTATCATTCAAAATAAATAAGCAGTGGATCTCCACTTAGTGATAAATTTATTAGCTGTCAATATTTCTGGATTTGGAGTAAGGAATCTTTTGTCGATACTGCTATCTCCACTTACTTTGAATACTAATCAAAAATCCTTGATAAATGCATTGTAAAGAGGATAGCTTCTTAGACAAAATTTTTGATACTCGCTGTACAGCATGAAACAAATCAGGATATACTCCAGCATCTGTCCCAAATACTTTTTGAAGCTTTTTCGCCAATGACAACAGTTGTCAATAAATATTTTTTCAATTACACCAGGTTTATGTCTTTTATTGATATTGTTTAAAAGTTGATCAATTTCATCTAGTGATATACCAGTAGTAAATTGCCATGGCAAAACCCTTCTGATGTTATCTAGTACAAAAAAATATGCAATTGTACTGTTGTACCCATATTTGTCTTCTCACAGATATCCACGTTGCAATGGTCGCAGCTAATCAAAGAGGTGGATTTTAAATGAGATTCTCGTTCTACAAAAAGTCTCTGAAAAATTACCATCATTACTGGGAGTTTGATGTATAGGTCCTCCATCACGAAGGAAAATCCTTGATTTCAGAAATTTCTTTGTATATATTAACCTAATGCATTTTGCCAATACTTTTGCTCTAGGTTGCTAATGAGCTTCAATGATCATAGATTCATTTTATTTTAAACTTATATTTCTACACAGCACTAAAACTTCTTTAGTAAATTGCCTTGTAAATCCAGACTTATGAAGTAAAATAAAAGGCACTTGGTAGGTAGGTGTTAGGAAGTTGCTTAAGGATCCTTTCGTTGTGAGCATCTATAATTGCTTATTTAAGCAACAATAAATTCTGCTAACTAAAACAGTTGTACAATTAAAGGAATGTAGCATTCTTTGCTTGTAATACTTAGAACCATTTGCCCAGATATGTCTTTTCCCGACATAACATCAGCTAAAGGCAAAGCATGGATCAAGAGAATACACCATGATCCTGACAACAACTTCATTGTCAACAAACACTAAGATTTACTGTGAACATTTCAGGCACGATCATTATGTTTTTACAAACCTATCCCTGACAGGTGGCAGAAAACATCTTAAATGTAATGCAATATTTGTTTGTAGCTGAACTCTCTATAGGATGGTTTCTTTGTAGCTGAACTCTCTGCAAGGTGACTGCTTGTAGCTGAACTGTCTAAAATATTAACTGGTTGCTGCTGAAATCACTGCAGCATAACTTGCAATGTAATAGAAATTTATAATGGAGTAAGTCATGAACTAGGTGAATGCTCTATTAGGGTGACTGTTCTATTAGAGTATCTCGATCTTGCATTTGCTATGCGGAATTGGCTTTGGAATCATAAGTCAATGGTTTGTACACCGATTGTTCTGTACTACTGCAAGGATTTTCTATGATGACTATTCCAGCTACATACCAATTTTCAGCTCACTGCTCTAAGCGGTTTGCCTGGTAGGCGTGACAATTAATAGTATTTTTATTCATGAATCTCGATCGCGCAATTGTTACACACCTTCAGTTTCATGTCATATCTCCATGATCTTAATTTCGATTGTTTTCAAACCACCAAAAGGCACTCCTACAATGGTTGATCTATCCACAAACTGTTCAACTCATTCCATGAAGCGGTTTACCCTGTAGGCGTGACAACAAATCAATCTTGTTTTACGTGAATAATCGATCATAACTCCTGAACCATTAACCGAATCTGCACCAAATTTGATACTAGGATTGGTCGTTGGACTCCCTTTATAAAAATGCTTAACAACCGTTGCTAGTCTGACATTTGTGAGGTTTACTTTTCAATGGCACGCAATGGGGCGAATGCACTTACTTGGTCACCACGCTTTACCAAATCTATCAAAAGCTAGGATAAGGTTAGGAACAAACATTAAATACTAGCACTAAGTTGGACAAGCGTAATATCAATTGTCTTTGCTACAGCTATTATATATACTTTTGTAAAAAACAAATGAGTAATAAAAATGATGCATTGCATGCATAGCTAATACAGCTATAATTATATAATCATTTCAACTATAACACAGCTTACTATAAAAGCTGCAAGTATAAAGTTTTTGTTCATGTTTTGTGCACAAGCAATTATTAGTCAGGTTCACTGTGTACTTTTGTTCAAATTTTATGGGGATTAGCAAACCTATACATTTTTGGAAAGCTTACAGCATGAGGAATCTGAAAATCAATGTTTACATTTGCAGATTTCTGCAAGGTCAGCATTTTTAAAATTTCAAAATAAAGTAAAAATTCCTAGTATATCAATTTTAATTTACCATTAAAGTTCATTCTCTAGTGACATTTTTACATCCTTATATAGCCATTAGAGGTGACAGTTAATCATGAATAATTATAATTTTTTTACAAACAGAATAGAAGAGCATCCATCATGCTGAAATAACTCAGGAATAATTTTTTAGCAAAAAGAATTGAGGAATATTCCAGATTAAATGGATGAGATCTATGTAAAACTAGTGCAAATTATAAGTTTGGATTCCATTAAAACAGTTCAAGCCTAATAACAGCACAAAGGATTGAGTTACTTTAATAGAGCAGTCACACATTCCAATAAAGCAGTCAACTTTGAGTCCATATTTCTAATGTAGCAGTCACTTTTACGAAAATCCTAGCTAGTGTGCTTACGTTAGGCATAAATTTCAGGAGATTAGCTAATACTAGGTTTGAAAGAAAAATTGTAATTTGTATAAAACATTCTCCTTTAAAAGGTAACTTTGAAAATTAGCAATTGGCAACTATGATTTCACCCTGACTAGACCCAAGTACACTTTTGCACCAGTTGGTGGCATGCATTAACACAGATAATTATGTCAAAGATAACTTTGCTCAAAATTTATGGGCCTACATAATTGCTATTAGAAAGCTGAGAGCATGGAGGTCAGAGAAAATCAATGCTTACATTTATACACCTACATGTTAGTCAATTAGCAGTTTGAATATAGCAGTCCATGCATATGGTGCAAATTTCTCCTATGTCAACCTCTCACAAACACTATTTCTATATGTTCTCAATAGCCTCTAAAGTGCTACGAAACTTACGCTTAATTTGGGAGATAGTTATTGCATGAAACAAAGTGAATTATTAACATTGAGATGCAGGGCTATTATAGCTACGTATAAAGACATCACAGCTATATATCTACGTACATTATATATGTATATGTATTAATATCTAATACAGTTAATTCAAAGATATGAGCCTAACAATCATCAGCACTGTTACTGTTGGTCATTTTCGATAAATTATACAGTGCGATAGTACTATATATTAGGGATCATACAGGAGCTTTCCAGTTCAAAGTATCACCCTAAAATCAGTCACAATTTCACTTAATGACAGCTTAGCAGCATTGGGTAGGCATAGCCCCAAGCTCAAAAATGTCTTCAGACTAACCCCAAATACTTTCTATATTATAGCATTTTAACTATATATTTAATAGAAGTTTACACTGACTGACTGACTGACAGCCAAGTATAACTTGACATACAGACTTGATTTTGCCAACCGCAGACATACAATACATGTATCATGGGCTTGCTTTTGTCTTTGAGATTGCATATATGCTACGGAGGACATTTAATCCCTCAGGAATGAAGTATAGGGATTAAATGTCCACTAGTATATATGCAGATGTATAGGTAACCTGTCTTCTTTCACAACTTCTTATATAGCAATTCCCTACTTTTGATCTCTAATCCAACTTTAAAATTTTCATTTTTCCTTCTATTTGTATGTTTACATCTTCATCTGTACCACACGACTATGCAAGATAAATTGTTGCAATAGCACTAGCATGGAGCAGTTACTTGTAAGCCTGTCATTAAAAACATGTTGGCTAGATATTTTATTACTGTGCCAAATGTTTTTGTTTAATTTTGTCATCTTCTGGATAAGAATCACTCCATCGACAATGGCACTATTTGGATTATTAAGGTGGCGATAAAGCAATGATGCGCACAAGAAGCCATAGCAAATACATATGACGTAACATATCATATACTACGCAATTTGTGGTAAATCAGGCGGAGGTTAATTCGGCGCAGAACCATAATAAACTTACCAAGCGTAAAAACAGCCACGAATAACAGGTGAGTCGTTAGCAAAAACAACAAGCAGCTGCTGTTACACATTTCAGGTGGAATGTAACTCACCTTTACAACAAATTGACAACCTTGACAACGTGAAAACAAGCGCTACTAATAATTATTATTTGTTTCGACTCACCTTACAGCCTGTTACAAACATTATCTTTTCTCTGTAGACACGGGTTGAACAGCCATGAAACCTCGTATGAATGGTAAGCAATAGTGTCTGAATAATTCTACGTATCGGTATATCATATGTCCATTCTATGGCTTCTTCGCTTGGTGCGAACGGTGAAACAAGGCTATCATCTGCTTTTAAACGCCATATATTTCGACTTGTAAATCGCTTCCACTTATTGATACGTAGGATGATTCTTGTAATAGTATGCTTTCATCATGTGAAGTATTGGAGCTAAAACTTGAGGTTATTGAGAGATAACGCGTCTTCTGTGGTCCACTAAGTACCACCGATTTCTTGGTTTGAGAGCAGTTCTACGCTTTATACTCTCTACGAATGATAGATTCCTGTATGCATAGTTTATTTGTATACAAAAATTAAGTACTAGCTTTCAATATGTCTTAAATTGAGACCATGTTGAGACACAGCAGATTGTTGTCAAGAATGCGCGTTATTGCTTTAGCGCCACCTTAAATATGTGTGATATGCAATCATTCCGTCACTGGAAAACAAATTTTTATTGGATTAACAGTTGGGTAACAGTGGATCCTATAATTTTCAAAGATTGTGTATCGATTTGAACTTGTTGGTGCATATCAATCTGTTACATAAAATTGCTCTTGGTGATCAGAGTAAATCCACTGTTGCCAATTGTTTATGTGAAAAAGGAAACTTCCCTTTTAGGGGAGAGATAATTCCAATTACTGTAATTTTAAAATGAAAGTTGTTTCAAAATCATCTAGTGCTAATTATACTAAACATATGTAAGCATTAGCAAAAAAAATGGGTTCAAAAGTTAACTGGTTATAAGTTTAGAGTATCAAAATTTTCAGCTTTTGTTTAGGTTTGAACCTTTTAGTAGAAGTCAAATTATACTTTGTACTAGTTATAACTACTATAACCAGTTATACCCAAATAATCGTGCACTACATATTATTCCTGAATTTGCAGTACAATAGGTGTTCTTCTATTTCCTTTGTAAAACTTTCAATTATTCATGATTAACTGTCTCACCTCTATTGAATAGAGGTGTAAAAATGTCACTAGAGAACTAGAGAATTTGTTGAGTTCATTTGTTATATTTTATGTCAAATTAAACTTGATATGTTAGAATTTTCTTATTTTATTAGCTGTCACTTTGAAATATAAAAATGCTAACCTTGCAGGAATCTGTGCAAATGTAAACATTGATTTTCAGATTCCTCATGCTCTAAGCTTTCCAAAAATGTATAGGTTTGCTAATCTCCATAAACTTTGAACGAAAGTGTATTTTTTGACATAGTGAACCTGACTATATCTGCTCGTAATAGCTATGGTATTATTCTTCATACAAGAAATGCTGAAGATTGCATCAGCATAGTCTACTATCTACTACAATTGCAAAGCGACTCAAAGAGGAAGGAACCATTAAAAAGCAAAGTTTATTTAAAAAGTTTGAACCAACAGGATCCATCACAAGAACCACTGGTTCCGGAAAGCTTTCCAAGAGCATGTCCGAAATAAAGATAACCATTGAAGAACGGATGAGGGAAGAGGAATGGGCTACAACCCTTCGAAGAGAAATATTCTTTGCTGCCACACAATGGAGTTTCAGGGGAAGGCCAATTAATCTACAAAGCCAACAAACTGAATTTGGCACAACAATACAGAAGTGATGCCTTTAACAACGTTGTGCTCTGTGTAGTTCGAGACTCATAAGACTTTCTTCAGCCAGGAGAAAGGGAAGCCGCCATGCTTAAAACCAATATACTTTAATTTATGCATGTACATTGTTGTTTCAGGCTAAATATCCTGTGTAAAAGTTCACATCTTGGCTGGAATCAACAAACGTGGGAAGAACGGAATATGTATATTTGAAGGACCAATGGATGCCACTCTCTACATCGAGATACTTGACAAAACTTTACTCCCTCTCCTTGAGAAAGTATATCCTGATAGCCATTGCCTAATGGCTGATGATGATTTGAAGCACACGACCAACAAAGCTAAGAAGTTCCTCAAAGACCATAAAGTCACCTGGTAGGAAACACCTGCTGAATCTCCTGACTGCAACCCAATTGAAAATCTCTGGCATGAGTTGAAGGAATACATCCGACGTGTTAAAAAACCTAAAACAAAAGAAGTGACAGATTCTGGGACGGTTTAACTGTAACAAATTGTGTAAAATATACCACTTAAGGAAATTATTACATGAAGGTTAATGTAATTAACCGGAGTTAATAGAGGAAGGTCATGGATAATATATGGTGTGCTTATATTAGGATATCCAGCACATGCGTAGGCCAATCTTACCTTCTCACCAGCAAGCGTCAACTCTACCACAACCATCCAATCTTGCTGGTGACCAAGTACCACCACGACCACCACCAACGACACCATCGGTCACTAGCAGTGATGCTGAACACACCATCATTATTGCCTATCCCTGGGAACCCACACTGGGTTGCCCAATCTGCGGGATAAACTATCCAGGTCGTCAACTACAGGAATTTACAAATCACATTCAGTCACACAGTGAAGGATCCTGTGATTGGTTGTTTTTGTGTGTTTTCTGCGGTGACCACACAACTAATGAAGATGCCATCATACTACATTTATTTGAAGACCATCAGGCAGACTTGGTGGGTCTGCCAAGAGATCACATCATACAGGACAAGATTTTAAGCCTCCTTGAACCAGATCAATCACCAACACCACCATCGTCAACTGCTGGTGACCACCACCACCACCGCCATCAATGACACCATCAGTCACCAGCCCTGTACCACCAACTACTCACCAACAACTGTCACTCAGTACCAAGCACCGAGTGAAGAAATCTCTCCAATACTTGAATATCTTCCTCAAGAACCAAGCAACTCTGGTGAACAGCAATTACCACCTCAGCAACCACCACTCACCATCACCCCATGGGCTCACCAGAGAGAGCTGGGATGCTAGCTAATTCTGATGCTGGTGTCCAGTCACCACCTGTGGCCATAGGCACCCCAACTACTGGAAGCAGAAAGAGGTCTAGAGTAGGGACCCGCCAATTATGCTCATAATTTTACCTATTATGCTATGCTGCACTGCTCAAAAATTCACCTATTGCGCTTAAATTAATGCTCAATATTTACCTATTATGCTCGAATATGCTCAATGTTCATACCTTAGTTCATATGCTTTGCTATTAGTCTAACACTGTATAGAAAGATTAAAATGAGTGGCTGGAACACAAATAAATTCTTGCTGCATGTAAGAGAAAAGATCGATATACTCTAATAGAACAGTCAGTTTGATGATTGTTCTATTAGAGTATATCGATCTTATTTTGCAATTGTCATTTTTCCATCAAGAATTTATACTATCGTACAAATATTTAACCTATTATGCTGGCATTATGCTCAATGCTTTTAGGTACCTATTATGCTCAGAATTATGCCAGCATAATTGGCGGGTCCCTAGTCTAGAGGGGCAAGAATTATTGATTCAACGAATGAAGAGGACAATGCAGAAAGAGAGAACTCACCACCAAAAAAGTCAGCAAAAAAGAAAATAGTCACAACACAAAAAGTCAGGAATGAGAAAGAGGCCAGATGATGAGGATGTTGGTAATACAGATGAGGGAGGCCATAGCCACATGCACCAAAGAGACCAAGTTTGGACACTGATGTATTGTAAAGCTTCTAGAATACCTAGTGTTGCATCCGTTTTTGCTATGACAGAGGAAGGAGATGTTGAGCTTGGCTTCACTCCAGCCCAACAGGAATGGATTCATCGTCTTGTCGAAAGCCAATGGGATACAAACACTCAGGATACGTCTTCAGCTGAAACCTCCTCTACAACTACTACCTAAGGATGGCATGTATGTATATACCAAAGATCTGTTGGAGCTGCAGTCTACCTCAAGAAGGTAACAATCATCTGGTGTAGATCTCCATTTGGCTGAGGTTTGGACTCCATTGCACCTAGACTCATGGTTTAGGAAATTACGTTACCATCCAGACAGAGATTTTTCTTACTATATTCTTCGAGGCATTGAGTTATATCAGTGTACAACTGAAACGCACCATTGAAGTGTTCAATACAAGAGTGCAACGGTTGAATTTGACATTACTGAATGATAATCCTGTACAAATGTATATTAGTATTTTTCAACAGATATTTGAGTGTCTTGTTGCATCCTATATCAAGAAAAAAGGGAGCAAGTGATAATTTGTCTCCGACACAAAAGTTGCTCCTTATATTGATGCGACTTCGTCACAACTTTCCACAAAGTGATTTAGCTTGTAGATTCAACATTGACCAGAGTTCAGTCTCTCATCTACTAAGCCAGTGGATACCATTATTAAGAGTTCAACTGAAGTCACTTATACAGTGGCCACAGTCAAATATAGGACCCACCGAGCCACTATACAATTTATTGCCCAATGCAGTTGGTATCATTGATGGTACTGAAATTTTTATACAGCGGCCTAGTAATTTGGAAACCCAAAACTCATCCAACAGTGACTTACAAAAGTCAAAACACTGTCAAATACTTAGTTGGGATTGATACCTTCACCAGTGTTTTTATTTTTGTGTCACCAGGATTTTCAGGCAACAGTAGTGACAGGTTTACTTTCCAACATAGTGGGATTTTGGACAGACTTAAAACCAGGCCAAAGGGTCCTGGCTGATAAAGGATACAATGCACATGTCTTCTTTGCCTTTTCCCAGTTTTTAAAGTGAATGACACCTCTCAGCTCAGGAGGGTAGCAATCCCGACTAATAGCCAGTGCTAGAATCAGAGTGGAAAATGCCATCAAAAGGTTAAAGGAGTACAAAATCTTCTCTGAAACACTAACAAACTGCACTAACAAAAAGATTCTTGATGACATGGTTATCATTGCAACCGCATTATGTAATTTGTATAGGTAATCACACACATTTGAGTGCAATTTTGGCTGTTACGAGTACAATTATTCCATAATTGCACGAAAATGCGTGTGATTGCCTACTAATCACATAGTGACCACCCTTCATGGTTTGTAGTACACATCTATCCAGTTCTATGTGGCCATTAACTTCTACCAGGTGATTGCATCATCCTTCTTTTGTATTACATCATTTGTTGTTGCACTTAGAAGGCTTCATGTGTCAGCAATTCTGATTGGCTACTCAAAATGTCTACATATGTTGCACTTAAAAGGCTTCTATTGTCAGCTCATTTGATTGGCTATTCATTATATCACTTTCTTGTTGCACTTAAAAGGCTTCTGTTATTCTGCTATTTTATTGGCTACTTTACAGTGCAATTACAGAAACAAGGCCATGCGATTTGGGATTAATTGCACTCCTACTATTGAGACTAATGTATGGCAAATTAAATCACTATGTGATTAAAAACAAAAACTTAGTAAGTAATTATGTGTGACATTTTACTTGTTATTTTTTACCAAATTTGTAACACATTTACCACTCATGTACTTTTCCTCATTGTATTACATATTACACACTGTACTCTATACTACATAACTTATCCAATGCTTCTACTCCCAAAGTTGTATAATAAAAAAGAGCAAGCTTTTCTTTCATTTCTGTTCACAGCACATTGTCCTGTAACCAGAAAATAGTAGTTGTATTGCCATCTTAACTGTACTTCATCACCTGATTTAGACAGGCAAAAAGTTTCATCTTCACGGACCACTTCAATCAAGTTCTGTCCATGTTTATAAGGACATTTAACTTCAACCAATTCTTCCGTTTCCAAAGGGAATAACACTGTCAGGAGTTGTGGCCAGATATGGAAGCTCTTCACTTAAAAAAACTCCACATTCCTTGATGGTGACACCTGTAAACAGAACATACTGTTTAAGGGCATCAATCTCGTGATCACACCCCCACTGCAAAACAGCAGTATGAGGACAACCATAAGTCTCCAAGAATTGATTTTACTAGTGAAGGAGGGTATGATTGACTTAATTCCCTGTTACAGACTTTACCAAAGTTGCTGGATATTATCTACCACTGCCTTGCATCAAACCGCAAGGGATTGCTTCTTTGTTTAATGCTCATACTTTGCACAAGCTCTACCTCTTCTGCTGTGGGCAGTAGATCTCCCTAGGAAGAAGAGCATTTGGACTGTGAGCATGATGGTGTCCGAGCTCCTCAATGGTCAACTGTTGAGAATGGCTGACACATACAGCATTTGGCTGTATGCAACATTGAAGGTAAGTATGTACACATATTTTGCATAAGATATTAAACAGCCTTTTAGACTGATTCTTGTTCCAAAAAGTTATTATTTTAAAGTATTTTGCAAATATTTCTCCGTATTTTACTTGTTAATTACTGTCTGATAGTAAATTTTCAAGCGATATAGGCGATACCGATAGTGATACTATCCCGATATACACATACTATCCCTCAGCCCTATTGTGTGGTAACTTGCCCTTTAATTTAACCTGTCTTCTTGCATCCAAGTATCGTATGAGTGTGCTTAAATGCATATTCCCCTCTGCTGTCATGGGACTATACACCGAGAATAGACAATGGTTTCATGTATTTTCCATGCTTTGAGTTGATCCCATTTTTTTAAGTTATTGAAGTTTCTACTAAAGATAATTGCAATGATATAACTGATTCAGTCCAGTCTTTGATCACTGTTTGTAACTGCTGTGGTTAATAAAATAACTCAATCAAAGGACACTAATTTAACCAGTTTCGACTTGGGTGTTTCAAGAACTAACTCGCAAAGATTGTCCCACTCAAGTTCAAGAGTATTTGGATTCCTTTAAGCAAAGAACAGCAGCCAGTAAAGGAAGTGGAACTTTGGCAGGGCAGAATTTGAGTTACTCAGTAACCATGTTAACCTTAAAAGCAAAATACAATAAGTTAATGTAGTCTAAGAATGTGAACTTGAATATAAATAGCAATTTACAAGGGTGAATATAACAAGGCACTAATACGTATAGTTTAATCAGTTATCAATATACAAACAAAACAAGGTGGGGGTGGGGGAGTTATGCAAAGCACCAAAATAAATGAGTATATAAAAGCCAAACAAAAATACAGCATGGAGAATACATCTGTGCTTTGATGCTTGATCCATTTTTTCTGCAGGACAGACTCTTAAATGTAGGGGAATGTCTTGGTAACCTTTTGAGCCATTATGGTAGCTAACCGTGTGTTTCACCAAGTGGGCAGCTTGTGCATTACAATAATTGGCTGGCATGACCTTTAGTTTTGTCCAAGAGTCACGCAAAATATATGACTCACACAACTTTGAAACCATTCGAGCACGACATCCCCACATGTATATAATCAAAGACAGTCTTCCTACCAAAGCCATCATTTAAGAAGCTCTTTGTTCCTCTACTTTGTGATGAAAAAAATGCATTAATCGTGTTCTTAAGCTGCACAGAAGTTAACATAATTCATATGTATATAAAAAGGTAGATAAGCAGTCAAATTAGGATCAAAATAGTATGCATAGACTTATGCATAAATTTCTTTGGAGTGCTATGTCAGCATAATGCTAGCATATTAGATGGATATTTGTGTGTGTAGAGCAACTCCAGTGATTTCACCGTAACTAGGATCATTAATTTCATTATCATCCTTTGACAAATACGGTAAGGGTACAAGTCAACGTCCATACAGGAGATGTGCAGGGGTGAGTGGCTCAGGATCACTAACATCTGAGGAAACATAAGTTATAGGACGATCATTAAGTACTGCTTCGATTTTAATGACTATAGTTTGTAGGCCAGTAAGTGAGATGAATGTCCTCCCAGAACCCCCATACCAGGGGGCTCTCTTCGGTATAAACTTCCATGTGGTGCCTCTATTCCTTAATGTGTCTTGGACCATTGTAGAGTTCACCAACCATGCTATCTCACTTGCAGCTGACAGATAGGTGGAGGCGTTGTCAGAAATCATAGTGGCTGGAAGGGACCTACGACATACAAATCTGCAAAAGGTCTGCAGGAAAGTCTCTTCTGTCAGGTCACTAACTACTTCTAAGTGAACAGCTCTCGTGTTAGCACTGAAAGAAGACATACTCCACTATTACAGTAAGTATGTGGTGGCCGGGGCATAGATGTAGTGTAAAGGTTTGAATGGGTTAGCAAACCAGGGCTTCACAGTGTACGCATCAGCACCTTCACCAATACCATACATGCCTGAATGTCCATGAATAGTTTTCAAGGCAGACAAATTTGGTCCTGCTCCATCACATATCCGTAGACTTGTCTGTAAGCCATGCACCTATGTACAAAGTCCAGTCAAAACAAATCACTGTCATGCATCACTTACGTGAAAAAGTTGAATGGCTTCCAAAACACAAGCACCCACAATATTTACATTCATGGCCTCTTCAATAGAAAAATAAGGACCAAAAATATTGAAGCAAGATGTTACAGCCCTCCACAGGAATTGAAGAATATAACTTGTTCGTTTCACACGGTGATCCTCGTTAAACAGTTGAAATACATCATGCAGTGATGCTTAGTTTTCTTCAGTCATAGCAAGGCCAATAATTTTGTGACTCCTTGAATTCCAAATCAATGAAGACACAACCTTTATCTCATCAAAGATCAGTGCTCCATTAGACTGCGGCAAAAACTTCCCTTCAGCTTTGCACTTTTGCTGAAATATCTTGATTGTTTGTTCTTTGAGTTTGAAAGGAATACATCTTTCTTTACATTCATTATTGTTAGTCATTTGCTCTCTGGTTCTCCGTAAATGAGCATTATCCTTTGTTGATGACCCACTATCATACCCATCAAACACAACAGTAGCCTGTCCATACTGTTGCATCACATAGAGAAAGTTTCTCTGGGCCAAATTTTTTGCGTTTTTCACGATCTAAAGCAAACCGCAACAGTTTCCCTACTAAATCAACAATTTACAGTGTACTATATAGTTATGTTTAATCTTTACAGCAAAACTTTCACGAAGAGTCTTAGTAAGCCTTACCCGCAAAACTTTCGCACAGTGAAATTTTCCCTGTTTATAGTATTTCTGGAAAATTTTATTGTATGTATTACTTTTCTGCCATGGAATGCGATAGAGTAATGAACCACATATACAATATCATCTGATAAGCCTTGCACATCTGGAGGGAATAAGTACCCTTATGGCATCTGCTAATGCTGGCAGCTTTCATTACAATTTTGAGTCAAATAATGCAGGAGGGTAGCTAAATATCCTATAGAGTCAAATACAGTTACCTGTTATTTACTGGGAAAGAATTGTGTAAAAGTTTTAGGTAAATAGCTTACTGAGTAGTCAAGTTACAGTTTGTTAAAGTCAGAAAATTGGATATGTGGAAGCCTTGTTTTGTCAAATTCGGTCACAAATTTTGGCTGCAATGCTTTTCAGGTAAAATGCAGCTCTAGTGTGTGGTCATGATTATACTGAAAAATACAAGCAATTTACTATAAACATGTTCTTGCTACACACAAACATGTTTTCATGTTCATTTATATGTTGAATGCATGTAGAGCTAAGAAGTGTACGTTTGTAAGGTTTCCTTAGTTCAAAGCTTTTCAAAAACGTTAATAATGGTGGGTTGTAATTTTTAATGGTACCCATCCTAAAATGAAAATGCATGAAGTAAAGTATCATCCTGCCAGTGATGGCTGCATCATTCCACACTGGCTCCAGCAAACAACGGACAACACCTGGAACCATCTCCTGTACATCTGTCGAAAACCTCTCTGTGGGTGACGCATTACTTCACTGCCACACAAAAGATGTTGTGCTGCCAATTAGAGTAACGGCATTAAGAAAGAGTGAATTACTTCAACATTTCCAGAAGAGATGGAAAAGGGAATACCTTACAACCCTACGAGAACATCATAAAACAACAGGGAACAACAGGCAGAATATTAAGGTTGGAGACATAGTGACTGTATATGATGATATTCCAAGGATTAACTGGAAATTAGCTGTAATAGAACAACTGACTACAGGATTGGATGGTTACACCCGAGTGGCAGAGACTACACTTTTCCCTTTAGAAGTCAATGAAGACATTTCAGATTCCCAAGTTCAAGTTAATCAAACGGCAGACAAGACTACTGACCGGATTCATCATCAGCAAGACAGACCTACTAGACAGGCTACCATTGCAGCACATAGAAGACTAAGAGAGTGGTCTGACATGATTCGGACTGCCCTGGAGGATGTCATGGATTCTGAACAGTAACAGATTGCATGCTCCTACATCGAGTTATTGTCCTTCAAAGTCATAAAACTGGATGTGTGTGGAATCCTTGTTTTGTCAAATTCGGTCACATTTTAACAATTACATTGATACTCTGAATCAATTAACATCATGTTTTTCGTTGTTGTGGACCACTGTATAGTAGGGTCCACAAAGGTTTGGGTATGGCCCGTGAAAAACATCACTCAAAAAGCACCCTCACTTTTCCCTGATGAGGAGGAGGCAAGTATTGGTTAGGTAAAACTAAATAAACCTAAAATAGCCTTCAGATCAACCCGAAACGCTTTCAACAAGTTGCTATGGAATTTTAAAATAAATATATTAAACAGAATTTTATAGTGACTGACTGACTAACTGATGCCGTCAGGCAAGTGTAACTCAATAATGGCTAAGGCTATACTGGTGTAGCATCTCGTATATAGTTCACAACAAGATTACAATTCATAATCAGCTGTAAACAATCACGCAACTACAGCAAACGGCTAGGATGGAATGACACTTACAACCCGTGCACGTGCACTTACAATCACAATATTACGTCATACACTATATAAGTCAGTTATATCACTACAACTGGCTTGATTTTTTCAACTATTCAAGGTTGTGCGAGATGGCTTCCCTTCATAACGAAATCATCCATATTTTCCATAGTAGCTATTTTAATTGCAGAAGCACTTTTCTAACAGATCTTGATTCATAATGCTGTGTAACAGGCTGGACATAGCTGACAATGAAGCATAATAGATACTTTACTTTTCAGACAACAATTTATAGCTGGACCATGCATTCCTTCTTTTGATGCGATATGCAACATTGGAATTTTAAATTTGAGTAGGGACCACAGTAGAAAAAAAAGGAAATGAAACAAGGGGGGTTGCTTATACATGTAACCATACTGGTGTAAATTTATCCCTACTTTAGTTGTTTCAGGATAGCTTTAGCTATAACCATGACTAAAGTAGGGGTAAATTTGCACTAGTGTGGTTACATGTGTAGATAACCTCCCTTGTTTCATTGCTTTTTCTTTCTACTGTGGTCCCTACTCAAATTTAAAATTGCTAATTTTCCATCCACTTGTGTTAATTATGGATGCTGCTACCAGCACACATTCAAGATATGGGAGCAGCGATCAACACATAATAGAATTGCACAGAGTTATATATAGTGCAACTTATGTAGATGGATTGCTTGAATAAAATCAATTTGTGGATGATGGAAAATCTGTTCTAGGCACCATGAACAAGCTCTGCACTACCAACCACCTTTTGAAAAATAGGTTAATACTACTTCTATTAAGCTGGGTAATGCAAAGGAGATGCTAGACCCTAAGGATTGATTTGCATGAAGATGCAGTCAATTATTTTTATGCTAAACAATTAGGCACAGAGGCAAACTCACTATTACAGCAAAACTTGTTTAACTCAATAATTGGAGCCAAAACACTGTTTAAAACAGCAGCACTCAAAAAAGATTGTCAACTCTCTGCTAGGTTGTTTACTGTATGGCAGTCAAGAGAATCAACTTTTAAATTAGAAATGCTTTAAAGCCTCACAAAGTTGTCCTGTACTTTCTCCATCAATCATCTGGCTAAAGCTTACCAAATCCTTGCATTAGGTAATGAGTCAAGTCTGATCTGCTGTTGGTAATATCAAGACATTTTGAAATATGCGGACAACAATCTGATGCCATTTTTGGTTCCCAATTTGTTTGCAGATGTTGAGAGGCTAGACATTGTATTGGATCTTTATTCTTCAAACAATAGGTTCATAAGGCTGGGGGAGGGTCCAGAAGATGTGTGCTAAATAACACAATTACCTATAACTGGTCTACCTTTTGAGTAACAATAATACTAAAGAAGAGATATCTTTGCTATGTATATTTCTCCAAACACAAAATGTAGACATTAACCACAAAGTAATTAATTAAATAGCTCATCTTAACAGAGATCTTTCAGCGAAAAAAGTTAGCACTGAATTGATAGCAGAAATTGAACCTTGGAACCATGAAGTGACTGATACTACACTGTTAATTCCTGTTGCTCATGCTACAAGACATGGTCCACTAAATATGGACACTGATGTTCTAGTTTAGTAATTGCCCCAGCAAACGATTTGGGTTTGACAGAGGAATGGGAGTTTAAAGATTTACCTTTATATATTTCTACATCAAAACTAGGTTATGAAAAGGCAAATGCTTTGCTTTTCTTCCACCCATTTGACACTACATCAGCATTTGCTAGTGGGAGAAAATCTGATGGGATATTCGAAATGTTAAATTTAACATTTGGCTTACCTTTATAGTGCTCCTAATAGTGATTGTGCTCTGACTGATGAGATGCTTGCAAAGATGTAATATGTTGCTTAAAACATCTGAAGCTAAACAATGTAATGGAGCATGCCAAACCTTTTTATCAACTGTAGTTATAAATATTTCACCCACAAAAGAAGCATTACCTCAACATATAACACATGCAAAAAGGGTTGAACAGCACAGGTTGGCTCAGAAGCATTTGCATAGTCCTTGCATGGCAAGACCTTTTGAAGTTGCAACAAAACATAGGAAGCAATCCATTTTCAGACAGTTTCCATCCCCATTCTATTCAGGAAGAAACGTAATTTCTTGTTAAGTAAATTCAATGCTTGTCCTTAGGTCCCCATAGAGGTATGACGTATCACTTCATAAACTGCATCCATTGTAGCAAAATGTACGTGTGTACTATCTATCAGTGGTACTTAATGGTTTATTTTTATTGTGTAATAATCCACTAAATTAAATTATATTTGGGTGGTATATAGTCCCAAAATTCTACCTTAGCTAAAACAAAAACAGACCACAGCCCCCAATAGTGAATGACATTAGAGTCATTTATAGATTTGAGGTTCATTTTGTCTCGTTATAGGGAGTTTTTTAAATAGTTGTTCCAATACTGAATAAAGACGGGGTTAGAATATGTAGTATTGGAACACTATTTTTGCTGTGTCGGGACATTGGAAACAGTGGAAATTGAAAACTGAAACTGAACGTTTATATCTATGCGTAATGCCTTACCATGATATGTGCCAGAAGTCGCAGGGTGCCGTATCACCTCTCGTATCCAAACTACCATTGCTACTTACGCAAATGATACACTCACGTGGGCAATATACCGTATAACTGTTGTACCTCTTCTACCCTGCAATTAGTCTCGTGCCCGGCCGGGCTCGCGCTAATACACAATTAGCACTAGCTTGGCTGGGCACGAGACTACCCTACAATCTGTTGCAATTCAGGCACTTTAAATTGCAAGGCGCTTATTTAAACCGGAAGACATTTAGCTTGTGAAAATGACAGTTTCCAATTTTAATTTGTGCTGTACGATGTGGTATTGACGATGGAAGAGTCAGAGCATGAGTCGGAGGATTCAGAGCATGAGTCGGAGGTTTCAGAGCGTGAGAACAGCTACAAGGTACATATATTGGCAAGCATGGTTTAAATGTGTAACAGTGTGGTTGAAGAACTGAGGCTGTGAGGAAGCCACGACCATAGATAGTCAGATTAGTACATCTATGGTCGGGTAGATAGTAGAGAGTGTGGAGATGGAAGCAAAGTTGTGTGCGGCATTTATTATTTTGTTACTGGATTGCTTGAGAAAAATCATCTAGCAAGACTCTACGTGGAGGGTACTAGAACCAATCACCAGCACGTCTGCTGGGTATAAATCTTTTGTTCTAGCTGAGTATAGTGATGGTATGGTACAATAAGAAGCTTTTGGTAGATTGTTGATGTACTCAAGCTTTTCAGTTAAGCAGCCGTGTGTTTAGAAATCCATTTAGTAAAGCTAGCAGCAAGCTGATAAGTGTTGGTTGCTGCAAATGTAAGATTCATTTGCTAACCCAAAAGTAGTTGCAAGGCTAGTGAGGGCAAAAAATGAGTCAATTGATTGTTTCTTGCCTGGGCCTGCACTGCATGCCTGTTGTTGGTGTTTTTTACTATATGGCATTTATTCTCATGGCATGCATGTGGCCCCACACAGAAGCTGTTTTTGTATTCTATGTAGCTACAACCCCATAGGTGTGGTTAGAGTCTGTACTTACACTTAGATTAGAAGAGGTTGGACATGATATAAACTCTAACAATAGCTATGCCACTATACTTTGTGTCTTTGGTGATGTGAAACAGAATTCTTATGAAACACCAGTACCCAGGTTCCTGTTTTCTACTTAAAGGCCAGGCTGGTGGCATCCTTGTTTGGAGACAATTGTAGCGTCCATATTACTTTCTTTGACAACTATTGAACTCAACTACCAGCATGTAAGGTGTCCTATATTATAGTTGTACCCATGGATTAAACTGACAAACTTCCACCACATGTGATCCCTCACAATTTCAACAGCGAGACTTGGAGTTGAATGGGGCAGATTGCCCGACTTGGAAGTGCACTTTTGAGTGGTACTTGTTAAAACTTTGGTGAAGGCTTTCAATACAAATATATGTGCTGTGTCCAACCTCCACTGCTCTGCAATAGAGATGTGTTGCAAATTCCCATGCATCAGTGCCGTGCCAAGATCAATTTTGTGTGCTGAACAATTAAATATGTTGAACTCTTTTCGGTGATAGAGATTATTGATTCAGATGAAGCTACAAGTGGTTTCAAAGTGAACCAGTCTCTATTGACAAAAGTGTGCCAGAGAGGAAACCGGGTTGGTTTCATTTTGTCTAGGTTATTTGTGTTTGGTCTGGTTTGTAGATTATCTGGACATGTGTATAAATAAATAAATAAATTAGTTCATTGATGTGAAAGTATTTTAATGTATCAATAGTCTAGTTCTATTGTAGCCCAGCTTTTGTGAGCCATGTCCATGGCCACTTATTGGGATTGCTGTTTGTATGCGTACACTGAACCACACCCGTTTACAAGTAGGTGTCTTGCAATGCGTAGGTACGGTACAGCTCGATTCTAACTTTAAGAAATAGCACGCGTGCACTTATGTTTGCACTTGACATGCATGATTTTACTCGCACACAGCAGGCGAGTATGCTACAAGCTAATGACGTTGGTACGGTGTGCGTGCGCGATTTAAGTAGGCTCGCGAGGTAGCCATTACTCGTGATTCACGCAGGTACGTAGCCAATGTTCGCGAGTTAGCTCGCTACAGTGCTCGCGAGTTAGCTACAGTGCTCGCGAGTTAGCTCGAGTAGCTACAGTGCTCACGAGTTAGCCTTTGCACCTAATCGGCTCACTCGATGAGTTTGCAGTGCACTAGATAGCCATTGTTCAGTGATGCATGCGACTTACGTATTAACTTCACAGAAAGGAATGATCTTTTACTTAGTAATCCGTGGTATAGTATACCAACGTCACGAGACATTTAATAGAAGTTTACATTCTACCAAAAAATATCCTGGCAGACACAAAGAAAGGCGGAGTAGTCATGTGACACAACGTACGTATATATGTCATTTCCATGCACTTAGACTTTGTTACTTCGCCACGTGTAGTGTCTTGTGTCGGAGGAGAATAACGTGTGTTCATACCTGGCGATATGGCTGGTAGTGCTACCAGGAATTTGGATAGAAAGAAAGGTATGAACTTTTTAGCCATGCGTTTTTGGCTTTGTACACACTAGCCCGATTTTCTTATAATGTGTGCCATAGTCTTCTACAAGCACGGTCCTATTTTGTTTCTGCTTTAAATGTAGTGCAGAATGTTCTACTTTGCTCTTGATTTTTGTTGTCGATTATTTTTGCACCCGCATGTAGTAATTCTAATGTTTCATTTCAGACACCCACGTCTTAGTGGAAGTTATTGAGCCAGGCAGCCCCACATCAGTTGTGGCAGTTTGGAGAATCGTTGAGACTCATAAAGATATCATGTATGATTCTCAATGCACTGTTTTGTGGGAGGACAAAAAAGAGTATGATTGCATCCTGCTTTTTTCAGGTATGTCATTACAAAATGTTATGCCATATTATGTTACTTTTATTATAACTTTGTGTAGTTTAGACACTTCATGTAGGTTTTTAGTAGGACGCAAACATGAGGGCGAAGTTTGGTTAACAAGGCATGACATGGATTAGTGACCTTGGCTGCACCTCAGTCACCAATTTACAACTGCTGGCTTTCAACCTATTAAAAAATCCTATAGTATGTGTCTCTAACTTATTTATAAAGCAGCTCATTGCTATCACGAAAGAAGTAGAAAAATGACTAGAGTATGTGTGGCATGTTGTTCACTATAGTTGGCCTGGTGTATGCTCTGGCCCATAGTTTCATCATGTATTTTAGCTGCTACTATTTAGTGTCTAAGGGACTTGTTTGGAAATATCACACAGCTGGCTACAAAGCAACAACCAGCTATATAGGTACAGTTGTGAAACAACACAATTTAGTGGATAACAGCTGGACAAGGATAGAGGTAATTTTTGTTAAACAAAAAACAAGAAGGTGGCTTTATAGCAGCAAGACTTTAGTACATCCATGAAGCAACTAGCTTTAGATTACAACAGCTGCAAGTGAGGAAGCTGCAAGATTTGTTGATAGCCAGCCATGAAGCAACAAGGTGGCCTTGTCACAGCCTCCTTTTTGCTGTAGCAGCCAGCAATGAAGTGACAAGCTTTCTTAAATAGATCAGTGCAGCTAATGATAAATTTATAGCTTCCGGAATTAAAATTATAGCACTGGTAGGGCTGATGGAGGCACTCCAAGAATTCCAAATAACTCAAACAACCCAGCCAATAATTAAATCACTGACATTCAACACTTTGAAGTGATGGCAAAGCCATATCACATGACAGCAGGTCTTTAATATAAAGTTTAGAAACCTTACCTCATGATCAGCCCAAATTGTATTTATATCTCATTAACTGTATCAGTAATGTTGCTTTCTGAGTGTTTATTAACCAAATTCTATTTCTGCATACACAGGGAGCAAGAAAAGATGCCTTGAATATCAAGAAGAGGTAGAAGAATACCAAAATGATGAAGAATACTAAGATGATGAAGGATTCAAGGATGAAGGACAGGATGAAACCGTTTATGTAGCCCAGTCATCATTCACCTTGTTACTGATTATAGTGGTCTTGGCATGAGACTTCAGCAGTTCCACTTTTCTGGGTTGCACTCATATGCCCTACCAGCAACTGCTATCCTATGCAATATAATAACAGCACATTGAAATTGCTATAGTGTAATTTGTGTGTGTTTACAAAAAAAAAGGACACAAACAAGTCAGTATGAGAAAGGGCTGCAACAATAAATAGCACTGAAACAGGCCGCTGAGACGAAACACAATGTGCATGCTATGTTGTTTGGCTAAAGTAGGGATTTAAAAGAATGCACTCAGTTGTGTTTTGTCTCAGCGGCTTGTTTCTGTGCTTTGTTGCAGCCCCTACTCATACTGAAAAAAATCCTATTTTTTCTTACACTTGTTCTACAATGGTACCCCAGCTGTCAAGTACTGAGAAGTGCAATAGCCATTACATTCATTTACAGTTTTAAGTTCAGCATGTTACACAGTGTTTCGAGCAAAGAACCACCCCTACAGACAATCCACTCTATGGAAAATACAAATAACTTCTGAAGACATCAAATGTGACCAATTTTAAAAACAGTATTCACTTTGAAGTCAGCTTGTTGCATGTGTGAGTTAGCGCTAACGGGATACAGTATGGGTTAACATGTATGGGTGACCCAATTTGACAAAACCAGGCTTCCGCCCACCCAGTTTTACGTGTTTGAAGGAACATAAGTCTATGTAGAAGTATGCCATCAATTTCACATTTTGACCAGCTATTTTATGAACGTATGAGAAGGTTGTGTGAAGTTTCTAGGTCAATAGCATGCTGTGAGGTCAAGTTAAAGTCAAAGCATTGGATGTGTGTGGAAGCCTGGTTTAGTCAAATTCGGTCACACATTGACATTATTGTTGTGTATGTGTAGGGAACAGAAAAGGGTAAATCACTAAAGAAAAATGCTGGAAAGACTAAAGTACAGTTGTAATAAATAATTGAGAATAAAAGTTATGCACACTCTGTGTTAACATGTAGGGAAGTGGAAAAAGAAAGTCATCCAAAAAAGATGCTGGAGGAAAGACTAAAGTACAGTTGTAATAAATAATTGAGAATAGAATTTATGCACACTCTGTGTTAACATGTAGGGAAGTGGAGAAAGCAAGTCATCCAAAAAAGATGCTGGAGGAAAGACTAAAGTACAGTATTCCTGTTAAGCAATAAAATATTATTGGCAGAAAAAAATGAAAGTGACAGCTGGAGCTGAGCTATGTATGGGCTGGCTTACTTACCTGTCTTGCTACAACAATTTGTAGTGTTCCACCTGCCTCAAACTACACTGTAGCTACATAATAACATTCAACATATGTTCAATTCAAACCTTTCAGGCTGTACCCAAAAGTAGGTACTCAAAAATTTGAATGATTGCCCATGGCTATACCTTAACCTTAATTTGATGGGTAGAAACAGATTGTGAACAATAGAGAAAGTGATTTTGTTAAGTGTAAACTAAACGCTTAGATTGCAAAGCCACTGCTATCAAACACTACTACAATATATGTTGGTATTATGATATTTTGATTGTCTTTTGATGATTGCATTAATACCCAATACTGCTCAAAATGATGTGGAATCTTGTTAGCATACTAGCAAGACAGATGTCTTACCAGAATAAAAGCTGTGAATACCACATGTGGGCCATTGCCATAAACATGCATGGCTATAGGATTCTTCAGTGGATAAACACCTCTCAGGAATGATGTAATAGTCAACTCAGTTCTGCCTTGTGCCTACATGAGTGTCAACTACCAGCTAGTGCAACATTACCTCTAGGTGGTACCGTATGTTGGTAACACAAATTGTATAGTCACTTCTATGCATAAAGCCATTGTATTAAATTATTCTGTGTTGCAGTATAAATACTGAAACAATTAAAATTTTACGACTGCTTATTTTGTTTCTTATGTTGGCAGGCAATTGGAATGTAATATTAGCCCAAGTCAGACATGTTTTTCTAGTTGTACAACTATATATGCGTGTGTAAAATTTTAGCGCTGTAGTTCAGGGAAGACGTCCGCATACTGGAAAAGTGAAATACGCCTTCGTGAGACTTAAAGAAAAGACTCACAAGTTGTGGTTGGAAGGTAAACGTTTCCTTGCAGTCAGCCGCCATGACGGCAGCGATGATGCGTTGGCTTGTTGGCCCCTTCGAAACGTTACTAGTGCTTCCGATCTCGGAGTAGTTCAGTAGCAGAGACATCAGTTTTTTTACCTTGTCAATGTTGGAACTTGAACTGCTGTCATGCTCATAGTCACTGCCACCTTGGCTGTTATGGTCTTTAATTAAACCAACTGTATATTTTGAGCGGTCAATTAATGATCAGGTATGCTGTGCAATTATTGTTATCTTGCATAATTGTGACCGGATTTGCGAAAAGGTACCTTTTTCACACACAAAATGTGACCCATTTTTTGGACTTTAAAGCTTCATAGCTTTTTGATCATGGCATATAATTGCTTGAAATTTTCAATGAATGCAGCCACAGTATCTGGCTACATTTTGATACTAAGAGCAAGTTAATTGGTATAAGGAGTCAAGTGTTACATCATTGTGTTTGCTGGTATGTCAAGTGTGTGGAAAAGGTACCTTTTCGCAAATCCGGTCACAATTGTATTGATACATTTAGAAAGCTTACATGGAAAAGGAATTTGCAGAAATTAAGTCAGATATGAAAATGATGGTCGCAAGTGGGATCGCCAGGGTACTGAAACCAATATTTGATGCTATTGTAACCTTGATATCTACACCACAGGTGATCACCACGGGAGTCAGCAATCCAGCTGTTAGCAATCTGGCCATTACCCCAGTCAGTAGTCCCACTGTAATCCCGATCAGCAGTTCTGCTGTTACCCCAGTCATAAGTCCCGCTATTACCCCAGTCAGCTGTCCCACTGTTACTCCAGTCATCACTCCCACTATTATTCCAGTCAGGAATCTGGCCTTAACTGCATTAAATAATCCTGCTGCTACACCAGTCAGCGCTTCAGTAATTGGAACCGAAGTTCATGAGGTAATCACATAGGATCTATGTGCTTTTAAATTTAATGGTTAGGTCAGCTTGCAGATGTTATGGTAATACCTAGAGTCCGGTAATTGGGTGCACGTATTTAATAAGCGCATATTGCCAGTTTATGGTGAGTTCTAGTGCTTCATCCTTCCAGTAATTTGGCAGTCAACAATAAGATGCTGTGCAAGGCACATGTCCAACAATATTACCCTTTCTTTGATTTTACTAACAGCAAAATAATAACCTCGTACTTGGCTCATTTCACCGATAATTGCTATCCAAATTTCTTTACAAATATGGTGGCCATAAATAACCAACTCTTTTTTTTATTGGGGATCTAAATTAGTCTTAAAACTTAGTACATTGGGAGAAGTGGCAATTTCATAGGGTAAGGAATTCCAGTTATTGATTATTCTCTGTGAAAAGGCAAAGCGTCGTGTTGAAGTCTTATTAAATTTCTTATAAATCTTAAATCCATTAGATCTAGTACTGTAACTGGTGTTCATTGTAAAAAAATATTCTTTATCTACTAATACTGCTCCATTCAAAATTGTATATGTCATAATTAAGTCCATACAATTTCGACGGTAATGGGGCTCAAGTTGAACTGGTGGAGTCGAGGAAAATGGTGAATATTTTTACGAAAAGTAAAAATAGAGGAAATTTTGCAGCTCTACTAAATGTGGAATTATTTGATAAAGACACTCGAAAAGATCCAATGTGCGTGGAAGAGGCAAAGACCAATCTGGCAGAGAAAAGGATAAATTGGATCCCACCAAAATTGAGTAAATAATGCCATGTACAAATATATACAAAATGTTTAATGTCATGCTTCTTTAGATATGTGAAGGAAAAGTGCCTGCAGTACTATCCTCTTGATACCAAGGAGAAGCTGATGTAAAAAACCGGGCATTAAATAGAGCCAAAGAGAACAAATTACCGAACTAGTAGGCTCATTTTTAAGTTGTGTCATCTAACTAATAGGCTCATTGTTAATGTTTTTCATTTGTTCACATTAAAAATGAAGTTGGTATGCATAGGGCAACCAGATTTTGGTAGTGTTCCTCTCCACATTCCAATAATACATGGTAGTAGAGAATGCTGTAATTTGGTCTTAGTATCTACAACAGATGTGACCATGGTATCATCATTGGGCAGCTAGCCCCCACTTTCTGCATTAGGAATAGTTCAATTCTGTGCTAATGGTATCTTTAGTAGGTGGCCTGGCTTAATCCACAAACTATTATTTTCATATCTATTTATCAAACTACTTCAATGGTACTATCTTCTTGACCATTCCAGCTACGTACTAGTAGCTATTCACGGGACATATTCTGCATCATTTCAGCAAACTAACCACCAAATGTTGCTTGGGAGGCACTACAGCAATTATCTTATCCACGGCGATCGCCTTTGACTTCTTCCAACCGCAAGGGTATATGTCAATAGGGTGGGGTTATTAGGTGGACTTAAATTGTTTATCTTCAATCACATCACGATCGTGTCCCCTCTGGCGTTTCTGCCACAACCAGGTAACTACAGATTCAAATAATACAAACCACGCCAGAAAGTCTATCGGACACTATTAACATGAATCAAGTAGCTGCTTTGACTTGCTGAAATCATCCTTTATGTAATAGCAAACTATTGCTGATCACGAGTTCTTATAATAGTACACTGTCATTGATTTCTAATTAGTGCACCGTAATTAATTTCTTATTAGTGCACCGTAATTAATTTCTTAGTAGTGCACTTGATTTTAGTGTGTGGAGGTAATGGCAAGTTCATGTGAGCGTGCTGGTTATGATGATCTTTCAGCAGGAGATATTAGTGGTAAGTGTTTTCCAAACGTTATCTTAATGTGACTGCCATTTTGAGATAAAAAAAAGGTGACTTCTCTGCTTTTGTGTGAAATCCGTCTATTTATAGCCTTTATGATGGTCCTTTGTGCCTAACTTAAGAATTATAGTTTGCAAGAGAAAACTTGTAAATGAGGGTTTTTCTAACACCTTAATTTTTATTCTATTTGTACAATAGTGAATATGTAATGATTCTGTACACATAGACCTATTTTTATCTAGAATCAGAGTGCTTGGATGCAGTTGTGCAGAGTGAACACAAATGGGTTAGTGTTTTTCCTGTCCTAAATACATGTCTTGCATATTCTCACTACGTACTACTACCAGTAATTTGGTTCGTAGTTATCTCAATGTGTTTTGTATTATGTGTACTGGTGACATGGCTCGGGTCTTGTAGGTGCTCACTGTGTCGTGTTGTGTGTACCGGCGACCTGGCTCAGGTCTTGTAGGTGCTCACTGTATCGTGCTGTGTGTACCGGCGACCTGGCTCGGGTCTTGTAGGTGCTCACTGTGTCGTGTTGTGTGTACCGGCGACCTGGCTCGGGTCTTGTAGGTGCTCACTGTGTCGTGTTGTGTGTACCGGCGACCTGGCTCGGGTCTTGTAGGTGCTCACTGTGTCGTGTTGTGTGTACCTGCGACCTGGCTAGGGTCTTGTAGGTGTTCACTGTGTCGTGTTGTGTGAACCGACGACCTGGCTCGGGTCTTGTAGGTGTTTGCTAGTATTGTGATGCATTTATCCTACCACATCATTATTTTATTTTAACTGCCTATTTTCATTGTTTAGCCAAGAATAGTCAAGAACAAAGAAACATTGAAGCGGAGAAGACAGAGAGAAGAAAAAACAGAAAGCGAAGCTACAAAAATTCACATGCTTAGATTCACATGCTGGGACTTCAGAAACCAAAAGATGCTCTGTGTCAGTTGCAGATCACAACATGATTGACGCCGCAGTGTGCACCGGAGAGAAACGTGTGAGCACAAATTCCTGAGCGGAAGGACACAATTACCCCCAAGTCATAGATTATAAAGGGCGTAGCAGCCCTCTATAATCTATACACAAGACATACGTATCTACGTACGTACTTCGGATTATTCAATACACGAGTGTACGAGCAAAACAACCTGAGGACGCGGCACGCGAAGAGAAAGTATGCGTGTAAGTAGTACGAGCCGTGACAAAAGACACGGGTGTAGAGTGGACTACGTACGCACGTACGTGTTCACTCTGTGCGAGGAGAGTAAGATGCGTGCTAATAAGCTCAGAAACACGCGTGCATAACACTCCACTTTACCGAGTAAATCACTAAAACACGGTAAATTTTCATAACTACTCGAAGAGTAGTGGAAAATACCTGCGAGTTTATAGGTCGCGTGCTTAAAGTTTAAATCGAGCTATACCGTATATATGAATCAATCTCCATTACTGGCTGCAGTCTTATGTGAACCACACCCACTAACTGTCTTTTTCCAGCTTCCCTTGTAGCTGAAAAGGTATGGAAAGAAACAACCATTACATTAAAAAATGAAACAAGCATTTGTCCATTACCAGATTGTGATGACTCATCTCAGTGGCTTGTTGAGCACAGATTACAAACGGAAATCTCCATATTTTGTGCAGATTCACAAGAGCGGCCAAATTGTGTGAGCAGGCCTGTGGAGTTTTCAAGTGCAGCAAAGTTTGTGTCCACTGCATTTCAGTTGCCTATAAAACTAACGAACTGGAAAAATTTGTAAGATGGTTTCAGCAAAAATAAAAACCTGTAAATTTTTCAAAGCTTGCCAGTGTTGGTATGCCACAACATAGTGGCAAGAAAAGTCATTCTCATTGTAAAGCTTTTCAGAAGAAGTCCACTAAGCTAATCAAAGAGATTTACAAGGCAGTAATCAGAAACGCAAGTATCAAGTGACACCAGCTTCTAAAGAAGACTTTTTATTGTCACTTCAACCTGTAGGAAATTTATCATCAGCACAGCAACAATCTCCTTCACCATTGGTATCTCCTGATAGTGCTATAGTAGATACATCTCATCCACTTATCTTATCTTCGTGTACAGATGTACCTGATACTCATGACGTTAATGAACTGCAGCAACAATTACTTATGCCACCATCATTGATTCCATCCTCTGCATCTAATTTTTTTTTTGTGCTCCACAGCAACTATATCTACGACACCGATGTCCACACCACCTGTGGTACAACAGCAAACTATGTTCCCATCTGCAACAAATGTTTCTATGCCATACTCACCAATTGTTTACGCACCATTCTCTCCACTAGTCCAACACAATTCAAGTCCACTACACCAAAGTCAGCCACAGTCAAGTCAGCTACACCAAAGTCATAGCCAGCCAAGAAACCCTTTCTGGATTGTGTTTGTAAAAGGTAACATATCAAGATGTGGTGGATGTGGTGTACAAAATATGCGTACTGAAGCTGGTACCCCGCACCCAGCGCCTGATGATATATGTTTACAGCACAAGGAGTATGTAATGTTTGTAAATCCCCGTACAGGATTGATGCAGTGGTCACATGATTTACGTAATGTATACCATCATGCTTATTTAAGATGTATCAGAGTTTCCAACTTTGACCCCAAAACTGAGTTAAAAGTTTCAAGAGAAACAAAAGCTAAATTAAACGATGTTCACTTTAAACATATAAAAAGGCAGTTTGGCATCAACTTGAATAATAAAGCAAGATTAAAAATAAAAGTATTGCTTAGTGTTGCTGTTTAGATTTTCATGTGGTCATATGAGTTTTTTGTTGTAAATGCTGTGGGTTTTATTGCTATATAATGATGCATACTTTATTGTACTTCTTATGAGTTTGTTATACGTTTTGATACAGCAGTTCTTGTAATAGTGATGTGTAATTTTCAGTTTTGTGAGGACTTGTATATTAGGAGGGCTACATAGGTAGAAAAGTTTCTTTGGTTGGAGAACTGATATATCTTGAGATCAATACTGACTGGGCTACTTTCAGCTCAATTAACCTGATCACAAATAAAAAAAGGAGCAATTGTTATGTGTGCATAATACTGAATACATTAGATGTGATCATGCATGGATTTGTGATTTATAGCTAGTAGTTGGAATAGTCATAAAATCTAGGACTTGGTATGGTAATAGTTTAATTTGTCTTTGTGCAATCCTGTAGCTGTCGTTACATTGATTAACTTTACTACTATTTTCTAGCTAGTATTTTTACTGCACTACTTGACATGCATGGTCACTAAAGAAATGGTCTTATTAATGACATTATGAGTACAGGCCACAGCATAATTCATACACAAATTCTGACTGTATTTATTCCGTCTATGTTTAGGTGTTGGAACTAATAGTCCAAATATTCTACTTTGGCTCAAACAAAAACAGATCACAGCCCTCAATAGTGAATAACATTAGAGTCATTTATAGATTTGACGTTCGTTTTGTCTCGTTATAAGGAGTTTTTAAAAATAGTTGTTCCAATACTGAATAAAGACGGGGTTAGAATATGTAGTATTGGAACACTATTTTTGCTGTGGGCTGTAATTATATACTGAATAGAGCTGGTCTTATTGTAAAGGTGGTCTTTATTATAGAGGTGGTATTTGACAAGAGGTACCTGTTAATAGCATTATATTAACTATATGAAGTTTTGACCAATTTCAGTTTTCCATTTCAGTTTCAGTTTTCCAGTTTCAGTTTTCCAGTTTCAGTTTTCAATTTCCACTGTTTCCATTACCCCGTTTTGCTCACCTTATCAGGTACCGTTATCAGTATTTTGTGCCACGGTACAACAGCTTCTACATGATCGGTTAGAATAGTTTTGATGAAGGCGGGCGAATTAGTCACAGCACCAATGTGTAGTATAGCGGAGTTCAGTAGCGGGAGACTCTTGGAGCTGAACTGGAACTACGACAGCGAACTTGACTCACAAATGTCTTAATACACTCTTCTTTCTCAACTCACGTGCACAGTATACAAACCCACAATTATTCCTAACCTAATACAAAGCCTAAATATTCTATATTATCAAATATGGCTACCATACAAATAATAATTACTGTTCAGAATCCATGACAACTTGGTATCCAGAAAAACTAAAGGCTGCTCTGTTGAATAGTCCAAACCGGAAGTCTGTGTGTTGTGGTGAGGAATTATAAGCAATTATTGAAATGTGTTTGATAAATGGTGACTTACGCTATATACATATTCTCTTGCCAAAGAAGTACAAATAACTTCATAAGAAACTAATCCAAGCATACTTTATAGTGTTTGTGTTGCAATTATACAAAAGAAATTATTTGCTTATAAGCACATGCGATAGAATACCCTCAATATAGTCGCATTTTAGAATAGTGAACCGATGGCAAGCAGCTGGGCAGTAATGGTTAATTGGATATTCTCCATGGATGTTATGCCTCTTTTATTGTGCATATCAAAAAAGTGGTTTTTTGGTAATCCTGAGATCAGGACACCTCACCAGGATCATGTACTTTTAGCAGGGTCTGGAATACTGTGTATTTTACTGTGTTTGAAACTTGTTTACCTATACCGTGGTCAAGCACAAATGTTTCAGCACACAGACACACACAGCACACTATTTGCACAACATACAAGAAATCAAAAACTTCATAATTGTGCATCCAGAATGATGTACCAGCATGATGTAACAGCATGGCCTTATAACCAGGTGGTGACATTTGACAGGTGATTTAGTGCTAACAGAAAAACATGTTGTTTGTTAAAAAGAGCTTATGTAGCAAATAATGCATAGATAATAGGTCATACAGCACCAGCAATTCTATGTATTCCTTCATGTGATTTTTGGCAGTGACACATGCTTTTATAGTGATCACCTCTACAGAAAGGCCACCACTGCATACGAACCAACTTTTAATTCCCAAAGTCAGAAGTTTAAAGGTGTTAGCAGTTCCAGTAAACACATTGAATTACATGGCTTCACCAGGACTTACATGATCAGAAGTTAAATGCAAGAAACTTGTGTATAAAAGAGCTGGATGTCTGCACCAAGACACAAGTCAACATGAAAAAACTGTTGTCTGACATTTCAGAGTTTCTGACTGAGCTGCAAGATTTTCTCCTATTTAGATATCAGAGGAAAAACTAAGGTTTGAATTAGACATTTAAGTAGTGTTGAGGAATTTTGTATGGCCCAGAGAGGTGGCCTTACCAACACCAAGAGAAAATTAAGTTAGCGGACACCTTTTTCAAGCAGTGTGCCAAGTACATGACGAAGATAAATTTTCCAGATGACTTGCCATATCAACTTCAGAATATCATACAATGGTGTGGTGTGCTGACAGATTTGGCTATTCCAATGAATGAATTAGATGATGAAGAAATTTCAGCAAACACAAAATGTCCCACACTTCAACAACTAACATACACAGATTATCTTTTGGAGAGCTCTATACTAAGGTGGGTGGATAATTGGGCAACACCGAATGGGCTTGACTAAGATGGTAACCTTGTACATGTCGTACTTGCACTGATGGCGAAGGCATTAAGAATCTTATCCAAAATTCTCCCAATTTACAGACTTGCCATATACCATATTGACTGGATACAGCCTGGGTGTTTAGTTGTTCAAGCAACTTTTACCCCAGCTACTAAACGAGACCCAGCGACTATACAAGACCGGCGTTTATATACCTGATCAGCATTAACGAGTAAACTTCATACCTTGGCGTTGTACTCTCCTGGACTCTCCTTGATGTTTCCCTCAGCATATTTCACAGATTCAAGCTTAACAGAAACTCTATAAAACATTCTCCACTTTATCATTTATAACACCACCTCTTGCACCGCCCGTAATTGGTTAAAATAATGACCGCACTAGACGTTTATTGGAGACCTGGCATTTATTTTTGTAATGATGCTGTATACCCCCAGCGACTAAACGGGACCAGGTGTTTATACGAGACCAGCCTTAATTCGAGGCAATACAGTATGAGCATGCACCATCAACCTCATGGACCAATTAAACCCTGAGATTATTACACAATTTGAAGAGGAACTTAGAAGCATTGCTTCACAACTATTTTTCTCAGAGGCTTCATTCTCACCGAAAAACTAAATGACTTTTCATTTACTAGAAGAAACCAACTTATTGCTGCTGTGGATCCCAACAATTTGTGACTAAAAAACAGTCTTAATTTGTGTGTTTTATTTTTTAAGTATGTGCAAATAACAATCTTATTGTAACAATATGTACCCAGATCTACGATAACCTGACACAATCGCGCAAGCCTAAATTTACAGTATAAAGTATTGAATACAATGGGTGAAATACTTGCACATTCTTTGAAAAAATTCTGTAAATTTTTGAACGCCTTTTTCTTAGTGAATGAAGGGACAAACAATAAAACCCTGGATATCATCTTATTTGCTTGCTCAAGAGGAGTTTGATAATCTTTATTTTGTTGCAGTAAACAGATACGGAAGTTATGATGTTGGTTTACGTCATGTCAAAGCGATCGTATGTGATTGATTTTTCTTCACAAATTCCACCTTTTTATGCAATGAAGAAAGGTGAGTAAAGAAAAAACCTACCTGGTAACTGATTCCCCTGTTCATGGCAAACTCGATGGTGAAAATTGTAGCTCTGTAGTTCAATTCGTTGGTAAGTTACAACCGTTTTTGTAGGTGCCCGTAATTTATTTTCCTTATACTTGCTGTCCACTTTCATTTTTCCGTTGTTGCTACTTTGTAGGGCTGTAACTCCTAAAGTATTGGCATATGAGGCTGAAACTTCGCCAGATGGTACACTTGGCTAAGTAGATTATAAATGTGTAATAAAAAGGAATTTGAAAAATGCGCGATTGTGTCGGGTTTTCGCAGATCCGGTCACATATTATGTCACTTTAAAAATAAGAAGTTACTTATACTAGAGATTTCCAACCGACCAATTTCTTTTACAAATCAAATTACACCCCTTTCACAAGCTGCTTTATGCAGTATGCAGTAGCCACTGTTTTGTACTTCATAATGCACTTTACCAAATTAAAAGTCATCCAGTATTTACTGAAATACGTTAATCAAATGTCGAGAAATAAAATTCCCCATAATGTATAGCAAAGTACGGGCACCATTTATAGTAGGGGCGGCAGAGAAGGGGGGCAAGGGCAGCTGTATGTAACCCCTGTCAAAGAGATTATTGAGGGGCTTAGCTTCTCTAAAAATACTACTAGCTATCAGGCTGTCATTGAACATTAGTGCTGATAGTATTACACCTAATAGCTAGTTATACAAATGTTTAGCTGCCTGCAATTCATGTAGGTTAACTGTGGTTAGCACATAAAGAATCACACAGGACTCCAGGTACATGATGCAGAAGGCACTATTTGTTGGCTCGTGTGTGATCAAACTTCAACTCGTCATATGTAAAAGTGCGAGATGGAGAACAATGATATTTCTACCTCAAGCGGAACGATATCAGCATAATTATTCAGTCTCTGTACCAGCAGCAACTGTTGATGGTGGATCATCAGTTTGAGCACAGTGACTACTGGTGGTGGGGGCAGACTCCATGGTAGACTCACTGCGTGACTGTCTCCTGTAAGCAGTGACGCATCACACACAGCAAGAAAGAATGACAAACAAGTCACCACAAAGTAAAAGTAGGCCACGAGGCAAGCCACCACTTCCATTTTATGTGGAAACATTTTGAATTAATTAATTACAGAGGCACTAAGGTAGTGCTAAGGAGACGGCAAAGCCATTCTGAGACACACGTATGTAACAATGGGCTATATAAATGTCTGAGTCTGTTATGCTTTAAAATTGCCTATTATGCTTTTGAGCAATGCTTCAAAATTATAAACATTATGCAATTATTCCCAGTCATGTCCCGTTACTCTCCCAATATTGTCATAAAATTCTGTCTTGAATGCTCTATTAGGGTATGTAATGTGACTGAACATTCTGACATTTCAACATGTGTTGACTATGGTTTTAGCTTGATTTCTTCAAGCTTTCAAGAGATATGGCTAATTTACTGTCTAATGCATTATAATACAATCTAAGTTTTCATATGTATAGAAATGTAATGAGTTCTGTGAGTGATTTAGTGGACCAAATGGTGATTTGATGGCAAAAATTTTAACTTCTATACATCATCTATATAAATTCAAAGATATTTCTGACAAGAAGGTTTAAAAGTTGCTTTACCCAAATGTGCAAAACTGGAAAATTGAAATTTTCAATTGAATCTTCTCAAATATTGCCGTGTGTGGAATAGAATGGTTTTCCTAAAAGATAATTACGGTTGGATATACAAAATGATGATTGCTGAAATGAAGTGTCAATATATCATCTGTATTATTACAATCACGTTTTGAAACATAAACAACGTGATTATGAGCAAGTAAGTTGAATATGGTTTATTTTCTGTGCATATAGCATTATTAAAATTTTGTTGTTGGATATAGCTAATATAAATGTATTTCATCTAACCTAATGTGTTAATTAACTTTTAGTAACCTTTACTGACTTCCCACTGATAACTAGTAGTTTTGGATTATCACCCATTCGGCCATTCCTGGAGAGTAGTTAAACATTGATTAGTCTGAGGAAGTATACTAAGCTCTTTAAGATTATTAGCATTATAGCCCAGTGACCATTTAGTGCCAATTACATATCTCCTGTATGTTGTGAATGTAGTATAAATCCGGCACTTATAGCTACTGGTAGCGATTGGATCTGTAGCTAATTATAGTGTGCCATATATTGGCTTGATTATGGATCATGTAAGTGGCAGAGGAAGTAGCTGACCAGCTATTATGTATAATCATGCTGTAGTAGTAGTATAGCTACATGCACAGATATGCCAAGGTTCACAATCACTTAGGAGCGAGATTTCCCTGACCAGACATAGGTTTACAATTAATGTGCCACAGAGCCCCCATTGTTATCTTAGGAAGGCTTTGCACAAGTTACCATGCACAAAGCAACATACAAGCTAATAGAGTAATTGTCATTTCTTTGCACAAGTTACCATGCACAAAGCAACATACGAGGTAATAGAGTAATTGTCATTTGTGACCAGATTTTACAAAACCGATCCAAATCGCACATCAGGCAAAATCAAACTAACACTACCAGTTGATAGCTACATATCGTACTAGTAGTTTTGACACTCAGTACCACTAACTACTCGAGGCTGGTTTCAACAGATGTCTTTTCTGGGGTGTGTGTAGAGCTCGAATGGCGGTTTTAGGCCTTTTGAAGGACCTGGCTTGGCAAGAATCAGTGGTTTACTGGTGGACAGCCTGACAATGTTGGCCAGACGTTTTTTCTGTGGATTTTGCTACATATCAGCCACTAAGGAGACAGCACAGCCCTGTAATCTCATCTCTGTACTCCAATCGTGGTCTGCCTCCATTTTGAGGTCTAACCCTTGCCCACCCCTACCCCTTTGTGAGCACTGGTGATATCACTTCGCTCGTCCAACAGCTCAGATTTTTTCTTATTTGGTGGGAAACTCTACAAGCAGCTACAAGTACTGGAAGTGGTCTGAAAGGTAACAAATTGATGCATCTTTAGTGTAAATTTCATACGCGTGCTTGCTATCTTTGGAGTTATGCTGGCTTGAATTCTTTAAAACCGTGTATCTTGAAACTTCTAATGTGCGATTTGGATCGTTTTTCAAAAATCCAGTCACATAAAACCGTGTAACTCATCTGGCTGTAAAAGAGCCAGACACATAAAAACATACTTTAGAATCGCTCCATGACCAGTGCCAGCTATCATACACTGACCAGACGTCTTTCCACTGCTCCAGGACTCTTGGCAGGTCACGTGATCTCATGTGATGCTCCAGAAATAATTTATATGTGACCAGATTTTACAAAACCGATCCAAATCACACATCAGGCAAAATCAAACTAACACCACCACACTATCGTACTAGTAGTTTTGACACTCAGTACCACTCAAACTACTGGAGGCTGGTTTCAATAGACGTCTTTTCTGGGAGTAGAGCCCGAATGCGGCTTTAGGCCTTTTGAAGGACCTGGCTTGGCAAGAATCAGTGGTTTACTGCTGGACAACCTGACAATGTTGGCCAGACGTTTTTTCTGTGATTTTTGGTACATATCAGCCACTAAGGAGCCAGCACAGCCCTGTAATCTCGTCTCTGTACTCCAATACAGGATGTAATGGTGTAATGCATATTAGCTAGTGGTTCCTCAATACATGAACAACTTAATGCACCTATTATATTAGTGCAGTTGGATAGCAAACTAGCTTCATTTATTTTTCCTCAAATTCAGCTACAGTCACTTCATGGCTAGCTCTCAGCTCTAGATAGAAGCCATCACACAATGAATGGTAGTATTGCCACACAGTTCATCCTTGTAATCCCGCCAAACTCGATCTGATGCCTACTATAGTACTATTTATAACTTAATGTTTAAAAATAGAAGCAAGCGCCTATAAGTATAATTACTGTATTCAGTTATAAGCACATGTAGTGAAGCTTGTAAATAATCAATGGCAAATGTTGAAGAAAAGTATAACCACTCTGCAATGCGTGAGATTAGCAGTTCCATGCGTGTGAGCGTGAGATTGCATACAGTTGAGTGAGACTCACAACTTGGTATGTCTGCATACAGTTGGAATATAAGGAATAGACATTCATATATATATATATATATATATATACATATACACATAACCAACATACTTTGTGTCAGATTGACAATGATAACAGTAAGCATATACACGTTTACTATGCATGGAGTGAACTCAGTTCATGTCCATACAGTTTACTTGTTTGAAGTCAGAATTATTATTTTATTATTATTTCAATACACACAGAAGTAAAACAAATACATAATTCTGGTACATAATTACAACATCAAAACCTAACAAAGGTTTAAAGATAAATGTTTAGTGTTGAACCCAACAAACCAGCAGTTTCCAACAAAGTAGTGTTTTCAGCCAGCCATCAAACTTAGGACTCACAGCACCATGAGTACTAGTAACAGTAGGAATAATTTCAGCCCTGACATGCCAGAGCCTTTGTTATATAGGAAGCACATCATGTAAAAGTGTATACATTATATACATAGATGAGAAAAAAATTGTTCTAAATCTATTCCATAGATTCAGATATGTTCAGTCATGAATGTGGCAGGAACTTAGCAGGACACTCCTCTGTAACTTAGAAACCAGTGTGTTGTAATGGATGCTCAAAGTTTGAAGATGTGTGGCTAGACATGTTGAATCAGACCCAAGACAGCCAATCACAAGTGGTATACGTACATTCCACGTTTTTGTGTCTCTATTTTCAAGTCTGTGTATCTTTTACATTTCTCGTTAATTTTCTGAGTGAATCTGCTTTCACCAGGTATGGCAATGTCAATTATAAAGGCTGTCTTTTGGTGATGGTTGATACATACAATATCTGGCCTGTTATGTGATAAGCATCGGTCAGTCTGGATGGTAAAATCCCACAAGATCTTCATAGAACTTTCCAGTAAAGATGGGAGATCATGAAGCCACCATTTATCTTCAACTGAAAATTCCCCTAGTATTGCAAGTTCAGCCTTGCACACTATCATATCATTTGTGTTGTGTCTGGGTGATAACACTACAGCTACTCAAGATATGATCTACTGACTCAACATGTAACCCGGTTAACAATAGTAATATATAGAGAAGTAGCACAACATCAACTTGTTTATATCTGAAAATATTTTAATGTATTGTGAAGAAGAAAGAATAGACCAGACATCACTAAACATTATACAAATATACAACTAAATTTTAATGTCAGTCAAAAAATCGGAGACATCATTGCCATTGCTCTTTAAGACCACAAAAGAAGCAAGTACTTTTATCAAAATGCACCAGAAGCTGTTGGAGACATTAACCCTTAAAGCCGCATAAAACTTAACAAAATGCATGCACCGCATCTGCATAACATCTGCATAAGCCACTATAGTGGCCATTGATATTGATCGATCAATAACTTGTATACAGAAGGTCACACAGACTTGGAATTAAGATTTTCAGAATGCTGACATCACAAAGAATAAAATGGTGGCTACGTTTTTACTGATTCTGATGCTCCTTCGCCAAGTTACTACGGTAAATTTGCGTAATGTTTTAGAGAAGAAGATATCTTTGAGGTTTGTAAACGCTGTGGATTCTAGTCGTGTGGAAGGTGTTTCTGTCAATCTACAAGTTGATATGGCAAGGCCATAGCAGAAAATTTAAGAGTGGTCAGGCCATCCATCACTTACACAACAGGGGAGGAGACAGCTATCAAAGAATTAGGCATTACCTTTTTCAAGATTGAAATACCAATGACAATGCTTTCTAGGGGGGGGCATGCTCCCCCCCAGGAAAATGTTGAAATTTACATGTATCAAGATGGCATCTAGAGTGATTTTCAGCACATTAATTTTGTTACTGTATATTAAATAAAGAACATGCATACATTGATGTGGTCCTTACTTAATGATGTATATGTATACTGTAGTAAAACAAAACATGTATGTAGTATAATGTATACATGAAACTTGAGCCCCCTCCTTATATATAATCATATTTCCATCATTAATTTATCCATCTACCAGAAGATGTCGAATTGGAGCACAACACTGAATGTCAAATTTTTGTACTGAAATATTGAACTTGCATTGGTTACAAAGTATATAAACAAAGACATAGAGTGTATCTAATGTATATTTACCAAAGACAGTCAGTCTGTGTTCATAAAGACAGTGCTTTAAGCACAGCTTGTCAGTTCCACTTTTTGAATGTGCAATAACATCAAATTATTGAGATGTGCTTGGCTCATTGTTGTTCTTAAGTATGTTTTAACTTGACGTAAGGCTGAGGCACTCCTTTCACTCACAGCATTAGTTGCAGGCATAACCATAAGGATTTTTAAAATGTTACAAACTTCTGACATGCTGCATCTAACTGCTGTTAAAAAACTGCATATGTGAGACTTGACATCAAGCAATGTAAGGGTTTTTCTGTTTCCTAGGTTGGCAGGCCTGTAAGTCTGAAACATGTTATGTACAACATTCAGCAATGGACTAACTGAGCAATTGGAAACCTTGACCATTTCTGAGTTGATTGCTGATGGGATTCTGTTGGGATACACAAGCACACAATAAATCACTGAGCTATGTAATGTCAGATACATACCGAACCATCATAGTCGGTAACCATAATAATGTCTACCATCCCACTTGCTTCCCTCAATATCTACCACCTGCTGCACATAAAGTATCCATGCTGAATATTTTAACACGAACCTCTCATAGTTCATCTCTGTGCAGTGAGACCTATACTTCACTGCATTTCAGATGGCTGACTGAGTCCGAACTCGGCTGACTCTCAACGGGTGGCCAAGCACAGCTGGTGACTGTGATGAGGTGTGGTGCCCATATTAGTCGCTAACCTGTAAGAGTAAGTCTGCATCAATTTTGACTTATACCAATTGTATCCTAACCTTTAAGCGATGATTCTTTGCGTTACTATTGCAGTCTAACTCAAAATTGATGCTGACTTACTCTTACAGGTTAGCGACTGTAATATGGGCACCACACCACAGTCACCTGTATCCGTACTGTGTCATCCGACTTGAGTAAACCCCATACTGCATTATGCTGTCCATCGCAGAGTGCCAGGCGAGGCACAGACTGCCAATGGGATTGTGACATGTATTAAAGATGGTTAGTACGTTACAGCAATGTACATTGGCTGTTTTTGTTAACAGCTACCAACCAATCAAACCTCAAAATTGCTGATTCTGTTCAACTAATTAAAGTGCAGGCAAAGGCTGGGGAATCCCATGACCCGATTTATCATATTTATGTAGCAGCTGGCCATGTATGCTATAATTATCCACTATTATTCTGTGCTCAAATAGACAGTACCAGCAGTACAGCATCAGTTGTGCATCACTTCAAATGTCATTAGTAAACAACGGCAATAAGGCTATTACTTTTGTAGCTAGCTATGTCAGAAATCAGCTTAGTGAACTGCTAAATTCCTTAACTGACAGTGACTACTATAATCATCTAAATGTGGTCCAATGCATTTTTGTAGCTGGATGAAAAATATCAATGGGCTATTTGTACATCACTTCATATACTACCAAATAACCATGTCGATTAATGATTTCTATTAATACTATTGTATAGATCTCAGCAATCCATTCGGCCAAAGGATATTATTATTATGGAGTTTAACCCAATACTACCCTAGTTTTTAAAATTGCGTAAATCCTATTGCCATAGTAACGGTGCACGTTTAAACAAGCATATCATCTACAGTGAATATCCGATTAATAAGCGATTTGTACCATTGTCTTCGCTATGAAACAACCTTCCAGTTGCTACCAAAACGGTTAAATTTGGATGAAGTATGGAACGCATGTTACAAGAAGACAGCGACTGGTACGATTCGGATGAAGAAGGTCACCGTGGCGAAAGAGACGATTCTGATGATGATTTAGTTGATAACAATGGTGCTGAAGGTTGTCCACTAGATTTCATCGAGCGATATGAGGTATTTCATTGTGTTCCAAGTTGAAACAGACCTGGTAACTCATATTTCTTTGAGCATGTTCTTTACCCTCTGTTCCCGAAGTGGTTCAAAGTGAATACAACTTTCTGACAACGTCGTGCTTATCTAACCAGTGCAAAAACTTGGTATCATCTGACGGTCCCAGAGCTTAAAGCCATTTTAGGGGTATGCATTTTAATGGGAATAACAAGAATGCCTTGAACTACCCAATACTGGCTCAAGAGTGACATCTTTGGCATATTTCCGGTCATAACTTGTGCTTTTACTTGCAATCGTTTCATGGATATCTTGTGGACCTTACATTTCAATGATAATGAAAAGGCTTGCACCTAGGGGGTCCACGGAATACGATAAGTTGCACAATGTTGATCCCACTAGACAAGTTCTAACCTATCTCACTGTGGGATAGATGGAGGATAGATGGAGGATAGTTGAAGTGTCCTGTCTATCCTATACATGTGGATATATGAGCTTTCCCACAGTATGTCCTATAGTGGCATAGACCTAAGTGCTGAACAGTGGGACAGACCATGGACAGGTAATCTATCCCTCACCAGACACATCAAGGGATCACACCATCAATCCTTCACTGAAAACCAGTCATGGACAGGTGGTGATTCCTATACTGGGATTGTGTGTGGACAGGTGGTGATTCCTATACTGGTAACATGTGTGGACAGGTGGTGATTCCTATACTGGGAATGTGTGTGGACAGGTGGTGATTCCTATACTGGTAACATGTGTGGACAGGTGGTGATTCCTATACTGCTAACGTGTGTGGACAGGTGGTGATTCCTATACTGGTAACATGTGTGGACAGGTGGTGATTCCATACTGGTAACATGTGTGGACAGGTGGTGATTCCTATGGTGATTCCTATACTGGTAACATGTGTGGACAGGTGGTGATTCCATACTGGTAACATGTGTGGACAGGTGGTGATTCCTATACTGGTAACATGTGTGGACAGGTGGTGATTCCTATACTGGGAATGTGTGCGGACAGGTGGTGATTTCTATACTGGGATTGTGTGTAGACACAAGGTGATTCCTATACTGGGAACATGTATGGATAGGTGGTGAATCCTCATTAAAAATACATATGGACAGATGATCAATCGTATACTGGGAGTTGACCTCACAATTCATTATTGCGTAGCTGGCAAGTATACATTACAAATTAGTTTAATGATTATATAGATAACATACATCCATTCAAATATATAAAAATCAGTTAACATACAAGTGTCACTTAACCAGTCAATCACCAACTGTTTGCCATGGCTCTATCCACACTGCACAATAGAAAATGCATTTATAATGTATGTAAACTTCAAAGCTATAAATGCATAGTATAATCACTGCTAAAAAGTATTGTCAGCAATTGTTAGAGCACTGCTACTACTACTAACTAGTCAAGTTAGTCCTTTTTGTTCAAATTTGTAGGTAATATTCATAGAAAAACAGGCACGGAGTACTATATCAGATTGGCTTAGTTTATCGGCTTGAAAGTATTATCAAATATCGGTTATCAGAATATCAGCAAAATGTCGTATCAATGCAACACTAGTTCTTTCAAAGCAAATACCGTACAATACAAAAGTTTGGTGGGACAAAATTTTGGCAATTTCACTCACGAAGGAATTTGGCAGATAATATATTGTAGTGATGTGCGATACACCCGAAATGGTGTATCTGTATCTAACAGCTGTGTAATCACGATACCATACCGATATGCGATATAGTGTCTCTTTTGAGTTTTGTACAAAGAAGCTAAGTTTAATAGGTGGCAAATAAATTTTCATTGTTTAGTACCAGCAAGGTACCAGCCATTACACCATTGCACTGTTGTATAACAAGCTTAAGGATTCTAGGAAACAGGTAGAAACCCAGCCACTCTGTATAACTGCAGGAACCAGACCATCATATTTTCATGATTGTGCAATCAAAATATCATACGCATACATGCGTATCTGTATCTCGATACAGCTGGAGTATTTCGATATTCCGATATATCGATACGTATTGCACATCACTAATATATTGGTGAATGCTTGTGTCATGAAGATCATTTTGCCAAAATTTTCTCCCATCGAAATTGTGTATCGTACGGTACCTACCTCAAAACATGCACGGTGCAAATGAACTGCTGTTTTGTCAAGGCCACACCTACTTACATGCATTTGTTTATTTTGCACTCAATTGTGTTAACTTCTTGATTTATATGGTGACCTACTGACGCTATAATCTTAAGATATTTGCCCACTAATCAAGTTGAAGTGGTCGACTTAGGTTTGCAACAATATATACCACAACATAACCTTAATAATTATACAACTAAGTACAGTGGATCCTCGGTTATCCCAACACTTCGATTATCTGAACACCAAAAATGACTGTTCTATTAGAGTATTGAGCAAACTTCTTTAAATCAATGGGTTTCAGGTATTCGAACAAAATCGTTTATCTGAACACTTTTGCCTAACTCTAGGAACGAAGGTGTTTGGATAACTGAGAATCCACTGCACTAAGAAAAACAAGTATACAGATACCCACAGATATAAGCACGAGCACTGTTTAAGCTTAAAAACAGCAATGATACGCCAGTTTTTACTGCAATGGAAAATAATGCTCATAACTCACGTTTGCTTCATGGCACTGACATGAAACAAAGATATTCTTACACACCATTAACTGAGGAATCCATTGGTTACTTAGGTATCTCGATTTGAGCTTTGTTTCACCGAACGGATTAAAGTTCACATACAATTATTTTTTGAGGTACACATTTTTACACAATTTATTTTTTCTCTAAAACAAACTAGTTGGGTTTTCACTCAGCGGGTCACATAATAATTAGTGTTGGGAACCGAACAGGCATAATTATTCCACAAATGACCAATAATCCAATAACCTTAGTGGTGGTTACTAACAGTAGTCAGGTATGGGTCTTAATACATAGTCGCTACTGCCTACCCAATAACATAGTTTCGCTGACTAAATGATTAATTTCATTTTTAAACTGACTGCTATATTAAGTGTGTGTTCTATTAGGGTAGTTTTATCCATGTTTACAGAAATTTACAATGGAACTTCTATTTTTATTAATGTATATATTTTTCAATCCTGTAGGCAGGAAAACCTTTATTGATGCACGTTTATATGTTAACCTAGCTAGCTGGTTAACTGATTCACAACCACTTTCAAGCATAGGTGGTACAGTGTTTGCAGTTTGACTCAAGTGAATGGAGAAACTGCTTCAGAAGACTTCTAAATAGCATTATGTCATTCCAGCAGTTAATGCTACAGTATATATTAGATTAGTTTAATTGTTCTCTACACAATAGCAGGAGAAAGTTGAGTGGTCAGGCTATCCATGGATGTCAGTCATGCATGCTTTAATCTTAAACATTCATGCGAAACTGAACTGCATGTGCTAAGCATGTTGAGCTAGGGAGTCTAGGGTATACTCTAAAAGTTTGAAAATATGCTTTGAAATTGCATGTACATGCATGCTATTAATGTTTGTAACTGCTAACGCATGACATGTATTCTATACTAGGATGACTGTTCTCTTAGAGTGCTCAATTTTTCGTACAAATTCAATGGTAGCTATTCCACTGCTTTATATACCAACTGTTTTAAGAATAAAATTGCATTGGTAAAGGTACACAGATACCTTAAATAATAGTTAGACTTGCTGAGGAACCACAGCTCAGGGCCTTCGGGTTTCTAAATTCTTTAGAACCTCGTGCTTCAAACTCTAGCTGTTGTACCTTTGTAACCAAGAAATGTAGCGTTTTGTACAGGGAGGACCGTTTAAGAGAAGTTCGATATTTTACCTTTGTTGTTTAGCAGTCTATATTTCCAGTTAGTAGATATTGATATTCTTTGTAACTTACAAACAAAATCTTATTATTACTGTAAGTATATACTTACAGTTAAAGTACTGGCAAGCATGTATGGTACGTGCACAGCTATCCAACCAAAGAAATTGGAAATGACTATTCTATTAAGGTATTTTGAGTGCAGGTGCATGCTACATTAACAATGATTTTTTGTATAATCGAATTCACCGATAAGAATGTTTTAGTCATTACCTCAGTACAGAGGGTACACTGTATATGAAAAATACAACACAAGGGGTATATCAAGTGGCTATTGCAGCATAAGGTTTGTAAACCCAATTGCTTATTTTTCAAACACTCGAGCAGCACTAAGGGAATAGGACTGAACAAAGATGCTGATACATGTGTGGCACATCTTTCTTATCTTCAATGACAAGTATTTAAAGATTCGAGACTGAACAAAAATTTACTGGTATATGAATGACTGCTCTAATAGAGTTTTTTTCTTCCTTTATATAAATGGTGGATGGACTAGATAAGGTTTTACAGTTTGAGATATTCAAACAAAACACATTAAGTATAAGGTTGCTGTCAGCTATATACCCAGCGCAAATCTAATCAACTTGCACAACTAACAGACTCAAAGTGTAGTATATAGGTAAACCCGTCCAATGGCATGGTTATGTATATCAAGGTGAATACGTAACTACCGTGATGTGAGGTGTTACCATAACCATAAATACAAGACTGTTAACAGGAATTGGAAATGATGCTTATAGGTGCCTAAAAAGGGTCGGCCATGCCAGTTGGATGCGTTCACATGAGCTGTATAATGAAAATCCTCATTTCAAGATATTTATACTAAAATTACAGCGCATTTGAAAGCTTACGCATGGTGAACCCCACCAATTAGGCTGGTAACAAAGCCAGAATTTTTAAGCACCATAGAAAGCGCACGTGGTAAGTCTGGTGCAGTTGTATGAATCAAATTGCAATTTATTAAATTTTATCCCAAACGCTGAGTGCTTTTAGCAAAAAAAAAGAACATTGCCTTGAAGCGTACATGAAGCATGGTCTGATATCAATTGAACCCCACCGTTTTCAATTTAGTATTGTGCTATTGAGACACATGAAATACCAGACAAAAGAATATAATTCAGAACAATATATTTAAGTAATATTTTAAGTAGCGTTTCCGTCCTCCTCTGGTCTAGCCTCAGAGTAGGGGCGTCAGAGGAGGTTGAACGTGCTATAAGCGTTACCTTGATTGCATAGTTTCCTTAAAAATGTCACATGAACCTCAAAAGCGGCAATACAAAATCTAACAGTTGGGATCGCTAGATATTTAGATGGTACTCAGTATAAGAAAATCTGTTTATTAATTTTAACGGCACTTAAAGTGTTTCCAACTTCCTTTAATGCTAGTCTCGTGCCCAGCCAGGCCCGCACTAATAGCGCAAACACAGTTTGGTGACATTAGTCGATTTTCTTGGGCCAGGAAGTTTGATCCAATCAAAATATTGCCTGGCCAATCAGAATTAAGTAGTTGAGTTATCATTTACAAACAGCCAAAACCATTTGATATACAGTAGAGTGGGGTTATTAAAGAAAAGAGCAATATACTCAAGACGATCTACTATGTTTCTTTTAACCAGAGACACTTCAGTTTCATTTCTGTTAACACATCAAGTCACAATTCTTCAGCTTTCATGGGTGAGATCAGAAAACAAGAACTTAAAACAATGCTCTTAACCAACTCACGAGAGCTAACAAAACGGTTTTAAATTGTCTACATTTCCCTCGACTTCCATTTCATCCGTACGATTATGCAGCTCCTCGATTCTGATTGGCCAGCCAATATTTTGGCTGGATTGCCAAGAAAATTGACTAATGTCGTGTTTGCGCTATTAGCGCGAGCCCCACAAGACTAAGAACTCCCTATGCGCTTATCGAATAACAATTATAAGCGCCTGCTCAAAAAACAATAAGCGCCTTGAGGAGAAAAAGCAGTCTGGTCACGCGAAACTACTAAACATAACACTTACCCGACCATTGAAACTACATGAACACTATTCAACTGTCTTGATATTCATCCGTTGTGCAAGCTTTTCACATTCACTCGATCTGCAGTTTCTGCAGACACTGAAAAATCCACACAAAGCTAAATCACAACCATTATAGGCACATTGTAGGCGCACCTAAATTAGGCTAGTGTCACACTTGAGTAGATAAGGTGGCCATGGACTGGTGCCTTCTCTGTTTCCAAGCCGTACAGATTTCTCTCCCGCCCAAAATTTTCCCGCTCACTTTGTGCGCACACCTCAAGTATGACTTGTCACCCTCCGGGCAGAGGGGAGAAGACAAAAATGGCGGAGGTTGGTCTACAGAAAGCGCCATGACTGAAATTTTTCAGCTTAGCTGGATTGCCGCTAAACTACCCCACTGCTGAGGCATAGATGTACGAAACTTTAAGGTAAACGTGCACAAGAATACTTAACGCTGTCGTAGCTAGACTATGTCCAAATTCACATTTTGTAAAAAAATTGCTGAGATTAGTTAGTAGTATATTTAACCAGGAACTGGATGCTTACCTACCATGGTGAGGAACCAGAAGCTGTTAATAATACTACTAGCGTTGCATTAGGAACTGGATGCTTGCGAGAAGCACGGGACCAGACGCTGATGCGTACACCAGGAACTTGGATGCTGGCTAAAAGCTTGGAACTGAGATGCTGGTGTACTTAAAACTTAATACATAGATGAGTATATACAATAAATTGTGGCATTACCTTAATTATTATGCTTTTGCTGTTTCTTTTAATGCTATGAAAGCCACTACTAGCTGTATGGGCATATAGCGGCAGCTTCAGACACCAGGAAGACTTACAATAAAGGTATAGCACCTCAGTGTACTGTTATGTGTAGTCTAATGCATATACATACATGCATTGGCAATGCTAAGTGGCAAGAGTTCATACTAAGGCTTTTATTATGAATTCTTGATAGTGGCTTGCCTAAGACGTGTTGCGATCTGACATAGTCCAGCAAAAGTTGTTGATTTTACGGAAACAGTAAGGGCAAAAGGTATGGAGCATTGCAAAGTTGTACTTTGGGGAATATCTCGCTACTACACAAGTAAGTTGTATACTTTCATCTAAAAATTCATAGTTACATCCCGCCAAGGGTGAGTGTAATAAAACTATATATGATATCATCCAAGTATACAAGCTATAACTAATTTATGCCCCAGTGCATAAAAGTAGATGTGCAATACCATACCATACCATTAGGGCTACAGAAACAAACCAAAGATTTTCGAACTCTCCATGAGCAGGCAAGTAAGATGGTATGTAGTGTTTGCTGTTTCAAAACTTCCTTCCCAGAGAACCGGCCCCATTTACACTTGCAAACTTTTTCCTGTAGAATGCATAATTTTACAGATAATTTTTAAATTTCGTTTCAATATGCATGCGAACAATGCGGGTTTTCGATGAGACAATCACAAATGAGAATTGTACAATTTTATCACCTTCACGAATGTGCTCAATCATTATACATTTGTGCCATTGTTACCAGATGAATGTATCCCCATTTGGTACACATCTGTAGGCCTTTCAGAACATAATTTATGACGTAATTTTAACCACATTTGTATTATGAACCATGATGGTGTATTTGTAATAGGAATTGCTAGTCTCGCGTGGCCACACCGCTTTTTTCTCTTGGTCATTGGGTAGGGAGAAAAAAGGGTCTGGACCGGTTAGCATAGGCTACTGGTTTCTAACACCCCCAACCACCTTGGGGGTGTTAATGAATCCCAACACCTATTCGCCCACCGCAGCAGCCACTGATTACGTCATCAATGATTGACACGGGTATAGTTACCTGTTTTAACGATTGTAACTCCATGATGGTGGCAACAGCTCAAGCGTTCTCCCTATAGCTGCCGCCGGCAGCAGAAAGTCCCATGACGATTGATTCAGCTACGCTTATTCATTAGTGGCTATGGGCGAATAGGTGTTGGTATTCACTAACACCCCCAAGGTGGCTGGGGGTGTTAGAAACCAGTAGCCTATGCTAACCGGTCCAGACCGTTTTTTCTCCCTACCCAATGACAAAGAGAAAAAAGCGGTCTGGCCATGCGAATTGCTAATGCTTTTTTTTTTCTAAAAATTCTGTTATAATGCTTTACCTAAAAACCATCTTGGAAAGCATCTTCCAACTCAAAACAACCCTCTGGTACGTAGTTCCTTGCAATTAATATACAGTGTAGGTCCACTAGACCAGGTGAGTGTCAAGTGAAAGGGAAACAGTATGTGTGTTTGTGACATTGCTGAAATTTGCTGTAATTTGCCGTTTTTGATCAGCTTTTTAATACTGATTTACGGATATACAACAAAATCTATCCACTTTATTGTAATAAAAACTACCTCGGGTCCAAGACCTATTAATAATCCCGTATTCCACAAATCACTAACCTTCCTCCACCTTGATATAGTTCTCTTTGCCATTATTGCCAGCAGGTTCCATATGCTAAAGAAAAAAGCTGTTTAATGATAACATTATGCTAATGGGAGTTTAGACATGCAAGAACTATGTAAGTAGTGCTAATTGAAGGCTGTACTGCTGTAGCTCCTTTCTTTCTCAGCTCTATGTGAGGCCGTCCAGCTGCTCAGCCAGTAGCATATTCATTGTTGTGAATTTATTCAATCTAATTTCTCTAAACCATTTCCTTTCCACAAAGGGTTGGTGAAGTCATATTAGTCTTGTTAATGACCTAAAATTAAAACTATTTTTGGGTTCCATGAGTGTGTAACCACATTGTAAACAACACATGGTTGATGGCCTCATCCTGACAACTCATAATTTATGTGTATGTTAGATATCCATTATAGGTTTTTTAACAGGTTGATAACCTTAGCCTAAGGGTGCGGTTTGGTTACTGAGACATGTCATTATTAGTGACCGAGGCACAGCCGAGGTCACTAATTAATGCCCGCCGAGGTGACAAACCAAGCTAGAGGATTTCAACCTACGATAAACTGACAGTGGGTATCTAGCCTATTTAAAAAGCAGCTCATTACCAGCACAGAGAAAGGAAGCAGTTAAAGGCTCTTTACATCGTGACGGTTTGTGTTTTATTATGAATGCTTTGTTATAAATGCTTGGTGGCCTGAAGCCAGGCTTTATTGCAGCTGTCTACAACTGGCCAGGCTTCATTATAGCTGGCCATGAAACACCTGCTTGGTTACAACTGGCCATGAAGCAGAGAAGCTTTATTAGTGCTGGCCACTAAGGCTTTGTTACAACTGGCCATGAAGTGACAAGCTTTATTCAGCACAGCTGGCCACTAAGGGGTAAGTTTTGTTATAAGACAAGCTTTACAACTGCTTACAACTGGGCCATGAAGTGAGCTTTATTACTACTGACCACTAAGGGACTAAGCTTTATTACAGCTGACCATACATGGATGCCAGAGGCACTGCCAGCTTTTTACAGCTGAGTGCATGTTGCAACCATGTCCTGTACTGCATAGCAATGGTCTAATGGCGATAGAGCTGAGTAGCAAACAGGCTTGCTTTTAAATCAAGTCCAATAATTTAGAACATTGTCGCAGTAGCTGTATGATGCACAGAAATGCTGTTTGGCTGATTGTTTGGATCGAGGACAGCTCATAGCTAGGTGGTTTATAAATGGAGCTCAGGGCTGGCAAGTAAAAACCTAGATCATGTCTACTTTTATGTGTAGCCATCTTACAGCCTACAACATTCAAAACACCAATTTTATAAACTATTACACAAAGTATATCAATACCACTAGTGAATATATATGTGACCGGATCTGCGAAAACCGAACATAATAGCGCAATTCAAAATTTTCAGTATAAAGCATTGAAATACAATGGGTAAATAATTGCGTATTTCAGAATTTTTTCTTGGAATTATATAAATGCCTTGTATGTAGTGAAAGAAAGGTCGAACGGTTAAAACCTGGGTATCAACGTGTTTGCTTACGCAAGAGGAGCTAGAAAATCTTTGTTTCGTTGCTGTGCTTCAAAGGAAACAAAAGTTATGGTCGCCTGTTCACGTCACGTCAAAGTGATCGTACGCGATCGATTTTTCTTCATGCATTTCGCCTTTGTTAGAGATGAAGGAAGGTAACAGAAGAAATAAATTAACTAGCAATCGATTTCCCAGTTCATGGCGAACGCAGTGGTGCAAATTTCGAGTCTGCACAACATTGTATTCGTTAATTACATCCGTTTTAGTAAGCGCCTGTAATTTATTTTCCCAATACTTACTGTACAAATCGATCTTTCAGTTGTTGTCACTTTGTAGGGCTGTAACTCCGAAACGTCTTGGCATATGAAGCTGAAACTTTACCAGGACATACACTTGGCAATGTAGATTATAAATATTAAATAAAATGGAATTTGAAAAATGCGCTATTATGTCTGGTTTTCGCAGATCCGGTCACATATATGATACATGTTTACATTGTTCTGAAACCTGTGATGTGTTGAGAAAATGTCTTAGAGGATTTGTCTTCCATCGGGTTATCATGTGCAATCTTACATGTAGCTACTTGGACAAGCTGGAGTCGCTCACATTCCTACACTTCATTGATCAAAGTGGTTATTTGTGTTACCACCGATATGGTTATTTACTATAAACTTGTCCAAATCATTGTGACCATCGTCTGCTAAATTATTTATCTCTAAATCACCATCATCTCTAGTACCTGCTTTGTGAAGTCATGGCCACACAGAAAAACAATATAATGTTTAACTGTAGCCTCTTCCCTTGACAATGAAGTATTCAGAAAAGCATGCTCACTATACCGTGAATTGCATACAGTATAGCATTGCATACTATACTGTATGCTACTTCAAATTCATGTGTACTGGTGGTCTTGTCGTCAGAACTACATTTTTCATGCAGTGTGGCATTGAATGCACGTTGTTAACTTTATGCTACTGATAGCCAGATCATTTGGCAGATCAGTATTCCATGTGGCAGCAGTAACCATGCTATTTTATATGTTCGAATACTGTTTATAGGAAGGTAATTGAGTCTGAAGTAGAGATCCAGAAACAGTTTATTTGAAGTCACAATGGCAAGATATGGAGTTTATTGTAAACGGCGTGTCTGAATGACTCATCATATTAAAATCTCTGGTGAAGACTTTGATCCATAAAGTATGTAATATACAGAATTCTGAGCTATAAGTGCCACACGTTCATTCTTTTTGTTGTTTCAATTTTTTTATGATGTTAAGTATAGACATTGCCTGCGTAACAAGACAGGTAATACTATAGCACCATGAGTCATGCTTCTTTCACTTTATTTCTGATATATGCCTTTCCCTTCACATTACTTATAAGGTTAGAGGTTGTTACAGAGTAGCTATGACTGGTGACAAAGGACAAATACATTGGTGTAGGCATTGTAGCATTATTTTCACTACCTAATTTAAGCCTATATATGTGATCACACTATACGGACAAATCTTGTGCATTAGAGCTGGAACCAGTGCCATATGCTACTGTATAGAGCCTGGTTGTTAAGCGCATACGCTTAATAAATGTTTGACAAAAAAAATTTTGAATTAACATTTACTTGTTAAGCGCATGCGCCTAATAAACATTTCATGATGGATTTCTTCCTTTTGCGTTGGTATGGTTTGCAGTTGCTTCGCAATTTAGCTTGGTTTGTGTTCAAATCCTTCATGAATAGCATGAATTTATAGTTTAGATGACACCATTACTTTAGTGGAAGGTATGCTATTAGGCCACATCGATGGCCACACCTCCGTATATTGCACTAAATTTCGTGCCTTTTCTCTGTTAGCGAGCCCTTAGCGTTTCTTCTCTTGTACAGCTGCAACTAACTCTGGATTTTTGTTTTCATCCATATATGCGCTTATCAACCATGGATAAGTACCAGAACCGAGTTTGCACTTAACAAAAAATATGCACTTAATAAATATATGTGCTTAACAACCAGGCTCTACGGTATATGATGTACAAATTCATCTTTCTGTTGCATCATGAAATGTTATTGACAAAATATACACTGGTATGGGAAGCATATACAGTACAGGTAGATATACAGTTAATTTGGCTCGATGCATGCACATCTCTGCTTATTAACTTAGCTGGTCCACATCATTGCCTTAGTGTACTTAGAGGATGGTATAGTGCCGCCTTTTGTTCTTTTAAAATGACATGCATACACGTGCCTAGCTATACGACTAGTGTTGATATTTACTGCTTGATTCCCATTACTTAAAATCTACGTTCTTTACAATACTCTAGGCTGACAAAACAGAGGCCACATAGTTTTGTGCTTTCTGTTAGGTACTTAATATTAGAGTCACCAGATGCTTTGCTGTTGGCATAGGGCCACCCATGCATGCTTTGATTTTACACATCTATAATGTCACTAAATGCATTGTATTAAATATTGGGCTATATACACAATTTAAAAGACTATCATGTTTAATGGTAATGTTCCTGTACTAACCATATAGTGAACACTCCAGCTTGGACCCTAGGGATATCTCAAATATTATCATCAATTGGCAATTTGATCACTAGTTCAGTGTCCCTGCAGCATTTACTTCAGTGTAAGGAGTAAGTGATGTTCTTTATTATGGACTCTTAGTGGTACTGTATGTATTGGCAAAGAAAGACAGTTCACGCATATTCTACTGCTTGTATGCACTGTATAGTAATGGAATACAAGTTCGCTAAGTGCCCTTAACAAGTGAAACTCAAGAATGAGGTGTAAAAGCCAGTCCATTACTATAGCCCACTGAATAGTGATGCATGTTCTTTTTGGGGACAAAATCTTGAATCGAATTGCTACTAACAACTGTGAGCATTGTGAAAGAGTGGTCTAAAGTACTTCTTTACTTAGTTAGCTTTGTAATTGTGATTTTGCAAATTGAATTCAAGTAAATAATTTCATCACATTACAGTCCAAGGAAAGAATGTAAATCTACAGCAGCCATTCTCATACAGTAAAAATGCTATTTTGCCTTCCAGTGTGTTCTAACAACACAGCATGCACAATGTCTTACTTGACTGGCATTTCTTGTGGTTTTAAGTTGGAGTTCTGTACACTTAAATGGCTTGTGACTATATTTAGCACTATAGGATTCTTTAACCCTAAATGTACCGTACGCAAGAAAAATTTGACGAATAAAAAGTTGATGAATGGCTTGGACTTGCTAAGCGCCTACATAATATATTTTGAAAAAGACTGCCTTTTTCCATGCTTTTGCTCAGCACAAAGTGGAGAGGCGCTTAATCGGTAAGCATTTGACGAATAAAGTATTGACAAATCTTTGTGATTCATCTTAATTTGTCAAAAAAATTTTTGACGTCAGAATTTCATTGCGTACGGTAGCTGCATTAATCCAAATGAATTCAATTTTATTGATTTTATTCATTGGGTGACAGTATCTTGTTTGCTTTATAGGAGATACCAGTGTTGTTCCAGATACTGTACCAACATTAGATATCCCTTCACTGTTGGGCACATTACCATTCTTAGATGCATTGTAATACAAGATGCGGTAATTCCGTTCTGGTAATGAAACATAACCTGGGATACGATAGCCAAGGGTAGATGTAGTTTATGCACACACACCCTGACACAATATACAGTAGTAGGGCTATAGGGTCTTGTATTGGCATCATATATGCTAGCAAGAATCCTGACATTGTACATTGAGCTTGACCATGTTTTACTTGCAAAATTGGGATGTTGTTGTTTATTTGTTGAAAAGAATGGATTTCAGTATAGCAGTACAGTCCAATCATGACACTGACACTACCCATGCCAGGGGCGTACCCAGGATTTATTGTAGGGGGGTTCCAATAGTAGTAGATCCCAGATGCGGGGGTGTGGGGTAGGGATGCACCGATACCAGATACTTACATCGGTATCGGCCATTTTTGATGGTATCGGATCGGTATCGGTTATTATAGTGTAAGTATCCGATACCATAACAGATACTATTATGATGTCATTTGATTGCATTTCAAGATGGGAATGAGCACAGTGAAAGGTATAGACCATTATGGAAGAACATAATATTACTTAAAGAAATCAGTTATTTGTACAAATGAGTGGGCAGGAACCCTTTAATTAGCTATAAGTGATGGGTGATTGTTGTGATGGCTAAACAGCAGTTAAAATACTGTTGTTTCCTGTAAATAATGCCTCTGTGGTAAAGTATCGGTATCAGCCTGGTATCGGTCAGTTTCAACATAAAATGTATTGGTATCGGATCGGCTAGTAAAAAATGGTATCGGTGCATCACTAGTGTGGGGGCACAGCCCCCAGCCGCTGAGAAGGTGTGGATTTTAAAATCATCATGTTTTACTAAAAATTTGTTCTAGCACAGTTCAGAGCCAGACACATTAGTACCGTACTGTACAACACATTACACTATAGTCTTAGTGTGTGGCATATAATTATTAGGACGCTGCTTAACATTATATAAAGAGATATACAGTCATGTAGCTTATATAGATATAAGAAACTTATACAGGGTTGTTGATGAAACTGTTCCTATGGGCACCGCCTATGCTTAGAATTAATGGTACCTTTAAATCTGGCAAAGGAACTGGCTCTTTTGAGTGCATAGCCCCCATGTACTTTTAGCTACAGCCATATAAGCCACAACAGCTGGTTCTAGTTCTTATCCACTTTACCAGTTGGGTAGGTACTGGAGGGTGTACACAGAAGGCAGAGCCTGTTCGAGGTGTTTATCCATAGCAGCCTAAACAGCTCACAACTCACACTGAACTCACAATTCTTTAAGTTTTCTCAGTGCTACAAAGCCATCCAGAATGGATTGCTTTTGCTTTGTTTACCCTGACCTCTTAAGTAATTACTTCCGCTATTCTAAATAACGCCCACCGACGCTGTATTATGTAAGCCTGGGTCTTTAATTTAGAGCAGCAGACGTGAGTGGCCATAGCTAACTATATTATAGACTACATATGCTAAGCATACTGTGAATTATTTTTGCATGTTTTGATAATTATACAGTAGTTAATAACTGCAGTGTACTCAGTAGCTACTGTAGCTGTGCATAGCTGGCTAGCTCTTGCCAGCTACTGACCATGCCATTTCCAGGGGGGGGGGGGGGGGGGTTTCCGAACCCCCCTCCCTACGCCCCTACATGTTTTCAAAGTTTTATACTATCTGTGCAATCATATTGCACAACATAGGGCTGGAACGAAGGTTCGGAAGCTTCATAAACTTTGGAGGTTTCATAACCTTTGGAGGTGGTTTCACCCTTCCAAAGCTTTGTAACCATGTATCCCTATAGCACAACATAAATTACAGATATGTAGTAAAGTGCCACGGGAATTGCATGCAGGGCTCTAGCTATAGTGCTAAGTAAAGTGTGAGTGTCCTCAGGTAATGGAATGTAAGCTGATAAGATTTTAATCTGTGGTAACGTTAATCCAACCCTAGATGTACAAGTGTACATGCACATGGTGTGTGGTTACTACTCCTTGTACACTAGTACTCTGAAGTAAAAACTCTACCTAAGTTGATGAATTGCCCAAATTTATCTTTGCATTCTATTCTCTTAATGGATATAACTCTGTTCATTGTAAATACTCATCAATAAAACTATAACTACAGACTTGTACAATAATAACTAGTGTTTTAATAGGCTGCTTAAAGTACTGAACATTTTGCCTCACATTGTTAACAGTCTCTACTTCATTGACCACTTTGGTGCAGATATTGGTGGTGATCTGGTGGATACCTTCTTGCCCCTAATTCTAGCTTTACTTTGCCTAATAGCTTGGTCTGACTTTCTTTTCTCCACATTGTCATCCAATTTAATGAAGAAGTTGTTGACCCTATCACTTCGCCACCGTAGTTCTTTAACTGAAAATATTGACTTCCCTTGTTCATCAGTGTCACTTTCATCAGAAGATATCATTTCTGGCACAAGTACTTTTTCCCATTTTTTTCTGTCTTCTTCAGCATATGATAGTTTTTGAAATTCAGTACATCTCTGTGTTACTTTCTAAGATATAAATAGTTAGTATATGTAATATAATTATAAAATTTCACTCATTCATGATTACTTTATGACCAGGGTCTTTGTGCTGATCTCTCCTATATATTTTTTTCAGAGTATATCAATTTTTTTATACCTTAATGATTTAAAGGCAAAATATTTGACATACCCTATTGAATCTCTCTCTACGCCTTTTAGTCACAACAGTTTCGTCATATTTACCACTGCTTTTGGCTCTGTGTTCCTTCCCCAGACTTTTGTAGTATGTGTAAGCAGCATCTATATACATAAATATCCATAACGTGGTATGGATATGACTCCAAAAACAATTGTATATCTGCCATATAAAAACTCACTTCGAATGTCTTTGCTTGAAAATTCTTTGTTGCTTGCCTTGACTACATCCATAAGTTTCTTTGTTATTGCCTTATTCCTTTCATGTGTAAAAGGAACACTGCAGTACGTAAATTGTGTTAGCTATATTTAAGATCAATGTGCATGCTTGAACTCCACCTTGGTGAAAAATCGTATCCTCTAAAATTGGAATCTTCAGACTCCTTTAACAAGTTATATGTTAGCCTAACCTCCTTCTGCAAATGATTCTCAGCAATCTAAATCTGATTAGAGCAAGCAACTTACCCTTACTGGTGGCTTTGGTCTTTCCTTTTTTTTTGTTGTGATATTTTTGGCTACCAAATGTTCTATGGCTGTAACCCTTTTATCTAATCCACCCATTTTTTGCTTAATCAATCTAGATATTGAGTTGTGAACTTCTGTTAAAGTAAGCTCCTTGTCACCATTATGATCTTCTGTCTGTGATGAACTAGCTGATTGACTTGCACTAGTGGTGAAGTTGTTGTTTGATTGTTGGTCTATTGGTATACTAATCTCAGCTGTTTCAAGTGCTTCAGTTTGCTCTTGTTCATAATCATGTGGCCCTTGGTCATCGTAGTCATCATGTGGCCCTTGGTCATCGTAGTCATCATGTGGCCCTTGGCCGCCATAGCTATACTCTGAGTCGGAATTGGAGCTTTCATCCATACTTTCATCACTACTTAATCTTTGCAAAACTCGTTGAGAATTAATTCTCCCTCTTGCAGACATTCAACAATACTAATGTATATAGCTATATGAATAACTTTTGCTTACATACAAGTACAGTGATCATTGTCAGAAGTCATACTGTATTTATATTACCCTGTTTATAATTTAATTAACTTGTTGCTGTGTGATATGCTGATGATGTCATGTAGGGCAACCAAGGTCAGCACAGCTGGGGTTTCCTTAGTGGATTGGTATGGTCACCAGTAATTAACCAATTAGGCTATGGCTTCTTTTAATGCTATTTTAGCTAGCCAGACTACAGACTTGACAATGTTTTTATGATGAATAATTATCCATAAGATAATGGCGATGTATGCAAAGCTATATCACTATAACAAATACTTGCAGGTCATGCATGATTCAATGTACCAGTATGTGTGCAGCTATCTCTGCTCGTGACAAGTGTTATACTGATATGGAGGTTAGCTCTGTATAGTAATGCATATAAAAGTTTAAATTACCACTAAAGTGGTAGTAAACCATTACACAAAACTATTGAAGTTACAATGGAAAAGCAAATCATTATTATAGCAATACTTAGAAACAGGACTCAGAAGAAATTTGTGATGCTATTGGTAATTAGCCTAATATCTGCAACACCTAAACTGTGATCACAATTAATATAAATCATCACTCTCTGATATAAGCTGATAATCAGACTAGCTGTGTGCTATGTCACTATAGAAACAATACCACTAACATGATATTGTATGTGGCATGTGGTTGAAGGTGAATTGTATTCATTTATATTAATGATTATTTACTGCTACACCCAAGGTGATCTAAAGTTATTATACTGCTACTCTGTACTGAACTGTAACACTGAGTAGAACTATGATATCAACTGCAAATGTTAACCAGTTGGTGTTACGAAGCTACAATTTCAGGTCAATAACTTAAAGTTACAGCTGATTGAAGTTGATGAACTGGATGTGTGTGGAAAGGTGTACGTGTTTTGTACATGACAAATAAACAATGCAAGTAGACATATTCCACTATTCAAATTAACTCAGCATTGAGCTTGTTGTTTGTAGTGAACAACACATAATATGACTTATTGTACTGTACATAATATATGTGTTGGGAAACCGATCCAAATCGCCCATCAGTCGAAAATAAACTAACACCACCAGAAGGTAGCTACACTACTGCACTATTGGTTTTAAGCCTAAACATTCTTCAAACTGCTCGAGCCTGGTTTTAACAGGGGTGTTTTCAGGGTGCTGTGAACTGCTGGAATGGCGACTTGTGTCACTGGTAAGGACCTGGGTTGGAAGTGGGCCATGGTACTGCCTCTTACAGCTGTCCAAACGATTCTGGGTTGATTGTGCTGTACATCAGCCTACAAGGAGCCAGGACAGCCCCTGCAGGTTGCTTTATGGACTTCACTCAAGCTCTACCTTCAATTTGTACTCTATCCTTTGCCCACCGTTCCACCCCCTCCTCCCGCCCTTTTGTGAGCACTCGTGATACTACCTCGCTCGTCCAACTGCTCAGATTTTCTATCTTATTTGGCGGGAAACTCTACAAGCAGACACAAGTGCAAGGACTGGTCTTAAAGGTACTGAAATGATGCATCTTTGGTGTAAATTTCGTACGCGTGCTCACAATCCTTTGCCAGTTACAATGGTCTCAAATCTTTAAAATCGTTGATCTCAAAACTATCAATGTGAGATTTGGACCGGTTTCTGAAAATCCAGTCACATTTGTGTATACAGCCAGTGCTGAAGCTGTGCTGTCTCTGACAGCTATAAATGACATAATATGCATCAGATTGAAGTTGCAATCCATTGTTAGACACAATAAAGGGAACTGAAAAATTAGTATTGTTATAACCTATAATTGCTAGATTAAGTATGTAATTGCTAATCAGCCTAATAACTTCAACACCCAAACTGTGATCATACTATCACTCCCTGCATAATGATCAACTGATGTGCAGACTAACTGCTTTGTCACTATGGAAACCTATACTGTACCACTTTAGATGATTTGCATGTGGCATGAGGTTGAGGAACAAACAATTCTTATTTAAGTGGTAGTAAGTTCTTATGTACTGGCAGTAAGTCATGCATGTACAGATTGATCACTTCGAATTCACTGTTAAAACTGGTTAGTGATTTTAGCACACATTATGTTAATTTAACAACTTCCTTGTAATGCTGTTGTTACAGGCCCGTAGCCAGACTTTCATCTGGGTAGCTTCTTTTTACTTAAAACGTGGACCTTTCTGGTAAAAATTTAACCGTTTTGGTTAAAAGTGGCCCTTTTTACTAAAAAAATTTAATATAAGTGGACCTTTTACTAAAATGGTGGACCTTTTTACTGAAAAAGTGGACTTTTTTTCACAAGTGGGGGGGGAACCCCCTTGGCTACTGGCCTGTGTTAACTACTTTATAAGTGTGAAAATTACTAATAAGTGGTGAATCTACTCTGGCAGCAGGTATAGCCATATGCTGGCTGCTGCAGGTTGCTTAAGGAATCCATCTACATGGATATAATTATAAGTTGAAATGCAAAACTCTATTAGTTAATCACCCTGTATATATAATACTACGATTGTTCATGAAGGGTAGCTGAGCTCAACTTGTGATAGAAAATGTTGGTAATTTAGGTGAGTGCGTATGTAGACCAATAAATGATTAGTACGATTCTTCATTATTGTACATGCACACATAAGTGTGTACCTATACTCATAAAGATTTTACTTTCATTTAGCTTTTTTTCAACAGTACCTAGTGTAAAGTAATAGCAGATGCTTGAGAAGATAATGTTACGTTCGCAGGAAACGTTATCAGGTTTGTGAAGGGCAACCTGTTAGGTAATATTCAACATGCATGTACCTCAGATCACACCATGATCTATATGGTTGCTTATAATCATTGCAAACAAGTACTACAGTGATGTGATGAGATAATTCTTCCTAATTTTAGAAGAAGAAAAATGGCAGTTCTATACAACATACGTAGGATGACACTAGGCAAACTGTCTTTTTGACATGCAAGTATAGCTAATAATGTGAATCGATATAGCTGTGTAATATGTGTCCTTTTTTTCTTTTTCTGAAAGTTAATAGCTGCAGATGGTGATATGAATATGATGTGACGAACTCTGAACATAATTACTACTGTTGTAATATTTTGAAATATTGATATTACATTATTTAAAGGTGTCAATTTAACAAAGCTATGCTAATTCAATCTTAATAACAAGTGTCAGTTTAACACTGGTTAATATATATAACATTGAAGACTGGTGTTATATTTGCATGGTACCTTCAAATTACATTTGGTACAAATCGTTTTAACAGTTCAACTATGACTAACTACTGCTATTATGAGTAACACCAATATAGCCAAACTTCATTGCCTCTGCTGCTCATGTGGTATAGCAGTTACACTGACTCAAATTCAAAACATTACTGAACACACATAATTTAACTAAGCCCAATGGAGCTAGTAAGTAGTAAGCTCTTCTGTTAGTCCCTTCCGTTAGTCCACTGTCTCAATTTGACATGTCATGCATGATTCAATGTACCAGTATGTGTGCAGCTATCTCTGCTCTTGACAAGTGTTATACTGATATGGAGGTTAGCTCTGTATAGTAATGCATATAAAAGTTTAAATTACCACTAAAGTGGTAGTAAACCATTACACAAAACTATTGAAGTTACAATGGAAAAGCAATTCATTATTATAGCAATACTTAGAAACAGGACTCAGAAGAAATTTGTGATGCTATTGGTAATTAGCCTAATATCTGCAACACCTAAACTGTGATCACAATTAATATAAATCATCACTCTCTGATATAAGCTGATAATCAGACTAGCTGTGTGCTATGTCACTATAGAAACAATACCACTAACATGATATTGTATGTGGCATGTGGTTGAAGGTGAATTGTATTCATTTATATTAATGATTATTTACTGCTACACCCAAGGTGATCTAAAGTTATTATACTGCTACTCTGTACTGAACTGTATGTAACACTGAGTAGAACTATGATATCAACTGCAAATGTTAACCAGTTGGTGTTACGAAGCTACAATTTCAGGTCAATAACTTGAAGTTACAGCTGGTTGAAGTTGATGAACTGGATGTGTGTGGAAAGGTGTACATGTTTTGTACATGACAAAATTAACAATGCAAGTAGACATATTCCACTATTCAAATTAACTCAGCATTGAGCTTGTTGTTTGTAGTGAACAACACATAATATGACTTATTGTACTGTACATAATATTATGTGTATACAGCCAGTGCTGAAGCTGTGCTGTCTCTGACAGCTATAAAATTAATGACATAATTATGCATCAGATTGAAGTTGCAATCCATTGTTAGACACAATAAAGGGAACTGAAAAATTAGTATTGTTATAACCTATAATTGCTAGATTAAGTATGTAATTGCTAATCAGCCTAATAATTTCAACACCCAAACTGTGATCATACTATCACTCCCTGCATAATGATCAACTGATGTGCAGACTGACTGCTTTGTCACTATGGAAACCTATACTATACCAATTAACATGACTTGCATGTGGCATGGGGTTGAGGAACAAACAATTCTTATGTATGTGGCTTATGTACTGGCAGTAAGTCATGCATGTACAGATTGATCACTTCAATTGTGACATCTATTGCTATATTGCACTAACAGTATTATGAGTAACACCAATAGCCAAACTTTATTGCCTCAACCTGCTCATGTGGTGTAGCTGTTAAACTGATTCAAATTTAAAGAAGTATAGTGAACACACGATAGCTAAGCCCAATGGAGCTAGTAAGTAGTAAGCTCTTCTGTTAGTCCCTTCTGTTAGTCCACTGTCTCAATTTGACATGTCGTGCATGATTCAATGTACCAGTATGTGTGCAGCTATCTCTGCTCGTGACAAGTGTTATACTGATATGGAGGTTAGCTCTGTATAGTAATGCATATAAAAGTTTAAATTACCACTAAAGTGGTAGTAAACCATTACACAAAACTATTGAAGTTACAATGGAAAAGCAATTCATTATTATAGCAATACCTAGAAACAGGACTCAATTATAATAAAAAGCATTTTAATTTGTGATGTCATTGGTAATCAGCTAATAGCTACAACACCCAAACTGTGATATTAGCTAACACTTTCAGTACTTCAATGAATACCTATAGATATAGTATAAATAATCAGCACTAATATAGTTGAGCTACTATAACAATGCAGTTGTGCTCTACAAACAATGGAGACTTTACCTGTAAAGCGCTTAAAATTATCAGAAAGATTCTGTCCACACTGCAAACAAGTACTCTCATTCAAAACATTTCAAGCTCACAAGAGGATCTATTACAATGCAGAGACAGGGGATTGGATTGACAAAGGAATTCTAAGTAGAAACCTTGTCGATCATGACAAGGATGATGAAAATGACAGCACAGATAAAGATTCTCCTCCTGCATCAGACACAGAAATGGATCAATATCCTATAATTGAAATTCCTCCTGTAGTAGATCCTGCTATACCAAGTGATCGTGATGATGATGGTATGCTATTTAAGTGTGCATTTAATGATAAACATATGCACTACAGATATATTACTGAAACAATAAGAAATATTATACTTCTTATTGTCCTGAGTACTGTATATATATTTATAGCCATTTAACTGTATGAGCACTCAGTTAATTATCCACAATAAAGACAAAGTGGTAAATGTCACTATTCAGACTAATGTCTCATTATCATGCAGTGATGGTCAGACACTAACAGTTGCAACATTTTGTAGAACTTAAATTAAACATTGTGAGTATTGTGACATTAGTAGTGAAATACTTTTTTACTATATAATATTGACCATCGTATTTCATGTATACAATGAGTACGCTTAGAATTTTGAATTACCGTGTAGCCTAGCTGTCTATAGACACTTTTGGGCCAAATTTCATTGGACTTAAATCTTTCAGGTGGTGGTTGCTTCATAGCTGCAGTTGGGTAGGTGCAACAGAAAGATAGCCTATTCATGTAGGTGGCTTCATAGACAGTTTCCACTAGCTATATAAACCATGACTGTAGAGCTTGCATGTGCATGTACTAAAACAAATGAGCTCTAACTGACATCATTGCTTTCTGCAAAATGTGCTGTCATCTTTACAGATGTGGATGAACAAGAAGTTTGGAGTGACAATAATGAAAGTGACAGTTTAGGCATTGATGAATCTTCACCACCTATTGAGGATAACTTACAAGGCTCTGATAAACACCTTCACTCCTTGGTGAAATGGTTGATAGGATTTTTTCTACTATTGCAAGCACAGTTCTCTTTATCTCAAAGAATTGTTGATTTAATTTTTCGATTTTTAAAGGTTTACTTCACAGTACTAGGTCGCTTTTACGAACCATTGGCAGTTATTGCAGCTCAACTTCCTTCTACAAACTTCATGGCACACAAAATGTATACAAAAAGAGAAGCAATGGAATTCCAAATCTATGCGGTGTGTAAACTTTGTGGAACTGTATGGAAGGCAAAAGAATGTACTGAAGGCCCTTCTACAAACAAAAGAGCCAAATTGTGTTCCCATAAACCACCTTTTACTAGAAGAGTTAATCAGGCATGCGGTGGAAGTCTGCTTAAAACAGTTGAATTGGCCAGTAAGTGTAAAGTTTTTTATCCACTAATGACTTACTGCTATGTTGATTTGCACACATCATTGCAACATCTGCTGCTGAACAAATCATTTGTAGAAAACTGCAATCATTGGAAATCTCGTGAAATTCCAGATAGTGACTTAAAAGATGTTTATGATGGCAGGGTTTGGAAAAAATTCATCAAATATGATGGCTTGCCATTTCTGGAAGAAAGTTACTCATATGGATTTATGTTAAATCTAGATTGGTTCCAGCCATACAAACATTTGCAATACTCAGTGGGTGTTATTTATCTAAGTGTGTTAAACCTTCCTCCGAATGTACGATATAAGTTTCAAAACATATGCCTTATTGGTATTATACCAGGACCTCGTGAGCCAGAAAATTCAGTCAATGAATATATTAAACCTTTGGTAAATGATTTATTGCAATTCTGGAATGGAGTAGAACTGAATGTATGTACAACCACTACTGTACAAAGAAGAAAAGTTCGATGCGCTCTTTTGTGTTGTTCATGTGATTTGCCAGCCGGAAGAAAACTATGTGGATTTATGGGTCACAGTGCTCACATGGGATGCTCCAAATGTAAAAAATACTTTCCATCAATTGAAAGCGAAAAAAAACTTGACTTTTCAGGGTTTCAACGCAATGAATGGACCCCAAGAACAAATGCTGGACACAGAAGTGATGTATTAGAGCTTGAAAAATGCCAATCAAAAACTGAGCTTGCACAAAAAGAATCACAATTTGGTTGTAGATATTCGAGGTTATTAGACCTTCCCTACTTTGATCCACCCACTATGCTAGTGATAGATCCCATGCACAACTTATTTCTGGGGTTAGCTAAGCATTTTACAAAGAAAATTTTTCTCAAGGGGACCATTCTTTCGAAAGAAGATTTAAAGATTATACAAGATCGAATTAATCGTATAGTCATTCCATCAGACATTGGAAGAATTCCCTATAAGATATCAGATTCATATAGAAGCTTTACTGCTGATCAGTACAAAAATTGGGTGATTCATTATTCCATTATATGTTTGTATGGTCTTTTGTCTGCTGCCAACATTGAATGTTGGAGACACCTTGTTCTAGCTTGTAGAATTCTGTGTAAATTCAGGCTTACACATGACGATGTTATTATAGCAGATGCACTCATATTAAGATTTTGTAAAAGAACAGAAGAGTTGTTTGGAAAACATTTGATTACTCCCAATATGCATATGAGTTGTCATATTCGTGAATGCATATTAGATTATGGACCAATGCAAAACTTTTGGCTTTTTTCTTTTGAGAGATATAATGGAATATTAGGAAGGCTTCCTAATAACAATAGATCGATTGAGGTTCAAATGATGAGACGGTTTCTTTCTGATGCTGACACAGCTAAAGTAGCATTACCTAATGACTATGTAGATGACTTCAATGAACTCATTCAATTTAGCAGATCATACGTTGGTACTTTGGGCCAAAATGAGTTGAGATGTACTACAGATAATATGGAGTTTCCTCACCATTACACTAGATGTGTACTTAGTGCTAATGAAATGCAAGATCTATATAGTCGATTTGGTTATGAAGAATCAGCATCAAAGTACATTAGTCCTGTTTATCAGAAATATAGTACTATTACAATCAATGGTAAAGTATATGGAGGTTGCACTAGTAGAGCTAAAACTTCGAGCATTGTCATGATAGAAATCAATAATGAAACCCGTCCAGCTAAGATTTATTTCTTTGCAAAGGTAGCAGCTGTCATAGAGTGTTTGCCAAAGACTCATACTCTGGTTTATTTAAGCTGCTACAAGCACCATACAGATAAAGAAAAATGTGGAAAGCCAGTTACAATATGGGAGAGTGATTTTTTTGAACCAAGCCAATTTTTAGATGTTAGTGCAATTAAATTTAGGACAGCTTCTCTAGTAGAAAAATTGAATGATGAATATGGAAATGTATTGTTTGTATCTCCTTATGATTGAATATATATAACTAAGTATAGAGAGTTAAAGTTTTATTATACATATACAAGGAAGCAAATACTCATATATCAGTTACATTTATAATGACGTGCACATTGAATTTCCTGCTATATATTATTATGAATTATAATATACAAAAGAGTTATTAGAAGCTGCATGTCTGCATGTTAACAAATCATATGCATGACATGATGTATGGCTTTATCATAGTTATATATGTTGATAGAAAATCATTAATTGCTGTTAGCGCTATATCTAGTAAGACAATTATATGATCATTACTGCATGCAGATATGCAATGAAGACATGCACTGTATAATAGCTGCTATATATTAAGTTTCATAATCCAGTTTTAATACAAGTTATAATGTTTTCCAGACAGGGTCGCTTTGAAGATTCATATTTTACACATGACTTTATTAATTCTATTATAGCCGGAGAGATACTTTTTCGTGATATAGGATAATTCACCACGACAGTTCGAAACATCCGCCCATAGCTGTAAATGTCACTCTTAGGCGATGGTCTGTTAGTACCATCAATCAAATCAGGTGCAATATGTTGATGCTTTGATCTATATTCTTCCTGTTGATGTTTAGTTAAGGAGTACTTCTGTGTTCTACTAACATGTTGACATTTACCAAAGTCAACAATTACTGGAACTTGAATCCCTGAATCAGTGTAAAAAACCACATTATCTGTTTTAAGATCACGGTGAATAATATTGTGGTGATGCAGATATTTCAATCCTTCTGCAATTTTATAAAATATGTCAAGCCATGATTTAGCAGTGACCAAAAGCAATAACTCTTTCACAGTACTTTTTTCTTTGTTTTGGAGCAAATCATGGATAGTAATAGATTCACCATTGATTTCATAAAGATTTGTAACAAGATAATAGGGCTGTCGATCAACCTGTACACCTTGTAAATAACAAACATAGCCATGACTCAGCCTTGCAAGGTGATTTGCCTCCTTTATGATCATACGAAGTGATTGCTGAGATGAATACTGGTCGTGATAGGTTTTAATGCATACTTTTCTCCCCTGAAAATATCCAACCGTGCAATCTCCAAATCGACCACTACCTAATATTTCATCAGTCTTTTTTATTAGATCATATGGAAATTGTTTAATGAAATCATTTAATTTCTCAGAAGGCACAGATCCCATCAATGGTGTAGCACAACTCTTACCAATGTTCCCCAAGCTAAATGTCTGGCAAGTGCTAGCTATAGTATGTCTGATGGTATCAGTAATTCTTTTTACTCTGTAGCTGGAGATACACAAATACGGCAATAATCATTGAATTATGGTGTCAAACACTGTTAAAGTGGGATGTAACAGTACTTACTTATACTTCAGTCTTATCTGCTTTACCAGTTAGGCACTGGAGGGTGGACACAGAAGGCAGAGCCTGTTCGAGGTGTTTACCCATAGCCTAGGAGCCTATATTGGAGAGTAAAATATGTTATACTCTTAAAAGGCCGAAGAGTTCCAAAGCCAGTAACCCATGCATAAACGTTGGTGGAGGCCAAAAATCAAGTGAAAAAAGCTATGGATAGCAGCTATATATAGTAATATACAATGATTCACGAACACAATAGCTATAGCCATATAGTTACCATAGCTCTGTATCTATAGCGGCCTAGCTAACACAAATACAATTGGCACCCCACCACTGCCAACAATGCCTTACGTATTAGTTTCCAAAGACTCCAGCTTTTGGCCACACTGCGCTCTAAAGTTTTTTATTCCTTCTAAACGTTTCATCTTTTGTCTACGCTTCCTGTTTTTACTAGGTGCCTTTGTAGCACCTGTGAGATTTTTGTTTCTAATCATAGCTAGCTGGAATACAACAGTGCTGAATTTATATATACGTAACTTGAAACGATTTATTACGTCATTAGTAGGCATTCCAGAATCCGGGATTTTTTAACAATAATTTTCTCCGTATATTCGCCATTGCATTGGAACTACGGCACAAAATACCTACTCGTGTATACCTTGGGTTTGCTCAGTCATACAGCCTTCTAAGAAGATGAAGCTCACTATGGGGTTTGTCCATATGCTGATGAACGTCAAAATCTTAGTTTTATTATGCGCGTTAAGTTTAAGTGAGTTTTGTGTCGTTTTGTAATGTTTTTTTAGAGCCGTGATTTATGTAGAATACTTCGAAACTTTAAAAAACCATAGTGTAGGATGGAAGGTATTCACTAGTGCTTAGTTTGAACCACACAGTTGCTTTGTGTGGGTTATCGGTTTTCAGCGACACAGCAGTTTTCTGATGGCTATGATCACCATCCTCAAACTACTGATCAGCCACTTCAAAGGCGGCATAACAATGACATAATTGAAACCACAACTCCGCTTTAGGTACCTTGCATCATTCTGACACCTCCACTTGGGTTGTTTACCTTTTAAAGTTGACTAGTATCCAATCTTGACTCAGCTGATGTAGCTACTTGCCAGTGAGTATATATACCCACCATGATATGTGTGCAATAGGTCAAACATATTTGCTCGCCACAAGGCATTCAAAGATCACTGAGATTTCACAAACCCCAAAACTACTCTCAATACTTGTACAAACTTGCAGCATGGAGTAACTGCCATTTTAGGACAGTCCAAGGTACTAGCTAGCTTCCTGAATCAATTGTGCCATTTTTACCTATAAAATGTATGGGGAACCCTGGAGAAAAAATGCACCTTTTTTTGGTTATAAGCTTTGTACTTACCAAAGTAGCAAACTCCAACCTAACAAACTATATATTTCTGAAATCAGCAATCATTACTCTATCAGTTACGCATATAAAAAGTCAAAATTTTAAAATCGGGCTGGAATGCCTATCATTAGTGATGATTCAGTATTTCAAAAAAAAACACAATATAAACAGCACCCGGCGCCCCTAACTGAACGTAACACGTAGCTATAGCTACCGCACAGCGCACACCGTTATACTCACCTACACAAGCACACACACGCCTTTGCCATGGATATACTATCTTATGGGTTTCAGAGATTGAATATTACCCTGAAGGGTGATAATGGACAAGTGGGAAGCCATGTTATGATAAACAAACATACCACAGATTACATTATTACTAATAGTGATTGCTCATATTTCATCATGTGACATACAGTCCAGAACCACAAATTAGATACCTCACCCCTTTGCCTCACAGAAGTTGATGAATGGGAATTTCAGTATTGATTGAAAAATCTAACATTAAAGGAGCAATGCGCTGGTATTGTTTACAAGCCTGTTTTATTATGCTAGCTCCTGGGTAAGATGTAGTAGCACCTGGGTACTTGGGTACTATAGTAGCACCTGGATAGAACACATGTTTTAAAGCACTGATCTATATATTAAAAAGGGCTTCACCCCTTTTAACATGGTAGCATAACAACAACCAATCCAGAGGGACATGCATAGGACAGGAGTGATATGACGAAAGTCAATGTTTAATAATGGTAGAATGCATAGTATATCTCAGGTCCTGGTCGTATGTCTCCTCTAACGCATTTCATGTCCATCTATTTGAGGTCTGTGACTTGACAGCTAGGTCTGCCATAAGTGGAAGCTACCTGAACCACATTTACAATCTAGAGATGTTCATTTTTGCTTCACCTTACATTGAGAATAGTGGTAGACTAGATATTTCAGCCAAGGGGATGGGGGGGGGGTTAGGGGGGATAGCAATGAGAAAACTTGTGTTGATGTAGAAATTCTGACAAGTTGAACTCCAATTATGCAGAAATAATTTGTCTCCTGGCTACTTTACTACGGACTATCTTTGTGTTATTTAAACAATTAGACGTATTAAAGCAACGTTAAATTATTTCAAATGCCAATATGCCACTCAAGCTTCGAGTAATGCACTTTACTACTTTAAACAGCGACGATGTAATAAGCGCTCATAACCCTTATAAGCGCCATTCTCATTGAAAAGGCTCCCCTCCAAGCACTACTTATTAAAGCCTATGCTTCTGGCTCCTGGTGATTTGTAGAAATGTTAGAATGCACTGCGTGGAATTATCGCACATAGGTCTATTAATGTAGTAGGATTCAATGCATAGAAACGTATCACACACGTACTACACACAAACGTATCATACGTACACATGTAGCGCACACATGCACGCACACTACAGTCACTGCACAGAAATACAAACTGCATGGTTCATGGTCAAGGTAATATGCGGTGTCAAGTGTGCCACCTTATATCACCCAAATTTATGATGTTTGACAGTGTAATTCTATTACTTTATTCCCTACTACTCACCCTATTTACAGTGCATGCTTTGATCACATGGATTATGAAAAAAAAAAGGTGACACCAACCAAATCAATTATATGACCTCACACCACCAATCAACACTCCTTAGAATTTCTATTGTCTGTTGACCACAACTACAATGCCCTTATCCTTTGATAGTGTAAATTGAGGTTGCAAACTTGCTGGCTTCTGGTCAAAGCGTTATTTTCCCAAAACTACCTTAATTACCAAAGCAGAGTCTTTAACAAAATAACTATTGCTTCTTCCATCATGACATCTTGGACTGTTCAAGCAAATATGGCAAAAATGCCAGAACCCATCAATTATGACTTGGAAATGTGCAAAAATATTTAAGTTGCAAGAAAATTCAGTTTGAACAGTATGCCTGTGTATACATAAAGTAAACTGCACTATATACACATTTCACATTATATTAATACACGATGACTCCATGTACAAATTATTGACCATTAGTTTACACAAATGGTCCAATCGAATGATGAACTATCCCTCTCCCTGCTTTGGTTATGACGCAGAATTTGCCAGCACTGATTCCAGCAGCAGAACAGGCTCCCCTCCAAGCGAAGAATTCTGGACTGTTTAACTCAGACATTATAAACTGCAACTCTCCATCTTTAAGTTGATGGAATAACCCATGGATTCAGTTGTTACCAGTGCGATCATAAACTAAACACTATAGACAATGTATAAGGTGGTGTCCTAGGCTAATGTATCCTTTATAGAGAGGTACAGTGTCTTTTATTGAGAGTTTAAGTCTATAATGTCTAAATGTACATTGTCCTTTGTAGAGAGGTATACAGAGCGTAACATCAGAGCTGCCTGTGTATATCCTCCTGAAATCCTTGTTACAATTGAAAATGCATACTGTTTAGTGTTTGCCAAATTGTAGTGTTTGTTCAACTCAAATGGCTTCCCACTTAACTGTCAATACCACAAGGCATGCAGCTAACTATTCATGTTGTCTGGCTGCCCACCTCAAAGGATAGCTTCACCCTTTGAAGTACCTATCTATTAAACACACATAATTGACGACCTTGAGAAAGTCATGACAAATAGTTTTTCACTTGGTACTTTCTGCATACCATGACGTCTCTGTGATTCCACATTTTTTGAAGTCCTGGCGAACTTTGTCCTTCCCACATCCGCACAACATGCCCCAACTTTCTCAGCCTCAGCAAATCACTGATACTCTCCATCATAGCAAATCGACCAGCCAGTTCATCAGTAGTTCATCAAAGTGGTTCAGCTGAACAGAGAGCAAAACACTTGATAACCAGTGACTAGAACTATTTGGTGATGAAGTATATTGTACTATACATTTGCTAAATAACATACAGTAGACCTTTTGTTCACTGTGTTACCATGGCGCATGTTACTATGGTGCATCAGTTTTGTTTGTCCCTAACTATGTGTCACATGATGACCCTATCCTCACTGTGTGTCAGTGTCTTCTCATGATGACCCTACCCTCACTGTGTGTCATTGTCTTCTCATGATGACCCTACCCTAACTATGTGTCACATGATGACCCTACCCTCACTGTGTGTCATTGTCTTCTCATGATGACCCTACCCTAACTATGTGTCACATGATGACCCTACCCTCACTGTGTGTCATTGTCTTCTCATGATGACCCTACCCTAACTATGTGTCACATGATGACCCTATCCTCACTGTGTGTCAGTGTCTTCTCATGATGACCCTACCCTCGCTATGTGTCAGTGTCTTCTCATGATGCAAATCAGTTGGGAATCATTAACACATGGGAATGGGAACACATGGGATACAGTAAGGCACCCATGAGAACACATGGGATACAGTAAGGCACCCATGAGAACACATGGGATACAGTAAGAGGCACCCATGGGAACACATCAAGCCATCAACACATGGGAACACATAAGAACATGGGAATCATTATGCAACTGAATTGGTGCTTGCCTTATATGGAACACATCACTAATAGTGTTAAAGTGTCACCAACCACACAGAAGCATACTTCTGTATTAAAGAGATTTTATGAAACTCAGTATATTGATGAAATTAATCCAGTGAACTACTCGGGTGAAACTAATTCCATAATTCCGCTGTACGTAGCTTTTGCTTTTTTCTTGACAAAACCATTATTACCGAGTTATAGCATTTAGTGCACTTTTGTGGTTCAATTTTATGATGTAACCAGCTACATATGACCTGACCATAAGTGAATTAAAATGATTGACAAAGTAAACAATTGCTAGGGCTTCTAAATGTCACTGGACTACTCACTCAGTACATATATAACTCAGTACAAAGTATATTCATGATTACGCATTTATATATACCACCCATGTTCGTGGAAGCCGATCTATTTACTATATTTACTATCGTTCTGTTGATGCTTCTCCGGAGATGGACCTGGCTTCAGGTCCTAAACATTGTTAAATACTACTGATAAACACAATTTATTTGTATTGTTATATGATCAATATTTGCAGTTTAACATGTTCCCATAGCAACTAAAAATATATGAAACTCATTCACACCAACAGAGTTTCTACCCATGATCAATTGGATTGTCATTTCTGTTTTATAGCTATATATCCAAGATAATGATATAATACAGATGTATACAACTAGTAGCAGTGGAACATAAAGTTAATTCTGTGGAACATAAAGTAAACATAAAGTTAATTCCGTGGAACATAAAGTTTATCAACCGATAAATGGACCCAAGTGGTTGTGTCCAAGAGTTATTTTTCCTCTACCGTTACCAGTCAAATAATATACTTTTCCACATGACAAACCATTGGACTGACAGTCCAAACCCCAAGTACTCAGTCCTGTAGACAACACAGAAGTAATGTTGACAAATTCATCCGGTAGAATATGGTGGTACATTCCCCACTCCCTATTGCCATCACCATCATACACCAGTGGGTTGGCCGCTGTCATGCTAACAATCAAGGTATCAAGCCAGCTTCTCAAGTTCTGCAAGGACTGGGCTGCATTTACTCCTGACAACACATGACATTTATTACACATCATAACTGATATATAATCTGCCCTTTACCTCTTTGGGGGCTTGTCGGAATTACAACACGGGCACTTCCCCAAGTACCCGCCACAGAATTAACGCTTGCACGACTCATGCACGCATGGACAGCAGTGTCCGATGCGAATACTATGATGATGCCGGGATCCGCATCGGCCATACACTCTGGCAGTAAGGTGGTAGTGATGCTGAAATGCTGAGTCCGCTGCAAACAAATTACAAATAATTGTGATCCTAATTGTGATCCTAAAAGGTAGAAATGCTGAGTCCGCTGCAAACAAATTACAAATAATTGTGATCCTACCGGTACTCACACAACATACCAATCAAGTAATTAAATTACTGTACAAACTCTACCCTCCCGGGATGGCATCCTCACGTGAGTTACTTGGTGATAATTAAATGGAATGCGAGATGGAATGAATTATTGCTACTCGAGTTACCATACGACCTAGTGAGTCCAGTACAAGTACAAGTACTGTGGCAACTGTGCTGTATAGTCGAGTTTGAGGTTTATAGCCACTGGAGTCGCCGCTAAGCGTACTGATCACCGGAATCCGGGGCCGGAATCAAACCTATGATCAAATTACCCCAGCAGTGGATAACCCACAGTAGGTTTACAGGTTTAATACCAAGCCAAAGGATAGGTTACACCATACACAGAACCTTACACCGAAAGGGTCATAGAATGTTTGAAGGATCTAATGCTGATTGAATTGGTGCTTGTGTGGCTTGTAAATTTAATGTCACTCCTTAATCTTTACCTATTTGTTTGTGCAATGTGTGTTGCGGCGGGTGTGACCTATATTTAGACTTTGACCAAGTAGAAAGGTATCTCTGTCATGTCTGTCTGTCTGTAGCATACAGTAAAAATATTTTGTGGCTTGTATGCGTCACTTCTGTGTTGTTCGGTTGTTTGTTTGTGTGATAATTGCAAACTTTAGGCTTTATGACGTCTTTCACGGGTTACATAGGTGTTAAGTACTGCGCTATGCGAGGTGCTATGAAGTACGTTGATGTTGGGAACCAGCCCTAGATATTTGTAACATGGTGGCGTCATGCACTGGAGTAATATAGTGATCATGGACTCGAGGTCCGGCTAGTCACGGCCGAATGACTTGAGGTCTGGTGATGATCTGAAGCATGCTGCAAACCAAGTTGAAAGCAACGTTTCTGCTGCGTTTCTATCAAGCTCGCTTTCAAGTGCTGTAAATTGTCCGGAGGTATGTATTGTATGTTGTATGTTGTAATGCACCTATCAAGGAGTAGTCACTTCCATACTGTCTGTTGATACACTTGCGACCCGGATCAAGAATTTTGATGAGTTTACTCTGTCTGGGTTTACTCTGTCTAACTGCTTGATCAGATTTTCTTTTTTTCATAGAATCATCAAGCTTAATAAAAAAGTTGGTGACCCTATCGTTTCACCAGAACAACTCTTTAACTGAAAAAATTGCTTTTCTTTGTTCATCTTTGTCACTTTCATCAGAAGATATCATTTCAGCTGTGAGCACCTTCTCCCATTTTTTTCTGTCATCTTCGGCATATGATAATTTCTGAAGTTCAGCACATCTCTGCGTAACTTTCTACAATGAAGGATATAATGATTGAATATAATAATTATAATGATAGCCATACATATAACTCAGTTAGCTATTTAGTTTCCACAATGATGGTATAAAAATGTAATTGGGACATTACAAGCGGCCTCATTTAAAGTAGAGATTACATAGGCAAAATATGTATGGTACATCATGAACTAAAGTCTTTGTCCTATAGCCAGTAGGGCATGCTGGCCTCATTTAATATAAATAATATTGCTCGTCGTACAACATGCAGAAAATTTTTTGGACTGAGATTCATTAAACATAGCTGAGGGGGGCAATTGAAGTGTGCATAGCTATACTAGATATCATATATACAAACTATAATATATACTCTATTGAATGTCTCTCTGCGTCTCTTTGTCACAACAGTATCTTCATATTTTCCACTGCTTTTAGCCTTGCATGTGTTCCTTTGCCAGACTTTTATAGTATGTCTAAGCAGCTTCTACATATAAATTGCATACTTTTGCATACTGTCATTGAGTTACTGCACGGAGCTCGTGCATAGCAGAATTCAATGGTACATACCCCAGCATCATTGCCTATATCCATACAGGCAGTAAACGTTTGTTTACAGGCTCAACGAGTCATCACTTGTCACTCAGTCCTTGATGTAACTATGGCCTATACACTCAGAGCATTCACTACAAGCTCAGTGATCAGCTAACACTGTGTGAGTTCTGGCCTACATGAAGGCAAATGACAGATTTAAATTTGTGCCATAAGCACAATATATACATACTTTGAGTGAAGCCTTTAAAAAGTGACCAGTGTTAGTACGGGGACCCACACCACATCGCAATATAATAGTCAATTATTGGTAAAATAAGAGCCTGGTGTAATGGTGTCATCACATTAGAAGTGAGTGATTAAGATGATTAACAGTCAAGGTGGCATCACTCTAATAGCTTCTGTGCTACAATCTGCAACTGCGGTCAAATAATAGGTCAATGGACAAGGAGCGAAGGACAACAGTCAAGCTTTTCAGAAGATGGTCAAAAATGCACGAATGAAATAGTGCTTAAATGTAGCAAAATAAGGTCAAAGGTACAAGATAAAATTTTGATGAAAGTCAAAGGTCAAGACTGAAAATCAATTTGACTGCAGTTGCTGATTGTAGTACAGAAGCTAATGGAGTGACACCCCGGCCTTGACACTGCTGGATTAATATACTGCATCATGTACGTCGACAACCTTACCATTCTTTCTCACAGTTCTCACTGCCAAATATGTCCATTGTGTTTTCAGTAAAACAATTGACATAACACAAAGGATTATAAAACAAGTGGATAAGTACATGTAGCCTCACCTTTGCTAGCTTGCCAAACAACGCACTGTCACTTTGACGAAACGGGCATAAAACTCGTTCGCGGTACTCTATTTAACTCTCAAACACTTTAATGCACTGCTATCTCAACTGGTAGTCTTCACGACTGCTGGTCTGTTCAGTCCGGACAGGAAGCTAACAGTCAATTACTAGTAGATGTTGTGCACTAGCTTATAAGAAAATTATCATATAATTTTTTATTGTTTGTACGTATACAATGGGCATGGCTTGTAATCTAGTAGTTGTCAAGTGATTAAATTGCTATGATGATAGTGATGAAGACAAAGTACTCATTCTTCAAGTTCAGTTTATATTGGCACGAGGCGCTGTATCCTTATGGCTCACTCAAAGTACATATATACTTGAACTTGATTTTTGCTTCAGGAAACTGTAATGTGCCGTGACAAGATAATTTAATTTTAAGTATAATGTCTAGCGTATATATACATACCTTATCTTGCACTGAGATCAGCTGCAGTTGCCATGCACCTCCTGCATTTTCGCAAAGCAAAGCCAACACCTTCTTTAAATCCTCCAATATGATTGCTAGTGGGTATATCCCACATAAACAAATCATTACACCATGTAATGTTATTGTTTCACTTTGAATGTTAATGGTTAATCCTTGAGGCTATATACATGAATGTAATTGCCACAAAATTAATTTTAAACAGTAAAAATTATTAAGCTGTCACTGCATGTTGAAATATCCTAATAGAAGGCTCACATATGCTAATAGAGCAGTCAAAATACAAATATCTAACAAGCATATTTGTGTAATGGGAGATTATGGGACACCTATAGGCATAATTGGACCATAATAAACCACTAGGCATGATTGGAGCACAATAAAGAAGATGACATAACTAGAAATATTACATCACCATTAAGGCTGTTTGCTGATGACCGCTTGTTATACAGAGTAATTGAATCCCACAGCGACACCACCATCCTCCAACAAGATCTTGACAAGCTATCAGAATGGGTACGAATATGGCAACTTAGATTTAATGTATCTAAATGTGTTGTAATAAGATGCACCAGATCTCAGTCACCCATCATCCACAATTACAAGCTAAACCACCACACCTTAACAATTACTGACAGACATACATATCTCGGAGTAGTCTTAGACAATCATTTATCTTGGTCACCACACATATCTAAAATAACAGGCAAAGGATCTAGAACTTTAAACTTCCTTAAAAGGAATCTTAGTAATTGTTCTACCGAGGTGAAAGCAGCATCATATTTAGCAATGGTCAGACCTCAACTGGAATATGCTTCAGTGGTATTGGATCCTATTTACAACAATGACATACACAAACTTGAAAATATTCAAAGAAGAGCAGCAAGATGGGTATTGAAAGATTACAATAGATACAGTTCAGTTACCTCAATGCTTAAACATCTCTCCTGGCCTGAGCTACAAACTCGACGTAAGATAGCACGACTGCAAACATTTTATAAAGCACTCCACAATGATATTCCTATTTCTCTACCTGCTAATTACTTTCCTATGAACAGAGAAACCAGACAATACCATCAACACCATTTTATATTGCCACTAACATCAACTACAGCCTATCAGAAAAGCTTTTTCTCCAGAACAGTTCAAGAGTGGAACTACTTACCACAATCCTACATTGATCTTGATTATGACTCTTTCTCAATTAACGTTTCAAATTATTATAATGTACTTGTATGATTTTTTTCCTCAGCATATCAGCAGGGCTGACTGCTCAGTAATCCTAAATAAATGTTAAGTATAGCTCAAAAACATACATAATAAATTTCAAAAGCATCACATGCAGGCTCAGGCCTATAATTTTTATATAAATAGGGGAGCTTTAATTGGTCTGTTCCTAGTAGGGATACGTCGATTCTGCAAAATTTTTGGAATAATAGGAGGATAAAAGCAAGAAGCAAAATGCTGGCACAATAGGTGAAAATTTAGAATATTGGATACCCATGCAGGAGCTGGAAGTTGACCTATTTTGTAAAGCAAAAAACGAGATACTCTAATAGAGCAGTCACCAAGTTATGAATTACTCTAATAGAGCAGTCATATTTACTTAAAAGATTAAATCACAGCGAAAATATTTATCCATAATCAAATAATTATTATGAGCAAAATAGGTAAGAATAAAAAGAATTGCTTGAAAGAAAAATAGGTAGAAAAAAACACAAAATAGACTCATCCCTACTTCCTAGGTGGTTGCACAGATATGTACAACAGTGTGCAAACACACTTAACAGTAAATCTATAGAAGGGGTCTGGCCGCATGCCTCCACAGCAAAGGTTTGGAATTTTATTTTATAAGATGGCTTCTGAAGGCAATTTCATATACTTGACTGCTAGCTCTATTAGAGTACCTTGATAATTTGGAAGCAATAAAGTTTTGAAGATCATTAGGGGGCTCTAGTCCTCCTTGCCCCCTTCAGAGATCGCTAAATATAGGATCAGATGTCCTAAATAGGATGTCTTATGGATTTAACAGCAAGTTAGAAGATTAAATGTATGGTTCTATTAAACATACTGTCTTTGTATAGTGAAGATGTGTTGTCTCAAACAGCATGCATCCTGCAATAATACGAGGCATCTTTTGTTAAAATTTTCAGACAATTGCACTATGTTGTCACTTTATTGTTTGCAAATATCACTGCCATAGGTCATTCAGAAAAATAGTTATGAGCTCTCAAAGTGAGAAAAGTGGAAAGGCTATAAGTCCCTTTTTTCAGACCGGGCCACATATATGCTATTTGTATACAGCTGTATTGTTCAATAACTTAAAATCTATAATTCTGAAATTATTACTTGAACAGTCATTTATGCAATGTGTTTAATTTTGGCAAACAAGGATGAATAGAAATATGATGCGAGCATATTTGCTGTACAAAATTATTAGATGTTGCAATTAGTGAATGCTTGCATGTATTATACAAGTAATTTATAATGCACGTAAATATGACGTCATGTATTAATTTAGTGTTTCATTTTACATCAGGGTTACCTGTCCTACAGTGTGATAGGTGATATATCATACAGTAAGACATATTAACTATCACATACATAGGAAATGTTATGGTAAAGGTCATATTTCCTAAATGTTACACAGAAGCACTTCTAGTGTGACATGTCCTGCACCTGTCCTACAGCGTGATAGGTGATATATCATACAGTAAGACATATTAGCTATCACATACATAGGAAATGTTATGGTAAAGGTCATATTTCCTAAATGTTACACAGAAGCACTTCTAGTGTGACATGTCCTGCACCTGTCCTACAGTGTGATAGGTGATATATCATACAGTAAGACATAATAGCTATCACATACATAGGAAATGTTATGGTAAAGGTCATATTTCCTAATTGTTGCACAGAAGCACTTCTAGTGTGACATGTCCTGCACCTGTCCTACAGTGTGATAGGTGATATATCATACAGTAAGACATATTACCTATCACATACATAGGAAATGTTATGGTAAAGGTCATATTTCCTAAATGTTACACAGAAGCACTTCTAGTGTGACATGTCCTGCACCTGTCCTACAGTGTGATAGGTGATATATCATACAGTAAGACATATTACCTATCACATACATAGGAAATGTTATGGTAAAGGTCATATTTCCTAATTGTTGCACAGAAGCACTTCTAGTGTGACATGTCCTGCATCTGTCTTGCTACATGACAGAAGACATTTTATATGGCATGACAGATTAGCTATCAAATGTGTGGAAATGGTAAAGGAAACATCACATTTCCTCCATGTTGAACAGGTCGACAGACCAGTCAGCCTGTCCTACACCTATACCCCATTTCTGTCAGTGTGGGATAGATGAATATTTGTCCAGTGTCCTTTAGTAAACATACTTTCTAAAAACTTCTTGGCATTGTATAATCCCCACAGGGAAAACTCCATCTACGAGGCTATGGCGATATATAAGGGTCAATCCTCACTTAAACAATACATGCCCAAGAAGCCTATTAAAAGAGTTTTAAGGTCTGGTGTAGGTGTGATACCAAAAATGGATATACTTGCAGCTTTCAGGTTTATACAGGTAAGGTAGGGAACACCACAGAGAAAAACTTAGGTGCCAGGGTAGTGAAGCATTTGTCTGCACCTCTCAAAGGTAAGGGTTACCACTTATACTTCGATAACTTTTTTTCTAGTGGCGGACTTGGTGGCTGAGGAAATCTATTGTGTAGGCACAGTGGTAACCAACAGAAAAGAGTTCCCTAAATTCGGTAAAGCTCGCATAAATGCATTGAGTAGAGGGGACCATTTACAGAAGCAGGTTATAGGTGATGTGGTCCATTGCTTTGTGTGGAGAGATTGGAAACCTGTGGCTTTTGTTGATATGTTTTGTGACCCCAGTGAGACAACTGTTGTATCTCGCAAGCTTAGCGATGGTAGTTGTACTGATTTTACTTGTCCAGTAGCCGTTAAGCTTTACAACCAGAACATTGGGGGTGTAGACTTGGCTGACCAACTGTGGAGAGCATACACATGCTGCCGAAAATCTAAATCTAGGTGATACATGCGCTTGTTCTGGTTCTTTTACAATGTAGCTATGCAAAATTCCTACATTTTGTTTTGTGAGAGTCCAAATCAATTTACCTCGAGCTATCTCTGGACGATCAAAATATGCCCACTTAGACTATAGGAGAGACCTAGCAAAACAGCTGAAAAAGTTTGAGTGTGCAAGAGACTGTGTGCACTATAGTAGAACTGATAAGCGTGTGCGCCCTTCAACTGGTTGTGAGACCTGTAACCTCCATATGTGTATAGATTGTTTTAAACCCTACCATATTAAGAATAAGCTAACATAGTATGTATTCATTACAAGAACTAATAAGGTTTCGTGGTCTAGTAGACGTCACATACAGGAAGTGTGTCTATCTGTGAGTTCCGTTTCCAACTTTGATGTTCATAACTCTTTGTGTATGGAAGATACAGCCGCCTAGAGCGAGGAGTGTACGCATCTTCTGTAATAAAAGGATACATGGTTAACACCGATCCACTATACTTGGCTTACCTTGTAAGGCCGTCACAGATCAACAATTGACGTTTCTTTCAGCCAGTTCAGCGGTGCCACTTCAAAGATATTCACTGTGAAGAAGAACACATATAATCTATCTCATTCGTCAATATTTTTTATAAGCTTGCGTACTTCGAGGGTCCCACTCTTCAGTGCTGATTCAAGTGCAAATGAATTGTTGTGGTTATACAAACGTCACACACCAGATATTTATCCAGTTGTTTATCATATGCCAAAATTTGGAAGTACTGGCCTTTTCTATGGCGAAGATGTGGAGCTGAACTCTCTACAGGGTTATTTGGTTGTAGCTGATCTCTATACAGGCTATTTGTTTCTAGCTGATCTCTTGAATTCTCTTCAGGGTGACAGCTCTATTAGAGTATCTCAATCTGCCCCACACACTATCTTGATCTGCCCCATTTATCCCCTTGGTAGTCCGCATGAGCCGTTCTTCCTTACCAGAGGTAAAACACATAATGTACAGCAAAACCAGGCACACAACATTATACTAACAAACATGATTACTTAAAATACACAGATTTAACAAAACTAACAAGTTCAGGATGAGTCATTACAGGAGGAAATGATATATTTGAGGCAATATCATTCCACCAAGTGCTAGCACTAGATCAAAAATATTTCCTAGTCAGTACATAACTATAGATGACACTATATTGCATACCTAAGCACCTAAGCTCCACTTAAAATGGCACTGTATCTAGTACGTGTACAGTGGAATATCATAAAAAGATGTACCACTTTCAAGTTCTCCTGTTAGTAATAATGTAATGAATATTGATCATACATGTACCTAACAACATTGCTAGCAACACTCAGGATAGTTGAATTTGTGAATGAAATCAGGGGTTGCAAAGTAATAGCTAGACCAATAACCCTCCATACACTACAACTGAAATTGGTATTTAATTGTGTGTAACGTTCCAAATTTAATCTTTCTATTACTGAGCATCAATATTAGGATTTCCTCTGCAAATAAGATGATGCCTCAGCCTTTTTCATTGTTTCTGATGATGTTCAAACAGGCTGACCTTACGATAAAACAAACAAGTGCTAATAAATTATTAAACTGGGTTATAGGCACATGTGTATGAATCGGAAAGCATGATTCCCTTCCTTCTGCCATAACATTCAATACATTTGGTGGGCAGTGGTAGCAGCAATAATATATACAATTCAAATTGGTAAGCAACTGCCTAGCTGACTTTGCAAGGTATATGATTGCGAAGATTATCTACATTGATGAATCATTCACACTGCACTAAGTTGTCTATCCAGCAGAAAATGGATCAATGCAGCTAAGGTTGACACTGGTATCATGCAAATCATACTAAGCTGTCACATTTTTTCCACTGATAAAGCAATCTGCTTTACTGCAGCAGAACTGATACGCCTCTCAGGCTTTCACCAGCTTCCAAACACATACCTTGTGAAAGTGAGTCATTCGTGTATGACTAATATAAGTGACATGGAGTGTTGTGCAGAAAAACCTTTTGAAGTGTGGAATGGTATTGAGCTTGATACCATAGATGAGTTTATAATGTGATGATGGAGAAATCAAAAAGAGCTGTTGAGGCTTGAGTGGACAACCATGGCAGAAGATATTTGTTGACCTTTTACAAATATAGACAGTCTGTGTCAACACTTAGCTTCATGACAACTACATCAGGGGCGGATCCAGAGTTTTGAAAGGACAGCTATCATGCAGCTGTAGAAACAAACATGGAACTGAGGCACTTAACCGTGCACTGAAATATTCCTACTTGCCTCATAAGGCTTCACTTACCCTTACAGGCATAGTGAGGATAATAGTTGATCAGTTCCTACCAGATATGTATCAGAACTACATTTTCCAAAATTTTAAACAACTTGATTGTTATCGTTTGCCATCATCAACAGTACCTGAGTACTTACATGGAAGGCCTCCTTCTGTTATAAAGCACTGTTTGATTCACAAAACCAAGAGTAACAGATACCCTTCTGAAGCAATAGAGTACACTGGGGTACATGGTGAATTCCATGTGATGAAAGATACGAAGAAGCACACAGTGAACTTCGGCAGTAGAGACTCCAGCACATTGGCATGCTCATGCAAAGATTGGAAACGGTGGCATCTACCTTGTAAACATTTCTTTGGGATATTTTGTTGGATACCACAGTGGGATTGGGACACATTGCCCCTTGAGTATTAAAATAGTGCCTATTTATCAACTGACAAATCTGCAATTCACGAATATCTGGGCAAACGGGAGTTCTTGATAGCAATGATAGTCCAGATCCATTAAATGATTCTTCTGAACTTCCTGCACTCAGCAGTAGTGATGCCAGCAGTAGTGATGGTGGTAATGTTGTTTCAAATGAAAGTGTGGTGATGACTTCTGATGGTTTAAAGGATCCACTGCCCACCAAAAGGGTAAGGAGTGGTGTATAATCATGCATTGTACCTGTAGTTATAAGTATGTCATATTTTGCAGCTGATCACACTGTATGCAGTTGAATACAACATGCAGTGTGTCTGTGTGATGTGTATGCAAATAAATGAAACAATATATATATATATACCTGTTACTTTGCAGGTTTCAAAACCAACTACTGAGCAAGAAATGGTCAAGGCAAATAAAAAACACTAAAAAATTTGGAAAACCTAACATTCAATTTTCCAAACGATGAATCTTTATCGAAGGAATTCAGTGAACAACTGAGTAAATTATTTCACACCTTCTATTCAAAACCAACACCACAAACAGGGATACTAACACGACCTGTAACAAAGCAAAGGTTACAACTGATCAAGCGGAAATATAGGAAGCTAAAATCCCCAACCTGGAAGATTTCTTCAGTAACAACCACAGCAAATATCAGGATTTACCTCGTTAAAGACAAGTACAATGTTGTTTTCAACTCCACAAGAAAGCGTGCCGAATATACCCTTAAAGAACACGGCAACTATGAAATATATTATGAAAGTAGTGAAAATATCGACGTAACAATGTTGTTTTCATTTACTTTTAAAGCTGTAGCCTATGCAAACATCTTCATGGGTCAACTAGAACACAATATTCTTTCAAAATCATCCCTCAACATCTGTTTTTACAAGAGATACATTGATGATGTACTCATAATAACAGATGACACGGAAGCTAACCTACTAAACTTTATCAGGGACTTCAACCAAGCCCACCCCACAATCAAATTCACTGCAGAATACAACAGAGAAAGAATCACATTCCTTGACGTTGACATCTATAAGGGCCCCAATTTTTCCACCACAAATCTCGACTTTCAAACCCACATTAAGCCCACCAACCCTCAACTGCATGTGCAGGCCCAATCCTACCATCCAGAGAGCACCAAAAAGGGCATCATCATAGGAGAAACAAAACGTCTACTCAGAACCAATTCAAGGAGAGAGATGTTCAGTCATTTTGTGAACAAATATACAACACAAATGACTAGAAGAGGCTATTCGCTTAACTACATTAAAAAATTCACCAACAAAATACAAAAGACAGAGACCTACTACTTAATAAGGCTACTGTCAAGAAAGCCTCCTCCAGAACTGTATTCTCAGCAAGATACACCCCCACTACTCTAAAAGCCACCCAAATCATCAGAAAATACTGGCCCAAAATAAGAAGAATGAACAGTCTCTGTAACAAAGTCAGATCCACCCCCATGTTTGCACCCCGTACCAACAGAAGCATTAAGACCCACTTGTTTAAAGCCAAACTACCACCCTTCGACAGCCAGTAACCAGAACTTCTGGCCCCCACAAAACTCCCTCTACAAATTCCCCCCCCCTACAGATCACACTAAGTCCCTATTCCAACCCTGCCAACTTCCCCACTGTTTCCTTGACAAACTTATCAACCCATCACCACTTGCCAAAAGTTCCAACACAAACAGGTCCCATCCTATTAGAGAACAGTTGCACTGTCTCAGCACAAATGTCATCTACCTAGTAACATGTAAACAGTGCAACATCCAATTCATTGACCATACACACACAACCCTAAGACGTTCATTTGCGGAACACTTGCAACTTATCAATATGGCAAAAATTCAACAACCTGCCCTCCCGTTCCATACCCACTACATGACTCCCAACCACAAGATGTACATCCAACCGCTGGAGACCTCTGTCCCAGCACACATTGACAACAGACGCAATGTCTGGGTACAAAGAATACAATGTCAGTACCCAAACGGACTCAATGTCTGACTGATTCAACACCCTGTCTGCAATAGAGAGGCACAATGTTTCCCCTCACCTCCTACACAGTTACACACTTAGCCAACCCAATCCCTCTAACATAGGCTTAACCCATACCCTACAGCTAACTTAAGAATTACTAGAGTGAGTTCCTAACTGGTATAACGGGTCAACTACTAGAGTGAGTTCCTAACTGGTATAACGGGACAACTACTAGAGAGAGTTCCCAACTGATATAATCCAACATCCTTCTAAGGATGAAAATGACATTAATTACATTAGGCAAAACAAACAGTAACACCTTGTAGAATAGATCCCCATTCAAAGCACACCACAAAAAAACACACATTATCTCCTCACCTTGTTTCAAGGAACGAAAGAGGGTTGAATTATATAAGGCAGAAACACTACATAATGAAAACAAAACACACAATAACACTAAATCAACTCAAATCCCGATTTAAAGCCCACTGTATACACACACAGCCTATCCCCTCACTTTTATCGAAGGTGAACACATGGACGAATGCCCCAAGCTACCATCACCATACGCCAATGATTGACAAGACCCTAATACTATACTACACTTATGTTACACTATATACACACGGAGACCTTCTTCCTTTGATCTCGTGATCCAACATTTTTAAACTACACACGTGTTCACCACACATGCGCACCACGCCCCCTTTCCCTCTTGCGCCATACGTCACCCACCCCCTTTCCCCCTCCAAAAACCGGTTTTGCCTGTTTCTCCTTAACTACCTTTCTCGTATTAACTCAACCGTCGCTGGTATTTGTCGCCTATATACTAACCGTACTCCTCAAAACCTACAGGAAAAATGTCAAGCCATTCAACAGGTACAGCTACCCCGTTACCTTTAACTGTTTTACCACTGCCCACCCGCAGTTTTGCACTTCTTCTCATAGCTCCACAACTCGACGCAGCCCCTCATTTCACAGCTACGCCCCCCCAAAATAACGAAACAAACACTCGACCGGATACCAACGAACCCCACCCCATCCCGAGCAAACTCAAGGTACTTCCGCAAACATATAAATAGTTTAACAACCACAACATTTCAATAATTACATTTATTGCTTCAAGACCTACAACATTGTTTTTAAGTTTTCCATTAGCAGTCCTGCTCTTCACAACCACCCCCTTTCTCCCCATCCACAACCTCCAGTAGAGCAGAGACACTAATTGTCCATTAGGCCCCTTTTTTCTTTCTTTTTTGACCTGTTAGAACATATGAATATTTCCACCCCTACAAATAAAACAAAACAATATTTTTAACTACCATTCTAGTAACACTACGTACCAAACAATAACCACAACACACACACACACAAAAATGTTTTATTTTGGTTTCTATTTTTGTTTTTCTCTACATCCCTGGGCATCGTCCCATTTACTTCAACAAGTGATTTTTCTACACCTACAATGCTAGGTGATATACACCTTGTTGGTACTGTTACCTGACGAGACCCAAGTAGGGTGAAACACCGTGTTGTGACTTTAAGTGCCAATATACTGCCAGTGTACACATTCGTGACACTGCCAGCAAATCTTATCACATTGACTACAGTTACACTACACTACACTACACTACACTACACTACACTACACTACACTACACTACACTACACACAAACACACACTATATTATTTACACCCCAAATAAAAATATTTTCTCCACCATGCCCAAAGCAGGATGAGCCACCAACACTATGACCTGTCTGACGACAAATTACTTGATGAAGACTTCCTCAGACGTGTAGATCTGTCAGTAGTACCGGATGTGTCCGTAATACCGGAGTCCCAGCCTGCCCAGAACAACTTTTTCCCGGAAGAGGAAGGCAAACGCCGCCTCCATGCTCTCCTGGAGCTTAAAAAACCCACACCATCTCCCAGGTTCGAGGCCACCACCCCCTCTATAAACAACAACCTGTATACAATATATTGCCTTTAGGAAACTTTCTCTACGTCTCTGGTTATCTATTACCTCAACACGTGTGGTCGTATACTGCAGGGTAACACCCATGACGTTCGAGAATTTATTACATGGACACTTATGTAATTCTACAACTCAGACAACTCAGAGAGTGTATAAGGCAATTTTGTGAACACTTTTTAATGTATGAAATAGTAAATATTACATTTAACATCTTAATGGTATCAACATCAATTTGTCTACATGCATGCATGTATTGTGTATCAAGAGTTTTCACAATAAAAGGTAAGAGACCATCACTATTTTTATTATGGACTCTTGATGTATGTTCCATTGTATGTTCATAAAAATTCAAATGTATAATGCATGCAAACATTTGATTCAAGAAACTTTGATGAATATAGGGTAATTAATTATAGGAGTAAAATTATGATGAAACTTTCTGACATTCGAATGTGATACAGACGCCTTTTTTTAAAGTAAAAATTTACACAAATTGCAGCCAAATACAGTGTAGATAAATGTTCATTAAACTAACGCAGAAAAAAGTCATTTTCATAATTGTAAATATGGCTGCCTTAGAAACTTTAAGCTACAGTACAATTACAGTGGTGAACTGATCTTTGCTTATTTTGCAAGTAAAATTTAAAGAGTTTTCTCTAAACAAGCCTTTTTCAAACTCAAACTTGTGTTGTCATAGCAAAATGGCATAAAAAGTGCTCACATGTCCTGTTATTACAACCCTAGTACAGATTCCTGTGACCCATATTCATGATATATAATACATAATAGAAAGTTGGAGATAATCAAACATACCAACATCATTCTGCAAGTGTCCAACAGTGAAGGAAACATTTGGATATCTCCAATGTCACTACACTGTCATACAGTGAATAGAACACATACAACTGAACCCATGTAGCTACATTATATAGTTGTACCAATGCAAGTAACATCCAAGTGTACAGTAACCTCACCCTGAATGTGTAAAAATGTCAGTCCAGGCCAGTGATTAGACACTACCGTACAATTACGGTGTATTCTTGGGCAAGGAATTTCTTTCAACTTTAAACATACAGTTATGCATATGCATAAGTGACAAACATAATTACAAATTATTCAGTGGTCAAGTCAACTGCGCCTTACTGTGTAATACACCATACGGTCCACTATAACATCATGTTAAAACCCAAGTTTGTTTCTTATTAGCAGCAATCCTGTCTTCAAATTCAATCTGGTAGGTATTGCATGGTATCTCCCACAATCATTGAGCTAATGGTTTACTCCAAGATTCATTGTAGCGTCTATAGGCTTTTTTTAGATCAACTCTAAAATTAATGATTAAATTATTATCATCTCATATTCAGTATTGACATAATACATATACAGTTGGCACACAATACATAATCTATACAAATACTATAAAACAGTGGCCATACTTAGCGAATACAATGATTGGTAGGTAACACATGGGCAGGGAGCTTTAATATCAAGATTCTGACTCCCTGCTATGCAAGTTCTTTTTTTAGCAGTAGTAGCTACAGTGAATAATTATGATTACATCAGTTGGTCAGTGTACATTTCAAAGTTCATCCCCAAGAACACCACAGCTATGGTCATCATGTATAAATGCTAAAAAGTGTTGGGAATGGAGTCAATGGACACAAATTTATTTGTAATGCCTTACTTCTTGACATACCAATATACTTCAGGCTAGAATTACAACAATAATACAGTGCTTGGGTATATGACGTCTCAATTGTATCACAGTACAGTGATATATCACATGATGCAAGTAGAATAAAAACATAGGTGACAACTTAAAGTGAATTTTATAGACATGGATTTAGAAGATGCCACAACTTGACGGCTACAGGTTTGGCTACAGGTTTCTATTTCCAGAACTGAATTACTTAAAGATATAGAACTGATATTAATGAAAAGACATGCATTAACTTTATGTACATCTTTGGACTCATGTGACCATGTGAAACAAATGACTGAAGTAGAGACGCAACAATAATCATTGATATTCGTATTGCGTATATATCAACAATGCGAATGTTTCTACCAAGGTGATGGCGACTGTCAGAAACATGCTCAACTTCTGTAGACTATAAGTATTTCTAACTGCCTGATTGCATGCAAACATGTAAGTGAGTAGCTTTAAGTGATGGACCCCACACAGGAAGAGCATACAACAGAGAAAAATAAGAGCATCTCTGCCATCATCTCAAGGATATGTAATGGTAACAGATGATGATGATAGTTCATTAAACACAAGTATAATAGCTCATCGTCTTGCAAACATTAGCAACATGAGCATCCCAGCTCAAGTGTGAATCAAAGTAAACTCATAAATACTTGTGACACTCTACACATTTTAAAGGAGAGATACTTTTAAAGGAGAGATACTTAAATATACAGGCATAGGTGGAACTCTAGGTTTTGTTGTTTCATCTTAAACCACATAATACTGGACTTTTCACACTAACCTATGCCTGTAGCTGGACCTAGGCTGATTGAGATATAATAAACCGATGGAAATTGCATCTTCAAAGGAAGTTCTGTGCATGTGCATCCAGGGGTTAATAAACACCTAGCTAATGAAAATGACTCAGTGACAGCAGTGCATGCATGGTGTTGGTTTGAGTGGTGTTAAAATGTTAACCTACATATACCCACATTGTCTGCTCTATTATGATAAAGATTATAAACTGATGTTCATACTACTGGCCTGCCGCTAAGGTGCTAGCCAAAACCATGGCTGAAAAATAGCGTTTTCTTATAACTTGAAAGGGATAGAGTACATTATCATGCAAAAGTAACGTCGTGCAATCCCATACCTTTCATCCTGAACGTGAGCTCCTTCTGCTGTGTCATTGTGTGTACACGTCCACTTCGTTAACATTGGTGTTATTAGGCGCATATCAATCTCTCATTAATTATTTTATTTAAGGTCACTATAGGCGCTTATGGACTCAACATGGGTGAACAAAACGATAGCCATTTTCGTTCGCGTACGTAAGGGATAGGCCCCCTTTCAACTCTAAGCGATAGGCTATTCCTGGTAGTGTACAAGGCCTGCACCATTGTTTTTCAGTTGCTAAATGCCTGAAAACCTCAAGGGGAAGCTAGTCTGAGGAAAGTCGCCACACCCGTATTTCAGTCCGCTGAAAAGAAACCACCTCAGAGCAAAGTTCACCAGTGCAGACGTTTAATACAGACTTCATTTCACTTTTACTTCTTACATAAAAGCTGCTTTTACCATTATTAAACGGTTTTGCTCACGTGGGTGAGTACAGACAAACATAGATAGGCACACACACACTTTTACGAAAACAATTTCAGTAAACTAGGCACGCGCCCACATCCGGCCTTTGGCCAGCTGTGGGCGCGCACCTGTACAAAGAAGCTAAAAGGGTCTACCTGACCTTTGTGAAGTCATTGAGTACATGAAAACCCTCTCTCCTGCTATGCAAACTGGCTTGTCAGAAGTTGTGAAATTGCTGACTTTGATTCTTGTGATGCCAGCTACAAATGCTGTTAGTGAACATAGTGCATCTGCTCTACGACGTGTCAAGACATATCTTCGGCCTACAATGCACCAAGATCGTCTAAACCATTTAATGATCATGCATGTGCATAAAGCAGAAACAGATGATCTTAAATTAGAGTTGTGTGAATGAATTTATATCACTAAACCCTTACAGGGCCTCCAAAATTGCCCTGTTTACTGACAATCAATAGTTACAGTAACTAGGTATATACATGTAAACATTAATAGTAAGTTTGTAGGTTTTCAAGTGGTTATGATGTTGACTGTAGTCCTCCATGTCCTTTTTCCAAGTGATAATCTCTTCTTTAAAGATGATATATGATATTACATATCTAGCAGGAACACAGAAGTGCATGGATTATAGACACATAATATGCAAAATAAAAATACTTGACCTCAGAATATAATAGATATTTATTGAGAATTACTGTGAAATGTCATTAAAATTGCACTAAGCTAGCTAACTGTACAGTTATATAATGTAGGTATGTAGCTAGAAATTTGTCAACCCAACACTGTAGCTAAATAATGTTGTGATTTTGAGCAATGCGTTGTACACAAGCATTAAATTGAAATGCTACATAGCATTATGAACCAGCTATTATAGTTGCATACTAATCAGTAGTAGTAGTAGTTAAGTCAAGTGTACAGCCAATGTGTACAATCTGATCATGATGTTAAATGCAGATAAATAGCTATGTAATTAATACATATGCAATACTGATCATAATAATTCATTTCTTTGAAGAGATGCAGATGGATCAAGCAGTAGTGGCCCAATTGATCAGTTAGTTAATACAGATGATTGTAGTGAAGACTCTTGACTGGCTATGGTGAACACCCAAGTCACCGTACATGTGGATTCAGCCACAGTTTGCAGTCCTGCTGCTTGTGAAACTTTAGCAGAGTCTACATTAGCAGATGATTTTACAAACCCTTCAATTGCCACTGATGTAGCTATTCGATCACTCACAGCTCTTGATCTTCCTTTGGGTGTGCTTCATTGGCTGAGGAGGATACTTTCACACATAATTTATCTGATAGTTTCTCTTTAGATGACATTTCATTAGTACAGGGTATGTCTACTCTTTTCAGTGATCCTTCAAATGATTCTTTCAGATGACTCTCTTCATCATCCAACTCTAAATTATTCTCCAGATATATCACTTGACACCACTGTAAATTCAGTTGATCCTGCTGTGCAGTCTGGAGGCTTCAAGAAGGTAGTTGAATTAATGCAACAAAGAACACTATCCGATGATGGAAAGTATTATCTCCTTACAAGCCATTTTAATCCTGACAGAACTTACAGATTTCCATCTTATGAGTATGGTAAGCAAAAGCGCTCCTTTCAGCATAGCTGGCTTTCTCATTACAATGGCTTAGTTTATTCTGTAAGTGGAAAAGGAGGATATTGCAAGTACTGTGTATTATTTGGCAGGGCTGTAGTAGTTTATCGTGCGTTTCAACCATCATGGTTTAGTAGGTGGAAGTGGATTCATTATGATTCTGCCCAGGATTTATGCTTCTGTCATACCTGCATAATGGCCTTGAAGACAGGGAAAATTAAGTTATCTGGGAATGCTCGAGACTCAACTTTTCTGAGTGCTGGCTTTTCTAACTGGAAGGAGGCAACTGTTGGCTTTACTAATCATGAAAAATCCCACAATGCATAAGCTTGCTGTTGAAGTGGTTGTAACATTACCACGTACACACAAAGATATTGGAGAAATGCTGAGTACAACTCATGCATCTGAAAAGGCAGTGAATCGCCAATGTTTGATGAAAATAGCACAAAACATTAGGTTTTTAGCACGCCAAGGCCTTTCCCTTCGTGGTGATGGCACAGAGGATAACAGTAATTTCAACCAGTTATTATTATTGAGAACTCTGGATGACCCAACTTTGCATACTTGGATGCAAAGGAAGGCTGAGAAATACACTAGTCCAGAAAACCAGAATGAGCTACTCAAAATTATGGCACAGTCTGTAACTCGAGATATTGCTGCTACTATAGCTTCTTCTGGGTTTTATACCCTTATGGCTGACAAAGTTACTGATGCGTCTAATGTAGAACAGGTAGCTATTTGTTTCAGGAGTGTTGATGATAACTTTGATGTTCATGAAGATTTTATTGGGATGTATGCTGTTGAGTCTATAAAAGCAGATATATTGGTAGAGATATTAAAGGATACACTACTACGATTGAAATTACCTATTGCTAACTGCTGTGGGCAATGTTATGATGGTGCTGCAAACATGGCTGGAGTACGAAATGGTGTCGCTACACAATTATTGAAAGAAGAACCCCGTGCAACATTTACTCACTGCTATGGTCATGCACTAAATCTAGCTACAAGTGATACTGTTAAGAAAAATAAGATTCTTCGTAACACTCTTGATACAACATTGGAAATTTCGAAGCTCATCAAGTTCTCTCCCAGAAGAGATGCTATTTTTCATAAACTGAAATCTGAGATTGCACCTGAAACACCAGGTTTTCGTACACTTTGTCCTACAAGGTGGACTGTTCGAGCAGCATCTCTCCAGAGTGTTATCAATAACTTTGCTGTGCTCCAGGAGTTGTGGGATGTAGCACTAGATGTATGCACTGACTCAGAGGCACGGGCTAGAATTGGGGGTGTAAAAGCCAACATGAAAACATTTGATTTTGTGTTTGGCTTAGTACTGGGGCAACGTTTACTTGCTCACACAATAGTAAAACCATGCAGAACCCCAAGATGACTGCTTCAGAAGCACAACATGTTGCTGATCTTACATGTCAGACTCTCTTGTAGATCCATGATAATACGCATTTTGATCTTTTCTGGCAGTTTGTTATTCAGATTCAAGAGAAATTTGATATCAGTGCACCTGAACTACCTCGTAACAGAAAAGCTCCTGCTCAGCTTCAAATAGGTTCTTCTGAAGGAGACCATCCCTGCACAGTTCAAGATGTATATCGACCTATTTATTTTGAGTGCATCGATTTCATTGTCTCAAGTATTCATGATCGTTTCAATCAACCTGGATATATCAAACTAGTAAAGCTTGAAAATGTTTTATTGAAAGCTTCTAAGAATCTGTCATACCAAGAAGATTTAGGTGCTGTACTGGAATGTTATCAAAGTGACTTTGATGTTTCCAGGGTAAGTACTCAGTTGCAGCTGTTCACTACAGCAATGGCTGAGTTTGATCAATCAGACATCTGTATACCTTTCATCAAAAGCCGCATTCAGTCAATTTCTAGTGCTGTGCGGGCTAATTTCTCAGAGATGCACTTTCTTGAAGGAAGTTGATTATGGTATGTCCAGCTACTAATGCTGTTTCCAAAAGAAGTGCATCTGCCTTGCGCCATGTGAAAACCTACTTGAGGTCAACTATGACTCAGTCGCGCTTAAATCATTTAATTATTCTGCATTGCCATAAGGATAGAGCTGATAGTTTAGACCTAACTGAGTGCTTACAAGAATTTGTTGATTGCAGGGAGAAGAGGAGATGCATTTGGGAAATTTAAAAATACAGCTACGTAGGCATGTTTTTAACATTTTGACAATTAGCTATCCCATGTAAGTAAACTCATGCATGTATTTTCATTTTTACCTCATTTTTAAGTGATTAGATACACTGCAATATTTAATTAAAAATTGCTTCCAAATGCAATCTTTTCATAGCTATATTTAAAAATTTCCTGGGGGGCATGCCCCCAGACCCCCCTAGCCAGAGCATGTTTCACATGCTGAGTGCACTTCGCGCACCGACAAGTAGCCCTGAGCTGGCACGGATACACTTCCACAAGGTTGGCCGGACTGGTTTTTCATTGCCAGCTACGGCCCTGTTTATCAGAATAGGCAAAAAAATTAATCTAAAATTTGGTGAAATTTTCAATCGAGAATTCCTACAAATTTTGCATGTGCCCTTAATGTATGGTTTTCCAAAATATGGTCACATTTGTGATTATCACATGATTTTGATTCCAATTAATGCTCAGTTGCCAATAGCACGTCATAATCATATCGGCAGTTCCCCAAAACACTACACTGGCGACGAAGATGACGTCTTATGGCCATATCTGAATTTCTTCCAGATGAAGAATCCATTACGTCTTATCTAGAGAGAGTCGACCTGTACTTCGCTGCAAATTCTGTGTGGCCATAGGTGGTGGAAAGCTGTGGGGGCACTGAGGGGGGTTGCTCAGAATGATATCACGCCGAAATTATCCTTCTTAGAGTGAGGCTGAAAATTGTGATAAACATCAATATACTCTAATAGAATGCTCATATATCCTATAAATTAATTTTTGTGAACTGAGACATTATGAAAGCTAAAATGGCTACAGCTTGGTGCACAAAATGCAGATAGGCCCTAAAAACTAAGCCTGATTGTTTCCAGCTGTTATGTCCCCACTGAACCATTATCCCAATTCATTCTACAACTTGTTATGAAAAGCCACCCCATCGTATATTAAAGACAGCAAACAGTTTGGAATCACTTGCTTTGTCACCCAGGGGCAGTGGAGAAGGGCAAAGGTTTAGAAGCATGTATTATTGAAGCACTAGAGAATTTTTACCTACCACACAAGCCACCCAATGAAGTACTCTACACCCTGATGACGTACACCCTAGAATACAACACATTTGAATTTAATAAGGAATACTTCCAGCAAACATGTGGGACTGCAGTGGGGACTAAGATGGTATGTGCAAACTAGAGACATACAAACCACTTACCTGGCTACGCTATATTGATGACATACATACACCTTTCATACACAGGAGAGATAAACTAGAAGCTTTCCTAACAGATCTCAACAATTTCCATCCTAAAATTAAATTCACATAAGAAAACACAGCCACTTTCCACATATGGTGTATCTTCATGCATTCCGTGTCTTTAATACCAGGTTCATTCTATGGCTTCTACAATGCTTATTCAAAAGAAGCAAAGCCTTTTAAGTTTAATGTAGTAGTAACTGCTTTATGCTCTTATATACATGAATAATTTTTGGTAGTATAAGAGCATTGGGCTAGGTGAGTTATTGCGTTTGTGAATGATATATATTTAACCTAATAAGGAATAATGAATATTGGCGTGATGTTTACAGCAGGTTCATGGTTTTGGGTAGCTTGGACGATTGTACAACACATTGTTGCGGTGGGCATTAAATAGAACCGTCAAGCAATGGTACTAATCTAGCACAATTCTAGTTATTATAGAAACAGTTCGCAATCTGTTTTTTAACTTGGTGCGTGCCCCAATTGGTTCTGGAGATGGGGAACATCTATAGAAGCTCTTTAGATAAAACAAATCCATGTCATAAACATTTGACTGTCTGTTCCCTCTGCCATTCTAAAATGAGTGCATACATCTGTGGTAGAGCAAGTCTTAATCGGATTAGAATGGTTGGCCACTAAAATGCTGTGAACCATGTTGCTGCTTCTCCTCTAATAATGTACTGCTACCTTTCCATGCCCTGAGCTCCTTATCCTTTGGTGTTCAGTACCAAATGTTGGCATTCCTGTAAAACCTTATTCTTCTCAAGCAATCGCACATCTAATTCAAGTCTCTCCAACAGCATAGATCTTAACATCCTATCATCTTCATCCGTCTGGCATTCTGAAAATGTTATGATGATAGTTAACACCTACAGTAGGTATATTCGTAATTCCACATGATATACAGCACAAATAGCTCTCTCATCACCACTCTGACTCAACACAAGGATGCTATCTCTAGCTGGTGGATGCTTACTTCTGCTACAGTAACTCCTGTGATCGTGCTGGAATGCCTTTCGAATGTGCTGGTTGACGATAGCACATCCTTCTTATTTCTCTTTGTTACTTCCTTTTCTCTCTCTTCCACTTTTACTATCTCTTTAGCCAAAGATCTTCGTTTTACACGCTTGAAATGAGCTACGCTCTCCATGTTTACCATTGTGTGAGCTAAGCTCTCTGCATTCGCCGTTGTGTGAATAGAACCTAGCATATTAGAAGTTGTCTTGGGATAGATGGATGGAACAAAATCGGGATTACCAGATTGTGATTGATTGATTGTTTATTACCTCTAAACAGTCGGACAAAACCGCTCTTCCCTACCAAAGGAGAGGGACTAGCTTCTTTCCAGATATAAAATGAGAAGAACATACTCTATCACCATCTGCTGGCTCCCAGGGTAATCCATCTTCATTTATTCACGATACAAAGCTAATCCACTTTTGTCGCCTCTAAATCTTCTGCCGAAAAACAATAGAAACTTATATTACCTGTTTGGTGATGGTTGTAGCAATCAACTACAACACAGCTAGTTGGCATTCTCCACTTATTTGTGACAATTAACTAGTGACCGTTAATTATTATACATAATTATACTGCGGTTACGCACAAACTACCACTGGAAGCGTGCATGTAAAATTACGTTATATTTCCGTGTTATGTGGAAAAGGTGTTTACTAACACTTCTAATTAAAACAGCTTCAAAACATTATCTTTGTTGTGCTTATCAAGTGTATAGTTTTGGATTCATTTACTGATCTTGCTTTACTACTCTGCAATCCAATCCTTGATAATTATTTCTTTGAGATTAAAAACCTTGTCTCACTATCTAAATTCCCTAAACAGCTTATAAGGATGTCCCCTTGCTTCTTGTGAAGGAAGAATGTGTCTATACCCTTGGTGGCTACACTACAAAAGGCACTTGTACTGATTACTTTTTAGCATTCCGTTATAATATTGGATGATATCCTCATACATAGTAATTACCACCACTATTAGACACAGTACAAGTATATAGCTGACACCTAGCAGCAATCCTATTTGACCAATTTTAACAAAATATGGTCAAAATAGTACAGGAGCACTATGCAGCTTAAAATATAGACATGTTAATTTGACATCTTCTGATGGTTAGTTATACTTATACAACACCAACAAAGAGCACTCTAAGATGCCTGCCGTAACTAACTTAAGGGCAGCCAGAAAGTCATTAATTAATAGTATCCTGAATTTGCTGTGCATTATTCAGTATTCCATACTTGGTAGCAATTAGTCTACACACAGATAGAGGTGTGTTTGTGTTAGGCTACTCCATCAGGATGTTTTTATCTTGTTCAACAGTAAATCCTCCTCTTTTCTGGGATAAAACTTCTATGTTTTTATATGATTTCATTGCTGCCGTAAATGTTGTCTTCTGATAATATTTGTCAGAGGTCTGGTTTGAGTGGCTCATATGCTTTTGAAGGAGTGCCACTTCTGTGCTTAGGTGCTTACTAGCATCAGTGCTAATAAGCTTATGGTATGATGTGGGTGTTGGTAGTGTAATGTTGAACTCAAGTGAATGGTATTCATCAGCTCATAAACTTTATGAAATTCATTACCACTAGGCAGCAAGAAAACTCATTTTTCCATCTGTTGATTAACAGTCTCATTCTAATGTTTTTGTAGTATGCCTGCAAGAGGCTGATGATCATTTGGTTACCACTACAACTTTGGCTGGACCTCTCTGAACTCCTGTTTTGTGTTACGAACTAGGATTATCTCATGCCCATCTACTCCAGGTATCCTTTATCTACACATACTGAATTACACCAGGTCTCTGTTCATTATCATACACGAGATTTGCAGCCAAATATCTAATTTCTAGCTTGTGATCATGGGCAGATAAATTGTTGTCTGTGCTCTTCTTATAGTGTTATTGACAGCATTGACCACTTCATCACTTTCTATAAACTCTTTGGATGACTCTTCAGTCTGTATCTATAAAACAATGCATATAGCTTTATTATATTGTACTATATCATACAATACAATAGTACTACTGTATATTAGGGATCATGAAGAATAGGGTTTTTGTCCAATATTATCACCCCAAAACCAGCCTCATTTCACATCCATAACAGTTTGGCAGACATAGCCAAGCCCAAAAATGTTTTCAAAGCCACTCAAAAGTTTTATGAATTTTAAAAAAAAAATTGTATTTAACAGAATTGTCTACTAACTGACTGCCTGCAGATGCATTCAGCCAAGCGTAACTCAACTATGGTTAGAGCTATGGCTTGATTTCTTCACTATTTGACATCGCTTCTTCCCGAGATATGCCTTTTCTCCAACTGCAGAAGCTATAATTTAGTGCATTGTGGACATATCTTTGTCCTCCCATTTCTTACTGCAAGGTGCCGATTTGCGGTAGCACGCGATGGCTTCTCAATAGCTTGCTATGCAAAAATTATCCAGCAAGTAGATTGCCTGTAGAGGCAATATTAGGGCTGTGCGATAATGAAAAAAGTTATATCTTGATAATTCGAATTTCTATCACGATAATCTTGATCACTTCTGCCATTTCCTGAGATCATTAGAGTTTAAATCTTCATGTTAACCATCAGCTTCACCTCGGTTTTTAAAATCTACAAAGTTTCTTAAACCCTGAGATACTTTCAACCTTACTTTGTGGTTGTGTTGAAGTATATAGATTAATGAATTTGTAATGACGGAAAACAAGTTTACCAAGTCACAAAACAAGTTGACCAAAAAGTCACAGTAGTTGTTTTACAGTACATAACTTAGTAGCTAATCGAGGTTTTGAGCTAGAAAGGTTAGCATGTTAGTATTTTCAGGTAATAGACAAGAGCATTTGGCATTTACAATGTTTCCCGCTGTACTAAAAGCGCTTTCAGATGGTACCGAAATGGCTGGTATACATAAGTACTTTCGTGCCAGAGTGGCTAACAGAGGTAACTGTAGAGTAATTTTTCCACCACCTGGTAGCATCTCTCTTTGGTCAGCATCAATACATAGGTACTTCTGTATTTCCTTGTGTGCAGCATCTGAAGGACTAATATCTCGTATAGGCTGATTCATTACATCTTCTAGGAGTTTCAAGAATTTACTGTCTTGCTTAGACTTTCTGTGTCGTTGGGGTTGGAGCCATTTGGGCTGCTTCTTCTTCAACAGAAATAATAACATCTTTCCTATCTTCTTCTGACAAAAATGACAAGGATTTAAAGCGAGGATCCAAAAAGCAGGCTTTATTAAGTAACAGCATAAGGTGTGGGTCAGAATAGCGATCTTGTAAATCAGACTTGACTACCTGTTTAATTCCTTTCATGATGTTTGAATCAGTTGGCCGCTCAATCAGATGAATGTCAAGTAGCTTGTAGAGAAACAATCGAACAGCAGAAAATGAAACCCTCTTTTCTTTTCCCATTACCTCTGTTATTTCTGCAATAGGTCACATAGCTTCAACAAACGTTTCCATACTGGAAGTCTCTGTCTCAGTAGGCATGAGGTCAGATCGATGAATTTCTATCAATGTAGCACACAATGGTTGCTGCTGCTCAAGAATACGTTCCAGCATATATTTGTGGATTTTACAGAAGAATGAAAGTGACTAACAAGACGTTTTCCACGACCTACAGCCCTTGAAATTGCTGGCAAACTTGGCCTTGTGTACACTCAGTTGTAGAATATGACTAACGTTGCCATTCCAACCTGGCTATAGCAGCAGTGATGTTTGACGCATTATCTGTAACCACAGCACTAAGATGTTCAACTGAGAGATTCCAACGAGCTATAACTTCCTATGGGCATAATTGTAGTTGGAGTTACGCATCTCTGATTCTCCAGTTCTTTGACCCTGGTCCCTTCTTATGCCAACAAACCGGTAATATTTTTACATCCGTAAGTTGGACCAGCCTAAGTAAACAACAAACACACAACAGAAAGCTTGAATCTAGTGTTACATGATAATTGTAAAATTTTATAATAACAAGGTTCCTACATTCAGTTACAACTGCACATAAGTTAATGGCAGATCCAGGATAGGGAATTTAGAGCAAATGCTGCTCCCCCTCCCACATGTGGAGGACTGGAAGAGCTAGTTATACTTCTTTTAGTTGAGCATTAAACCTTGTCAGGCTGAAATCAATAAATACATACAACTATCCAGAGCTCCATTAGAACCCCAGACTGCTCGTATGGATCGTCACTGCTTGGGAAAAGCAGCCAGTAAAAAAGCAGACCACTCAAATATAACTAATTTTGATAATGAAATATGAAATTTGATATTCATGTAGCTTGGTGTTCTTGGTTAAAATGAAATCTGCTCTGATGGGCAACTAGACTGGTCTTCCCAGACCCAGTCATATAGTAGGTTTAAATACTGGTTAGTTGTAACACTTGGATGACCAACAAGTTTGATGAGACAATATGGTATGTGCTTGCCCTTTTCTCTACAGGTTAGGATATTTTGGAGAAAGACAGAAAGAAATACAGACATTAGCTTCAATAATGTTCCATTTAGTGTTTTCGAGCAACGAAAACGTGATTGTCAGAAAGGAGACCATTACTATAAAGAGATATCACCGAAACAGTATGAAAAGAGATGGCTGTGCCTACAAAGTACTAGAAAGAGTGGCTGTCCCACACATGTTCACATAAAAGGATATCTGTTGTATCCCGAATGTAAGTTTCAGGAAAGTGATCTAAAGGGACATGCAAAACGTCACAGCCAAGAGCAGACACTTCAAAGGTTGTACAAAAGCTTAGAAATGGATGTGTAACACTGTAGACACTTGATTAATAGTTTATGTAGTGTTATGTAATAGGAATGATGTAATTATGTGTGCTGTAATGTAGCTCACGTGTAGAATGTGAGAGGAGAGTCATAAAGCTTCTTGTTTAGTGTTGTAGCTCGCTCGCTTGCTGACAGATTAGCTCACATATCGTAACATTTGGGGGCTTGTCTGGGGAGAGAAGAAGCGCGATATTGAAGTTTGCTTCCCCCCCGACCGATCGCCTGAACATTGCAAGAATCTTTTATAACCACTAGAGAAAAAGTCGTGGTACTGTGGCATTGTTATAACGGTACCTGTGAAGGCGAGTCATTGGTGTTAAGCGAACTGTTGTTTGTTTGCTGTTAATAATATAGGAGCTACGCTAGTGGTGATGAGCAGGGAAGCACTGAGAACCCAGCTGGACGCTATGCGGCTGGAGGTTCAGGTTCTACAAGTGGAAAAGCGGAAGCGGAAGGAGCAGCTGGCAGGAGGACCCAAAAAGGAACTGGAATTAACACAACAGCTGGTGTGCGTCAGAGAGGAGAATTTGCGTCTTGCGAAGGAACTAGACGAGGTGACTGGGGAGTTGCAGCGACAACAAGAAATTAATGAACAGGATGAATTAGTACAACAGCAACAGGCGCTAGTAGCAGCTGAAGAGGACAATAGGCGCGTTTCCGAGTAGCTGTCACAACAAGAAGTAGCGGCTGAACTGGAATGCTTGCGTAACTTGGCAATGGCTTGTAAGACTGATGCTAGCATTTTTATTCTGTTCTGTAAGCGTTCTTAGCTTTCTATTGCACGGAACACCAATGGAACGGGAACTTTTTTTTGTCCGCTACATGCTACATGTGCTCTAGTATAAGGTGTATGTTACTGAATATATAGTACACGCCCATATATTGGCATAACTAGTGTGAGCCTATATAGTTGCAAGTAGGACAAGCTAGTATTGAGAGTTGTATAAATGCATGTGTTGCAATATCCCTCATCTAAGTTATGTACTCAAATATACATGTTTTGAGCATTATAGTTGTGAATTGGTGTGCCAGACTAAAAGCACAAGCTAAAATAAACTTATAGGCAACTATCCGTATGCCTCTTGCCTCATGCTCCAGCTAGTCAGTGGCACTCCAAATTGCTAGAGTATTCCCAGTGGTTGACATGAATCTCTAGAAAATCCATGCATGAAAAGTAGCCTGAGCAAACTGGTAGTGTGTAATTCAGCTATGCATTTGTTGTGAAAAGTAAACTTTAGTTGTGTGCTTGGAGATTGACAGCACTCTTACATCCAGGACTTTGCTGCTTCCAAATAATATATGCCAAGTTACTGGGTATTTAATTTGTGGTCATGTGTTGTGTATGAGTTTAGTAAGTCACTAATCTACGCCCACACTATAGCACTTGTATAAAACAACTGGCAAAATTTAATCAATATTCTCATATAGCTATGTCAGTACAATTTCAAAAGATAAATGTTATATTGTCAGATGACTTACTCTGCAAATATCACTGGTAGAGATAACAACAGTGAGGAGGAGGATTCTGTTGTCCTGCCACTTTGCAATTTGGTTACTAGGCAACTACAGCAGAGTGAACCTACAGTGTATGAAATTTAAACCTAAAATATATATATTCAATTTTGTCCACTTATTGCTTAATCAGACCATCTATTGATCTCCCTCATGAAGATTTTCCACCTGCAAGTCCCAATGCACCACTAGCAGATACAGTAGATATCAGAGATGAGACTTCTATAAAGTAATCAGAATGTCTGGATAATTATATATGCTGCAATCATTTAGTGGTGCAGAACCCATCAAGTCTCATTGTACCACCAACAGATATTGGAGATGAGACTTCTACAAAGTAACCATATTGTTAATGAATAACAATTAAAATGCAATTATTTTAGTAGTGCAGAAGCCATTGTAAATACTCTATTGGGTGAAAACTTGCTCAAAGTTCTGCATTATTGCTATCATTTAACCAAGCACTGTAAGCATGTAATTCACAGCCACTAACATTAAGTAGTTGCCAGTGCTTCAGAAAACTATCCTCACTGGCTTGGACAGGACTATAACATGAAAATATTACATCCAGACCTCTCAAATCTCACGATTTGGTCGTGAGACACATGATTTCAGCCTTCATATCACAACCGCTTGCTGATATCACAATTTTCAATAAATTTTCTAAGGCATGCTAAATCTCCTTGATTTAAGCTCCAAAAGTTTTGTAGCAGGTATCACGTGAACAGTTAATTAGAATAGTGCGGCGCCTCTGTATTTTGAGCTGGAAATTTTGGCAGTTTCCTGTATTTTTGAATGTGTCAAGAGTCACTTCACTGTCAAACTCAATGAACTGAGCCCTATTTGAAGGTGAAATCCTTTGAGAAAAGACTCAGCACACATGAAAGGTGACAAATTAGGTGAAATCCTACCAGTTGTGTTATTACAAATGTCAAAGGGTACAACAATTGCAGTGGTCTCCGCAACGTAGTTGCTTGCTCTCCTTTGGCTGCTACTCTGAGTACTGCTCCTCTATGCAGTCCATCCCTGCCAGTGATCAATCCTGTCACTCTGGCAACCTTCCAGAAGCCCCTTGGTAGGTCTGGGTCTTGGACTACAACTACATCACCCTCCCTGACAGTTGAAGACTGTGGTCTCTTACTTGGGTAGCGGTGAGCATTACGCAATTCTTGGAGATACTCCTTAGCCCAGCGTGTCCAGAAATGGTTCAGAACATTAAGATGCTTTGCTCTTTTTCTGAGGGTATCTTCAGTGACAGTAAATTCTTCATCATCCTTGTCTACTATGTAACATAAGTCGTCAGGAAGACTCAGTAGCCTGCGCCCACAAGGAGGTGCGAAGGAGTTAGTGGCTCCTCTACGTCATCCGAACTTACGTAGGTAAGTGGACGGGAGTTTACAATTGCCTCAACTTAAAGCTGTGTTGAGTTCATCAAACGAAAACTTGGCTTGCCCAACAATCTTACATAAACATCGCTTCACTAATTTGACTAGTCGCTCAAATAGTCCTCCCCACCATGGGGCCTTCTCTAAGTTGAAGGTCCACTCAATGCCCACTTCTGCTAGATGCCGTATAAATTCTGACAGGCTTGTCATGTCCTTGAGTGTCCTGGCAGCTACTTGGAATGCCTTACCATTGTCTGACACAAACTTCCTAGGTAGTCCTCGTCTGGCAGTAAACCTCTTCAAACATCTGAGAAATGTCGGAGCAGACATGTCCGTCACTAGTTCAAGATGCACCGCACGAGTGACACAGCAGGTGAACAAACATATCCACACCTTACAGTTGTTTTCATCTCCTTGGGCACGAACGAACAGTGGTCCTGCATAGTCAACTCCAGTATAGGTAAATGGTGGTGCTTTATTCACTCTGAAGTCTAGTAGTGGTGGCGGTGGTGGAGCGTGAAATGGTTGGCCATCATAACGGCGACATGTGACACATCTGTGGATAATAGACCTCACTAGGCTTCTACCGCCAACAATCCAGTATTGTAAACGCAACTGAGTCAAGGTGTCCTTGCTGCCACTGTGCTGAACAATACGATGGGCGTCTCTCACAATCAATTCAGTATAGTGATGTCTACGTGCAAGCATTAATGGATGCTTGGCGCCAAACGATAAATTAGAATTCTCTAGTCTACCCTGACATCTACACAGACCATTTTCATCTAAGTAAAGGTTAAATTGTGTCTCCCACATTGGAAAGTTCTTGTCCTTGACAAGTGCTGCCTGGCACTCTGAAACCCACAGCTTCTTGGCCTTAGACAAATCACCCTGTGTAAGTAGACGTGGCTGGCCCTTGTCCTTCAACAAGGACAAAATCTTCAAAACACGGTATAGCTTGTGGACATGTAAAATATTATATTATCGTTGTACTAGCTGTCGGATAACCCCTCTGCTTCCTTCTTACACTCGACTGAGACGGATACAATTCTGCTCGCCACTTCTATATCATTATCACGTGAGCACCACACGACCACACTATATTTACAATTACGATCCTAACCTAAATACAAATGGTAATACTAAATAGTTACAATTACAGTTCCGTACAAGGTATGTGTAAATAAAATCCATCCAGTTTAGTTTAATCCTGATGTAGAAGTACTTCCTTACCATTCCAAAAGGTAAATTAAAGTAGTATTTTCATGTTGTAGCGGTATTCAAACCTTTTTAGTACTATTGTAGCTGGTTTTCTGAAGCGACTATAATTCTACCAATATTGGCAATGATTTACGACAGTTAGCAAACTGCAGTATGTTATATTAACAGTGCTTCAACTCTTGCTTCTTCAACACTCAAACAGTCATTTCATCACTGAGTCATTTGCACAGAAGAATTATGCAGATAGCCAGATATTGGTATAGTCTCTAACAGCTGTGCCTCAGTTTTTGTTGTAAACTAGTGTACATGATATTGTATAGTCTTTATATCTGAGAATTACCCCACTGTATTATGTACATTACATCTTGACGGGTAGTGGTAAACGCCAGAATGGAATGGCACCAATTGGGGCACACGCCAAGTAGAAAAATCATTTGAGACGGATTTTGCATAGTTTCCAACTGCCACACAGTGACTAGAATTGCACTTGAGTTCATTTCCTTCATGCTAGAAATCACGCTCTCGGAGTTTCTATTTAATGCCCGTCATGTGACATGTTGTGTTGTGACCAATTGGTCAAATTCTGTTTAATCCTGATGTAGAGTTGCTTCCTTATTATTCTAAAAGGTAAACTACTGTAATATTTTCATGTTATAGTCATGTCCAAGTCTTAGTAACAGCAATGATGGTTTTCTGAAGTCTGCCAACATGGGCAATAATTTACGAGAGTTAACCACAGTGTATGTTAGTGGCTGTGAATCATATGCTAACAGTACTTACAAAATAGTTTAGCCGGTTAAATGATAGTTATTCAGAGTAGGTGATTGCAAAACGCATTTGTGCAGTGGGCATTAAATAGAAAACTTCGAGCGATTTCTAGCATGTCTACAAGTAGAAGTAAACTAACTTCACTATTCTAGTCACTGTTCCGGCTTTTAGCACTGGTGTGCCCCATCTTGACCAGATGGGCATGATGTATTTCCAGTCAATAAGACTGAGTCAAGTCGTACTGTAGTTGTTCTACAGGATGATTTGTTTGCAGCTGAACTCTCTACATGGTGGTTTCTTTGTAAATAATCATTAATAACTCTTTGCCTGTTTATTGTATTCCAGCCAAAATTGGTACCAATATGTGCAACAAAACAAGTTTAGTTGCTGGTGGCATGCACAACCACGCACAGAGGGTCAAGAACATTAAATGTGTAACTACCAGCTGGCAACAAACTTGATAACAGCAGGGGCAGTGAAATTTGTAACTTTGCAGCTGTCATGTAGCAGTCAATTAACAAAACAATAGCTGTACAACATACAACACAGCACAAGCAATCGTAATTACCATTGTATTTACTAAGGCAACCAATGATAATTACTAATAGTAAGGATCAGCACATTAATAGTGCTCAAAGAATGATACGTACTCAATTTCCCAACTAAATGGATTCGTTTTGTCCTTGTTACAAAACCAACCCCTGATAGGTGCAACTGATAATGCTGTACAAATATTTCATGTCCGTGGTGATCATTGTATAGTAGCTGCGACAGCCCCTCGTAGCAAGGTGATTTATGTGTATGACTCAGCTTATTCCTCTCTTGATCAATCATCTTCCAAACTTATTACAGGCTTTTTTCGTTGCAGATAATAATATTCCATATACGTCGTGTGCTCCAACAGCTTGGACAAAGCTGCACAACATGGCCAGCACCAATTGTCCTTCGCCATTTACATGTTTACTTTCATCAACTGATTTGCCCTGTAAAAATTTGTCACAGTATGGTAGTAACATGTACGCACATGATTTCAAAAAATGGTCTGAACTAGTGTTGCACCGATAATCGGTTCAATAATCGGTATCGGGCCGATATTGGTTACTAGCCGATTAATCGGTTTTGATTAAATCAAGGCCGATGTTAATCTCCACTGTGCTGTGTAGTATAATGATGTGGGGGAGGCTAGACATAAGTTATTTGGCATTTTAATTAAGTTATGTGTGAATGGTTTAGCGGTGACTACAAGCCATGCCCATAATAAACTGTCAGGGTTTAGGCCATGCCCAACAATAAATTGAGGTTTTTAGGTTTCTATGTAGTACCAGCCACTTGTCTCAACTGTATATAGCAGTAGTAAAATGTACTTAAAACCTGTTTACCATGAGTAACTTTTACTTGTGGTATACATCTAACTTTACATTTTAGCCTAGAATGAGCTGTATATCAATGGTTATGTCACTAATATGAGCCATTTAATAATGATGAGGATGAGTGTTAGTGTTATTGGTGTACATCGGATCGGTTATCGGTATCGGCTAATTCTGTTGCTTAATATCGGTTATCGGAATAATCGGCTAATTTGGATATCGGTGCAACACTAGTCTGAACCCAGCTAATATTTTTATACACCTTTGCAACACTGGTGAGGTATGCCTATCAAGCCCAAAAGAACCTCCAGTGCAACCAAGAAAGCTTTGATATGAAGATGTGATCTTTTTGTCGAAGGAGTACTTTGCTGACTGACTTACTAATGCCTACTAATACCTTCAGACAAGTAGTGCTTAAGGTAGTGTTAAGACAAGTAGCGAAAACTAGTGTTTAACATATTACTACTAAAGCACAGCATTGGCCTTACTTCACAATATAGCACCTTCCATGTTTCATTGTCACAAGTCACAAAACAACCCACATCTGGCACCCCCTAAAAGAAAGTTTATCATACCAAAAGGCCACGTCTTCAGAATTAAAATCTTACCTTTAATACAATCCTGGCCCGGGAAGTTTGCGACTCGTGTACAGCAACTGTACATAATCCTAGCATTTGACTGCTTGCGCAGTTGCTGGTAGACATCATTCTAGAGATATTGCAATGCAACATTATTTGTGACAATCATGACAACCCTCCAGACACATGTATTGTAACAACAATAAAAAAGAATATTGGTATCAAACAGCACAGTACTGTTTAGTAGGGATCCCCCTAAAAGTGGCACACAACTCCAAAAGGCTTTCCATTAAAAAAAAAATCCTACAAACATCTTGCATGACGAACAGTACCTTTTTATGGTGCAGTCTTAGCATCACTAAAGCCAAATAAACAAGAGAAGTGTTTGCCCGCTGCACCTATTATTATCTTTCAATCATGCTGGTTGTCGTCTTCTTCACACAATGAAACCATGCACGAGTGTCATTATACTGTATGTGAGGCAGTTCGTAGTTGTCTGTTAATGGCTGGTGGAACTCTTTCCAAGGCAAGGAAACTTCATACCGTCCCTCCTTTAGTTCAATCGAATGGATCTGCTCAAAAGGTTCGTCTGTCAGTGGTTACACTACTCCAAACGATTCAAGCTCCCAAAATGATCGCAAGGTCTTCTCTAACTGGTCATCACATGATCCGATCTGTAGAGTGTGCACGGTCATTGCGGCTGTCATAGTGTCCTCCGATTCATCGGTAGTTACTGGACCAAATAGCACCCATCCCAACTTGGTGTTGATGGCAACGGGACCTGCTTGACTTCATATGACTTCTCCTGTTGTCAGTTGCCAGTAGAAATCTGAGCCTATTAACATGTCAACAGTAAGTGGTGTATCACTCGAGGGAGTGTCTGCTAAGGTGAGAGAAGACAAGTGAGGAAACATCTTTGAACAAGTGGTAATGGGCTGAGCAGACAGTGGTTCACAGATGTGAGGAACAATGAGTAGCACTAAAATTTCATCGTGACTGGAAGTTGTGACAATGCCAACACGCACTACTTCACAGCGTCTAGGATCCCCTTTGGAAGCTCCAAAAGTTGCTATAGATAAATCCTGGTGTTTGACCCTCGTAAGTCCTAGTGAGTTCTTCGCTTCTTCTGTCAGGTAGGAACGCTGACTTCCACTGTCAAGAATTAACCGTAACTTTAAAGTTGACGAGGGGTTCTTAGGGTTATAAACCTCAGCTATAGCTGTTTGCAATAACACTGCTTTACTGGATCCCACATACAGATTTGGTGTTGTAAAAGAGGTTGAGTGATTCTGTGTAGTTGGTGAAGGAGCGTGATCAGGTACAGGTTGTGTACTTGGATTAGAAGGGGGGACTTGCCCAGCAGGCTGTTGATTAGAGTTGTTTTGTCATTTTTCAGTACCATTCGGAGCCGAATTCTCACAAATGCTTGAGTGGTGGCGACCTTTGCATATTCTACATTTTCCTGTGGATCTGCACTCTCGGCTACGGTGGCCCTTTTTCAAGCATATAAAGCAACGCCCTGCTTTCTTCAAAATCTTGTTTCCTGGCACCAACTTGCACGATAGTTTGACAATTGAATGGTTTGTGGGAGTTACCACAGTAGCAACAAACGGGTTGTATGGCTGAGATGAAGGTTGCAGCTGTTGACTTATCATCCCGTTGTTGCGGCTGGCATACATCAGTTACTCCACTTCGTTCTCTTGCATTCAACTCCTTCTCGATTGCTTCCAACATCACATCAAGGTCCCACTGCTCACTAGGTAGACTTCTACTTATAATTAGTCGCAGTTCATGTGGTAACTTGCTCAATAGCTTTGGACAAAATGTACTGGCATAGGTGGCTGACTGGACTTCAAGTGATTGGAGGCTTCTAATGTGCGAAGTTATACTGTCAAATAAACGTCGAAGGCCTCGCGTGGAGTTTCCCACAGGTTCAGCATTGAACAGCGCATCCATGTGTGTATCAACAATCAACTGCTTATTTCCAAACCGCTTTTGCAGTGTGGTGATGGCTTTGTGGTAATTGGTGGAGGTTAGAGCAAATCCTGAGATGGCTTCCTTGGCGGAACGCTCCAATAAGGAATTGAGGTAGTTAAACTTCTCTATCTCTGACAACTGCTCGTTAGTATGGATTGCTGATTCATAAGAATCCCAAAAACTTGTCCACTGGGTAAGGTCACCTGAAAAGGGGTGTAATTGCAGCTTTGGCAGTTTCACACGACTGTGATTGACTGTAGGGGTTGTGTGAGCAGGATTGGTAGTCTTCAGTGTCTCCATGAGCTGATCAATTAACAGCAGTGAAGTAAAGATTTTCTCCTTGAATATGTCTGCTCCTTCTATATCTTCCAACTACAGCATCATCTTCAAGTAATTCTATGACTTCATTGTCCAGTGCTTTAATAGTGGTGAGTTTCTCATTCAATGCCTGTCTCACACAAGCTAACTTTGTTTGATCTGGGGTGTCCTTTTCCACAAGTTCTGCTATCTGTTGCATTATTTTAGTGGCCGAAGCTTTATGAGCTCCTCTGACTTGTTTCTTTTTGGTTAGACCATTCGCCATTCTAGAAGAGGGGGGAACGACTTATCTGAACGAAACACAATAAACACTCGCCTTATCGGGTACCGTTCTATATATTATAAGAGAATAATATAAAACCACGGTACGAGGTTTGTCGCTTGAAAACGGTACGGTAGAATGGATTCTAATTAAGGCCTCCTGTCGAGTAAGTCGCAATGCAGAGGAGGGCGGTCACGTTCACGTGATGCGTATTAAAATCTATTGGATACTGTTTTCGCTGTTGTAGACGCAAAACAAATACACCAAACTGCAGGAAATTCGATGAAAACTTCGATGGATCGATAAACCCCAGTCAACCCCATCAGTTTCAAGCAACAATTCTAATACATTCCTTTACGGAGCACGTGCTCAGGGGAATGGGTGACCGCGGTGAAGAGAATTGCGCGAGAAGCGATAACGAGGTGACTACGCCCAAGAATGTGACTTTAAAGCGTCCAAGAGGCTCACCAACCTTGTGCACCCCACACAGAGAGCAGAAGAGAGTTCCTTTGCGGGAAATTTTGGCGGCAAGTAATAATCTCGAGCCAGGTGTCCCTGAGCCTAGACGTTTGACGTATACAAATGTTGATGTGAAGGAGAAGTGGTGCAACGATGAACTGAAAGCTCTCGTAGAATTCATTCTCTTTCATTCATCTGGTGAGCAATGGCCAACCCATAAGCAGGAAGTATTTTGGAATGGCGCTGGAGATTTTGTGAAGGAAAGATCAGGAAGCTCACAGTGCAGAAGCGGTATGATACTGTATAGTATATGCCTGTATATTTATATTGGTTTTGTTTTAGCAAGTGCTTGTCGCTCTAAAGTAGTTGGATCTCTAATGAAGCTATACAAGACACCAAAAGAAGCTGAAACTGCTTATTTTGGCTGCCAGTCATCATCTCAGCCTATATCTACTAAGCGTGTTCGAACACAGTCCTGCAGTACTCAAACTGAATTGCCTGATGTATCAAATGTAGAACATCTCTTTAAAGAGTTACCGCTGGACTCACAATTGCAGCTGCTTTCAAGTTTATTTTCAAGTTTTGTCTCCTCAAAATTTGGTATTTCTGTACCTAATGACTATTTGGAGTACAGTGCAAGTGCAATGGCTAACCTGAGGCATAATGCCCGTTCTAATGTTCTTTATAACCTTGCCAAGGGTTGGGGGACTATGAGAACAGATGCCAGTGATTCTAGGTTTCCTGTCAAGAGGATGCCCATGGGATTGATCGAATATGCAGCCAACTTCTTTTCTCATGACTATTTACAATCAGTAAGTCGGTATTTTGTTGCTCTGTGTATTTAAGTGAAAAACTTTGCAGGTTACATGTCCGTCAGATTATCGTTTGTGGCAACAAACCATGTATTGCAATTTTGGTCAGAAATGGGTCAGACTGCACTCTGGTCCTGTATGGGGAGTAGTACACTCTGTCCAGGAACATGTGAATGAGGATTTTGATGCACACAAGAAGGGAACTATGGAGGTACAGATACGTTTGTAAGATAACACATGGTTTTAAACATGATCCATTTTATTAGGCTCTTGTTAATATTCCTGGAAATTCTGTCAGAACTTTAAGACGGGATTTTGTTGCAAGTGGAATTACTGTCACATCTGATATCCAAGTATGTATGTATTGAAGCAAGTAACATTGTGTATTGCTGTTTTAATGTAATGCATAAATTCATAGATAAATGTAATCGAGGAAGCAGCAAGGTCTCATCCAAATTCATGGTGGTGGCTGAAGGCGGATGGATGTGATCTTAATAAGGGCTTAAAAGAATCGGCTAGAATGCAGTGGAGTGGAGATGTAGATCTTAATGATGGTAGCCTCCAAAAGCAGTACGAGAGATACTTAACTAGACTAGGAAATGCTAAAGGTATTGGTCTGAAAGGAGGAAAGCAGGGTGCTTTAAGGGATCTTGAAATAGTTAAGAGTGATATATTGAAAGATCTGCAATATGTTACATCAGGTTAGAAGTTAATAAAAAAAATACCTATTACTTTTACTTTCAGAATTATCTCAAGCCAACGCAGCTTACTCAGAGAAGGTGGAACGAGACGCAAACAGACAGAAGGAAATGGTTCATTTATCATGGAAAATTAAAGAGCTCAGCGAGTTGAATGATCAAGGAAGATCATTGATTTCAACAATCAATGTTCTCACTGCAAAGCTTGCTGGAGAATGCAATTGGATTGAAGACAACATTCCTAGTCAGCTAAAGAGCATTCGTCAAGAGGTGGCTACATTTATCAAAGGTGTTACCCGGCATCAACGTACTCCTGCGACCCATGTCTTAGTATTCATGATCAGCAATGAAGAGAGGAACAAGAAACCATATGCACTCCCTGTGCAATGTATACCTTATAAAGGTTTATCCGACTTGAAGGTTCGCCAGCTTGCCAACAAAGTAATCCATGAGATGAGTGCTAGAAACATGAAAGTTGCTGGTAAGTGCCCTTGTCTAAGCGTATAGTTGTTTAATTATTGTTGTTGTAGGCTTTACAACGGATGGAGAGTGGAATTCCCTTCGAACAAAAGGGAATACCAGGCCGCTGTCTGTTTTCCAGATTCGGAGTAATGCCCGTGCAAAATATGCCACCACAAAGTCTCCTAAATTGATTGGAATGTTGTCCCCCTTGTGTAAGTCTTTAGTTCGATATTTTGAAACAATAATTAAGTCTTGATAGGTGACAAGAATGAAAATGTTAAAGCTGAGATCCCAAACCCTGCTGTAGATGTAGACCTATTACGTGAAGTGTTATCTTGGAAAAGAGGAGGTGCATCATTTGATGATATTGTAGAACGGCTAAGAATTCGCACTGTACCATCAGGATACGTCCCTCACAGCTGGATAGAAGGTTAGAAAGCATGTGCTACTGTGCTGAACATCAATTATAAGTCATGAATTGTTAGGAAAAGATGAAACCCAACTAGAAAAACTTCGTTCTATAATGGCCCAACTTGAATACAAGTACCAAGTGAACACTTGGCAAGCTAAGGGAGTTCCTTTTAAGGAACGTTTGTATGTCCCAGAAGTGCATCCAGAAACAGGAATGCCATTTTGTGAACGTGAAGATGAAGCTCGCATATTTAAGGTACAAGACTAAATACATGCCATGTAAATTATTTGGTAAACTAACCAGCGTATTGGTCAGAGTCTCAGGAAAGGCGGTCCAAGGGAAGCGATGCTGGAGAGGTTTGAAGAAGCACTCCATGACCCTACTGCAAGATTAACATATTCGGCTCTTTCTGGTGTGTATACCATCAAACAATACTACTTTGAATGAGTATTATGAACTCTTGGTATTACTTGCAGGTGTTCGAAAACAATCAGTCGAGGATGTGGAGCGGTTGTTTAGTAAAACTCTGGTAGCGTGGATGGAGAGAAAGGGATATGAATTTGAAGCTAGACACCTTTCAGTCGTTTGCAACTGGAGACGGGCATGTGATGAGAGAGGCCTGCCCAGCACACTGCGTAGCCAGTTTAATTGTAATTTGATGGAGTATATTTTGGATGAGCTGATGTCTTGGTATGCCGATGAAGGACTGAGTGATTACAGCCTTCTTGAAGTGAATCGGTAAGTTTAGGCTGTGGTATGGCTAGAATTTAAATTTAATACATTTACAGAAGCATTGATCAAGTCAGAGGATTTAGCCGGGAGACGTTGGTGGCACTTGTAGCGAACATTGAGACAAGGGAGTGGAGGCATCGCTACAATATTGATAATGGTATACCACTAGAGCATCCTCGAGCCAGCACCACGGATGATGTGGAATGCTTTTTTAGTGTACTCAGGGATACCATTGGTAAAGACTTTACTTTACAGGAGGTAAATACATACCAACCAGTAAAACTGTTTGACAATATATCTTCAGGTTTTCTATGGTTGGAGGAAGGTGACTCAGGAGTTTTTAAAGAGAATGGATCCCAGTCTACCCTTTTATTACCATACATCAACCAACACACGGTTTTATGAGGGAGTCATGCCTGAATTTGACAACAGGCCAGCTAAAAAACCTCAGCCTAAGCATATCCCCAAGTATGAATTACTGGGCACTAGTGATCGGATCACTATGGCTGTTCGTGGTGCCACATCAGTACGCACCCAGTTTCACAATGTGCCACTAGAACTTCCCCCTCCACCAGGAGTACGTAACTTATTCACCTATGAGCATTCATATTGTAATTCTACATCTACAAAATGACAATACATATCAAGTTAAAGTGCTGCGACAACGAATGACTGTCCGCGACCAATCTCCATTCCTTGTTATTTTGATCCCTGCATACCACCCTGGATGTTTTAAGTAAAGTGTGTATTTGACACAGTCAAACTGAACATTTAGAATCAAGTTGTCATCCATGGCTTTGTGCATCTCATCCAGTATTTCTTGCACCACATATCCAATCCGTTTCCAAGTGCCATTGACATTTGTTACAAACGCTATTGCTTTTGTATCTACTGGATTAAGAGGTTCTTTTTCCAGTTTAACAGGTACGACTGTTCTACTAAGCATTTTCCTTTTTACTAAAGCCAGTGTCTCTTGATATTCATGTTGCTTTAAAGTACCAATACACTTAAACACCACTGAATGAGTGATAGCTGGAATAGCATCAATATCTCCGTCATGAGCATCAGTATCTTCGTCGTGGTCATTGGATTCTTCAGCATCATCATTGAACGAATCAGAACTTTCCCCATCACTCATACTTTCATCAAGCCATGACCAGTTCCACATTACGAACGCTTGATCCCCATCATAAAGATCACAGTTTTGTGTTCACTGATCTTTCAAACTCTTCTTTCTAATGTTGTGTAAAATGCATGAACATTAATAAATTTGTAACATATTTTGATATTGAGGTTACCTTAATTAAAAATGCATTGTCATAGCTGAATGGTATCTTTGCAACTGCGGGCAAAGGCTTATCCAATAGATCGCATTGCTTTGCAAATCCATCAAAAACCTTCACTTCGCCACTAGATTCCTCTAATTGCAGTTTCACTTGCTGCAAAGTTGGCTTGTAAACCGGAAAACTTGGGTACTGTGTACACAAATGTATCGCCTTTGGCCAAGACGGTAATTACAACTTCGATTTTTGGCTCGACTTCAACATCTCTGCTCTCATCTTTGTCAACATCCATCTCCGCTTTAATTCCACGTAAGATCACGCGAGACTGTGGAATGCCAGAGAAAATGCAATTAAGGCTTTTTTTCTTGCGGCGCCTAAATCGTGACCACCCTCCTCTGGTCGCAATGTATCAGCTAGACGTCCGTCGAATCCGGTTGAAGGACCATGTAAGATATTATCATCGTACTAGCTGTCGGATAACCCCTCTGCTTCCCTTTTGCATTCGATTGAGACGGATACAATTCTGCACACCACTTCTATATCATTATCATGTGAGCTTACTCCAACCACACTATAATTACAATTACGATCCTAACCTAAATACAAATGGAAATACTAAACAGTTACAATTACAGTTCCGTACAAGCTAGTTGTGCCTTTAAAACATTTTTTGTTAAAACAAATGTATGTGCACGAGCCCTATCACAAAGATGGTAGGCTTTACAGCTGCATGGGGATGGGTGGCTGGCTTTCTCATGACCAGGTCTACTTCCAGGTTGAGAGGTCTGCATCAGGATTAAACGGAATTTGATGGACTGGTAAGAACACGTGGTGGGCATTAAATAGAAACTTTGATAATGCGAATTCCAGATAGACAGAAACTAACTCCAGCACAATTCTAGTCACTGTGTGCCAGTTGGAAACGTAGTCACTGTGTGCCAGTTGGAAACGGTGCAAACTCCATTTAAAACTGCCTTCATATGCCTATACACAATTGACTTTTAAAGTTGTTTTTTTTTTACACATTTACAGTCATCTTCAGTAATTTCAGCGAATGCAGAAAGGATGACTGTGTCAATGTCTATTTCATCTGTTGCTTCCTCTAACATCCTCATGCCAGTCTTTACTTCAGAGAATGCCTCCTCATTTGGATTGAGGTCAGGTGAATATGGTGGTAAAAAGTGGAGAATGGCACCAGTTTCAACAATAGCTTGCACTGCTTGACCTGTGTGGTGAATTGATGCATTATCTAATATGACCACACTGTGTATATTGTGGCCATTGAATGGCTGCAGAAGTGCAACTAGGTGGGTAAGTACAAAATTATAAAATGTATCGCCATTCACTGATTCATGGTGAATCTTACAGTCTAGCAGTCCCTTTGCTGATATTGCAGCAATCACAGATTTGTATTGCCCTCGGTACAGCAGTTTGTGACTTTTTGCTTCCGCACAATATTTCATCTGTCAGCTCCAGTTTCATCAGCAAATACTAACATCTTGGGATCGTATCTTGATACATCATATTCAAAAGCCATTCTTTTTAGTAATTAATGTCAACCTTTGGTAACTAAATCCATTTTTATGCAAAAAAATTGCATATGGTAGGTTCACCACTTCAATCCCATACTCTCTTAACTGGGTCTGCACTTGTCTAAGCTTAATGCCAGGCTGTTGAACAACAGTGGTCAGTAAAATCATTTCAGCTGTAGGAGATAACTCTCTCTGTAATCTGAGTTTAGGATAGGGCCACTTACAAACGTCACCAGTCATCTCAAATCGATGGTTCACTTTACAATAGCCTGATCAACACAAAGATTTGTAGCAATTTCTGCTAGGTATGATTCAGGGCCAGTCTCTGCCATATCACCCTCCATCTAAGGTCTTCATGATAAGCACTGGATTGTCTAGGTTCACAAGAAGTTGCCATCGTACAGCTAGCTTCAGCATACAAATAGTCGCTTCGGTACCAATAACCACACGAGCACTACGCATTTCGTATGAAAGTGCAAGAAGTGTTAAATTCCCTGTAAAGGAAACTGCAGGCTTCCAAGTAATTTTGTAACCAATGGCCCTGTATTAGCACCTTTGCAAAAAATGTTGGGGGTGTATTAACCCTTTGTTATGGCAAAGCCAGTTTAGTGGTTCTGAATGCATGTCTACTGAAATCCATCCATGGCACCTTCAATGGCATTTTGAACAGCATATTGTGTGAAGTAGCCTGGGAAACTAATCCTGGGGTACTGATGAAAACCAGAATGGAACCAATCAGGGCACGCAGCAAGTTTAAAAATCGTTTTAAACAGATTGTGCACTGTTTCCAACTTTCACACAATAACTAGAATTGTAGTTTGTTTCTGCTATAGACATGCTAGAAGTCATATGCTCAATGGTTCTATTTAATGCCCACTGCAAGAGTGTGTTGTACAATCGTCTTAGCTGAACAACGATCATATAGCTAAGCTGCTAAAGTTACTAAACTATTCTTTTGCAAGCACTGTTAATATAACACACTGCAGTTTGCTAACTCGTAAATTGCTGCCAATAATGGTAGAATTATAGTCGCTTCAAAAATCCAGCAATCCTTGTACTAAAAAGGCTTGAATACCACTACACCATGAAAATACTACAGTAGTTTACCTTTCAGAATGGTAAGGAAGTACTTCTACATCAGGATTAAACTAAACTGGATGGATTTTATTAACACAACTTGCCACGCGGTGGGCATTTAATAAAACTTTCGTGCGAATGCCTATACACAGAAACAAACTAATTCTAGCACAATTCCAGTTATTTGTGACAGTTGGAAACAGTGCACAATCTGTTTAAAATGATTTAAAACTTTGCGCACGCCCTGATCGATTCCGTACCATTCCAGGTTTCATCAGTATCCCTAACCCTGCTTACAAGAAATATAAAACATGCATACCTGTGATAAACTTTTGTCTTGGTGGTGGTACGCCATTGGAATAAAGATTCCTCATGTGATGATGAGTCGATTGATATAGAGTATCACACAACATAGTTATCACACATAGCAAGCTTGGTTTTTATTTTCGCGCAACGAAGAAGAAACAGTCCGAGACAGGCTGAGTTCCTTCGTTTTGCAGCGTGTGAGTTCTGTGTGATACTGTGAAACTTTTTAGATACTTGAGTAGGGTAAAGAAAGGTCTTTACTGTTGAGCGTTAATTGAAAAATAACTTTCACACGTTTCACACACTTCACACGTTTCACACACTTCACACAACCTGTTATTGTTTTGTCTCTTATGATTTTTGTGATTTTATAAAAATATTTCAGGTAACCTACGAGATGTAGAGACCACATTTTCAACCAATTAAATTTCGGTATCAAACTAGTTGCAGTTTAATTGTTACATAATTATGTTTTTGAGATAAATTGTGCCATTAAAATACATTGGACAAAAACATGTTTTGATCACTTCAAAAGATATGAGAACTATCTATTATGCCAATGGATTTGCCTATTTATGGAGAGTATGGATATCTTTCTATCTTTTTTGGTTTTGTACCACAAAGCTATATTGTTGCTGTTTTTAAGCTTTAACACCCTTCTTGTATGATAGCTTTGGTATATTTAGGCTAACAACTATACCTAGATAAATTCCCCAAATAGAATTACACCCTTGATAAATGTCCCAAATAGAATTACAGAAGTTTCATTTCTGTAATCCGTTGCACTTGAGACTTATGTTCAATCAACAAGCACCTGTAATTTTTTCCATATAGGCACTGTACAAAGGAAAGCCATGGTGATACCATGCTTTCTGCTGTGCAAATCATCCTGCTCATTATACCTTGGAATAATGGGCTTTCATTGAATTTGATTAGTGCAGACAGGAGCCGTCCCAGCTGCCACAAGTCCTTAGTAATTTCAATAAAACACAACACACTGTATTACCAGTACATTTAGCTGTGTGCCATGTGGATTCTCTTTGTGCAGCTGATTAATTTGTACCAAATACACAAAATTGACACATTTTTGCTGTTACAAGCTGTAGTTCAGGTAAACTTCATGGAGCACTTTGGTCGTTACTTATGTACATGTTCATTGTTTGACCAATGACATAAGCTGTGAATATTTCATGGAAATGTCACGAATTGTGTCTTGCATGTGTAACTATCATTTCCAAATTGCTTTATGTCTCTAGAACTGTTACAGTTAGGCAACATTATGAGAGTGATCAGTGCTGGTTTTAGTCTGCTTCTATTCTGGACACACCAGGATTAGCAAAACTATTTTGTTTCATATGTTGCTGTGTTTCAATTACATCAGTAGTTAAATCTACCACTTAACAATGATGTTAATCACTGAAGAGAGAGATTGACATCTTCAGTGTTTACTCCAAGGTGTCCAATGGGCTGGAAATGTTTCAACAGTCGTGTGTGAATATGTCCTGGTGGATTAGCAAGTAGGGCTGGTGATCTGGAAAACTTCAAAGGTGATATAACACTTTAATTGAATATCACTACCTTTGTATGGCTGCTTTCCACTTTTTAAACTATCTGGCCACAATGTCCAGACAATAATTAATTAACCTGTCAATATGCAGCAATAAGGCCATGTCAAACTTGATTAGTTGTTTCACAGCTCACGATCACCCACCTTTCTCATAATTTAAAAATTAAAATGAATAGAAATTGAATACACAATGCACATAATATATTCTACATAAATACATAGTGTACTGCACATTGCACACACTTCACGAACAACACCAAGACTCCTTCATCATTCGGATGTTTTCTTAAGAGAGACAAGAACACGTGTTATATAGCATATTTTTGCTCTCCTCCGTCTCTATCTCTCTGCATGTAGTTTACGATCACAATAATTCATGTACATTAGAGATGCTCTGTCAGTTTTGCATATGGCTTCCCGCTAATTACGTTTTGTGTTTTAACTCAGGAACGGATCGAACCATTTTGCCAAACAATTTATTTAAAATAATGTCTTAAGGTTACGGGATACCCGCTACTTACCGAATATAACAATAACATGACGGAAAATATTGTTTACGTAATTAGTGCGCAAATCTATATTTAGAAACACCACGTTGGCACTGTTTCAGTTCGAGCGTTCTGAAGAAGTTGATATTGTACAAGTAATAGTAATAAATAAAGTGATAACAAATAGATATTCTCCTATGAACTTGCTGTACTTCACCCCATGTTGCTCTATACACTTCTGAAAGCATTCAGCAATGATGCTCGATCCCATAACAAATGAAGAGCCATCCCAATACTTGTAACAAGAATGTGGTGGAGGATCATCGGTATGACTACATATTGAGCAGTATTTGTTCCGGACACCCATGAACAATATCTTCTGTGTCTCTAATCCAATGATGACTCCCACCCCACTTTTCGCATTGTAAGAATGTTTGTGGGCACATTTACTCCGCCCCCCATCTAAGATGACTGTGATGGCTGGGTCACCTAGACAAGTGCAATTCTTGGAAATTGCTATCTGCCGCTCTTCCGGCCCGCCTGTCTCATGGAATCTTCAAGAAGAGTTGACCACCACTCTCTGATGCGTTTCTCAGCAGCAATAAAGGATCGCTACCACTCTCTGATGCGTTTCTCAGCAGCAATAAAGGATCGCTTTGTCATGGTTGGGACCCCAATAGTTGCCATAGACTCCTGTAATGGGGCATGACCACCACCCGTTGACATCTGGCCCCATACTGCAGCTAAATTACTCTCCCAGTACTGACCACCAGTTGGTCCACTGACTCTAACAGATGTGATAATATTACCTTCAAACACACTACAAGATGTAGACAAACTTTCGCATAATGAAAACTGCAACACCGACACGTGTAGAGTAGGGCTGGGACGAAGCTTCGAATGTTTCAGTGGTTCGAAGGTTTAGTAAACTTCGAATTTATAAGTATTATTCGAAGCTTCGTGATGCACTCATTGTTTACAAAAGAATTACAAATAAAGTCGTTGTCTTTATTGCAGTTGCTTATTGATCTTCTGCGATCGATGTTCGTCTCTTCGTTTGTGCCATGCCCACTTTTAAACCATCAAAGTTTAGCTTCCTACCATAGTTATGTGGTGGTTTCTTTGTAGCTGAACTCTCTACAAGGTGACCTTCTAGCTGATCTCTCTACAGGGTGATTTGTTTCTAGCTGATCTCTCTACATGGTGATTTGCTTGTCCTGAACTCTTTACATGATGGTTTCTTTGTAGCTGAACTCTCTACAAGGTGACTTCTTCTAGCTGAACTCTCTACAGAGTGATTTGTTTGCTTCTGAACTCTCTACATGATGGTTTCTTTGTAGCTGAACTCTTTACAAGTGACTTCTAGCTGAACTCTCTACGGGGTAATTTCTGTGTAGCTGAACTCTCTACATGATGGTTTCTTTGTAGCTGAACTCTCTACAAGGTGACATCTTCTAGCTGATCCCTCTACAGGGTGATTTGTTGCAGATGAACTATTTATGTGGTGGTTTCTTTGTAGCTGAACTCTCTACAAAGTAACCCCTTCTAGAGGGTGATTTGTTTCTAGCTGAACTCTCTACAGGTGATTTGTTTGAGCTAAACTCTCTACATGGTGGTTTCTTTGTAACTGAACTCTCTACATGGTGGTTTCTTTGTAGCTGAACTCTCTACAAGGTAACTTCTTCTAGCTGATCCCTCTACAGGGTGATTTGTTTGTTGCTGAACTCTCCACAGGATGGTTTCTTTGTAGCTGAACTCTCTGCAAGGTGACTTGATTGTAGCTGAACTGTCTAAAATATTAACTGGTTGCTGCTGAACTCCCTACAGCATAACTTGCAATGTAATAGAAATCTATAATGGAGTAAGTCATGAACTGGGTGAATGCTCTATTAGGGTGACTGTTCTATTAGAGTATCTCAATCTCGCATTTGCTACACGGAGTTTGCTTTGGATTCATAAGTCAGTGGTTTGTAAACCGATTGTTCTGTACTACTGCAAGGACTTTCTACGATTACTATTCCAGCTACATACCAATTTTCAGCTCACTGCTCTAAGTGTTTTGCCTGGTAGGCGTGTAAATTATTGGTATTTTTATTCACGAATCTCGATTGCGCAATTGTTACACACCTTCGGTTTCATGTCATATCTCCATTATCTCAATTTTGATTGTTTTCAAGCACCAAAAGGCACTCCTACAATGGTTGATCTATCCACAAAGCAATTTTCAACTCATTCCATGAAGCAGTTTACACTGTAGGCGTAACAACAAATCGATCTTGTTTAACGCGAATAATCGATCATAACTCCTGAACCATTCACCGAATTTGCACCAAATTTGATACTAGGATTCGTCGTTGAACTCCCTTTATGTGTGCCAAATTTCAAGGCGATCGGAACACGCTTTTGTGTTTTATAGCAATTTTTCAAAGTGTGCAAAAAGACGAAGAAGAAATAAAACCAAGAAATAAAAACAAACTTTTGGGTGATTTTCTTCAAATTTGGTATGTGGGGTGGCCTACCTGGCAGGCACCTTTGCAGCAAAACTGGTTCCAATCGGATGAACGATCACGGAGCTACAAAGGTGTGAAAATCGCGTTTTCTTTCTTCCTGTCAATATACTCAAGGTGTGGCGCGCCCGCTTCTTGGGCCGCATGACACACTATCGTGTGTCTTGATGCTGATTAACATATCAGACTTATAAAAGCGATCTTTCCTAGTGCTATGCACAAAGGTGAGTTAAAATAGAATACAAAACTTTCCTACCAGAAAAAAAATAGTCCTAGCTACACCTATATCTGACTCAGGAGACTCATTCCACCCGTCATAAAGAAAATTATTTTACTAAAATCTGCAATAAGCCCAGTTTTATCTCCAAAAAGTTTGTAATAAACTGTATTCATGAATGGGATTGTCAGTAACTTGCCAATCCAGAATCAACCTCCGTAATAAACTTGCTTGTATATTGCTGGATGACAATTTGATGAATTTAAAAATTGCTGTAATAGCATGGGTAAAGAGCACGAATGTGTGTTAAATTCTATGTACCTTAAAACTGGTTTAGTTACATCTCTTCCTTATACCCATCTTTTGTTCTTCCTGTGGTAAAGAAAAACAGTTAGGTTAATAAAGCAACAAAGCTGGCCATAGGCCGGCTTTGTGGTATACAAATACAAAAAGAAGTGAAATCTAATTCAAAACAGCTGCGTTGTGAAAAAAGAGTGCGGCCCTCAAAAAGGCTATGGTGAAAAAAAGATATGAAATCCAAGGTGGCGTCTAAGAAATGGCTGTGAAGGTAGGTTATGGTAAAAAGTTAACAATATACAGGCATTAACAATATACATGTATTTCAGCAACATATACAGACAGTACAGAATTATTTCAGAGCTGGGTTTCTGAAGCCCTTCAGTCCTGGCACTACTATAAGACTAGAGATGTGCAAGTTCGCAATTGGGACCCTGTTTGTGATTGGCACCCTGTTCGCGATAGGTTCGTGACTAAAAGATCTAGGTGGACTAAGAGCAATAGAGTATGAAGACCACACCTCTTAGCAATCTAGCTGTTTACTTAACAGTAACAAGACTCATATTGGTCTAGCTAGCTGCCCATCTCTTGGCTGATTGGAGATCTGCTCTAATACAACAGTCATGTATGATATTCTAATAGAACAGATACAAGTTACAGTAGGTGACTTTAAAATTTCAATAAAAACCAAACACATTGTAATTACAGTATGTTCACATTTTTACAACAAAACAAGTTTAATCGCCAGTTGTGTACAAAACAATTTAATCGTGTAACTACCAACTGGATGAGCATTCAACAAGCTTGATAACAGCAGGGGCTGGGCATTTGTAACATTGCAGCTATCATGTAGCAGTCAATTAATAGAATAATAGTAACACAGTACTACAAGCTGTAAGCAATTGTAATTTTTATTGTAATTACTAAGGCAACTGTAAAAACTAATCATAATTACCAATAGTATTACAATAGCTCTCCGTAAACTTTTTAAAGTGTCTTACTGTACTTTGTAGCTAGCAGTGCTACAACAAAAAACTAAGTAAAATGGGATCTATGCAACAAAAAGTTATGAAACAATATATGAATGATGGTATTACAGCTTAGCTCAGTGGGAAAGTTCCTACTTTGGCACATTAGCTATAACAATTATTTTGCTCAGTGCCAAAGTAGGGACATTCCCACTGAGCTATGTTGTAATACCATGATTCATCTCTTGTTTTGTTGCATAGATCCCTGCTTCATTTTTAAATTTACAATTTAAAAAATCACTAGTTAGAACACCATAGCTTACACAATACATTCTGCCACCATCTGCTATGCTACACACTAGAATTAGTTGAGCACATTGACGTATCCATTGAATTCTGGTATTATGGTAGTGCACTTGTATCCTTTGAAGGCACTGAAATGTCACTATCTTTTGTTTTAGTGTTCGCCACACTAGTGGCTTGTTCTCTATTTTTGTCTTGTGGTATATCCATGGCATCACGTGATCATTTTCTGACATTTACGGATGCACGCACCATACACGCATCATCTACATCTACAAATTTTAACTCTAGCTAATGAATCCATTTGTATGATTCAGATATCATTTTAAAAGGTTTTAGTGCAGAGATTGTTGTAATATGTATGATATGCTTATTATGTAATTATTTTTCAATCATGCCAGATATCAAAACAAAGAAAAGTTGAGATGCTCTGGAAAAAGAGGAAGCTACAAAAGGAAACGAAAAAGATCATGAAACGAAAAAAAAACATTTAGTGTTCAATGAAGACTCATGCAATCATCAAGACCATAGTCACATAATTTAGAACCAGATCCAATGGAATCATGCCATCGTAAAGGAGGAAATTGAGAATGAATTCAAAAGGAAGAAGGAAAGCCTTAAACATCAGTATGGTGAATATGTGGACCCACATCCCTGTTTTTCTACCAGACACGACGTTTCACAGATGCAGCTTCCAAGCTACATAGACGTGCTTGACATAATAGCACTCCAACATAAAATGCACGAACTTGAGTCTAGCAGGGAACAAGCAAAGGAAGTGGTATCAAGACACACGGTAGTGTATCGTGCGGCCCAAGAAGCCAGCGCGCCACCCGTGAGTATATTAACAGGAAGAAAGAAAACGCAATTTTCACACCTATGTAGCTCTGTGATCCCTTATCCGATTGGAACCAAATTGCTAGAGTAGTGCCGGCCAGCTAGGGAAGTCTACACACCAAATTTGAAGAAAATCTCTCCAGCCATTTCCAAGATATGAGCAAACAAAATATCATTTTAATTTCTTCGTTTTTTCTTCTTCATCTTCATTTCGCACACTTCGCAAAATCCGCCATAAAATACTTTTATTTAACAATTTCAGTTTAATAATATTCCAACTGTATGAATATTTCCATAATAACATTTTTAACAATTAAAACTATATAGTGAATATAATACGCACGTGATCTAATTAGGAAAATACGGTATCGTGACAATCGTCAAAATGGCGACCGTGACTCTGTGTACATGGTGGCTTTGTTGGATGTGACTTCCTTTTACCAGTCCTGAATAGTGACCAGTGTTATGCTTATCGAACAAACCAGACACTTTTCGGAAGCAAACCAGACGATTTTCTGTGTAGTCAACCATCGAAGCTTCAGAATGAACATAGCAACAACATAGCAGACTAATGAACCTAGCGGACTAAATCTGATAACTGATCCCCAGCAGAGACGTGATAAGATGGTAGTGGTGGTACTCTGTTTTGTTACCAGCAACTGGTGAGCATTAAATAGCAGTGTCATAGCGGTATCATGCATTGAGTTCTCAGCTTGCCTGATAGATCATCTAAACACATTGCAATCCCTTGCCTTCCTTGTAGTGCAAGCGGTAGGGTTATATCGCTATGCAGTGGAAGTGACAAGCTTGTGTTTTTACCAGCAGCTAATTCTATAGTTGGACCCCCGATCGGCTGCCAGGCATACTTGGAATCGGACACAGGGATCCGCACACCTGCACTGTCTATGTGTACATCTGGATTCAGCACCCATATTGCATCCCCACCACAACTGACAGGCTGTTTCCCAACACACGCCAGCCCTTGTTTGGCTCTGTGTTCTTCACCAAATGGAAATGATTTCTCCAAAAAGTTGTGAAATTCTATCAGTTCCCGTTCTGACATTGCACAGGTCAAGCCACCGCTTTTAAAGGTGGTTCTTAGCTCTTGCAAAAAGCGTTGCTTGAACACCAGACTTTCCGTTGTGTAATAGCAAAACCTGTCAAGATACAGAAACAAGTGGCATTTAGTTCTTCCAAACAGCTGCTCTTACTACAACACTTTACCCTGTGCGGCCATCCAACTTTCTCTTGATTGTAGCAAAGTAGCCAGTGTTTGCGCCTGCATCCACAAACGTCTGTAACTTCATGGTAAAGTTGGACTTTGGTTTATATTCACCCTTGCTATTCAAGGTGCCAAATGTTACAGTCTCGTCATCTACCTTGAATGTCTGCTGTGAAAGAGCACAAATGGCTTAAATCATGCAACAAACTAGTACAACTGCACCTGCTTTTCCAAATCAACCTCTGCAGAGGTGTTGGAGGGTTTGCTCTACTTCAGTGTTGCTCATACCGGTCAACCAGGGAATTATGTTGTCAACTGAATAGACCCTGCGGCAGTCAAGCTTAACGTTTTTGAATAGTGACTCCAGCTGATGCGGGTTGGTGTATTTATACCCCTTTGGAACATGAGTTACCATATTCATGTAATGATGTTTAGTGCTTATGTCTTGGGTTAGAGCTGCATATGATGGCCATTGCTATATTTATAGGATTTCTCTAATAAGAAGGAAGGTTATAACAAATTATTGTTATGCAGTAGCACACCATGAAAATAACACCATAGGACTGTATATAATAAATCCATATCAATTTTCCCGAGTATGGTTGCAAAGTTGTAGCAGTGCTAACTTTCAGTCAATGGCTTGTGTTACCAGCCCTCCTCAGAGCCAGGTAAGAAGGATGTGCGTATAATAGAATTGTGCATGATATTTGATCTTGTTTTTATTGATAGGGTGATGATCACAACTTCATTGATTGTGATATTCCAGGATTAATAATTTGGGATCCGATTTCACAGTTTACAGATATTTTTGTTGATTATAAAGCTTCCCATGTCCATGCAAGTGTGCAAATGAATTAATGTAGATGTGGTCGTGGCCGAAATGCTATGAATAATGAACGTGCTAACTGTACACATTCTACCCATTACTCATCAAGATGTCCTTGTCTCAAGGCCAAGTTGTCATGCACAGAGAACTGCAAATGTTTAAATTGTGGCAATGGAAACGATACTATTAAACCCGATAAAGATGCACAATTAAGTGAAAAAGAAGAAAAAGACCAAGACATGTAGAACAAGAATTTATCAAACAAGAAGGTTGGAAGTTCATGAAAAATCAGAATAAATCAGAATGAACAGACTATCAGTGGACTTTGGACAAAACACGAACATTACATATTTGTGGCTTCGGTTGACGCTTTAAGAAAAACTAATAAGAATTAAATGCCCAAGATATACTAGAATTGTATAAGTCCATTCAACAAATCATTGAACGGGATGGAATCAATGTTGTTCTATCAAACAAGACACATTCCCAAGTTAATTGTAAATTGTCTCAGTATAAAAAAGAAGACAATTCTCAGCGGACTTGTGGAAACATAATGTTACAACATCACTCACTGTTTTTTTTTTTTGAATCAATCAGTCGTATGCAATTTCGCCAATTACTAGAAATCAAATAGTCTTATTAAATAATCAGTCCACTTCAGAACATTGTATCAGAGCACTACAAGGATGGAACAATGATTTTCACTACATTTGGACAATTGTAATCTACAACACTCACTTGATACCGGCATCGGGTGGGTAAAATATACCCATTTCTATTATCATGGTAAACCATATAGCTACGTACAGTACACAGGTCATAAACACATACCTGTAGCAGCTTCTGCTGAAACAACATTGTCATCAGCTGGAGTAAGGCTATAAAGAAAAACAACATTCGCTTATTGGCTTGGTGGTCTACCCTTGATCCTGTCTTAGAACCCACATTGTGATTACATTGTATTTGTAGTCTCCAGAATTAGTATTTGAATCACTTGCCCATATACACTTGGCTTAATGTGGGTAACCTGCGAATCATGTAATGATGTGTTGGCTTATTGCCTTAAGTGCATTTATACCATATCACTTTAAGTAGGCATTCCAGTCCGATTTGTAAATTTTTAAAAATTGAACTTTTTATGGTGATGCTTAATAGACAGAGTATTGCTTGCCAATCTCAGAAATATACAGTTTGTTGGGTTTGAATTAACTACTTTGGCATACACAGTGCTTTAAAACAGAAAAATGTGGTTGTTTTTTTTCTCCGGCGCTCCCCATACACTTTAAAGGCAAAAATGGTACAATTGAATCAAGAAGCCATCTAGCAATGTGGACTATCATGAAACTGCAGTTGCAATCCCAAATTAAATGTGAGTTGTTGTTTTGTGCCAGGGTTCTATTGGGGAATATACACTGAATTTTTTATTTGAAAAAAAAATCTCGGATACTGGAATGCCTACTTTAAGATATTTAACTCAAATATTTTGCTCAGGTCCCTATGCTGGTGGTACAGGTCAATTGTTCTGCCTTCCGAGAACACATTATCTTGTAAATTTGTTACTTAATAAAAAAATATGCCACTGAAAGTGGCAGAAAATGTAATATTTTAATTAGGATGAATTGTCATTACATTGTCTCTGTTTGCTTGACTGTAACTCTTTAAGGAGCCAGTGTTTTTTGATTTTATGTCTATAGAAATCCACTTTGTGAAATGGTTGCAGTCTGAGTAGCTTAATCATTGAGATGTCTGTGGTGTAGTATGGCTAGCTATCCACTCATTGTGAAAACTTAACTGATGTATGCATGTGTGTGAGTATATACATGTATATACCACTTTAGCGTGGGTGTTCAAAGGCGCCCCTCGGTGTTTAACTCGCAATATCAAGATATTGCCTGGGCAATATCATGGGAAAGCGGTTTGCCAATGACTTTGATACCCAGCCAGTTCAAAGAATCGATGCGCTTTGACTCGTTATATTGAGCGACATAGAGCTTTGTATTGTGGGACTTGGTTTTGTAGAGGTTGCTAAGCTTAGTACATAGGCTAAGATAGAGTAGTTGGTTTTTACTAAAGGTTAATGAAGGCACAAAATAATTGTTTGGGCGATTGTGGATGCGTATTTCTACCCACCGCGTATCAACCTTTGAACAGACCATGGAACAGCAAAGCTACTACTGCTACGTTGAAATAGGTTAGTAACTTACAGTTCTAAGTACTTAACTTAATATGATAACTTACTGTCCCAATAGCGAAGTTAGTTGTCTTAACTTAGTACAAAAATGATAACAATATAAACTCCATCCCACAATCGCAAGTTTTCTAACATTGCGTGTTGAAGCATAGTAACGTATTAATGACGTTTTAACGTATGGACAACGTTTTGATGGCTATTAGCCCACGCTATTAAAACCACAATCGATCTTCAGATGTTACTGTATAAAACAAATGGGATGAGTTCTCGTTAGTTCTTTCACCTATTAGGTGAGTGCGCCCCAAGTGATATATATCACTTGTACCATGGCTGCTTGGGATTTTGCTGACATATACACCCGCAGCCCTCGGGCCTGCGGCCCTCGTGCTTTGGGTGCATATATCAGCAAAATCCCTCGCAGCCACGGTATAACTATTACGTATAGATAAAGTTTTTTTTCTCAGAATCATAAAGAGAAGATGATCAAACTAATTAAATTCCAAATTATTACATTTACAATTAAATTTATCTAATCAATATAATTAATATTGTAATCATATAATTATGAATATTCTGTGTAGATATTAATATTGATATGGTATAGTGTAGCTGTTAAGAAATAACTTGTCAATCTAATCTGTATCGTTTCATATGTTAATCTACACACTTTTAATAGCAGGTAACTTATTCACAAGTCCACACATCAACAAATCTACCAATCGATTACACAGTAAATGTGTGGGGCAAGGAAAGGGAGAAGGTTAGAGTAACAGTTAATTACATATTTATTACTGATGATACGACAGTTATAATTTTACATATAGTAGAATATGTGTTCCCAATATCTACATACTGCATTATTAATTCAAATAAATGAATGTAGTGTTTGTCTCCATTTCACCAAATAGTTGTTCAAAGCAATGGGAGATACGGTGTTTTTTTTTAAATCCCTGTATATACGTATTCCAAAAGTTCTATAGCATAATTCGGTAAGGAATTCAAGTGATGCTAATATGTAATGCTACCAGTGTTATGTAATGCTACGGCTGCTACCATTGTTCAGTATAACATATCTATCATGGAGGAGTAAAACAAACACATACACAATAGTGCACAAAACAACTACAGAAGGAATTTTACAAATTCGTATTTCATTTGGCTTTGTTGTGCATAGTGTACCTTCTTGACTGACTCATATTCATAGACATGTCACACTTACACTGCTAAGTAGGTAATTAATTAATATTTCAGCTTGGTTACTGGTTGGTGCATATAAGCTGTCATGCTAGTGATTGCCATTCAGAACAGTGAGCTACTTTCCCATTAATTGTTTAGACTAACCTTGCGTATTAATGCATGTAGCCAGTATGTAATCACAGCTACCAGCTGATCTTCAACTTCACTATTACTTTATATATATAATTTTTTTTCAATGCTTCTATGTAAGTGTCAATTGACTTGCTATATATAACATGCAGAGCAATGAAGTAAACAAGTAAATGGAATAATTATATTTAATACATACTACAACAATATACGTTATGCTACTAGTATTTGTCTTAACTGAATATAGAGAAACGCACATGCAAAAAAATGCACATAAAAACGTTTTTGTAGCTACTAACTATTATTAAAATTGTCCATATCTAAATAAATGAATCCAATGATTGCCTCCAATGGCTTAAATAAACAATCACAGATGGCCAATCATGGTCAAGCAAATATTTCCTTGCACGCTCCAGATGTTCAGTTTGTTCATCACGCAGTTGTGTAACAAAATCAATTACTGTTAATATATCCATTTCAGCTTTCAATTGGGCTTTCCAGGTCATCAATAGCTCCTTTTGTAGCATATGTACTTGTCCCTGGAGCTGTCCCATGCTTCTTTGTGGCCTCAGCATCACTTTTAATAATGTCATTGTTATGATACTCCCAGCATTGTGCTGTCCTTAGTGTCCATAAATGGAAGCACCGTTGATGAGTTAAAAAGTAATCCCATAGCAAATAAGTATTATCCAAAGAGAATTGTATCAGTACAGCTGAGCAATTGTTGGAATGGATTGTTTAGCAGAGCTTTTATAACCATTAGCACAACTATGACCTGTATCCATATGCCTATAAACACCTAATCAATCCTCTTAGTATAATTTTCTGAGTCTGTAGGTGTCAAAAAGGCTGTACATGTACATAATGCAGTGAGCTGTAAACACCTTTGTCAACATCTGAACCAACCATAAACCATGTTAACTAGTTAGGCATTGTACACACTGACTTCATCTGTACCAGTAACTAATGCATCTTACTGTATGAACAGTCACACCCACAATCAATATAAAAGCCGTAAATAAATTTAAAAAGTACTAATAAATATAAAAAGTGGTAAAAATTACTTATTGATAGTGATGCTAGAAGTAAGCCAGGCTAATGTAGTTTCATTCAAAGACCTCATCACAAACACATGTTGCCTATATAGCTGGCAATCATAAAATGTGACCCTATTTTGGAAAAACATACATTTGGGCACATAGTCCAATTTTCTTTATTATAGCTACAATGAAGCACTCAGTGGTTATCTAAATTGTGTGAAAATTTTGTATTGATCCATTGAAGCATTCCAAAGATATGGCAAATTTACTGTCTAATGGCTAATTTACAGTCTAATACATAACAAACTAACTTTTCACTATCAGTTTATAGAATTGTATAGTAAACAAGTGTGACAAAGTGATGACGAATCAATTTTTGACAAAGATCTCCTTTCTCACAATCTAAAATGGGTGAAAAGAGATCCTTGAAAGTTTAATCATGTGTTCTTTGTGCTTTTCCTCAATTAAATCACTTGTATTATTGTCTAAAGACAAGGTTTTGGTAATGAACAAATCACCCAATTTGTAAGTTAATTGCTGTCCCACGCATTGTGAAACTACTACATGGCCTGATATAATTGAGTATATCTGCTAGAATAAGGAAGCTATGGATGTGAAATGTCACAGCAAGAATGCTTAATAGTTGCTTTATCAGAATATGTGACTGGATCTACGAAAACCGTTCTTATTGCCCAAGACAGGAAGTTTAATTTTTTCACACAAACAAAGCTTAATGAATGCACTATCAAGTTTCACTGCCACAGTCTACCAGAGTGGAGTGGTCTGCTTTTGCTGGCTGCTTTTTCAGAGCACAGTGGCGAGCCGTACGAGTGGTCTGGGGTCTTGATGGAGCCCTGGCCAACCAGGTGATGGCTGTGTGTGGCTGTACAGCTCCATGGTGTTGGACAATGACCTGTGCTGTAAATTTCCTTTCATTTTAGCCAGTTCTGAGCCCTGAATGGCCTATAACTTGGCCCAGTTCATCCCAGCACGTTTCTTTTCAATTTTTGAACACCATCTTGCCCGCCTGGAACTCGCCTGATACAGACAACCTCGGTTTAAAAACTATCTAAAATGGCGGGAAACTTAGCTGCTGACTACTTCTTCAGTGGATGATCAGGAAGGTAAAAAATTGCTGTGAAACGTGTGAAAATTTGGTATGCGTACCTACCACCATTGGCCAGCTACAACACACTGAATGTTTAAAACCGATGTTTCTCGATCCTTTTAAATGGGCGATAAGACCGGCTTTCCCAGAGACAGTCACATATGTGAAAAAGTTAATTTTTTAAAAATCACTGATATTTTCTATTGAGTATTCCCACAAATTTTACATGTGCCCAAATGTATGGTTTTCCAAAATAGGGTCACAAATAATGATAAGCAGAAGTATACCAGGGGCTTAAGAATGTGATAGGTAATGAATTAGTATCATATTATCAGGAAAGAACTGCATCTACAATTTAATTTTTTTCTTAGATAAAATGTAAGCTTGACAATGTTAGCATGTATATGGCACAAGTGAAACATTGCGTGTAAATAATGAGTGGTTTTTGCATGCTAGTCATACAACTGGCTGCTAGATGGTCTGGTCGGAGATCCGAACAATTATTATGTGCAGAGAACATGTTACCACAAGATGGCATCTGTTTGACAAATCTAGTGTTGGTGATCTCTTCTTTCAATCTAATAATCAACACTTATGTTATCATCTGTTCACTCTTGTAGACACCTGCCATCAGTATACATTTTTACTGCACTGACAGCATCTGTTCAACAATATATCTTTTGTGCAAATGAATCTTTTCACTGCCATGCACGTAAGCAGTTTAGGAATTCTATATCAGCAAGACTATTTGTTCACCTAGGTAGATGTGCATGGTATGAACTTTTAATCATTTAGGCATTGTACACACTGACTTCATCTGTACCAGTAACTAATGCATCATACTGTATGAACAGTCACACCCGCAATCAATATAAAAGTAGATATATAAAAATAGTACTAATACTGTTAATGGTAAATGAGCATTTGGGTCTGCGATAACAGGTACTGAGGATAGAATGTGTTGTTACTGATGTTTTTTCCCCTTTTCTTTACATCCTGGCTCCTTATGACTCTAGCAGTGTTTGGTGATATGGTAATCGGGCAATATCCAAATATGGTGATACATGAAGGAAGGGGTTAAGATAATTTAGTGCAAGGAATGAGGTTTATTAACTCCCATCACTACTGCTTTCTTAGCTCACCCAGCTGTGAGTAGAGTATTGGCTGAATAGGAAATGCTAACTGCGCTGGTTGATGTTGGATCTGTAAATGTACTGTTATATCATAGCCACTGCGAAGGTGATGGATCCAGACATTGCTATTATCAAATCCCTGTAACAGTTGGCCGGTCTTACTATGATGTATTTGGAATACTACGTGGTCCGGGAAGATCCTGACAGCTAATCGTATCTGATACTTGCTATGTGACGGTATCTGAAGAATCCCACAAAAACAAAAAACTGGTTAACTTATAGTTGCTTCAATCAGGGATTTCTTATTAGAAGTATCTTATACAATAGTTATTGCCATCTCCTGTAAATGGTTTTTTTTAGCTGGTTAAGCAAGTAAAATGTAAGACCCATCCTACTACAGACTGAACAAGCAAGTTTGTGTATTCTGAGATGAGATACAAACAACTCACTACTTTTGATTCCAGTAAAAGGCACAAAGCTAATCATTTGGTTTGAGGCATGTAACCAAACCACTTGAACTATGAATGTAACCCTGAAGCCATTTGCTGATTATTAACTTTTGGTTGTAACAGGTGGGGAAAGCTGAAGTGATAGTGAAATTGAGAATGATCAAGACAAAGGGAGCAAAAGACGGCCAAATACAAGGAGCAACTTAATTTTAACATCTAAGAAATGGAGAAAAACAATGGACCCAAGCAACCCGTTAGATTAGAATGCACAATAAATGCTTAATAATAAGACAAAGTTAATGGACTAATTTAATATTCATGCTGGTATGAAAGTTGTATATGTACACATAATGCATTATCAAACAATTATATACTTGGGCAACAAACAAATGGGATTGTGTAGGAGAAAAAAAATTACGTTTAGTATTAGTCCATGAGTATTTGGATCAGGCTTGGATGTGAGTGTTTAACTTCCACCTTCCACGGCATTGTGTTTAACTTCCACCGAGCTGCTTTGCCTGACCTATGTTTAACTCAATGCATGATACCGCTATGACACTGCTATTTAATGCTCACCAGTTGCTGGTAACAAAACAGAGTACCACCACTACCATCTTAACACGTCTCTGCTGGGGATCAGTTATCAGATTTAGTCCGCTAGGCTCATTAGCTGTAGGGAATTCAGCTACAAACAAGTCACCCTGTAGTCAGATCAGCTAGAAGAAGGTACCTAATAGAGAGTTCAGCTACAAAGAAACCATCATGTAGATAATTCAGCTCAAACAAATCACCCTGTAGAGAATTCAGCTACAAACAAATTGCCCTGTAGAGGATCAGCTAGAAGAAGTTACCTTGTAAAGAGTTCAGTTACAAAGAAACAATCATGCAAAGAGTTCAGCTGTAAACAAATCACCCAGTAGAAAGTTCTGCTATGAACAGATCACAGTGTAGAGAGTTCAGTTAGAAACAAGTCATCCTGTAGAGAGATCAGCTAGAAGAAGTCACCTTTTAGAGAGTTCAGCTAGAAACAAATCACCCTGTAGAGAGTTGAGCTAGAAACAAGTCACCCTGTAGAGAGATCAGCTAGAAACAAGTCACCCTGTAGAGAGTTCAGCTAGAAGAAGTTACATTGTAGAGAGTTCAGCTACAAAGAAACTACCATGTACAGAGTTCAGCTGCAAACAAACCATCCTGTAGAGAATTCAGCTACAAATAAATCACCCTGTAGAAAGATCAGCTAGAAGAAGTTACCTTGTAGAGAGTTACAAAGAAACAATCATGCAAAGAGTTCAGCTGCAAACAAGTCACCCAGTAGAAAGTTCCGCTATGAACAGATCACACTGTAGAGAGTTCAGTTAGAAACAAGTCATCCTGTAGAGAGATCAGCTAGAAGAAGTCACCTTGTAGAGAGTTCAGCTACAAAGAAACCACCATGTAAGAGGAGAGTTTAGCTGCAAACAAATCACCCGTAGAGAGATCAGATAGGAACAAGTCACCCTGTACAGAGATCAGCTAGAAACAAGTCACCCTGTAGAGAGTTCAGCTGCAAAGAAACTACCATGTAGAGAGTTCAGCTGCAAACAAATCGCCCTGCAGAGTTCAGCTACAAAGAATCACCCTGCAGATAGTTCAGCTGCAAATAAGTCATCCTGTAGAGAGATCGGCTATAAGAAGTTACCTTGTAGAGAATTCAGCGAATTCAGCTACAAAGAAACTATCATGTAGAGAGTTCAGCTGCAAACAAATCACCCTTTAAAGAGGTCAGCTACGAACAGATCACCCTGTAGAGAATTCAGCTACAAACAAATTGCCCTGTAGAGAGATCAGCTAGAAGAAGTTACCTTGTAAAGAGTTCAGTTACAAAGAAACAATCATGCAAAGAGTTCAGCTGTAAACAAATCACCCAGTAGAAAGTTCCGCTATGAACAGATCACACTGTAGAGAGTTCAGTTAAAAACAAGTCATCCTGTAGAGAGATCAGCTAGAAGAAGTCACCTTGTAGAGAGTTCAGCTACAAAGAAACCACCATGTAAGAGAGTTTAGCTGCAAACAAATCACCTGTAGAGAGATCAGATAGGAACAAGTCACCCTGTACAGAGATCAGCTAGAAACAAGTCACCCTGTAGAGAGTTCAGCTGCAAACAAATCGCCCTGCAGAGTTCAGCTACAAAGAATCACCCTGCAGATAGTTCAGCTGCAAACAAGTCATCCTGTAGAGAGATCAGCTATAAGAAGTTACCTTGTAGAGAATTCAGCTACAAAGAAACTATCATGTAGAGAGCTCAGCTGCAAACAAATCACCTTTAGAGAGGTCAGCTACGAACAGATCACCCTGTAGAGAATTCAGCTACAAACAAATTGCCCTGTAGAGAGATCAGCTAGAAGAAGTTACCTTGTAAAGAGTTCAGTTACAAAGAAACAATCATGTAAAGAGTTCAGCTGTAAACAAATCACCCAGTAGAAAGTTCCGCTATGAACAGATCACACTGTAGAGAGTTCAGTTAGAAACAAGTCATCCTGTAGAGAGATCAGCTAGAAGAAGTCACCTTGTAGAGAGTTCAGCTACAAAGAAACCACCATGTAAGAGAATTTAGCTGCAAACAAATCACCTGTAGAGAGATCAGATAGGAACAAGTCACCCTGTACAGAGATCAGCTAGAAACAAGTCACCCTGTAGAGAGTTCAGCTAGAAGAAGTTACATTGTAGAGAGTTCAGCTACAAAAAAACTACCGTGTAGAGAGTTTAGCTGCAAACAAATCGCCCTGTAGAGTTCAGCTACAAAGAATCACCCTGCAGATAGTTCAGCCACAAACAAGTCATCGTGTAGAGAGATCAGCTATAAGAAGTTACCTTGTAGAGAATTCAGCTACAAAGAAACTATCATGTAGAGAGTTCAGCTGCAAACAAATCACCCTTTAGAGAGGTCAGCTACGAACAGATCACCCTGTAGAGAGGTCAGCTATGAACAGATCACCCTGTAGAGAGTACAGATACAAACAATTCACCCTGTAGAGAGATTAGCTAGAAGAAGATACTGTACTTTGTAGAAAGTTCAGCTACAAACAGCTACATGTAGAGAGTTCAGCTGCAAACAAATCACTCTGTAGAGAGTTCAGCTATGAAAACATCACCCTGTAGAGAGTTCAGCTAAAAGAAGCCACATTTTAGAGAGTTCAGCTACAAAGAAACCACCATGTAGAGAGTTCAGCTGCAAACAAATCACCCTGTAGAGAATTCAGCTACAAACAAATTGCCTTGTAGAGAGAGACCAGCTAGAAACAAGTCACCCTCTAGACATATCAGCTAGAAGAAGTCACCTTTTAGAGAGTTTAGCTACAAAGAAACCACCATGTAGAGAGTTCAGCTGCAAACAAATCACCCTGTAGAGAATTCAGCTACAAACCAATCGCCCTGTAAAAAGACCAGCTAGAAACAAGTCACCCTGTAGACAGATCAGCTAGAAGTTACCTTGTAGAGAGTTCAGCTGCAAACAAATCACCCTGTAGAGAATTCAGCTACAAACAAATTGCCTTGTAGAGAGAGACCAGCTAGAAACAAGTCACCCTCTAGACATATCAGCTAGAAGAAGTCACCTTTTAGAGAGTTTAGCTACAAAGAAACCACCATGTAGAGAGTTCAGCTGCAAACAAATCAACCTGTAGAGAATTCAGCTACAAACCAATCGCCCTGTAAAAAGACCAGCTAGAAACAAGTCACCCTGTAGACAGATCAGCTAGAAGTTACCTTGTAGAGAGTTCAGCTGCAAACAAATCACCCTGTAGAGGGTTCAACTACAAACAGATAACCCTGCAGAGAGTTCAGCTAGAGTCAAACCATGCTGCAGAAAGAATCCTATAAAGCGTTCATCTACGTACAAGCAAATCACCCTGTAGAGAGTTCAGCTACATTTCAAGTCACACAGTAGAGAGATCAACTGCAAATTATCCTGTAGGGATTAATTGACATGTAATAAATATATGCACTATACATATAATTTGTACATTTACTGATAAAATCAGAATGAAAATCTGTTTCATCTTTTTCTTTTTACTGTGGTAGAGAAAAAAATATAGTTTAAAAACCACAAAGCTGGCCATAGGCCGGCTTTGGGGTATACAAATACACAAACAAGTGAAATCTAATCAAAAACAGCCAAGCTGTAAAAAAGGAGTGCGGCCCTTGAAAAGGCTATGGTGAAAAAAGATGAAAAAAGCGGCACCAAATTCACCTGAATTGTTGTTATTAAAATTTTTACCATTAACCTACCATCACAGCCATTTCTTGGCCGCCACCTTGGATTTCACATCTTTTTTCACCATAGCCTTTTCAAGGGCCGCACTCCTTTTTTACAGCTTAGCTATTTTTGATTAGATATTAAGTATAACTATATATAGCTCTAGTACATGCTGGAAGTATAGCTATCAAGTATAACTATATATAGCTCTAGTACATGCTGGAAGTATAGCTATCAGCCGCCCTGGCCACTGAGCCATATTTAATTTAAACACCATCATGATTATGATGAACAAACGAAATTAAGTGCACACACACACACATATACATATAGCTATATATATATATATACATATAGCTATATATATATATGTGACTGGATTTTGGAAAAACGATCCAAATCGCACATTAGAAGTTTCGAGATAAACGGTTTTAAAGAATTGAAGCCAGCATAACTCTCCAAGGATAGCAAGCACGCGTATGAAATTTACACAAAAGATGCATCAATCTGTTGCCTTTGAAAAAAGATGTGAAATCCAAAGTGGCGGCCAAGAAATGGCTGTGATGGTAGTTAATGGTAAAAATTTTAATAACGACAATTCAGGTGAATTTTGTGCCAAGATCAAGCGGAACCAAATTCACCTGAATTGTCGTTATTAAAATTTTTACCATTAACCTACCATCACAGCCATTTCTTGACCGCCACCTTGGATTTCACATCTTTTTTCACCATAGCCTTTTCAAGGGCCGCACTCTTTTTTTACAGCTTGGCTGTTTTTGATTAGATGTTATTATCGTGACAGATTCTATGAGTCCAAAATCAAAATTAAAGAACTAGAATCCAAAAATTATGAGATTCAAGTAGAGCGTTGACCCTCTCTCCCCACTGGGCTACAGGAATAGCCCTTTGTAATATCATGCAGTTGTTTCTATGACAGATATGTGTTGCAAGAGACTGTTTGGTTGTTGAGTACTGAGGGGGTTTAAAGAGAAGCTTAGACCACATATCAATCTTGTACTTGTGACTGTGTACCAGGGCTCTGGCAGGTTTGTAAGGGGTGTTGAATTCCCCCTTGGGGTATATGTGTAGATATGGGGTGTGGATTGTGATGCACTGCTGATTCCCTAATTTCTCAGGTAACTCTTGACCCTTTGTGTTTGGTGGCTTCCTACCAAAGATAATTTTGGGTGATTATGTTATGGGGGTCCTTTCTCTCCAGACATCTTTAATGAACCTGGTTCTTAACGTTTCAATGGTCTTCCAGAGTCCAGACAGGGTAGCTCAGACCAATGACCATTACTATAATCTAGATGACAGCAGGTGCATTCTACACCCCCCCCCCCCCCCTCATTTTTCCCATTGACTGGGGAGGGGTCTGGTTCTTGCACTTGAGGTTCACTCCTGCAAATCAGTGTTGTGTATTGGTGAAATGTGTAAGCATCTTATCTGCTTACCTTTTCATATTTTATTTACGTCAGACAAAGAGAGTTCAGTGGTGACAGCTGAGGAAATAAAAAGGGGAGAGAATATCTGGATACAAACTGTACAGCAAGGTTTCTTTGAAAGAGAGTTGAGTTATTTGTTGAAACCTGCAGGAGCCCGTCCTCTCCTGCTTGAACAGTTTGGACTTTACCTTGATAAGGATAAACTTTTACGATACCAGGGAAGAGTAAACAATTCCCAACTGTCTCTATCCAGTAAGAACCCACTGCTCTTACCATGTAGACATCCCCTTGTAACCCTATTAATACGCCATACACACGAACTAGCTAAACACAGTGGAGTGAGCCAAACACTCACCTTACTCAGGGAGAAGTATTGGGTGTTAAAGGGCCGTTAAGTAACACGCAAGTTCATTCGATCATGTGTAGTATGTAGAAGAATGATCTTGGAAAACCTATCTTTTTGGCACATGGGTCAATTTTCTGTTTTATAGCTTAAATATGGTACTAGGTGCTCATCTATCTTGTGTTAAAATTTCAGCTTAATATCTTGAAGCGTTCCTGAGATATGGCCGATTTTCTGTCCTGTACATTACAAACTAACTTTTATGGTAATGTATTGAGTTCTGTGGGTGATTAAGGGTGACAAATGGTGACAAATCACTTTGTTTACTAATAATTCCATTCTTACCATCTAAAATACTTTAAAAGACATTTCTGATAGTTTAATGAAGTATTCTTGGTACTTTTCTGCAATTAAATGCCATGTATCATTGTCTAAGACTAAGTTTTAGCCATTCCAGCACATGAACAAATCACCCAATTTGTAAGTTACTTGTTGTCCCACGCATGTGAAATTACTACATGGTCTGATATGATCATCCATATCTCCTAGGAAAAAGAGGCTATGGGTGTGAAACTTCACAGCAAAAAGGTTTAATAGTTGCCTTATCAAAATGTGCAAAAAAATTAATTTAAAAAATATTGTTGAAATTTTGATTTGAGTTTTCCCAAAAAGTTAGCTTGTGTCCAAAAGGTAGGTTTTCCAAGATCCGGTCACATTTGTTGATTTTTGTAAGTACACAAAACTGTTTGATTGTTCTCCTTTAGTCACTCTCAAACACGGGGAGTGTGATAGATTGTGTTACTTTATAATATTGTTGTTAGATCACGTGTTTTTCTTTTTTGAGAGCAGTAATTAGAATAAATTTAAGCGGCAACATGACAGGCGATGTGTGCTGAACAGACGCGGAACGCAGAAGCAGACGTGCGTTTCTCTTATAGACTGGGCTGAAACAATGACTGGGAAATATTTCAGAGTTTGATATTGAATCATCTAGATGGGATTCTGTACCTATAATGAGCTTAGATTAAAATTAAATAATTAATTACAAAACTGATTAGCTAATTAAGGGGGGTTAGAGTTACGGTTTTGTCGTTCCTGAACAGCAGCTACGGCAGGAACAGAGGTAGTGGAAGGTGTGAACATTGTCATCATCAAATTCCTGTAGAAAATGATTCCACAGGTAAGTGTATAACTTATGTTTGGTAGATTCAGTTTGAGCAGTTAAATCCACAATAGGCAGAGAATTCCATAGATGGGGTAAATGGTGAAAGTAGAAATGTTGGGTCAAATTTTGTGGAGCTTTGTGGATGACCCAAATCTAGTGTTAGAAGAACTGAATTGTAAATAGTTATTAATGTTGAAATGTAGAGTTGGTGACTTGTACGACTTGATGAAAAATAAGATACAGTAGGACCTCGATTATCCGAATCTCAATTATCCGAACCCTCGATTATCCGAACAGTGCAAGTAACTGCTCTATTAGAGTATTTCATCATTAGGTGAATGTTCTATTAGAGTAGCTGTATGTTCTATTAGAGTAGTTGAACAGAACTCTGTATATAAATGAATGGGCTTCATTTATCCAAACAAATTCACTTATCTGAACACTTTTATGATTTAACTGGCACACAGGTGTTCGGATAATGGAGGTCCTACTGTACCATTGATTTCATATATATACATCAGAGGTAGCATCCTAAGGGTCTCCAAGCGAGACTTGTATGGTGAGTCAAACTCATTGAGAATAAATTTAGTTGTTCTCCTCTGTATTCTTTCAAGAATGTTTATATGTTTAATTAATGAGAGCCTCCAAATTTGGGAACAGTATAAAAGCTGAGATCTCACAAGACTGATATATAACAACCCATTCACACTAGCACAGTTTGACAAAATATACAGTATGAACACTTTTAAACCGAGCCGTGCGGAGCCAGGACAGGCTCGCTCGATTGAAGAAGGCTGGCATGGTTCAGAAGGCGCGAGCGCCTGATAAAAGAATACCAGGGAAGTATGACTGTTGTCAACTGGAGTCGGGACGAAGTGTTTAAGCTTTTATAAGCCTCAGTCAGGTTTATAAGAAGATCGCAGATGGTCTTTGTGAAGCTGGGTTTTCTCACATGTTCGAGTAATGTTGAGAAAAGATAAAGAAACTTAAAGCCAATACAAGAAGGTGAAAGATAAACGAGACGAGACAAGGGCGGTATCCCGAATGGGAATTCTATGACGCGTTGGATGATGTTCTTGGATAAAAACATTCAACTCAACCACCTGTCGTTGTTGAAACATGTCGAGTTCAAGTACTGAAATTGGACCTGATGATGAACGCAGGACATGTTTGGAGCAGAAGGATTTGACGTAGGAAATATGCCTAGCCCAATATCAAGCAGTAGCTCAACATCTAACAATAGTTCAAATGTTGATGACGTCAGTGAACCTCAACAACTCGATAGCAAGTCAAAGCTGAAGCGCAAACGAAGTAAGAGTGAAGCCTCTAATGCCCTGCTTGAAAAGATGGTGAAGCTACAAGAAAACAGTGAAAAAATGGTGTTTATGCTTGAATAGAAGAGAGCCAATATGGAAGAAAGGCAGATAGAGCTAGATGCACAACTCCAGCATGAAGAAAGAGATTTTCAATTACAAATCATGCAGATGATGATGAGGCGAAACGTCCCACATTATCCGCCACCGATACCTCATCATCCACCACCAATACCACATCATTCACCACCAATACCGCATCATCCACCACCAATACCGCATCATCCGCCACCAGTTCTACATTATCACTCCTCGTTTGATTATGGTAACATGGAATTTGATCCGGATACAACTCAAGATGGACCATAGAAGTCAATAGTAAGTAACTGAAATAACATTAAATTGTATGAAAATGTTGATTATTACATGTCAACAATCAAATCGAAGAATGACAATTATACGTGATACTAATTGTGTTGAAAGTAGTGTACCAGGGCAGATCTGATGTTCTGAGTTTGTTCTGTGGGGTGTGCCTACTTGCTGCAGCTAGTGAAGGTTGGGTATTGTCTTCAATACTCTGTAGCCATGAATTATTAAAATGCTCATGTTGCACCTCACAGATATTATGGAGCACACAAGCAGCAGCTATAACATTTGGTATATTCTCAACATGCATTTCATTGCGTTTCAGCAAATGCCGCCATCTTGCCTTTAGCCCTCCCAAAGCACTATCTTGAATAGAAGTGCACAAGTAAAATTAATATACTTGCACAAAGAATAACAGTGACCATAAATACAATACCTGTACATTTATAGCAAACATTACAGTAAATTCAAATTAATGATTATATCTCAACATAATTGAGGCCTCAATGTAATCTATTAATGAATTTCCTTGCAGGTCACCAAATCCAGAGTTCAACAATGAAAACATTCTCTCTGAATTGCCTCTGAATGGACTGTTTAATACAGGCCTTTTCTTCCTCCAAAATAAATGGTATGTGTTCAAACAAAAATCTTTTGTCTGTGAGGCGATAGCCTGTCTCCTCAAACAGAGCACGGAAATGGTCAACTTTACAAAGGGGCACAACGGCTTGAAGAAACGATTTTACTACTTTTACACGGAATACCTGCTGCTGTTCAGGAAGGGTTTCCCCTTGCCCGTGAACTTCTTTGTTGTACTTCATCAAAGACTGCGCAATATCCAGGTCATTAGCTTTCCTTTTTTGAAGCTTTTTCTTTCCATCATCATGTTTACCAGACTTAATGTGATACTCAATGCTGCTCTTTATGAGAGGCAACTCTTCACGACATCGTGCAAACATTTCTGCAATAGTAAGTTGTGTTAGTTTGAGGTGCCTATGTAATGTTAAAGAACTGATAGAGTCTGTAGGTTGATTTTGCTTGATTTTGCTCGACTGTGCTCCTATTATGCCAGCATTTTGCTTGTTGCTTTTGTATTCCTATTATTCCAATAATTTTGCTGGCAAAATCGACGGCTCCCTAACCCTGAGAACTGTTATTTACATGAACGTATCAGTGTCGGTTAGTTAGGTAAGCCTCAAACTAATTAAACAGTTTTCCAACAATTCCATATGATCGGAGTTTGAACAGCAACTTACAGTGAGAGACAGTGTCAAAGGCTTTTTTTAAGTCTAAGTAAATAACATCAGACATCTTATTATTTTCTTTGGCATCAAGAAGCTCATTATGTGACCGGATTTGCGAAAAGGTACCTTTTTCGCACATTTTTCAAAACCTGTTTTTTGTTATTAAAGCATTTGTATAATCACATACTATTCGCTGTTAAAATTTTAGCGCGATACACCCAACCGTTATTGAGATATAGGAGTTTTTCGATTCAATACATTACAAATTAACTTTAATACATCTATCAAACCTGTAGTATAAGATTCCGAATATTTTCCGTAACCAATCAAGGCGACAAATCTTCTTCTTAATCGTGACAAATCGCTGTGTTCAGAAACGGAGTGAAATTACAAAATAAAACGGATTAATTATTGCATGGCTGTTTCCTTTTCCTCGTGACGATGTGCTACTGCCATATTCTGTGTAATTCAGATTGTTTGGTGAGTTTATTGTTTACGTAACGAAGTTTTGTCGACTGTAAACACGTAACATACCTGTCAAATGAAGGATTTCTTTTAGCGCGCACTGTTTCAATGCTTTTGTTGTTCAGTTGTTTAAAATAAGCCGACTAAAGCAAGCAGAGTAAACTATGATACTGGATAATAGCCACAGCGAGAACCGTGGTATTATACAATAATTAATTTTAGTTGTTAGCTTCTGTCAGGTTAAAAATGGCGGCGTGATTGTAATTAACCTGGCCTATGATATAAACACAGTGAAACACTACTGTAACAGCACTAGTAAGTAGAAAATGAGTTAACAGATACAATTCAAAGAGATTAAATACATACAACACAGAAGTATTCTGAAGTGGAGGTCATGGCCGAGGTTCTGTTGGTTCAGGACATACGATGTCTTGCACTTCTGTTGGACAAAATTCTTTAATTTTATCGAATAAATACCATTTCCTTTCTATAGATAGTCCATCAGGGATGATAACTTGTGGAAGATCTGTGTGATGTGGATGCCATGAAGAATTTTTCCGTAAGTTAATGCACCGCTCGGTGTCAGAAATACTGTTTTTCACAAATACCTTTCCAGGGCGTGATGAGCTAAACCTAAAGTGGTGCAACTGCGTTATCCCCTTCAACGCAGTTTTGATGGTGTGTTGCTCGAAATACTCTGCCCAGTTGTACATTGGCACTATGTTGCTTCCGTCCTGTGCTCCAACTAGTTGAGCGTAGTTTGGTTTTGCTGACTGGTTTACTACTCTCACAATATCATCAAGACATCCAATAGAAGTCTTCTTATAGTTTTGCTTCAGCAGTCCAAAACACCAATCAGGATTAAACTTTGTGTGGCCAACAGGAAGAAAAGAGATTGTGATATCATTATGTTGGCCAGTGAGAATGCGCCACATGAAGTAGTACATAAGAAACCGATTCTTATTCTGGCCACAGCAATTATCTGCATGGAAATGGACTGATTTTTCTCCAAATCCATGATGATAAAGGAAATGATGTAGCATTGAAATTATAGTATTTCCACCTTTGCCAACATTGGATGCCTCGTCGATCAAGTAGTTTATCTGAAATTATAGCACATTGGAGATGCAACTCATAAACATCACAGTATCAACTTACTTGCCGAGGAACAGCTTCGCAACAGACACCAAATATGGCACATTTACGAGGTGTCAGAAAATAAATAGGACCAGGCTGGAAAGGGTTGCTTGGGTAATGGACCTACAATAAGTAAGTCATTATAGTCAGTTAGCTATGATTTTATGCAAATACCTGTTGTGCCATGTCAAAGCTGTAATGTATGGTTTTGTTGTTGGAGTTGCAAGGTATTTCTGCTCCAGGAAGAGGAACTTCCATCGTTTCACCATGTGTGTACAGCTCTTCCAATGCTTTCACACTGTCCTTGCATGCCTTTCTGTAATAGTCCCTCTCCTCCTTAACGTGTTTGATGTGTGTTTCAGCTTCCTTGATGGTCTACAGTAGGAAAAACAATAGAACTTTGATACTTTTCAGAATAGAATACTGACAAACCTTGATTTGTTAAGTGTTTAGCATGTGAAGCTTTGTAATGACAATCTGCACATTATAGACATGGCTTTGTTGTAATTTACAGTAGGTTACTAAAGTGATATTCATCACCAAAATGGTTATCTCTAATTGGGATATTCTAATATTTTCATGTATTGTTTTCTATAATGTCATGATTATGTCTCTAAATTTACCTGTGACTTTTCTTCTTCTGGTTTATTAATGGATCTCATAATAGCTGTGCTATTTTGTTGACAGACCCAACACAAATCTGTGCGTGGCTTGGCAATGAGAAAGTGTGGGAGCAGCTTTCTCCAGTATGCGAGAAAAGTGGTGTTTGCTACGTATCTGATGCCAGCCTGAATGCAAGAGTCTTTGTAACGTCTCCACACATCCTAAATGTGAGTAAATACAATAATGATTCAGCACTAGATCGTTCTGAGTGGTGTCACTGTTTGAAATGTAAAATAATTGTTTTCTCTTTCTTTTTGTTTGGGTGGGGGAGAGTCATCTGTTTACATCTCTCAAATGTTTGCGTTTACAATACAACTTGTAGTGCGATTTTGTTGCGCCTGACATATGTGACCGTCTCAGCGAAAACTCGCCATGTTTGCACAAGCATGCATATTTAGAAAAATGAAAATTATTTGTAAAATTATGCATTCTAAAGGAAAAAGTTTGCAAGTTTAAATGGGGCCGGTTCTCTGGGAAGGAAGTCTCAAAACAATGACAACTATATACCATCTTACTCGCCTGCTCATGGAGAGTTCGAAAATCCTTGTTTTGTTTCTGTAGCGCTAATGGTATATGGTTGATACGTGCATTTGTTAACAGTGCAGTAGACGTGAAGAATCGTTGCCATTTCTTTTGTAAAACTGGCTTTGTGAGTAACCACGCAATCAAATACCAGTCTAAACCTATGCCTCAGTTGATTGGCCAATGACTGCTGAATCTTTTAAGCCAAATTTCAACAGTGTAGGGTAAAGCAAACAAGAGTTACAGCCTCGAATGTAAGCGCATGTAATTTATGTTTAGTATAGTTGTTGTACAAATCGATTTTCTTACTCTACCTACTGTCTAGCACTATAATTCCAAAACTGCTCACCGGAATTAGCTGAAATTTGGATTATCCACTCCTTAGGCACTAGAGATAACGCTGAGACAATAAAAAGAAATTCGGCAAGTGTGCGAAAAAGCGGGTTTTTGCTGAGACGGTCATGTATAGAGTATGTTGTTTCTATGTTTGAAAGCTTCTAACATGTCAACTTTTATGAAAAAATATTATGTGAGTAGGATCACATGATCTCAATGGTTCCTTGAATGCCAGTTTTGAAATCCCAAGAACCTATAGAATTGTTTCAGTCCTTTCATACAAGAAAACTAACCTTTTTACTGCTGCTCGATGGTAACAATTTCATATCGTCTCTTTTATATCCAGGTATGCGTCCAGGCAAGAGGATGGCATGTTGTTCAGCATAGTTCTGCAGAAACTTGACAGCAGCATTGATGACATCAAATGGCATGGCGTTGTGAGGAAGACACTTACTGTTTCCATGGACTCGTGGTGTCATTCCACATTCCAAGTAATGTGACCTAATGGACTGAAGTCTCTTCTTTGGTCCAATTCCATAAAGAAACCCAAAGGTAACTGAACAAACCGGAACCCTGTTGTGCATGTAGTCAGAATAGTTCCTTTGTCTCCTTTTAGCCTTGTGTCTACCATCTATGATGTTCTCACTCCTGTTCAATGTTGTCATCAATGACCCTAAGATGACCATGTCAAGTTCGTCGTGTGTCATAAGAGAGGCTCGAGCCCTCATTTCAATGAAGTGCTCTGTTGTGAACTGAGAGCTACATGATCTACCATCAGTCTTCTTGCAACCACATGTGTTTACTACGAACTCTTCACAAAGTAGACCTTCCCTTTCATCTACCAGTGTACTACTACCTGTGGCTGGAGGTGGTAATGATGAACTGCTACTGTCACTGTTTGAATCCATTCTCCTTCTTTCCTTGCAGATGTTGAACCAGGAGTACTACTGCTTCTGTTGGTAAGTGGTGTGCTAGTGAATGGCTGATTATCATTCAGTGATGTATCAGGCAGTGATGTATCAGGCGTACTGGTGATCGGCTGACTATCATTCAGTGATGTATCAGGCGTACTGGTGATCTGCTGACTATCAGTAGACACTACACTGGCTGGGCAATACACTTCTGGAACACAAGAAGATTCTGGAGTCATCGTTTCCTGGTGGTTATTTGCTAGCGGAGACTGAAGCATGCCACTGCCTGGAGACATAGTAGTATCAACTGCTGAAGTAAAGTTTAGGGAAATCTCTTCTTCGAAAAGACCTACTGTTCAACTAATTTTACTGTTTTTTGTGTATGTTGTAAATATACCTGCATTGTTGTCAAATTCTTCATAAGTGTCTTCATCACATTCAGTAGTGTTTACATCGTAACCTAGGTGGAATTTTCACCTCGACATGGCAGAAATATTTTAATGGATTCCTTACCGCATTCCGATTCTACGTAACTTTCATCATCGTCAAAATATTCCTCAATAAGCGCCTCAAATTCTTCGTGGTTTGTGTTTAGAGAGTGACCAAGCCCATCGTTACAAAGAGAGTTTAAAGCTGAAGTAACTCTATTTCTACTCCGACTGGCCATTGCAGCAGCTTCGCGCGCAAAAGAACCGCCATTGAAAACAAATCGGCTATTTGTAAGTGATTCCGTGTTACGTCTATCGTAGTATGTGCACATGGCCCTATATTTTGCGTAGTATCTTTCGGTACGATGTACCCACGAAGCTATAATTTTGCGGTGTAATAGCCTAGGCTTATGCGCACCCATATATGCAATAAAAAAGGAGGCTTATTATTTTTGGAAATTTTCAGTCGCTCTTTACTCGAGTTTTGAAATGTGCGAAAAAGGTACCTTTTTGCAAATCGGGTCACATTAGTAAATAACAATAACTGTTGCAAGGTGGAGCAACCAGGTAGAAGTCCAAACTGATGTGGCATAAATAAGTTTGTTAGATGCTGAATAGTCTCCTTGAAAATAATTTTCTCAAACACCTTGGAGATAATGTATAGAAGAGAAATAGGGCGATAGTTTGAAACAACAGCATGATCACCAGATTTGAAGACTGGAATTATACAGTGAGTATGCCATTCAGTAGGCAAATAGCCCTTAGTGAGAGTTATGGAGAAAAGATACCTTAAAGGGTTGGCAAGGATATCAGCACAGTATTTTAGCACCTTGGGACTGATTCCATCAGGACCCATTGCCTTGATTGGGTCTAAAGAGGCATAGACATCTGTCGGTGTGATGGATATGTCACTCAAAAAAGTATTATCAGAGCTATCTACAGTTGTGAATTCATTGGTTTCTGAAAGTGAGCTTCTAGTAAAAACTGAGTAAAAGTAGCTGTTATACAGGCTAGCTTTGTTTTGGTCACAAGTTGGAAAGTACTCACTTTTTGCAAGAGACGAAATATATTTAAATATAAGGTGGTTGTTACTGATTGCAAAATTATGGATTAGACTTGCTTCAAAATTACATTTGGCTTCAGCCATTAGTATCTGAAGATCGTTTTCTGCAGCTTGTTCTTGTTGATGTCAGTGGGATGCTTTTTGTACTTTCTCCTTAACCCTTTAAGGACCACTGAAATGTACACTTTTCTACCCTCTAAGACCAAGGGGTTTTTCCAAATTTATATGATTTTTGTAAATGTGCTGTATTCCTTCACCTGAATGGATTTTCTCCATTTAAATTTTATTTTAAAGTACACCATAGGAAGCAGTTTCCATATAATGCACATTTATGGCTTCATGTTGTTTTTCAGTTGCCATAGTAACATATAAATATACACAGTATTACATTTCTGATAATATCTCCATGACTGTGTTGCCATGACTACCACAACATTCCTAGACTGAAAGAATAGGAGCGTACAAACCATAAAAACATATTATGCACCTATATGGCTTCACTAGTTTTACGCTGTCGTATTTATATTAGCAGTTATTGTAATCCATTATTTTGATGTGGCCTATATTTTCCCATATTTGCGTATTGCAAAATAATGTGCTGTTATGCTTTATCTAAACAAATTTTGTCCAGTTTTTTAACTTCAATATAGACCAAGTGGATCAGTTTTCCATATGCAGTACATTTTAAGGCTTCTAGTTGTTTTGGTGTTGCCATAGATACAGTTAAATAATGCATAGTAATACATTTCTATACGTAGTAATACAATTCTGATAATATCTCCATGACTGTGTTGCCATGACTACCACAACATTCCATGACTGAAAGAGTACGGGCGTACAACCAACCCAAACACATTATGTATTTATATGGCTTCAATAGTTTTACGTTACTGTGTCTATATTTGCAGCTATTGTAATCCATTATTTTGATATGTTGACTTTATTTTCCCATATTTGCGTATTGTAAAATAACTTGTTACTATACTATATCAAAACAAATTTTGTCCAATTTTTTAATTCAATATAGACCAAGGGGATCAGTTTTCCATATGCAGTACATTTTAAGGCTTCTGATTGTTTTGGTGTTGCCATAGATACAGTTAAATAATGCATAGTAATACATTTCTATACGTAGTAATACAATTCTGATAACATCTCCATGACTGTGTTGCCATGACTACCACAACATTCCATGACTGAAAGAGTACGGGCGTACAACCAACCCAAACACATTATGTATTTATATGGCTTCAATAGTTTTACATTATTGTGTCTATATTTGCAGCTATTGTAATCCATTATTTTGATATGTTGACTTTATTTTCCCATATTTGCGTGTTGTAAAATAACTTGTTGCTATACTTTATCAAAACAAATTTTGTCCAATTTTTTAATTCAATATAGATCAAGGAGATCAGTTTTCCATATGCAGTACATTTTAAGGCTTCTGGTTGTTTTGGTGTTGCCATAGAAACACTTAAAATCCATCTGTCTGTATTTCTGATATTACCTTTATTACTGTGTCCCATTACACCAGCACTTCATTTTATGTATGATAGGATGAACACGTACATGTTCACGCACACATGCACACATGCATGCAAACTCACACACAGAGTTATGCACACACACACGGCTGTATACACACACACACAAACGCATGCACATGCAGACGCAGTGATACAAGCACGCACACATGCATGCATGCACAAACACACACACACTAGCATGAATGTACATGAGCACACACACATGTAAGGATGCACATCATGTAACACAAACCAGTATTTTTCTCAAAGGTTAATTTATACTAGATAACATTTTTGAATAATAGGGTTTGTGGGAGGGGGGGGGGATAAATATTCATAAAAATTTTAAGGGTACATATACTTGGTACAATTGGTGCATAGTAACATATGCAAGGCATGGGGGGTTGCATGTCTATAAATAGTTCAAGTCAACAGTATAATAATACACATTACACATATGTCAATAGTCACGTAATGTATGGTAGTCCTTGAAACATGGGTGCACACATAATGCTACATTACAGTCAGTACACATAAACCTTGTTTCTTTTCTTTTTGTAGCTCGCTGCGTTGTTGTGCGACAAACATGGCATCTCCGTTGTGTCGTCCGACCTTGCCCTGGAGTCTCTGGAACCGGTGATGGAAAATGCCGACCTGATATATGTACAATAATATTTATGTAATAAACTTTTCAATACACTCTTACCAACAAGACGATTGGGATTGTCCACAGCACTGGGGGATGCAGTCCTCTCCAATTGGGTTGAGTAATGCTCAAAAATCTGCTCTACAATATGCTTACGAAACTCAACAAATTGTAATTTCTTACCAGTATTTACTTTATACAAAACATACGCATTATACAGAGACATATCGACAAGGTGAAAAAACAATTTAATATACCATTTACGGGTTTTACGTGTACATTCAGTGAGGCTAATTTGCATGTCAGTTTTATCCACTCCCCCCATGTGTTTGGAATAGTCAACTACACAGGCAGGCTTACGTATAATTTGTCCTGTTGCATGGTGAGTTTTTTCTGTATCTATTATATCCGGTTTATGCACAGTCGTAAGCATGCGTACATCCCGTTTGGCCTTCCACTTCATAGCCAAAAGTGCATCATTTCGGTAAGCTTCTATTTGTCCTTTACGTAATATTTTCCTAAAGCATGGCATTTTAGTACGCCTACCACCAACAGTCCCACAAGCACCCGTGTGATTTTTAAAAAGATTTGCAAACAAAGTTGGGCTACTATACCAATTATCTACATACAAGATGTGACCCTTACCTAAATACGGTGATAGTAAAGTCCTAACTACAGATCCAGTATAGCCAAACTCCTTCTCAAAGGTAATGTCGCTCCTATCACCAGTGTAGACAATAAAATCGAGGATGTAGCGGGTTTTACAATCGCACAGGACAAATAGTTTGATTCCAAAACGGTTGCATTTTTTTGGTATATATTGCTTGAACAAGAGTCTTCCTTTCCATAAAAGAAGACTTTCATCAATACAAAGATTACGCAATGGCATAAACACTTCGGAGAACCGTTTCGTTAAAAAACTAACTACAGGCCTAATTTTTCTCAATCTATTAGTCTGTCTATCTGCTGAAGCACCTCCAGTGTCGCTTGAGAAATGAAGACATCGTTTGATCTGAAGAAAACGTTTCCTAGTAAAAATCGCACTGAAAATTGGCGTATGAATGATTGGATTAGTCGACCAATATTCCGTGTATGATTTTTTAACAACAATACCCATCAAAATAACCAATCCAAGGAACCTGTACATTTCATCGCGAGTGGTCCTTACCCAGTTTTGCAATGTTTTCGTCTTTGCTGTAGAACTAGCTAAAAGCTGGTTTGCATAGCTATTTGTTTCTTTACAAATTTCACCTACTAGCTCATGATCAAAAAACAGCTTGAAATAGTCCATTTCCTTTGCATCAGCAGGCAATTTAAAAGGTGCTTGAATACCTGAGTTGCTATCATCAAAATTCTTCAAGGGGAGTGGTGAAAAACCAGTAGCATTCCTCCATTCCGTTTCCGCGGACTTTTGTGAAGTTTTAGCTCGCTTGGGGGCTTTCCCACGTGGGCTACTCTCTTCCCTTTCGCTCTCATCGTCATCAGACAAGCTATCTTCACTTCTCTCACTCTCCTCACTGCTATCCGTTTCGTTTTCAGCTCGATACAATCGACTAGAACGGCGAGAAACACCTACAGAACCGCTAGAAGGCCCAGGCAGTGAAGGATCGATCACGCTTTCGTTTCCCCTCCCAGATTCATTATTATCGTCGCTACCAGAAAGATTACCACAAGAACTCACCTCTTCTAACTCACCTGCATCCATTCCAGCGTAAACAACCTCTAAGGAATCATCAGAATCATCCATTTCGTCGCTAGAATTGGACAGCCACGCAAGAACGACCGCCCCACTCAAGCGCTCAAAATCATCACCTCCAGACGCCATTTTTTAGTCTTAACGACAGAACTTGGTTACCGATAAGCGCATCTAATAATATATATTCGAATTAAAGCTCTATGAAGAGAAGAAGACGATCTAGCAGCTTTGGGAAGTTGGACGTAATATTACGGCGGCGGTCTTTCACGTGAGTTTATATTTGGACGTAATATTACGGCGGCGGTCTTTAAAGGGTTAAGGAATGAACACAGTGAAAATTGTGTTTGATGGTAGAAGTGAACCACTTGGGATACTGCTTTTGTCTGATAGTAAGTTAGAGTAACACTACCCATCACTAGTATTTCAAACCTTGAAACATCAAGCATGACATAAATTACTAATTAGAAATTTGTTCACAAAATAGTGAGTTTGTATTCCAACCACAGGATGCACCCACAAATTCTGACACATGTTTTAGCACATTTGTGACCCTTTTGACATTGCACATCACTTGAAATGCAGGAACAATGTTTCAAATTGTGATTTTTTACAAATATTTCCGAGAGGATACACCCCAGGGCTGTGATTGTTCATAAAATGTGTCAGCCACAACTGGTATAATATTTTGACATGGAAACAAACTTGGTGTATCACAAAGTATCACAAACTGCTTGACATACAGAGCAAAGTATGCAGTTTGACCACAAGACATGCCCCATTATTAATTTCGCATCTGGTAAAGCCTCTTGGTAACTTCTGTGACATTTACCACTATTTATAACATGGAAAGTGTTTATAAAGCTTTTATCATTTATAAAAAATAGTGCTTCTCGGCAGGGAAACACCCACTAGCCTCAAATTTTGCATACAAAGGTGTCTTTTGAGGTAGATAATGGTTTAATGTTAGATGGCACAGTTTACATCACAAACTGTCTGCGTTACAGACCTAAAATAGATTTTTTTTTCAAAAAGCTCAACATCTGTACATATACCCCATAATACCTATGAATAGTTTAACTATATTTTTAAAAGGTGCGATTTTAGGTTTAAAATTCACTTTTAGGCTTGTTGCTAATAGACTGGTTTATTTACCACTTTTTTGTACTAAATTATGTATAACTGGATACAGAAGTTTACAAGAGAAATGTATTAAGCACTTCACACCACTTAACACCAAGAATTCTTGTTAGTAAAAAAAACAAAAAAAACTGGTGCTGTAACCAGGATGTGGCTTGACTGTGTGGCTTTATGACGTTGGGACCTATACGAAGACTACTTGGACCAATTTGAATTAGAGACCGCAAGCTTATATCAAAATGGCCAAGATGATTCTGAACTCAAGTAGATGGTACTGACTTAGATAAAGAAGAAACGAAACTGGATGGCCTTATAACAAATGTATGCTTTGCATAGTAATGTTGTACACTCACAATCTTCCAGAGTGTACACTATACTCAGTAATTAAGGTCTGTACATTACCCTCAAATTAAAATAAACACAGTAGACACTTAGGACTGAGGTCCACAGGAGAAGATAGGTTAGGGTGTCCAGAGCTTGACCTAGAGCTACAAATACACATTATTGATGACCTAAATAGTAAAAAGCTTAGACAGCAACATAGCCAGCTCATAATGGGAGAGTAAGAGTTCTTTCAGATGGACAGCAGTATGCTCAAACACAAAAGAAGTAACTTTCCTCATACCACCAGATGATGAAATGACTAATCTCCCAGTTTTTCTGTTATTTGGTTAGGAAAGACATGTCTAATGTGCAATAGTACTTGTGCAGCAGCTCTAACCAGTGTTAATTGAATAGCCTGCTAATGGATTATGATTAATGTCACTTATTAACACTGTTATATTTACATACTGACAAATATTATGGCTGTACGTAGTGATATGTATTGGTTTCGGGCAATGTACAGCCTGTATGAAATCTATCAAATGCATTTTTCTATTCTTAGACCCTTTTTGTGGTGAATTTGGTGGATTTTGGAGGTGTCTAAGTTACTTAGACCCTTTTCATGTTTACTTAGACCCTTTCATGTTTACTTAGACCCTTTTCATGTTTATTACGCGCACTTGCACTGGTAGCGTTGGCAACGCATCACCACATGAAAATTAATTTTAAACCCGTGACTGTTGTTACGGGTGGAGTAATGGCTTGTTTCTACTAATGAACGCTACATTTCTCTGTTACAAGCAGCTGTCAACAATGTTAAGGTACAACAACTACATAAAGGGTCTAAATAACTTAGACTTCAGACCACAGGGGTCTAAGTAATTTAGTAACCCTCAGGCCCTGTAGTAGCGCCTTCGCTTTGCTCAGGCGCCACAACACTGGGCCATCGGGTTACTAAATTACTTAGACCCCTGTGGTCTGAAGTCTAACTATTACTTATCCTCTGTACGCCAACGATTCAGGAAACCATGCATTAATAAATCTCAGGCACTTGGAATTTAATTGAATACAAAAGTATATGTACGCCCTTGTATGAAGTTCCTGTATACTTGCACACATATACGTATGTCTATTAACACATCTGGTTTCAAGGAAGCTACTGAACTTTTACAGCTTTTGAGCTACATGGCAGCAGAAACAGATCAATTGAATAGATTCGTGGGTACACCTTCAGGCCAGGCAAAGTTGATTCCTTGTTTCCCATCAGCCACTTCCTCAATTTTGATGCGGTTAGGCGGTCATTATTCATTGTGACATCACATGATTTTTATATTTAATTTTTAAATTAGCTATTTTAACTTTACAATGTACTTTTACACATTTTGTATATGTACAATCACAAATATAGAAAATCACAAACTGTTTAATAATCAATGTAAAACTCATACATGTTTAAGAATTTGCACAAGGTTAAGAATCACGTGTGAATAAGTGGGTGTGTCTTGTTGAAAGTGCAATAATGAAAGTTGAGCAGCAGTGTTTTAGCACAAGCGGGTGCTGATGGGAAACAAGGAATCGACTTAAATTTGCCTAGCCTTATGCTTTGGTTCTTACTGTTATGAAAAGATCCTTCTTTACATTGTTAGACATTGTGTAACAGTTTGATGTGGATGTGTTGGTTGTGTAACCTAGTGCAGTTGTGTAACCTAGTGCAGTTTCAATAGTAAACCTAGTGCAGTTTCTATGAGGACAAAACTTTCCATAGTCAATCCTGTGACTACCTAACTGAAGAAGCAGCCCATATATGTACCTGTAACAACAAGGGATAACAAGTTAATCCAAACGACATACTCTTACTTCTATTGACCAGACAGTGACACCAGATATTTTCCAACTATTTCATCTGGCTTAGCCACGTCACTGGTTTCCAAAGCATCTCACTGGAATAATCAGGAGCAAAGTCATATAAAGATAAAAACAGTAAAACATTACCAGAATATTTATACACACACGATGTACACATTACACACAGACAAACACACCACACACTCACTCACCCACGCACGTACACACACACATACAAAAGCAAGGTCCATCTGCAGTCAAGTTGGTCATGGTGACCCAATGAAACAATGGGGTGCCTGGACACTAGTCAGGCGCTAAGAGCCGTGTTGGCAATTCCACCTGAGGCAACTTAGATAGGTGGTCTGGGAATTAGCCTGCTAATCGAAAGGTTGTAGGTTTGATGCCCAGTCAGTACACTTTGGTGTTGCTGTTGTTTCCTTGAGCAAGAAACTTTACTCCCATTGCTCCAATCTACCCAGCTGTTAAATGGAAACCTGGTGTTAACTAGCACACACGCATGCACACACTACAAACATTTCTTTGGGGGGGGACTAACCTGGTTCAATATAGGTTTATAGGTTGATGTCAAATGTCACACACCTTGAATCGAGCCTTGAATCCAATTTAACAACAATGCATTCCCACTGTTTTCAGCACTAGCTTACACAGTACATTTTAAAAACTTGTGGACAGGCTTCTGTCAACAGCCCAGCATATAATACATGAAAGGGGCACAACAAATGCAAGAACAAACGATTCAGGGGCGGATCCAGAGCCTGGAAAGAGGGGGGGCACCTTGCTGAAAAAAAGTTGAAGAGCAAAAAAAAAAAAAAAAAAAAGGTCACAACAATAATAGCTAGTTATCCTTTACCAAATATATTATATCACGTATGTTATGTAAAATAAAATCCTATTTATAGCTTCCTAAGTAAGCTACACTTCCCCATGAACACTGTGACTGCTTTATTAGAGTGATTGGTGATTGACTGCTCTATTAGAATATCTCGATTTCATATACATTTTTTTAAGGGAGGGGGGGCACGTGCCCCCCCTGGATCCGCCCCTGCGATTATCTCTTGCCAAGCACACTGGAAGCTAAAAACTCAAGAGCTGATGCCCCTTGGTTTCTGAAACTTAGGACACTGGCTTGCCCTGAATATTAGCACTTACTACATAATACATATTGTAGTCTTTTCTCACCTCGTCATCCTTTCCAGACCTCCTACGTGCACGTTGACTTTTTAAAATTTAAAATAGCTCCTGTAATATCAAAGCACTCATTCTACATCTTACAGTAGAAGGAGTGATGTCATCTACGTATGTTGCAGTCATTACACTTTACACAAAAGCTAGCCTTCTTATTTGAGGTATCATCAATCTGCATAGAAGGCATGGTTAGATACCAAATAATAAAGTTAAATTTTATGGTTTTAACAACAAAAGTTTGGCAATGCGAGCTAACAGTTAAACTCAAGCATCAAAATCAATAAATGCATGTACCAGTGTTGCTTAGAGGTCAGCCAATAATCTGATCGATTATATCGGCCTTCTTTTTGTGTATCGGCATGGGATCAGCAAGATGTGTAGGGCTTCCACAAAAGTTGTTGAACATAATCATGTTTTTCTACTGACACAGCTACCCATAAATATGTGTTTCTCTGTTGATTTACAACAGAATTTAAATGTTTAAAGAAAAATCTATGCCGTTTATCGGCTTGTTGATATTAGTACCCTGCATCTTCAGACTGCTTGTCGTGTTTAATGCGCACTTCTGAAGCGCACTTGATAGTGGAAAACAGGGCCACACAACAGCTACCTTAATCATCTCCGTTCACGTATGAACCTTTAACCTTCGTGGATAGTGACAAAATTAATGGTTTGTACTTTTAACAAAAAAATATCTTTCCATGAGCTACACATTTAACGGTAGATTTCTCATTCATGACAACTTGAAAGCAAACAAAAATTGCTGCATAGATCTACCACACATAATTCTATTTCACCAAGAGAGATCAGTTTTGTAGCTGATTGGGATCCAGTTACCTGCATGTTTGAAATTCAGCTTTGATCAATTATACAATGCTACTTAATCGCATAACGGATTAATCAACACCTACAATTTTTTGTAGGATACATTTACTTCATCCTCTACACAATTTTATTAAAAATTGAAGCTTTTCAACAATGGCACTATGGTATACCAGAATCCGCAAGTATTAATGCCGAGTCAGCAATCAGGATACTCTCAGTTTTTAGTCCTTCTCACTCAGGGCCGGCAGAAGTAGTTCGGTTGCTCCGGTTTTGGCCGGACCAATTTTTGAGAACTGAATAAAAAAATTTTGAGAATAAAAAAATTCATACGACTATTAGGTTTTAGGTATGTAACGGTAGCATGGCGATGTCGAAGTTGAAGCTCGCATTGGCTGACGTTCCAGTAAAACCAGCACATCCGCCACCAATCTTTGTGTTTCCTAAGGGGGATTTCGGTAAGAAGAAGGTTGTGCAGCGATCTTGCCGAGCTGATTGGTTTACAGCGTGGCCTTGGTTACACTACCGATCAACCAACGATGTTTTTTTTTGTCACGTCTGCATAACAGCGATGAAGCACAAAGGAATGGAACAGAACAGAGGCGACTCTACCTTTACAAATGTAGGTTTGAAGAACTGGAAAATGCCACAATTTTGTTCAGGGATCACCAGTCCTCAGCAGCTCATAAAACTGCGTTACAGCTAGTTGTAGACATACCTGTGCTATATCCAGATGTTGGTGAAATGATATCTACAGGCATGCTAAAGAAAAGAGGGACAGCAGGCAATGTTTATTGAAGATACTTCTAATGTTGCTTTCCTTGCACGACAGGGACTGGCGTTTAGGGGTGATGGCGATGAAAGTAACTCAAATTTTCTGCAGCTCTTGAAATTACATGGGTTGGATGACCCTAGAATCCCTGAGTGGATAGCAAAGAAAGCAAATAAGTATACCTCTCATGATATCCAAGATGAGTTACTTAAAGCGATGGCATTAACTGTGTTGCGGAAGATCTCTACTGACCTAGCTGTGGTTAGGTATTTCTGCATTATGTGTGATGAATGCACTGATGCTGCCAACAGGGAGCAGTTAGTGGTATGTGTCAGATGGGTTGACTCTTATCTAGAAGCACACGAGGAATTCATTGGCTTGTACCTGCTTGAGAATATAGCAGCAAATACCATTGTATCTGCTATTAGAGATGTACTTAAACGGCTCAATCTTTCAATGAACAAATGTAGGGGTCAGTGCTATGATGGGGCCAGCACTATGAGAGGTTCTAAAAGTGGAGTTGCTAAGCAATTACTTGATGACGAGCCAAGAGCAGTTTTTACACATTGTTACGGTCACTCACTGAATTTAGCTATTAGTGACACTGTGAAAGGGTGTAAAGTCATGAAAGATGCCTTAGATCTTATCTTTGAAGTGACGAAGCTGATCAAGTATTCTCCTAAAAGAGATGTACAGTTTGAAAAGCTGAAAAGTGAGCTAGCCCCTGATACCCCAGGCTTCTGTGTACTGTGTCCCACAAGGTGGACGGTAAGGGCAGCATCTTTCAAGTCTGTTCTTGACAATTACACTGTGTTGCAGAAGCTATGGGAAGCATCTAAAGATCAAACATCTGACCCATTTATGAAGGCTCGCATAATTGGTGTAGAATCTCAATTTAAAACTTTCAGGACATACTTTGGAATTCAACTAGGATATTTACTTTTGCAACACAGTGACAACTTGAGTAAGGCTCTGCAATCCAATACCTTGTATGCAGCTGCTGGGCAGAGGATAGCAGCAATGACAGTTACCACTCTACATAGAATTCGAAATGATGAGTGCTTTGGCTTGTTTTGGCAAAAGATGGAAAGAGCTCGCCAGCCTCTGGACGTGGAAGCACCTAAATTGCCAAGGAAAAGACGAACTCCGAGGAGATATGATGATGGAATTGCTGAACCAGAATTTTGTGATGATCCTGCACCATTCTTTAGGCAACAGTACTACGAAGCCCTTGACTTGGTGATATCTGGCATTAAGGAAAGATTTGATCAACCTGGCTATAAGCTATATGAACAGTTGGAAGATTTATTAGTTAAGTCTATCAAAGGGGATAACTATGACGATGGTCTGACTGCTGTTACAGCTTTCTACACTACAGATTTTGATCCTGCACAGCTGAAGCTGCACCTTGCTGTGCTTTCCAGTAACTTCCCAGCTGATTTGTGTGGTTCTGTAACTGTGTTAGATGTTAGGGACTACATTTTAACTATGTCACCAGAGGAGAGACTATTGGTTTCGGAAGTTGTTACTCTGCTGCAGCTTGTCTTGGTTATGCCTGCTACCAATGCCAGCAGCGAGAGGTCCTTCAGTGCTCTCAGAAGGGTGAAGAACTATCTACGTAGCACTATGGCTCAGTATAGGCTGAACCATGTGATGTTACTTCATTGCCACAAGGAACTTACAGACTCTCTGAACTTAGTGACCGTGGCTAATATATTTGTTGACTTGTCTGGTCATAGGCTGAGTATTTTTGGGAAGTTTACAGATGCAGATGTTATGCCAATTGGATTTTGTGGAAAGTGTAAAACACCCTTGAACTACTCTTCTTGTCAGCAAATAGAGTAACTCATTATATAGTATATAGTTGTCTTATACAGCTGTAAATGTGTGTTCTTAATCTTTGTTAATGCACGATTTAATAAATGAAATTATTAGTTAAAATGTGACCAAATTGTATCCAGATTGCATTACATGAAGGTTAAAATTCAATATTTTCCTGGGAGGCATGCCCCCAGACCCCCCTAGATTAGGATACTCTACTATAAGTGCTTCACTTGGCCGGACCAAATCTAATTTTCTTCCTCTGGCTCTGCTTCAAAATATTTTAAATATTGTTGGCTACATACAATCCAAATTTGGAGATAATTGCACTCGTCATTTTGGAGAATTTAGCAAAAGAAAACAATTTTAGTGCGTATTTTTAAAATTTGTTTGTCTGGACAGCAGACATGCATCCACATCAAAACCAACGTGTGACATGAACAAACACCACTGTATAAACTGACAAATTTTCATATAATTTGATGTACTGCTTCTGCCACAAAGAGTGCATCTTTTTGTCCTTAATAATATACCATTTGTGTTTGATAACAAGCCACGCCCCTAATGACTTTTATGATATGGGCATCATCACAATGACCTAAACACCCATTGTTTTAGTAAAACAAAATGAATAGTTTCGTGCGCAGGCATTTATGCAATGAAAGGACTGAGCACAGAAAACCTATTAGAACTTGACGAAGGCTACGCCCCCACCAGGCAGTTTTTTGGTGGTCAATGATAAATGGACATCATATTGATGTAATGGTATGGATAGACTGCTTAAAATCAGTTTCAGGTACGTATAACATTGTCAAACTTATAAGACTTGCATCATGATTGATTTTACACCCAATTGATCTTTATGTGTGCATAAAATGTACTTACTTGCAGAGAGTATATACCTGTTTGTGGTGATGCAAGTAAAAAAAATATCACAAGTCTTGCCATGCACGTTTGACAATGTTGTACATACCAGAAACTGATTTTAAGCAGTCTATCCATACCATTACATCAATATGATGTCCATTTATCATTGACCACCAAAACACTGCCTGGGGGCGTAGCCTTCGTCAAGTTCTAAGAGGTTTTCTGTGCTCAGTCCTTTCATTGCATAAATGCCAAAGCTGAATTTCAAACATGCAGGTAGCTGGATCCCAATCAGCTACAAAACTGATCTCTCTTGGTGAAATAGAATTATGTGTGGTAGAGCTATGCAGCAATTTTTGTTTGCTTTCAAGTTGTCATGAATGAGAAATCTACCTTTAAATGTGTAGCTCATGGAAAGAATTTTTTTGGTTAATGGGGCGCTTATAAGGAATGTGTACGCTTATTTGATCTTGTCCACTTGATGTAGTTTCAAAGTACAAACCATTTGTCACTATCCATGAAGGTTAAAGGTTCATACGTGAACGGAGATGATTAAGGTAGCTGTAGTGTGGCCCTGTTTTCCACTATCAAGTACGTTTCAGAAGTGCGCGTTAAACACGACAAGCAGTCTGAAGATGTAGGGTACCCTAAAGGTCAAGGCGGCAGTTTTTTGGCAAATTTCTTGTATCGTGGTGTTCACTGTTGCAGTAAATGCTAATATTCTGGGCAAGCGAATGTCCTATCCTTTCGGAAACCCTGGGCACAAGCTGTTGACTTTAGCTGCATAATCTGTTGTAGTCTCGCGCAGCCAGACCACTTTTACTTCTTTTGTATTGGGTCGGGAATTTCAAAAGTGGTCTTTCTGTGCGAGACTAAATCAGTTGTATGTTTCTCACGTATTTATATGCTGGGCTGTTGACAGAAGCCAGTCCATATGTACTCTCTGCCCAGACCGCTTTTTCCCTTTTGTGTTTGGGTGGAAAACTACCCTAAAAAACTGAGAATCTACTATTTAAAAGGTGTAAGGTGTTCGTTGAGTCCGCAATCCGAAAAATGAACTTTTACGAATCGATCCCCCTACCATTGTGGGATGTTCGTCGTAGTATCCCATTGCTAGATCCACCATGAAACTGGAGGCACGAGTGTTGTCTTCACAGAATTATCTATTTTAGTATTTCACGAGACTCAAAGTTAATTTTTAAAATTTTGTACTCCACACAAAGGACCGAATGACTTAGCCAGATCTTATCAAGAGTTGTTGTAGTTAAATAGTACACACAGCAATAAGCAAATGATTGGCTGGATTCAGAGCACAGGAAACAAAATATAAATTTTTGAAGTCAAACTGCCCTACCAGCCAAGACAAGAAAAAACAACTCTTCCTCAAAGTGATGTAATAACGTTGGATGCATAGTCTGTCTATGTTGTTAGTCTGGAAAGGATCTGAGACTTCTCACCATCTGGGTGACGAGCGTCAAAGTTTCTGTTACAGTAAGGAATTATAATGTGTTTTCTAGCTATTTCTAGAGCATTTGAAGGCTCAGTGGCCATCGATTATTACCTAGAATGATGGAAAAAGATGCAGCTGGACATTTGTCAGCAGTGATTGTTAATTATTATACCTCCAGATGTCGTCCAAAGCTCCGCATCACTGCAAGCAGCTAAATTGTCCAAATTTGATTTCACCCTTCATGTTCCACAGCGGCTTCAAGTCTTTACTAAATCACCCTACGGCATCATCAAGTTGCAAAAAGCCAAAAATATTCCTAAAAAAGCTCAAAATCTTTCGTCTTCAAATCAAGCTAGCTAGGTGGACCTCCTGGTGAGCTGCTGGAATACTGCATCATATGAAATCACAGAAACACCGACTGCCACTGCTGCCAAATGTTTTCAACCATCATTTATCATCATTCTACATGACCATTGTGGTATCAGAAGTGCTGGAAAGGACTTTAGAGCCATTGAGAGACCCTGCATAATGAAGCACGAAATTTTGACACTCGTCACCCAGATGGTGAGAAGTCTCAGATCTTTCCACACTAGCAGCATAGACAGACTGTTCGTGGTCTATGAATTTTCAGATGACTTCTCAGTTCTCCATAGCTTAAATTCTCTACAACAACTTGTTTGCTTAGTTTCAAGCATGTGTTGGTAGCAACACTGGGTACAATCGATGACTTCGGTGGAATATTTGGTGCTCGAGTTTAACTGTTGGCACGGCCAGCCACAGGTTCCCAAAACTGTATGCCTAACCAACACAGTCAAAGGACTGTGAAGAGTTTTTGAGAATGGTTTCTCCCCATTGTTTTTTTCTGGGGCCATGCCCCAACCTTAATTAGTTCTCAAACCCTAATTAATGCACTTGTTTGTGTACTTTTTGTAAACATACATGCATACATGTGAATCACATATGCTTTGTTGTTTTATGTTACACAGGATATTGTCTGGTGGGGCACCCTATGATCCTTTGCAACCCAGCTTCATGCCCATAAGCTTGGATCCTCCCCCCCTGTAGATGATCTTGAATGGTAGCAGTGTATCCAGAGGTGTTTACCAAACTTTAATGTGTTCCAATTGATGAGTCGGGGTGTACTCTGATGGAAGCCGTACCGATAAGTGATGGCCACCATAAAGAAGAATCAAAGGAAAATCAGTAAGACTATAGCACATACATTGTAGGATGTTTAAAACACCAAAGGTTTTTTCTCCATGATTTCCACCGGTTTTGGCTATGTGATTAGGCACGCGGAAAACAAAGAAGTCACGGCTGTGCCTAAAAATAGTGAGGATGAAAGATTCCTTCCATAGATGCTATCACTTGCCACCACTGGGTGTCAATCTGTGTGTCCCATTGCATAGCTACTACACCAATGTCCCATGTGTGTGATGCGCACCTTCCGAAATAAGATCACTAGAGGAGAAAAATGACACTTGTTTAGTAATATTATTTTCTGTATTAGAACAGCTGTCTCATGTGAATAGATCATAGTGCATCCCCATTAAACTATCAGCTAAAGACATCATCTGTGATACCAGTAAAGCAAATGTCATCATTCAGATGCCTGTTGCAGGGCAGCAAAATGGAGAATTATCAGAATGAGTTAAGGTTAAGATGTTTGGTAAAGTGCACTGTTACAGTAGGGCAGCTGTGTAAAACACTAAGATCACAAGCAAAGAAAATATATACATGTACTTTTTAAAATGTGTGTACATTCTAATTAATGATCACTTATTTTTAATTATAGCCTGACTATAGAGATTGCACGGGGAGGCGTGGCATATAGCAACTGTTGCTATCGGCCATCTTCGAGGGCAAGACCCCAGCAGTTTTAGTGTTTGTTTATTGGCTTGCCGTAAGTTTACTCTGGTTACAGTGAAGAATGCCGAACAGTTGCAGTGTGGTCGGTTGTAAAAAATGCAGTGGTAAAGCATTATTTGTGATTCCTGCCATGACAGAACAAGAGAACTGTCAAAGAAACGACAAGATGAATGGATTGCATGCTAAAGAGAAAGGATTGGGCTCCAACTAAGAACTCTTGTGTCTGTAAAACTCACTTTATCAGCGGTATGATTGATCTGTAGCCTAAATTTGTTCTGTAATGTACACTTTGTGCATATGGTTCAGTAGCTACATGCTCCCTTGTGTGAAGCTTGCACAGTAGTAATAAAACCAAACAAGGATATTAATAATCTGTATGAGCTCTATAATGGCACATTCAGTCAGTACACAGCAACATAGTACTAGCTCTTGATGTGTACATATGTTTTGAACATTTGAATCATGCAGCGCAGTGTATAACTGCCTTTGTACAAATATTTTGTGTAGGTGAGCCACCTGTTGTTGGTGGTGAATAAAATACTGATAATGTTATTTACTTGACTTTCCTTAGCTGAACTAGGTAACTTTTGACAAGAAGGGCAGTACCATTTTCCCTTTGGAGGACACCTGATTCTCAAGCAATCAAAGTGAAACCACTTGATGGTACACTTATCATTCTCACAGCATACCATTTCTCCAAAACTTGGCTCATTACAGTAACTCCATAACTTTGTGTGTAATCTTCCTCACTCCCATTTTGTGTCATAGAGCTGGTAGGAATATGAACAATGTTCTCCAGGTTTGAAACTGGCTTTCTTGTGTACCATTTTCCAATAATTTCAGGTAACATGCCATAAACAAAAAAGTGCTTAACTGGGTCCATTTTGCTATCATAGAACTCTTTGTCAAATTTAACTGTGACAATGATATGATTTGTTTGACTCCACACAACAGTCACAGTAGGATACTTTAGTTACAGCCACCTGCATCTGAATTTGATAAAATAAGCATCATTTTTCTTTAGTTGCCATTCATCATTATGTAGTTCTAAACAAAACCCTGTTTCTTCTATGGCTTCCTCAGGGAGGTGATCTTTCTAGCAATATGGGCATTTAATTTCAAGCACGCCCTTTCCATGGCATTTTCAGTGAATTATGCCATCTGGAGATACACCCAAATAAGGAACATATAAATCAACAAATAAACCAGCCTCTCGAATTTCTAAATCTTCGTGTTTCTTGGCTGAGGCCTCCTTGTATGTAAGATATGCGGTGTTTTCGTGCTCACATCCCCATCTAGTACAGTGTGTATCAAGACACACGGTAGTGTGTTGTGCGGCCCAAGAAGCCGGCACGCCACACCCGTGAGTATATTGACAGGAAGAACGAAAACGTCATTTTCACACCTTTGTATCTTGGTGATCACTTATCTGATTGGAACGAAATTTGCTACACAGTTGCCCGCCTACCAGGGGAGTCTACATTCCAAATTTGAAGGAAATCGCTCCAGCCATTTCCGAGATACGAGCTGCCAAAGTTTCGTTTTTTTTTCTTCGTTTTTTTTTCTTCTTCGTCTTTTCGCACACTTGCAAAAAATGCTATAACACGCAAACGCGTACTCCGATCGCCTTGAAATTTGGCACACAGATAGAGAGTCCAAAGGCGAATTCTAGCATCAAATTTGGTACAAATCCGATGAATGGTTCAGGAGTTATGACCGATTATTCGCGTAAAACAAGATCGATTTGTTGTCACGCCTACAGGGTAAACCGCTTCATGGAATGAGTTGAAAATTGCTATGTAGATGGAGTAACCATCGTAGGAGTGCCTTTTGGTGGTTTGAAAGGAATCGAGATAAAGACCACGGAGATATGACACAAAACCCAACCTGTGTCACAATTACGCGATTGATTTTTATGAATAAAAAAGTATTAGTTTTCACGCCTACTATAGGCAAACCGCTTAGAGCAATGAGCTGAAAATCGGTGTATAGCTGGAATAATCTTCATTGAAAGTCCTTGCTGTAGTATAGAAGAATTGGATTACAAACCACTGAGTTATGATTCGAAAGCCAACTCCGTGTAGCAAATGCGAGATCGAGATACTCTAATAGAACAGTCACCCTAATAGAGCATTCAGCTAATATATTTACTCCATTATAGAATTCTATTACCATATTCTGTAGGGAGTTCAGCTGCAAACAGTTAATCTTATAGACAGTTCAGCAAGAAGCAAGTCACCCTAAAGAGAGTTCAGCTACAAGTATATCGCTGTAGTGATTCATAACATTGCAAGTCACAACCTGTAGAGAGATAATAAGCTAGAAACAAATCACCCTGTAGAGAGTTCAGCTACAAAAAAAAAATCAGCTGTGTTAAACTTCACCTACAATTAAGTCACTCTCTAGAGAATTCAGCTACACACAAGTCACTGTGGAGAGAGTTCAGCTACAAACAAATTACCCTGTAGAGAGATCAGCTACAAACAAAACACTTTGCAGAGAGTTCAGCTACAAACAAATCAACCTTTAGAGCGATCAGCAACAAACAAATCAACTTGTAGAGAGATCAGCTAGAAACAAATCAACCTGCAGAGAGATCAGCTACAAACAAATCAGCTTGTAGAGAGATCAGTTACACTCAAATCAACCTGTAGAGAGATAATAAGCTAGAAACAAATCACCCTGTAGAGAGTTCAGCTACAAAAAAAAATCACCCTGTAGAGACATCAGCCAGAAACTAGACACAATGTAAGGAGTTCAGCTACAAGTAAATCACCCTGTAGAGAGTTCAGCTAAAACAAATCAACCTGCAGAGAGATCAGCTACAAACAAATCACCTTGTAGAGAGTTCAGTTATTCAGTTATTTTATTCAACTTTTTGACGTAACACATACATACTGTAACTTTTGTTAGCAATTAGTAATTGTAGCATACGTACTCTTATTGATTGTATATAACATGCACTGCACAATTATTGTTGATTTATATATCCTAGGCAAATCAGCTGTGTTGCCTGCCTAGTAAAAAAATAATATATATATATATATATATATATTTATACGGTTTGTGGGAACCCAAAAGCCTTCATCATTGTTTAAATCAGTTGACATGCACAGCTATGTGTCACATTCATAGTATTTTTCTGTTAACCATAATTTATAATGTTACTATAGCATGCAATTAGGATTATTATTTTTATCCTGCAGGGTAGCTATAGCAGTATTTATCATGGACATTGGTAACACATTGATCACCAGCAATCAAGGAGAGAATGAGAAGTCATACAACATATTATATGTTTTAAGGTGAGCGTGAATCACTCATTACATCAATGATCACAAGAATACACCTGTTCTTCTTTCCCTTATCAGTCCACTTTAACAACCATATTGCTGTATATCTTTACTAGGGATCATTGATTATTTTCAGCATTTATTGCAAGAGTACAGTGAGTTTGGAGGCAGGAGGTAAATTCACTTGTATGATATTTAAATGTTGGTCTTAGCAGCATTTGAAGAATATTTTTCAGCTAGAATATTAAAACATGGTGGAGGCTGAGGTCTAAATGATTCCATGGGGGAGAGCTATGTTGGAAAATAGTGTATACACAAGGCTCTGAATAAACAAATTTCCTATAATGTATAGCTCTGGGTATGAGGCAGGTAAATGCTGCAGTAAAGAAAACAACTATTCATATACTGTATAATATCATCAACAATTGTATAGGTATATGGGAGGGTCCAGTCATGGATTTTTTCTCCTTTCTCCACCTTTTCAAACACACTATATTTTTATGTGACTTAATTTTGGAAAATCAGTCTTAATGTCACATTTGAAACACATAGAAATCTACAATTTTATGTGTCACTACTAAAGCACTTTTGCACTTAGTTAAATATTTCACAGAATTTCTTGTAATTGAGGGTACTGGCTACTAATCTAATCACTGTAAAGTTGAGTAGATGTTTGCAATGTCTTATTTTAATCATTAATATTCCAGTTATAAATTGTGACATTAATGCTGATTATCCAAAATCCAATTGCATATAACATATTTAAACAGACTGTATAGGACCAGGAATCCTGCAGACTATTAACACTTGTACTGTAAAGCCTTAATAAACAAAAATAAAGAGTACTCTTTGTATGCTTGTAAAAATTAAAAAAAAAACATGTATCCCTTAATGATTACAGGCACAGCTACCTGAATTTTGTACCAGAAGTATACTAAAATATCGTCACTATGGGTAATTTATGAATATTAAGAATAAACACCAAGCAATACAGCAACTGTACACATAATGTTATATAACTAATATACCTTCTGATTCAACCACAACACAGTATAGGATGTACTAAAGCTAAGCAATTATGAAATTTTCCTACCTTCACGATTGTAAAATGCCACATACTTAATTTGATAACCATCACAATGTTATAACACCCGAGGGGTAGGTAATGACCTGAAATTTTGTAGATCACCTCTGAAATTATTTCTGAAAGATGAAATATTGCCTGAAATTTGTGCATTTTGAACGAAAATTTATGGAATTTTAGGGAGTCTAAAATTTACCAGTTTACTAATTTCTGAATTTTACAGAACTGAAATTTGTCTTGAAAGATGAAATATGGGCAGTCATCTTTGAAATTTCATAGACAATTTTAGCTCATTACCTACCCCTCGATAACACCACATGCAACAATTAACAATACGTATAAAGAACTTCGTATAATATTATTATTAATAGTATCATATAATTAACTTGTAACATTTTGGTTAGTGAATGGTCTATTAAGTATTTCATTACAAAGTGACTGTACTATTAGAGAGTATCGATCTAAGGAGCTGTGTACAATGGATTTGAGTGTTCTGTTACACTTTGCACCTTCCACTGATCGCTGAATTATCTATTTACTTTCATGGAATTAAGCTCCATAGTTTGAAATATCCACCTATTATGCTGGCATAACACTCCAGCTTATTATGTCATTTATTAAGCTGGTATATACTTGATCAAGGGCGTAGGCAAGGGGGTTCGGATGGTTCGGACAAACCCCCCTTTCAGAGGCAGAATTTTTAAAAGTAAAAATCACACCAAATCTTACAACCCTGGGTTCTCCGGTAGCTACTTGCCCACTGACGTTCCCCTGTACTACTCTTGAAGGTCACATCACATTAATGCTGATTGATTGCAAAGCATATCTACTGTATCACGTGATCAATTGCGCACGTGATGCATGGTTGAAATGGCGCGAGTGAAATGGTGGAGGACTGTTCAATGGCCGGTTGAGACATGTTACAAGGCAGCAGCAACTAAAATTGAGTGGTCATGTTATACATGTATCAGGTTAGCACAAACTGTGAATTGTTAATGTATATTTACTTGATGAATGGTTTGTTTATTTGTTACATGTGGGCACGTGATGTCTCGAACATATTGGAGTACAAGCCAAGTCTGAAGTTATTGACTATCAACAGAAGGACCGGCTGAGAATAATGTATAGCTGGAAAGAAGTATTGCCAAATAAGGGACTCAAGTGTGGCGTCGGAGGGTTTCCGTGTGCTAGGAAATTGAAGTTGGCTGTCAGTATGCTGTCTGAAAGTGAAGATTAATAGTTTTACAATAGGTTTATAGTTTCTATAAGCTGCATAAACAGCAGTGTGTACGTTTTAGCTAGTTAGATGTACAAACAGCACCTTTTAGTGTTACTGCCTAATGTAACATTTTGTGTATAAATCATTTTCGTCCAAACATGGTCTAGGGGGAGCACCCAGGCCTTCTTCTTAAGACATTCCACTTTAAATCCAAACCCCCTTCAAAAAATCCTGGCTACGTCCCTGTTGATGAAGGTCAACCTCCCATGTTAAGCTGTATAAAGGTGACACTTTAATACACAGAATCATCTACACACCTTAAGATAAAATTATAGCAATATTACAGAAGAGACTTGAACACTCTATCAGAATAGGCAAAGAAATAGCTAATGAGTTTTAATCCTTCTAAATGTATGGAACTAGCTAACCATCGCCCACAAGACAAATCCTTTCCATTAAGTTACTCAATCTGTGACTCATGCTTGAGTAACTATCTGGTCCCCCATCAAGTTGGAAATGTAAATGGAATTGAAATTTTCCAATGTCACTCAGTAAGATTTGTGCCGGCTTAACAACTTAAACAGAACAGCATAGCACAGCAATGTTAAACCAACAAACTGGCCAACTTCAGAGATTAGAAGAAAACCAAGCCAAGCTAAGTATGCTTTACAAGATTATCAATAATCTTACTTCAGTACCACAATCTTACCCAGTCATCTACAACCACCCGGGGTCACTATTTTCAGCTGGAAGCTAGAACAAACACATATCTGTAGCTACTTCTTTCCGCCTACCATCAGACTTCGGAACCTCTTCCGTAAAGAAATTGTAAATTCAGAAGACTTTATCCATTTTAAAACACTTTAACAATTAGCTTCCATGTTGCCATTACGTCATACTTTTTCAAATAAACGCGTACGTAGCTACTGAGCTACACACACAAATTCCGGCTGCAATTAGAACGACGTAGCTACACTGACTTAAAATCTGAGAATCACGATGAATCCTGATGGTCGCAGGAGCTTCCAAGTCTTCAGTTTCTTGTTCATTCTTATCGACGCGAAAAGAAGGATTTCAGGCGCTTAGTATAGGCGCCCTATAAAACCTGAGAGCAAGTTGAAAAGTTTGCCAGTTGTTAGGTTCATCGTCAGTATAGTGTACGTACGTTTATACTGCCGATTATCATTAAGAGTTTCTTAGTGAGCCAACCTATTGCTTAATAGCATTAGTGCCAAGTCGAGAATCCGCGACTTGTCACTCTGACTTCACTGTGAGAGGTAGTCTCAAGCAAGTAGGTCTAAAAGAAAGAGCGCAGCGACGTTGCAGGTAGAGAAAGATGATGAAGTTTCATCCTGTTTTATTTCTTTTATCATATAGAGCGAAGATTGTGGCAGAATTTCAGGTTCATTTGCGGCTCTTTGTCCGACGATTGATTCTTGGTGGATCTATCGTGGAACGCCCGTTGATCCTGGTGAGTTGCAATGGTGTTTTCTTATAGTATTATTGTGAAAAGTGCTATTGTTAATGCGAAGAGGTAGTATTCATTGTTGTGAAGCACTAAATAGAATAATAATGTTATGGTGCTTTTTAGGCTTATGAATAATTGCAAGATTTGGCAAATTTCCATAAATCTGCATAAGTTTTGACATGTTAGTATAAACATAGACCATAGAGTAAAAGGGATAGGAAATGCAAGCAATTTCCAGTTTGATTTCTGTTAACGCGTGACTTGAAAGGACAAAACAGTTTTGTGCTCAAGGATAGTGTTCTAAGCAGCGTAAATAGTATTCCAACAGACTACAGCAAGTATTGAGGCCTTTGTGAGAGATTTTGGCGAGACAATTCAGACCGTAGATTTTGTAACAAAGCATATCCCATAACCGTGATTGTTACATGCCATTATACTTTCACTCATAGTTCCTTCATGCCTCGTCCATACCGCTTCTTGTATAGCCGGTTCCACTTTCAAATTTTGTGGTAAAGTAGGCATGTCACCCACACAGTCTTTTACTGTTGTGTTGTACAGCAAGGTGGTTTAAAGTTTTGGTAAAAATGGGAGATACTTAGTCGTTTCTTCAAGCAACTGTTCCTGTTTTGCTCTGATATTTCCTCTGGTTCTCTCTGTTAAATGGTAAGGAATAGGTTTATCACAGTTAAAAGGATAGAATATATTTATGAAGAAAGTTAAGTAATTTGGGCTTTTTTTCACTTTCAATCTCCTTTAATTTTGCGTATAACTTCCTTGAGGGTTGGTACCATCCTAGTTCCCTCGATTACATACTTGAGTTCACTGTAGCAAAGTGTCACAGTCGTTGGTTACAAAATTCTGTCGTTACAACAGTTTGTTTCTCTTTGATACAAGCGTAGCAAGCGTAATGAGTTTGTTCGAGACGTAATACACGGAATTCCAATAGAAATGTATGTATTTTGTGACGCCATGTTATTGCGTTTCCTATCCCTTTTATGTACTCTATTATTTATGGTATAAACAGGAGCTTGTAAGCTTAATGTGCAGTATTTTCAGAGAATTTTACAAAAGTTTTAAAGATTACTCAGTAGTGGTAATCATTTTTTCATAAATTAAATTTTCCAGTTCTTAGGTTCATCATTAGTATAGTGTCCTACATTAAATTTATACTGCCAATTGTCAGAACATTTTACTGAATAAAGTTACTGTTCAATAGCATCGATGCCAAGTTGAGAATCTGTGACTTGTCACTGTGAAAAGTAGTCTCAAGCAAAGCACAGCAACATTGCAGGTAGAGAAAGATACAATGGTTGCTATTAGTTTCACTTGTTTTTATTTGTTTGGTAATACAGAGTGCAGATTGCAGAATTTCAGGTTCATTGGTGGTTCTTCACCGAACAATTAGTTCTTGTCGCAGAACTCCAGTTGATCCTGGTAAGTTGCAATAAAGTTTATTGATTCAACTGTTATACATATGGAAAATGCTCTGACTTGAAAAGGTGTTATTCATTGCTGTGAAGTACTAAATATAGAATAATGTTATAGCACCTTCTTAAGGCTTATAAATAATTGCAGTGTTTGGTAATTTTTCATAAATCTGTGTAAACTTTGACCTTCTTAAGTATTAGCAAGAGCTTACATGTATAAACTGTATGCGAAGTACTTTTAGAGAATTTTACAAAAGTTTTAAGGGTTACATTCCACCTGACTTGTAATCATATTTTCAACAATTAAGTTTGCCAGTTCTTGGGTCCATCATCAGTATAGTGTAAGCTGCCGATTATCATTCAGTGTCAGAACTTTTTTGTGAATGAAGTTATTGTTCCAATAGTGTCAGTGCCAAGTTAAGAATCCGTGACTTGTCACTGTGAGAAGTAGTCTCAAGCAAGAGCTTAGCGACGTTTCAGGTAGTGAAAGATAAAATAATGGTTATAAGTTCCATCATGTTTTTATTTATTTTGTCATGTAGAGTGTAGATTACAGAATTTCAGGTTAATTGGTGGCTCTACGCCAGATTATTGGTTCTTTGTTGATCTATCACCAGAACGCCAGTTGATCCTGGTGAGTTGCAATGGTGTTTAGTTTCAGTTTTATTACATGTTAGAGTAGTACAAAACAAATCGAGGTAATCATTAGGCTATATGTGACACACTGAGCAATACCGGCCATTTTAGCATATTCCTTAAATTCCATTTTATTATTTCTCTGTTTTCTATACTAAAAGAGGAGTAGACAGCCAAGTTTCAGCCTTTTGTGATGAATGGTCTTGGATTTATAGCGATAGACAGTTGAAACAATAGTAAACTCGATTTGTACAGCCGCAATATGGCAAATAAATTACAGGTACTTACTCGATCAATCATCACTCACAATTGAAACAAACTATGAAGATGGTACTTACCTCAATCTGTGCACCATGAACTGGCAAATCCACTGAAGTATAGTACTTTACCTGTACACCTCCGTGTGTAACGAAGAAATGACGATGGTAAAGTTTTATTTTACCACTTCATGAGTATGTGCCCATGTCTCACAAATACTTTGATGTACAAACATGGAACAAAGATTTTCTTACTCTCTATGAACAGTCAAACGGTAAACAGTGAATGGTTTATTTGATTCAAACTTAGTTTCAGTGTGTGTCAAAGCGATTAAAATGTGTGTGAATTTTATGTAACATGCATATTTAAACCACTGTATTTCAATACATTTTATACCAAACTGAATTTTTGAAAAATGACCAGTTTTCACTTAGCGGGTCACATATACATGCATATTTATATAAACTCGAAAAAAATATTTTAGGATGGTGTATGGTTGTATGCTTGGTGTGTGCATGTGTGCAGACAAATAATATGGTATATATAGTGTGCGAAATAACTTTTCAGACATGTCCTGTCGTACTGTCAGGGTATTGTGAAAATTGAGACATTGAGTGGACATCAAGCAATTTGACCAGACATTTTAACCTTTACTGTTCCTACGTATCTATCACTTGCATGTTTGTTTCAAACATTGGGGCCCCAATGTTCGGTAGAGCTGATTACTTATCAAACACTCACTGATACAGATAGTACAGCAATTTAAAGAGTAGCTATTGGTCTCATGAAAGGGCTTCTATGGAATCAATTGGGCCTTTGTAGGAAAAGAAGCCATAAGGACTTTAGCCAAGACCTTCTGCTTGACTTGGATTGATATAGCTAAGCGGTGAAACTTAGCTTATGCTGCTATGGCTTTAAAAATGGTTTGCATAAACCCCTTGATCTTTGGGATGCACTGATACCTTGTTCATTCTAGCTTAAAAAGTGGTTGTGCAGGTGATCATGAATACCACAAGTAAAAGTACTAATGGTAATCGGGTTATAAATACATTTTACTACTACAGCACAGGTGACTAATACAAATAGGCTGGTACAATGTAGTAAACTGTTAACCTCAGAGGTTACCTTGGGCATACCCTTGTGGTCAATACAAGCCAAAAACGCATTACTTAATTACATGTCAAGAGCATCATGTTGGCCTCCCTCCTAGCTCAATCCTAACTTTGAAAGAACAGTATTTCTGGACAAATTCAATTATGGGCTGACACCTGGTGTAATTGACAGAAAATTGTCCAGTCACTGACCGTTATTTCGTTCATTGTGTATAAGCTTCACTGATTTTGAGACTTGTTCCATGAGTGATAGCTTTATAAAAACTAGAATTTTTTTTGTGTATATAGTGCATAATTTAGTTTACATCCTTGTGTGAACTATTAATTACACAGGTTTTTATTGAGAATGTCGTATATGAACTATGGTTAACAATTTAAGGATGATATCACCATTTGTCTCATACAAAAATTCAAACCCACAATCAGTTTTGATTTCACCATCTATAAAAGAGCTAAACAGATTTAGCAGATTACAGATGTGCAGTGCTTAGTCAGCATAGCAGTGGTCACTTGTGATATGCGTAGTGTTATGATTCCTTCACTTAGTTCTATGTAGTGTTCTGCTTGGTTTTTTCTGTTTTAACCCTAAAACGTGCATATGCCTATAGTATAGGCAAATAAGCATGACCGCAAACAAAGTGCTATAGCTTTCAATGCATACCATTGAGTGTGCATCAGTGATATATGTAAGAATTGTACTGGTCGGATTTAAGAGAGTACTGGTTGGATTTTAGAGGTACTGGTCGCTTTGAACCACTGCTGACCAGTGTGGCCAGAACCTGATACCTCTTATGGCTAGTCGTAATGTAATAAGCGTTACAATGCTACCTAGGGCTTTCCCCTTTGTGCTAAAGCATGATGCCAGAACTCACCATGTAATCAGCTTTTCATTACTTAAACACGCAAAACCTTAACATACCTTTATAAAATGATCCATAACTTGCTACCGGTTGTTCCAATCAACTTTCAATAAAATTTATTTGTTTCAGTGTTAAATTTTACATTAGGCCATACAAAGCACATGTGATTAAACCCGCAATCGAAGTTAAACACAGGACGAGAATCTTAATTGATTGGTAACACTGATCACCATTGTTCTTCGTTTCATAATAAGTAAGTCTCTACTATTACAGTGCTTATTTAACTTTCCCCAAGTAGCCTAGTGAATAGGATATCAATAAAGTGTACTTTTAGGTTAAAGGAGTTGAGCTACCCCACCTAATGTCACCATGAATGTGTGAAATGTGTCATTATGCATTCCCAAAAGTTTCATGTGCGTTTAAGGGTTAATGATATCCTCATACCTCCAGTAATCTGGTGTAGCCGACCTGCATCTGTATCAAGCATTTGTATGTGATATAGAATGCATTTTTAGACATCAGTTCACTAGAACCCCTGTGGCATCAAGTAGCACTGAAAGAGTACAGTAGCTCTCCAGAAAGGAGGTATTCCATGTATCCATTCTAATGTATGGAGTTTATATTAAAATGCTTGATCAACCAAAGCAGTGGCAAATTTGACACAAACTACTTAAATTTCTTGCAGCCGCTATAATGCTGTACCTGTTTAAGTGGGAATTTCCCCATGTGTCATTGGGAATCATCATGATAATATAGTCGTACGCAATCGTCAATATGAAATGTATGTGAGTTATTTTCAATCAATGGCTTTACTACAAGAGCAGTCTTTTCCCAGTTGAATTGCAGTAAATGTCAAACTTATTGGAAAACTTTTGAATCATCTGCCATGAAACCCAGAGTTAACTATGAAGAAACATTTTAATGACAGACAACAATCTCCTTTAGAAATCAACTTAACTGTAGGAAAGAACACTAGTCGATATTAGCGTATACAGTTACCACTATATCTAATTATAGTCATAGTATATATCAAGAGTATATAATGGGGAGGAAGAGTAATATATTATGTGGAATGGAAGTGAACATTCAATAAGTTGAAGACCAGCACTTCTGTGTGTGTATATATATATGTAAACCCCTATAAAATTGCATGCTATATGGCTATTGTGTGCTTTTAATATAATTATAGTTGAGATGGTAAGCAAGAGCAGGAAACGTCGTCAGCAGCAACAAAGAAAGTATGTAGAGAAACAGAAGGAAACCTGTAACAAGGTAGATCAATTTGAGCAACAAGAAGATGATACTGTGGAGAGCACCATGACTTGGGATCAACGGAAACATGAAGTGAATGAGAAGAGACGATCCAAGTATTGGAGTTCCCCCAGTCAGAGAAGAGCTAAATCTAGGTACTATTGTAGTGCAAAGTCTCCTATAAAGGAGCGTATGCGGCTAGCATATCATACCAATAAGCCGACAATCAGTAAACAACGCAGAGAAAAATATTCCCAAAACCCTTCTCCTACACGGAAAAGGATGCGTGAAAGTTATCATTCTAACCCTTCACCAAAAAGACATAAAATGCGCAGTAGTTACTCTTCTAAGCCTTCACCAGTTAGGCAAAAGATCCGTAAAAGCTATTCCTCTAATCCTTCACCAGTGAGGCAAAGGATCCGTAAAAGCTATTCCTCTAATCCTTCACCAGTGAGGCAAAGGATCCGTACAAGCTATTCCTTTAATCCTTCACCGGTGAGGCAAAGGATCCGTAAAAGCTATTCCTGTAATCCTTCACCAGTAAAGCAAAGGATGCGTAAAAGCTATTCCTGTAATCCTTCACCAGTAAAGCAAAGGATGCGTAAAAGCTATTCCTGTAATCCTTCACCAGTAAAGCAACGGATACGTAAAAGCTATGCTTTACATCATTCACATATAAAGCAAAGGATGCGCAAAAGCTATGCTTTAGATCCTTCACCAGTGAGACAAAGAATGCGTACAAATTATGCTGTAGATCCCTCACCAGTGAGGAAAAGGATGCGTAATGCCTATAGACGTAATCCCTCTCCTAAACGACATCAAGTGCTCAGTGCATATAAATGCTATCCAAAGCCATGGATCAAACGGATTTTGGCCAAATACCATCTAAATCCATTAGCTGTTAAACATCGTGCTTTATCGTCATATTATGCAAATATCGATCGTAGTCGACGCATCAGGCATGAGAAGTATGCTGAAAATCCACTTCCTGCTAAGAAAAGAGCAGCACAACGATATGAAAGACTACACAGTGAACTATTGCACAAAGCAGCTGAGAAACGATGTGCCTCTTTAAGTGCGTTGGGTGTGTGCAAAAAGTATAACCGTATTTTCAAGCGTAAAGGCAATCATCACGGTACTGCCTCAGAGTATGTGGAAAGACTAGTTCGAACAATGGGAATAAGGAACAGGGCAGCAAACATGATTAAGGTGCAATTGTTAGTTAAGTCTGGTATGCAGCAGCTTAGCTTCTTTAAACATCAATTCATAAAATCTTTTAATAAACTGAAGAACAATTTAGAGGCTTCTCTTTGCAAGAAATCTGATGAAGTCCTTATGGACTCTACATCACTCCTTGGTATCAATTTGCACACAAGTAACACCGAAGCATTTTTCCCTCAGGCCACATACAACCAGGAAGCAGTTAATGAAGATGGCAGCTTAAAGTGTGAGGAATTTCCAGGGTATACAATCAAGTGCAGCATTGCTGGGAAGGATGTTTCAACATGGGAATGCTGTTATGACCCACCATGGTGCAAGTTGGACAAAACCGAAGTAATTGAAGATAGACTTCAGAGCATATATCATAATATCATTGAATGTGCACCTGATACTGCTCGCAGGTACATCCAGCAGATAGATGATTGCACCAATCAGTTAGCAAAAGAGGAGCTGCTTCAAGGCCATCCATTGCATTGCTATATAGCATCTCCACCTTGTCATTCTCCTCTGTTGTATTTACGTATGCTAGCTCCTCATTTTCCAGACATACGGCGTGTGGTGCAAATGTTGTATGAAGTACGTAGACATGACAGAAAAATTGCAGAGATAGAGCATGCTTTGAAACGTGGAGATTTAGAGAAGATCTCAGAGATTGCAGAAATTGCTAAAACCAGCAGACTTCGACAGTTTGATGTTGACCACAATCCTTTGAGCGAAACACAAATATATGAGGAACATAAGGCAGCTTATGAGAAGTTCTCTGAACGGTGTCTGGATGTTGCAAATTATCCTTGCATATCATGTGACAAACTGTGCTACCGGAGAGAATGTTCACACTTAAATAGTTTGCGCATTTTGCCCAACAGCTGTGAATGGCAGGCTTTGCTGGAGTATAATGAGAACAGACGAGAATACAATGATGGACTGCCCAAAGGATATATATGCAAATATTGCTTGAATTATTTCAGACAAGCAAAATTCCCACCACGGTGCATATTAAATGGGTTGCAGTTTGGAGATATTCCAGAAGAGATATCCATACTAAATGCTTATGAGAAAATATTAATACAGAGGGCAAAATGTTTTCAGACGGTGACCAGGATGGGAACAGTTGCAAAAAGGCAGATGCCTGCTAGCCACAAGATTCAGAAGGTAACTGGAGCAACATTTCACTTGCCGTTACCAATTGAAGAAACATTGAAAAGATTGCCTGAACCACAGCAAGCACTTCCAAATCATGGTGAACTATTCATTTTAATGCGCAGTATACCAAGTAAATCCAACGTTATTTGGCAGGACCTTGTAGATGTGAACAAGGTGTACAATGCTCTTCTAAAGTTGAAAGAAATCAATCCACTGTATGCTTTGATTCAGCTTCCTGGAACTGCAGAAGAACTAGAGATTGGTAGCCTAATTGATGCAGGGTCATATGGAGAATTACTTGCAACATCCGGACAGGCTATGGTAGAAGAAATTGCTGAGCATGAGGAGCAATCATACTATGAGCAATATACAATTAATCCATTGCATGCCCCAAGAGAAAACAAGAAGGCCACAGCACTCTACCAAATGCTTAAAATAAATGAAGCTCCTCTTGACAGCCGTATGAAAAATCTGGATATGTTATGTTTCCCGGATTTGTACCCACATGGTATTGGTGGACAGAGGTGTCAACGAGAAGTGCCGTTAAGTGCAGCAGAGTACGTTAAATGCATTTTGCAATCACGTGATCCATGTTTTAGACTAAACCAACAACTAATCTTTTATTTAAATAATCAAGCTACACTGCGACAAATTGCAAGTGGAATTTACCACAAACTAAAAGTGATTAGGCCAAGTGAACGGCTAACTGCTTCCCGATGTCTAGAAATGCTGTTGTCAGAAGAAATAGAGGGCAGCTTAACCACGATATTTGCACGTGTGCGTAATACCGAATCGTTTTGGACCAGATATCGCAATGATCTTAACTGTATGTCACTTCATTATGGCCCACCTACATGGTTTATCACATTAAATCCTGGGGAATGGTTGTGGGATGATCTTCGGGCTTATTTGATAAGTATAAACTCCAGTTTCTCTACAATGTCCATAAGTGAGATGATCGTCACAGACCCAGTGTCCGCTACTAGATTTATTGATAACAAGTACAAAGCTATTTATGATTTTATTCTTAGTGATAGTCAACCTTTGGGTCCTGTATGTGCTCTTGGTGCAAAGCGTGAATATCAAGGGAGAGGTTTACAACACAGTCATGCAGAGGTGTGGGTAGAAGGAGCACCGATAATTGGTGAAAGCACAGATGAAGAAATTTGTGAGCAAGTATGTCACGTGTCAGATCCCTGACAGTACACTGTGCCCAACACTGTATGAACGAGTAATAATATTTCAGCAGCATTCTTGTAATGATTATTGTCTAAGAGGCAAGAAGACTAAAGAAGGAGTAAAGAAAATTTGTAGATTTGGTTTTCCCAGGCCTCAGCGTGAAAAAATAGTCCTGAGAAATGTCATTGATGCTGTTGCTGGAAGAAAATCCCTGAAGACTAATTCCCGACTTTACGACTTGCCACGTTGTGCGAATGAAGTACGCATAAACGATTACAGCCCTGCAATACTGCTCGCATGGCAGGGTAATATGGACATCCAATTCATCGGGGAAAATTCATCTGTCCTTAACTGGTATTGCACAAAATATTGTACAAAACCAGAAAAAAGTCACACTGTTGAAGATTTTGATTGCATAAATAAGTCTACTAAGTCCATAACAAGCAAACTGTGGAATTTTGCAATGAGATCCTTGTCACACCGAGAGTGTGGTGCTTTGGAAGCATGTGACACACTTCTTGGTATTCCACTGTTTGTAACTGATCCAAATACCACGATCCGGTGGGTTGATCTAAATATGGTGCGCAGTAGACGATTGAAAGAGAAGTCTGTGATAGAAAGCATGGATAGAGAGTCATGTGACATATTTTTTCCTTCTTGGGTAGACTCATATTACCCCAACAGACCAGAGCAGTTGGAAAATGTGCACCTTCACAACTTTATGTCTTGGTTTGATTTTGTTCGAGCAGAACCAATTCGGTTAGCAATATACTATCGTTTTCAAGATGGCTTTTTAAAAAGGAGAACACGGCCTTACTTGATTAATCATTACAAATACAGTGTGGATCAGGAAGCAGAGAAGTATTATTATGCATTGCTTCTTCTGTTCAAACCTTGGAGAAATAGTGAAGCATTGATGGGTAGTAGTGAAAGCTACAAAAGTGAGTTTGAAAACTGTCAAGAGCAATTACCGGATGCTGTAAACTATCACAATCGACTACAGCAGATGCGGAAACAAGATGAAATTGTCAGGGACCAGATTGACAGGCGACGAACAGAAATGGAACAAGAAGAGGATGGCTCTACAGATGTTCTTATCCAAGATCCACTTCTCAGTGCTTATACTGAAGCCCAGGGTGCTATGGCCGAGTTTGAGGAAGCAGTGGCTAATGAGGACATTATTGATGTGGACTCCATGATTGAAAAGTTAAATGATGATCAAAGAAGAGTGTTTGATAGAGTGAGCTCTCACCTCCAAGCCCAAAATTCTTCCACAGTACTAAATCATCCAGAACCACTACGTATGTTTTGTTAGTGCTTGTGGTGGTACAGGGAAAAGTTTCCTAATAAAAACTTTGAAAGCATGGATCCATTCCTCATTGGAAAAGCATGCTGCTATCACAGCACCTACAGGAATTTCGGCATTTAATGTGAATGGCCTAACGATCCATCGCCTACTACAGTTGCCTGTAGAGCATGGCAAGACGCCTAAATATCGTTCCCTATCAGATGAAGCAATAAAAATTGTCAGAGAGAAGCTACAACATTTGGTGCTTTTAATCGTAGATGAAATATCAATGGTCAGCCATGTCACCCTACTCTATATTCATCTAAGGCTGACAGAAATATTTAACACAGGTGACATAAAAAATGGTTGGTTTGGCTGCAAGAATATTTTAGTGTTTGGTGATTTGTTACAGCTACCACCAGTCTTTGAGCAGCCTGTGTATACCCCACTTACTAGTGCTACTGTTCATAAGCATACTGACTCTCCAGGTGGTGTGGACATTTGGCAGCCACTCTTTGAATACGATGAGCTAGTTATCAACATGCGGCAAAAAGATCATCACCAGTTTACAGAATTGTTGGGAAGAGTTAGACTGGGAAAACTTACTGCAAATGATATTAAAATGCTTAATCAGCGCAAGTTATCCCTTAGGAGTGCTTCTATTAGTGGGAGGATGAAAGAAGTGGTAGATGTGCTCCTAAAACTACCAGAAAACACTGTTTGTTTACTGCCTACCAGGAGCATGTGTATGGAGATAAATGCTGAAGTGTTAAGCCGTCTACCAGGTAAAGAGTACAAACTAGTTGCAGAAGACAGCGTGGACTGTTCAACATCTCTTTTGCACAAAGTGAAGACAAAGTTGACAAAATGCAGTGAAGACTGCACCCAAACCGCAGGATTAGAGAACGTCATTGGGGTAAAGATTGGGTGTAAAGTTATGTTGCGCCGTAACATTGATGTTTCTCGGGGTCTAGTGAATGGTGCTATTGGGACAGTACAGTCCATTCGGCGTAGTATTGATCAAGCCAATATTTCCTATCACTGCTGCAAGTGCCATCACCATCCACAAGAGTCAAGGGCTCACACTGAAGCATGTAGTTACAGACATAAGAAACACTGTGTTTACATGTGGACAGGCATATGTGGCTTTATCTAGGGTAACATCACTTGATGGTCTACATTTGATAAATTTTGATCCTAGGTCTGTCAAGGCCCTTGATTCAGCAATACTGGAATACAACAGGTTGAGAATACAATACCGGCCAACTCTTGAAAGATTTTCTGTCACTAAACAAAGATCCAAGAAAGTAGATGAAATTCAGTGATGCACGATTCCATGGACATCTGCGGTTCAGCGACCAGCAGCACAAGCTGTCACATTTAAAAGGAAAGGGTTTGTAAATAAAGATGGTGTGTCAAGTTTTGCAAACTCAGTGATGCAGTGTGTCCTGTTTTCCCCAGTTGTACGCAAGGTGATCTTGGATGGACATGATGGAGCTATTAAAAATTTGTGCAGACAATATGTAAACAATGCTGATACCCCTCTGGATTGCACAGAGTTACGTCAAGAGCTAGGCAGTCCATTTGATGGATCTTTTTCTCAAGATGCTTTGAAGTTTTTGATTTTAATCATGGTGACTTCCTTTGAAGTACACTTACCAATGCATCATACAGTTAATGTGCATACCAGATGTCGACATTGTGGTAGAAAAGATGTGGGCACTTGTGACGAGAATGTTGTAGAATTACGCTTTCCAGAATCATGTAAAAGTATAAAATTTGATGATCTAATGAAATTTTCTTTAGGGTGGATGGAATCTGATAGTACATGCAAGGACTGCCATGGCATTGAAGAAGTTCGCAAGGACATTATCAAAGTAGGCAGTGTGCTAGTGTTTAGAATGAATGTATGCCAATTAATAAAAGGTAAAACTTGTCCTCGAAAGACTAGTGTCACTGCAGTATCAAGTAGTACATTTGTGATAGATGGTCGAAAGTACAAGCTAATGGCAGCAGTTAGTGAAGTGGCCACTTCATCACGACCTGGATACGAATACAAAGCTATACTTTCAATAAATGGAAAATGGTTGCATTGCACTGATCTTACCATGAGCACAGAAAATTGGCCACGTGGTTCAAAGGGTGTGTATTTATTGTTTTATCATGCTGTGTCTTCTGTGCCAACTCAGAAAGAAGCAGTCAACCATAGTAAACAGCCTATTAAACATGTAAAAGTCCCTGCATCTGTGAAGCCACCTACAGCAGGTACAACAATCGATTTGACAGCTGTAAATAGCACCAGAGATAATAGTGAAAGTCTTAAATCCACATCCCCTGGTATAGATGCACCAACTGAGACTGCAGCAACTCCTGTACAGAATACTACCAGGAGACATGCTGAATTCAAAACCTCAGGACCATCTAGAGCAAGTGTAGCTGATAGGTCATTTAAAAGTTGTGTGCCTTTCAAAAATCCTGATGGTGTATCGTGTTATGCTAATTCAGTGTTACAGTCTCTCTTGCAGCACAGTGCTCTCAGAAGTGCATTCATTGCCAGTAGGTACACAGTTCTACGAGACTTATCCAACTCATACAATTATCCATCCAGAGATGAAGTACTTTCTTGTAGACAAGTACGCCGAATGATCGGAGCACCATTTTCTGAGCAAAGGCAGCAAGATGCATCAGAATTTTTGGTTAATTTATCTATGTATTGCAGAACAATAGAGAACTGCTTGAAACTGTTCATAAGAACTAGGATACGATGTACCAATTGCCCATACTCATCGTGTAGTGATGTTGGCAATGTGTTACTGCTTCTTACCATTCCTGAAGGGCCATCAATGAATGTTACATTAAGTAGTATGTTTGCTAGGATGGAAAGTTGGGAAGTACTAGAAGGTTCACACTGTACCACTTGCAGTGTTGAAGGTGCTGTGTATGAGTCAAGTCAAAAACTAGTAACAGCTAGTGAGCTAATTGTAGTGCAACTCAAACTGTACAGTTATAGAGGAGGTGTTGCACATAAAGTAAATGCGTCTGTGGATGATGTTGCACGTTTTACACTGACAGTGGAGGGTAGACAGTACAGAGTGAAAAATATTATTTCTCATCATGGACCCAGTGCTACCTCAGGGCACTACACCTCCTGTCACAAACAAGAAAGAGGCTGGGTAATGGCTAATGATACGAATTTGACTAGACTGGATTCACCAATGACTGATAAAGACGTTTATATTCTATTCTTTGCAAATGATTGACTGAGCATGTAAGATATTTAATCTAAATTTTGAACTTTATTATTTATTGTATATTAATAGGTCTTGATTATGGGTATCTGGAAGTGTGTTATCTGGAGACTAAATAACAGGTCACAACTTGTTGTTTTATGCCATTGATAGTTATGTATTCTGTTTTACAGGATGTGAATTTAATGCCTTAGAGAAGCTACAGCTGATTTAAAAGTCTGCATGCCTTCATACTTCAGAGAAATAGCCAGCAGGTTGCAAGCTATCATCAAGTTTTTATTGTGTATAACTAAAATTAATGAGTACTACTCAAAAGGTATCCATAATCTTGAATAATGAAAATATATTTGATTAAGAACTTTTCTTTAAGGGGTGGATCTTCATTAGTCTGTTTTAGATCTGTTTGTGAAAGTGTGATGTATGCTTGATATAAACTTCCACAAAGCGTCTATCCTGTTATCAGCATGGGACAAAACAGACATGGATCCGATTTTCTGCGATATTGGGTAAGATAATGCGTTGCACAATATACAGATATAAAAATTTTCTTTAAACACATGCAGCATTGCGTGCTTATCATGATCATACAATAGTGAGGATTTAATATGTTACTGTATGCCTAACATATTGTAGTCCCTGGCAACATTACACATTGATAGGACTAGAAAAGCAATATAATATGTGACCCAGTCTGAGAAAACCGGTCTTATCACCCATGTCAGCAGATTCGATTTTTCACCCAGGACACAAAGCTACATGAATAAACTATCTAATTCCACAATCAAAATCAGTTAGACTTGTTTTGCTGGCTGCTTTTCCAAAGTCCTGTGGTGATCCGTGCATGCTGTGCGGGGCCTTAATGGAGCTCTGGTCAGTCTGGGGATGACTGTATGTGGCTGTACAGCTCTGTGGTATTGAATAAGTGCCTCTGCTGTAAATTTCCATTCATTTTAGCCTATTTTGAGACCTCAATGGCCCAAAACATGACCTAATTCATCCCTACGCCTTCCTTTTCAATTTTTGAACACCATCTTGTCCACCTCCCACCCAATTTGCAGCTCGCCTGATACATTCAGCTTCAGTTTAAAAAATCTAAAATGGCGGGAAACTTAGTTGTTGGCTACTTGCACAGTGGATACTCTGGAAGGTAAGGAATTGGTGTAAAACGTGTGAAAATTTGGTACACATAGCTTCAACCATTGGTGAACTACAACACACTAAATACTTAAAACTGGCGTTTCTCGATACTTTTAAATAGACGATAAGCCCGGTTTTCCCAGACTGGGTCACATATATAGGAAGTATATTGGTGTTAGTCTTACCTCATCAATTGTATAATTGCATGTTTTCATGACAATGATCACAGTGACCATAGTGATGATGATGAGGATGAAGATGACTATGGCGATGACCGTAACGATGATGATAGTAACATTCACAAGATGGAATCTTTACAGTAGCATCTCAATCATGCAAAGGTGCACATCACTACAATATTGAAACATTTCTTTATGAGCTGCATTTAGCAAGGTATCATGGAGATCAGAGATCAGGCATCATGGAGATCAGGCATCATGCATCATGGAGATCAGGCAGCATGCATCATGGAGATCAGGCAGCATGAGCATTGAAATGGCAACTATAAGGCTATTTCTTTTATTATTTATTTATATTTCTCACTGCAGGTGTGACGATGATGATGTTCAACATTTTGACACATGATGCTGACAATCCACTTGATATGGTGGTAAAGATGATCCTGATGATCAGTGTGGATGATCAGCTTGATGTTGTGGATACTGATGGTCAGAATACTGATGATCAACATGGATGATCAGCATGGTGTTTTAGATGGTGATCCTGATGATCAGCATAGATCATCAATATAATGATGATGTAGACCACCATGATGATGACCAATATGCTGACAGTCCATTTGATGATAGTGCTGATGATGATCAGTGTAATGATGTAAGTGATGATGATCCTCATGATCAGCATGGTATTTAGACGATGATCCTGATGATAAGCATATATCATCAACAAAGTGATATAATGTAGATCACCATGATGATGACTACTGTGATCAAAAGTCATCTACATGATGATAATGTGGAGGAGGTGGCGGGGGTTGTCAGTAGTATTATATAGTACTACATGGTCAGCGCCTCCATGTGGTGACCCCTGGGCAGTTGAATATACTCAACTGGCTAAAGCTGACCAGTCAAGTTGTATGTTCACAGTACAAGGTACGGTAAAATAATAACAACGCTTACAGATATAATTTAGAATTTGTATTTACAGGGCTTTGCCACACCACAATGAAGCATTCCAGGCAGTATTTCTCTTATCACAACCACAAGGTAACGTTGACAAACTAACAAACATGTTGTGAGACCTGACTTTGTTGTGTAATTTATGTTTAGTTTTTACTCTTCCAATTTTCTCAATTTCCATAGGTAAGCAAATCCTCACCCTTAGGTAAATCCACACACCCTTATCTTGTTCCAAATGATTTCTTCCTTTATGTTGCACATTCCTTAAAACAGCTCAACACGTCATGATTTCATTAATGAAAGCTATATTTTGTTTGTTTCATGTTAGCAGTAGTACTCTTGTATTGCATATGATTATAGCTAGTTTAACACCAAATTTAGCTGACTACAGTTAAATTAATGGACAGTTTCTGTAACAGACTTTGTAATGTTTGGCTTAGTCCCTCCTACACTCCCACTGTCTTAGTAATTGCTGTGCAGACAAACTACAGTACCCCTGCAATACACTGAAGAATATTACCCTCTTTAATAATAGTTTAAGTCACAGTTCCTTCAAGTTGACTGTTCAAACTACTACCTTGTGAAGGCTCCATATAAAAGGTAGGCCCGCAGTAAGTTTGCTCATTAGTTTAGAGGTTCCACTGTAAGCCTATTGTTACCATTTCAGTACATCAGTATAAAAGCTCAAGTATAATGAACATTGACAAACTATCACTAAGAAAAGTAAAACTACCATGCATAGAGCCAAAAGTTTTCAAGAGAGAAATTTTTGTTGGTTTTGAGATTTTGAAAGAAGCAGCAAAAAAAATGTATGCATGATCTTATAGCAGCATATTAATTACTACATAGATGTTTTGCTTGGAAATCCAGAAAAAAAATTATTGCCACCATTGAAATAATTATGGCTAAGGTTATACAGTATAAAGGACGAAAAAATGATTAGTTTTATAAGTGTTTTTGGTAAGACAAGTGAATCAAGTAATTTGAAGTGTTTATAACACATATCTATACAATTATTGCAAGATGATTTTCCTTTACTGCTATATTACATATTTCTGCAGGGTGAATGTTGTTACCTTAACTTCACATCTATACGGACCAGTGGTCTAGTAAGATATTTCCTACCACCAGTAAGATCAAGGGACCTTCAAATTGCTGACTGACTTAGAAATGTTAGATGTGGCACTCCACATCAGGACCTACAGACACCAGTCCTACATTATTATGCCACAACAGTATCCTGGGAGTGAAAGACCCACTAACATTGCATTTTGTACTGTATGTATGTAACATTAATTCCTCTATCAATTTATAGGCTATTGTACCACCATAAAAGCTTTTGTATATACCCATCTACTGCTGCTCTTTCCTTTAAGAACTTCATAAGCTGTCTACGTTTTAGATGACAAGACATATTTATTTTAAGGAATTTTGTAATTCAGAAACAATACACTACACCACATGCATAGCTAATGAACATGTGGTGACCACATCAACAAGTGTCAAAGTTTGTCTGACTCCTAGAAAGGTTTACAAAGCACACAAATCTGGAGCTTAAATAAAATTATTTACCATGGAAACAGTGCACCTTGACAACCTACCTAATATTTCCCACGAAGTACTGATTTCATAGCTTCTGTGGATCTTGTATGTATAGTAACATTCTGTGCATATACGGATCAAAATTCAAACTGCACAATATATGTGACAAGGCCTACTAAATATCACATGTGAGCTTAAATTTCAAACTTTCATTATTGCCTTGAAAGCTTTAGTAGGCATGAAGTATTCACTATACATGCTGCAGAATGCTAAAACTCTAATACAGTAGTTGAGTGACAACTCAGGTTTTTGTAGGCCTTATCACATAAATTCTGTATAAAATATTTGAAGAGCCTCATTTCTCATCAAAATTATGAAAATTAGCTACAGCAGTTACATCATGTCAGTTCTGTAATGAAAAAGACAAAATATTGTAGCCAACACTATTAATAAAGTATTATTGCAGTAACTACTAGTCACAAAGAAACGCATTAATTTACCATTTACCTTAAATGTACGGCCACGTGAGACTGATAATTTCATGCCGGCGGTCATAAATTCCGAGGGTGGTATCTACTTTTCGAGCTACTCCTGATCATGAAGTATGGGAAACTGATAGTTTGATCTAACTTTATTAACAACGTACGTACCTGTGACGATGTCGATGTCGGCTTCCACTAGTGTAAGACTCAGCGGTGTCTGGGGCTGCCACGGAACTCAACCTGGAAGGGCCAATTCGTTGGAGTAACTGCCCAAACTGCTCCTCAGACAAGATTATGACAGATGTAGCTGGCTGAGAGGTAGGGGATGGGGCAAACGGTACCAAGTCCGTGGCCTCAGTTTGTGTGCCCATACTGACAGCCTCAGGAGGCGCCATGACAGATGATGGTAATGAAGGGGTCGGTAGGGTCTCCGTTTGCATGGCCATACTGATAACAGGAGGGATTGGAGCTGGCGAGGACACAGTCACATCAGATACATCTGTTTGTGTACTCGCAGCACTGCTTGGCGGTTGCCAGTACGCATCAGTTTGCGTAGCATTGTTGACAGTGTGGTTAGACTCACGACGTCGCAAAAAAGATGCGACGCACCCAACCAGGCAAAGGATGAACGCTATCAAACTACCAAAGACTATATAGAGAGTCACCACTTCCATTTCGTTCTGTGGGAATTAATTAATTATAGATGCGTTAACAACTGATTACAAGGCAGCGCTAAGGAGATGGCGCTGCCAACACTGTATTTTGATTGTGACTATGTATGATTGTAATAAAATTTCTGAATTGATCGTGATCTATGCTATGTTAAATTAACACCATCACCAGCACACAGAGAGTATAGAATCAGCTAATGATTATCAACCTGTTCATATCAAGATATCCTGCACATGTGGTCTTGTATTCCACAATTTGAAAGCACATATAGAACATACATTTAAACTCAAAAAAAAGATATGAAATCCAATCCAAAAACATCCAAGCTGTGAAAATGGGGTGTAATACCCAAAAATGCACATTTCAGCTGGGTGCAACTGCCAAATGTCTAAATCAGCAGTTTCTTTTGTGCTGAAGTATACTATTGCAGCAACATTTCATCAGTAAGGTAATACTGTTACACGACAATCTAAAGACAGGTCAGATGAAGATTACAAAACATTAACACATGTATAACGAACAGTTAAACTTAGAAAAAGATATGAAATCTAATCAAAAACAGCCAAACTGTAAAAAAGGTGCGGCCCCCAAAAAGGCCATGGTGAAAAAAGATGTGAAATCCAAGGTGGCGGCCAAGAAATGGCTGTGATGGTAGGTTAATGGTAAAAATTTTAATAACGACAATTCAGATGAATTTTGTGCCGCTTGGTCTTGGAACCAAATTCACCTGAATTGTCGTTATTAAAATTTTTACCATTAACCTACCATCACAGCCATTTCTTGGCCGCCACCTTGGATTTCACATCTTTTTTCACCATGGCCTTTTTGGGGGCCGCACCTTTTTTTACAGCTTGGCTGTTTTTGATTAGATAATGTATACAATACATGTCTAAATTGTTAACGTACCTAGTGGCAGCAGTAGTAAACTTATAAGTGTGAGGATAGCAGAGCTTCTTAATCAAACCTTGAGATGGCGCATTTGAATTTGTTGAAGTGGCAGCTTTGAAATTCAATGCTGTTATTCTTCCAGCTCAATGCAAAAACCATGATTTGTTAGTTGACTGACCCCGGGTTATTTGCTCGAGGTTCTTTGCTTGGTCTGGTGAAACCAGTTTATGATTGAAAAAATGCACACACCATATGCAGCAAGATCACATACAGTAGGGGACAAAATAAAGTTTACATTTGCTCTAGTAAAAACGTCCGTCAAGGTGTTGTTTTATACTTGTCCCATTTTTACAAAACAAACGTTTTTCTCTTTAAAAACGGTTGCAGAGTAATAGCGATTGGGGTGCATAGCTAATTCACGTATAAAACTTATTAAGTGTTTTTACATTTGCTACAGTAGCTATATAAGGATAAAGCAGCAGTTAAGTAAAAGACTGTACAGTTGTTGTTTGTTCGATTGTCTGCGCTACTGAAATATGGTTTATTCTTGGTACGAGAAATGGCGAATTTTATACTATTACCAACAAGGGTATCTACCTCCAACAATAACGAAGCTGCAGAAAGACAAAGGAACTGTCACAACCTCACGAATTGGGATAGCGAAATTTATCAAGAAATTTATAACAACAGGATCCATTGCAAGAAGCCCTGGTTCTGGAAGACCTTTGAAGATAACACGCAAAATACAGAGGATAGTCGATGAATGGATGATGGAGGACGACGAGACGACAGCCATCCAGTTACACGCTCTGTTTTTGTAATCACGGAAACTCACCTCGGTTTACTTTGATAATCACTAAGAAACTCCTTTATAATTCCCGTTCCTGAAAGCCACATTTACTTGTGTTGTCAGTCAAAACAAGCGTCTGCTACACCGACACACTCTAAAGGAATCTTCTAGAATAGCTCACGTGAAGCAGTCCAATTAATACGAAGGAATATTTTTCCCTACCGCATTGCTTTTAAAAAGTCCTTGCCTGGTTCAACGTCAAAGCTCGAGATAAAGGAACCGGTGAATGATAATGACCTGGTACATTTTCACATCATCAAATAGTAAGTTGCATACAATTTTCACGATATTCACTATGTATGTAATACAGTAATATGAGAGTATGTAAACAATAATATGTAGTTAGCTTGTATAAATAATTAATTGACTATGGATTCTGATTTCTTAGCCGCTTGCGCGTTGACCGATAGACTTAGCACATTCAGTCGAGGTGCTTTCAAATTTTAATGGATTCAGCCAGTATTCTGGAAACAGCTGAAATATTTTTCTCCTTAATTCATTCAGCTCTACAATTGGAAGAGCAGGGTATAGCGTACTACCAAGTGGAGTGCATCTAACCAGCACATCATCCCCGAAGTATGACTTCTGAGCCAGTTGTTGAGCTAACGTTGGCACCTTGCTTTCTTTGTGATATCGCTTGTACTTGGCTACAATGATGTCTGGACCCACTAATGAATTATGATTTATTTCACTCAATGAAACCATGCCATATTTGTGGGCATTACCGGATATTGGTATTTCAATGCAAGAAGCCAATGATGAAGTTGCTGATGACACCTGTAGGATTGTTGCTAATTGTTGATTCGATGATGAAGCCTGCTGATTTGTTGATGTTTGTTGGTCGGTGAGTAATGATGTTTGTTGGTTGATGAGTGATGATGTTTGTTGGTCGGTGAGTGATGATGTTTGTTGGTCAGTGAGTGATACTGTTAGTTGGCGTGTTGATGTTTGTTCGCTTGTTAATGGTGTTCGTTGATATGTCAGTGTTTGTTGATGTGTAACACTGCTGGTTGATTCATTGATGTATCTGCTTGATGTTGGATTTCTGTTTAAAAATAGTAACTATAAGATCACAACACCATTTGTTCTTTGTTGAGTATTTTCCACAGCTTTGAGTAGATGAATGATTGTTATTTGATTCTCCATTATGTTTTTACAGAAACAACTAGAAATTCCATTGTTTCAATAATGTTGTTGCCATCAATGCAGTTGTTGCCACCAATGCTGTTGTTACTATCAAAGCTGTTGTTGCCATCAATGCTGTTGCTGCTGATGTAACTATTTTGATTGTTACTGTTGTTGTTTGTTCTACAGGGCATATCATTCTCAGAGCCTGTGATATATAACTGTGATCACAAATCTGATTTAAAAGATAAATACCTGAATCACAGAATGCCAGCTCATCATATGGGTCCCAGGTACCACCATACATGGATTGCAATTGATCCAGGACCCTGTCAGCCTACAGTGGTGTCATTTCTTTAACTTCTGATACTAACGTAGTTGTTGTTGATGTTGAAGGTGGTACATAAGGGAAGCTCCTTAAACTTGCTGATGGTGTCACCACTGTAGATGTCACAATTGGCAAAGTGGGAGGCGTCAAAGTGACAGGTGTCATCGCTGCCCAACTAGAACTGATGGATGTCATCAATGTAGAACTGTGAGACGTGACTAATGGTAAAGTGACAGGTGTAGTCATTGCCAAACTAGGAACTGTTGTCACTGCTGAGCTAGGAGGCATTATCACTGTCAAGTTAGGAGGCATATTCACTGCCAAACAATGAGGCGTTGTCACTGTAGAACTGTGGGGCAATGGTAAAGTAACAGCTGTGGTCACTGCCAAGTTGGGAGGTATCACTACTGGCAAAGGTTGCTGCCAAACTGGGAGGTAGGACTTCTGTCTACACAGTGGATGAACTGGAAGATGTCACCAGAGAGATACTACGGTAGTAGCTGTTGCCTCAACAGAACCCACTTCAGATGTTGGTGTGACAAATAAAATTGTACCTGTAATTTATGCATTATTGATGTATATGTAAAATATTTTAACTCACCACTGTTTTTCTTTGTTTTAGCCTTTTCTTCATTGTTGTTTTTCTTCCGTTTACGTTTTGTTTTCTCTTTTTCTGCTTCATTGCTGTTCATCTTCTGTTTACGTTTCTTTGTCTTGCTTCTTGTTTTTCCCCATTGTTAATTGGCACTCCTGGCCTATAGCCACCTTGTCAGGCTGCACTTTGGAAGCGTTAAAGCAAGAAACGCTGCCTTCTGGCCAATACACAACACAATGACTGTAGTGTTCTGTAAAAAGGGGTTACGTAATAAACACATTACTGGTAAATGGGCTTGTGGTTTGTGTAAACACATTCCCTTTACGAGTACATCCCACAAACAAGATTTCATAATACTTATAATGAATTCTTTATAAAAGGCTTTTCATACATAGTCCATTGGCTTTAGAGAAGTTGCTGAGAAATAAGCTAAGCTGTACATAAGTACATAAGCAGCTATATTATTGTATTTTTTGTGGGAGACCGAAAGCACTACCACGTACTGTCTTTTCCATGCAGTACGAAGTAGTACAAATTCTTCATTAGGGAATTTTATTTAGCTGTAATGGCCTTTATAAACAGGTAGCCGCTATGACAAGTTTCACTGTATAGTGTGTCAGAGAATGCTACTAGTAATGCTAGCCATAAGTTAAGTTTGTCTCCTTCCTCATGAACCTAATTAACCCCTGTGTTTCCCCACACTATGCAGAAAGTTGTATGTTTTTCTGCACAACTGTTGTCCACTATACATGTGGGCAATACACGTTATCTGTCTTTTTGCAGGTTTGTGGCAGCCATGGATCACGTCGTCACTCGCATTTGTGGTAGACATAATGGATCCCATAATTACCAAATCAAGCTGTTCGTGAGTGAGAAGTGTAGCTTGAGCTCGGAGATCAGTGTAATGCTGTGCAGAAAACAAATCACTTTCCATCACCTTTAGTACAGCCACAAGTCTTCATTATGAACTGCTCATACCTTCGTTTCTCTACCAGCTGCTATTCATGGTCGTCAAACATGGACTCATCAATTGCATCTAATCCCAAGTCCATTTCAAACAATCCTGCAACAATTGTTTTGATATTTTATTATTTTTTATGACTGTATTGCTTGCTACCTGTATTACCATATGTTGTGTGTTCTGTTACACTATCCTCTAAGTTACCATCATTGATATCTGTGAGAGAGTGTAGTTAATGGACACATACCTTTCCTTAGCTTGGCTTGTGAAAATGTGCAGCTTTAATACGTGTATCCAGCCTGCTTTTACTGGTTGAGCTACACTCGGTCTCCTGTGGAGTTTGGAAAAATCCTAGAAATCCTAGTATTTTACTAGTCTTCCCATGTCAGATGTAAATCAGTTTGGAAGTGATGTATCAGATCTCTCAACAAAGCTGCTTGTTCTACTGATCTCTCTACAGGGTGACTTGAAAAATAGTTGAAATCTTTGCAGGTAATGCAGGATAACTTGCCTTACTGATTTCTCTACAGGGGGATTTGTTTCTAACTGAATACTGTACAAGTGATCAATTGTATAACAAATTATACTAAAAGACTCGCCTGACAATAATAAACAACATTATCTAACTTACCAAAGTGTAGAACCAATGTCTTAAAAGTACTAAGGTAAGTTTCAAACACCTACATGCGACCGATTCAATGGCGGATCCGGGATGGGGCATTTGGGGCAAATGCCCCCCCCCCCCCCCCCCCCTTCAAGAAATTGCATACAAGATCGAGATACTCTAATAGAGCAGTCAATTACTCTAATAAAGCAGTCACAATGTTTATGAGGCAGTGCAGCTTACTGATGAAGCTATAAATAGGATTTTAGTTTACATAACATACGTGATATAATATATTTGGTAAAGGATAACTAACTACTATTGTTGTGACCTTTTTTTTTTGCTCTTCAACTTTTTTCAGCAAGGTGCCCCCCCCTCTTTCCAGACTCTGGATCCGCCCCTGCAATTTCTTTGTGACACAATCAATGAAAACAGTCCGCCATTTTATTTTTTTGAACCGCATCACGTGATCTTGTATATCAAATTATTCGCCTCTAAATAGTGAGCACTCTGAGCTTTATTTGAAGTTAATACGATGAACACAGCCAAAGTTATGGAGCGATTTCTACAAGGTTAGTTTTATTGTTGTGTAAATATTAAATGTTTGTTCTTTGTTAGGAATTTTGTACAGGATTAGTTTTGCGTGATAAGTTAGCCTTATACATCAAAAGAATCGCCTATGAATGGCGAATAAAATGGCCCCTGTTTCGATCTAATAGCTTCATTTGTTGCGGAGTTATAGCTCTTTCTTTACTGCCAATAATCTTGGACGTAATATTACGGCGCTGGTCTTTCGAGTAATACCCACTTTGGATGTAATATTACGGCAGTGGTCCGTAAGGGACCGCCTATGAAAGGTTAACAATATGGCTTTTGCTATTGACACCAATTGGTTGGAGGTGCTAAGGGCCACCAATACGCTATCGACACCAATCGAGTCACGTGACCTGATCAGATGGTATCGATACTGTGTCTGCCTCGTGGCACGATGTGATGCGGAAAGTTTACCGATATTTGAGTCAGAGAAATTAATTCGTGAGTTTAGAGGTGTTGTGAGTGAGAGTGAGATTTTGTTTCAATGCGTGAGAGTTGAGAGCTCTGGTTATACTCTGACCGAGTTTTTGTGTCTTATGCATTGGCCAGAGGGTACATGACCAAATTTAATTGTGAAAATAGCCAATGGCTGACGGGTTGCTGTATTTGGTGGATCACGTGATGAACATATTATTCTACTACTCATTGGATTATTGTGTAATACTCTTGATATAGTAATTATTTACTAATAATGACAAATGCTGTACCTTCATCGCTAAAAAATCCACGCACCGTTTCAGATTTAAGGATTTAGCTAGCTACGTAATCACAGATTAGCTAGCTACGTAATCACAGATTAGATCCACTACCTAGCTTTAAACACAAGTGTTTATCATTATTTTTAGTCAAGAGGATGAGACTAGGTACAGCCAGTCCATACCACAGCTGTAATCCTACAATCATTCTATAATGTACCTTCTTTAGGCTTTATTCTCATGGAAGGAGAGTGTGCCGTGGCCCAGACCGCTGAAGTGAGTCAATTCACCAGCTTTCCTGTTAAGAATATTTGCTTCTATAAAGATTGTCAACAGTGCTAGCTTGCCAAGTTAACTTACTCAGGCTGTATCAGGAGTCAGTAAAATCCAGACTCCTCAAACACATGCCTATCCATGGAAAACGATGTAGCTACTTGTGCAGCACCAGATAGTGGACTATATAGACTATGTACTGTATACATAAGTTTAATATGACCGCCATAGCTAGCTAAATCCGTAAATCTGAAATGGTGAGTACAGTTGAGAAGTTAAAATCAGTGTTTTGTCATTATACTAGTAAACTAATTATTATACCAAGGGTATTACAACACTGACATTACTTACACATCTCCAATGAGCAGTGGAATATGTTCATCATATGAACCGTCTACCCGTGATCTGTCGACCAATGATTCACCCAATACAGCAACCCATGGCCGACTGCAATTTCTAATAGTTTATATACCATGTATACTATTTTATGTTTCTGCTTTGCTGTATTTTGCAGGACAATCAAGCAAGGCTGCCCAGCTTCAGTGAAACTTTGCTGGACAGAAGATTGCCAGCAGCTCACAGTGTCTCATGTCAATATGAATCACAATCATGATGTCAATAAGGTTGTAACTGATGTCGATTGTGTTGGTTGTGTATGACAGCACTAATGCATAAACTACTGTATGGAGAGAAACTTTGGCGGGGGTAAACTTTAGTTAAATTGCATTTGGCAAAATAAAAACTTTGGCAAATTCAAGCTCATGCAATGTTTAGCTATAAAGAAGCTAATCTGAGACGCTATGAGTAAATGGCGGATTTGACTAAATTGCCAAATTTGTCGAAAGTTCCCTCTATACGGTATTGGAGTTGTTGATACTATATACTTTTGTAACCTTTGGTTTGCCTGCACATTATTTATTTTGTATAGTAAATTGAATTACAAACATATTGTTAAAACTGGCCTTGAAAGCCTATGAAATAGTGTGCTGTGTATTCTAAACCACTTTGCATGGTAAATACGAGTTTGCTGTGGATAATTACAGCTATTAAATTAAAAAATTATAATGAAATTCCATTTTTTGCTAATAGGAGATGTACAGCCATTTATCGAGGTAAAGAAAGTTAAACAGTGCAGAAAAGGATGAAGTGAAATTGCTTTTAGAGATGAACATGAATGAGAGACTAATACAACAGTACTTAAGCTTATAGGAGAAAAGATACAAAGCACTTAATTTAAGCACTTCTCAGCAGGATTGTTATATGCAAAATTGTAGTTTTGTTGTGTAATACACTTGTATGGATTAATTGCTAAAAAATGTAAAACAACTAATAATGTGCACAGACTAAAAGAGTCAATGTGTTGGAGTATGCAGTACTGCTATGGGGTCAACTAACACTAAGTAGGAATGTTGCTATAACATGAACGACAAAACCACACTGCACACTTTGGCTTCTGCTTTAAATTCACACACTTGAAATGATACCATACTAGGCAACTATCACATTGTATGGAGTCGTCTTCATCATCATTAATAGAGCGAGTACAGCTGCCACAGTAATAAGCAGGATTCTTCTTTATTGCTTCCACCACATTATGTACAGCCATCCATCCATCCTGAGTAAAGTATTTCTTGCATGAATCCAAATGGACTTGGTCATCTAAACGAGATGCTGTAATGCGTTCCGGTAGAATTTCAACACCATCTTCCTGAATTAAGCCCTTTCATGCAAGGACAATCTCTGCATCACTAGGTTCCACAAACCACTGTAGAATTACTAGAATCCGGTATAATATAATAATTTATGTGACCTGATTTTGGAAAACCTACATTTTGTACACCATATTAAAATATATATAGACAAACAGTATTTTATAAGGCCTCTATAATAATCCATGGGCATTGACATGCCTACAGAAGTCCATATATGTGTATGTGCCAAAACGGTAGGTGTTACAAAATCAGGTCACATTAGTTGCTCACCTCTTTCTCTGTCAAGTGGCAACTTCTTTAAAAATGGCACAGGCTTGTCCAATCTTTTCTTCTTTCTAGGTAACCCAATTACAGTTTTCTCTGCCCCTTTTGGCCTGCCTCTCTTCTTTAGTTTAGGTGGCAGTGTTACATCTTGAAATTCTAGCAAACAAATTGTGTGATTTAAATACCAAACAGGTTTGCAGTTGAATTGAATGCTTGGTCTACCTGAATACTAAATAAATAGTGCATCTTATTGTAATTCACGTTTGATAATTGAAAATTAGTGCACAATTGTTGTGCACTGTCATAATCATCATACCGTAATAGGGTAAACAATTCTCATATTAAAAATTTACTAGATTTACATTATAGTTTTTCAATGATGTGTCTGACATTAAGACATTTTTGTTGGGTGTGGTCAGATAAGATGTATATGACGCACTTTTTGGGTGTACTACTGAAGAAAGGCACATGCTTAAATTAGTGCACACCCTGGTCAAAACATATGGTCAAGAATTCACTATATACGTACAAGTGCAATAGTGCTATACCTTTACGAATGGCGTCCAGTAGCACAGGTGTGCTGCTATCATTATTGTCAGTTGCTAATCAAATTCACAAATGGAATATAGCAACTGTGCTACAGTACTGCCTGCTTACCATCATCATTGTCCTCTTCCTCATCATGACTCTGATAAACCTCACCACCATCTATAGTTACTTCACTACTGACAGGTGGTACTAAGTGTCCTTCACAAGTGTCCACTGTATTGCTGATTTGAACAGCTATTATCCAGTTATTAATGGCACACAGTATGTCAGAAATGTTGAAAACAAAAATTAGTTAATTTTCTGGGAAAGAACATAGGTGGCTGGAACCTAGCTAGCTAGGGCATATTCAGAAATTCTTATGTTTTCTAAACATTGCTCCCATAAGTTTCTGGCATTTATGATCAGATTTACAAAAAGGTACCTTTTTCATACCCAAATTCTACCCATTTCTGAACTTTGAAGCTTCATAATAGGGCTGGGAGATAATTTAGATAAACAGATAATCTAGATACCTATTGTAAATTAGATAAAGATTTTCATTATCGAGATGATAGTAAATCTCTGCAATCTAGTGTATATCAACCACAGTCAGACGAAAAACTTTTGGAAAGGTATCAAATTAAATGAGCAACAGGTAAAACTTCTGACTTGACGAGGACTTTACGTCAACAAATATGTAAAACTGTGCTGACAAAAGTACATTATTATATCAATATTCGAGATAAAATGGTTGTCAGTTATCGAGGTCGAGATGTAGCCCTACTTCATAACTATTTTAATTTTCCATGAGTGCAGTAAAGTGTTTAGCTGAATTTTGAAACTAAGAGCAAGTTAATCAGTATAAGGAATCAAGTGTTAAATCATTTTGTTTGCTGGCATGTACAATGTGTGGAAAAGGAACCTTTCACAAATTCAGTCACAATTTATAGTTATACACATGTATGCATAATGCAAAACTTCAGAAGGCAAAATACTTTCCTTCAACCTTACATACAGTAATTTTATATAAAACATGCAATAACAATAATTTTATAATGCAACCGTATTAACCTCTGTGCTATCAAAATAGATGAAGCACTTACTCAACAGCTATTAATTCTTAGGGTAGTAACTTTTCTTAGGACAAAAAGTGCACTAAGTTTGAATGAGACAAATGCTAACTTCATCTACAAACATTAATGGGTAAGCAAGCCACAGAAGTTTTTTGCTACACAATATGGTTACTTACACGGATTATTCTCATTGCGGAGTTGCTGAATATTCTCATCATCTTCATCAAAAACTATCACACTTCCACCATGAGCCCAGGCATCATGAACCTGCTTCAGTGTATCCATTCTCTTCATGAATTCATCCATTCTCTTCATGAATTCATCCATTCCTACTTCTGATGCAAGAGAGGGTAATTTGTCAACAATTGCTTTGGCTTTCTGAAATTCTGATGCTGGGTAAGTGTGCTACGACTAATCCCCTGAACAGTATCACCAGAACTTCTATAGCTAACCTGCAGGTGCATTAAATGATCAAGGTATAGTACATGGTGTACATACCTCATACGAGCAATCTTGAACTGTTGAACTTTTGTTTTTTGAAAATCTCCTTCAAGTAAGACAGCTTCCATCTATTGACAACACCAACTTCAGAATACAGAGGTGACTTCTGCATATCACGCAAAAAAATCGTGAGAGGCTAGCAAATTTTGAGCAGACACTCTTTACTTTGCTGTTGATTGATTCCAACCTGTTGTTGGTTCTTTCACCAAAGGTAACAAAAGCTGACTTGAAACATTCTACCCACTCATGCTTGATAACATGCCAGTTAGCATTATAGTAGTTGACAACAGATTTAGGAGCAGTTTCTAGCAAAGTGGCATAATGCTTTTCATACTCTTCTTCTGAACGAGAATAAGCCAGCTTTGTTATGATCTCTAAAGAGTAATCCCTTTCTCCAGGCCTTATCCCAAGTTTATCAACTGTCACTTCCCTCCGAAATGACCTTAAAGCATGAAACAAGCATATCTGTAATTGTACTCCTGGAAATTGCTCCTCAAACACAGCTCTCTCTGTAAAATCTTTGTCCGTAACTACAACACCCACTTTGCACCATGATGGGTTAACAGATTTGAAAGCCTTTACCATGTTGGTGATGGCTTCCTTGGTTTCAAGTGATGTAAGGAACAGTGAAACTATTTCACTTTGTCCATTGCTGTCAATCACTAACATTAAGTACAGTGGCATCCGAAGTTCATTAAGTTTATAAGTAGCATAAAAAAAAGACTTCTGGGAAACAATTGAAATTGTATTTCATCATGGCATCTTGGAAAAACAGCCCTGTAAATACTTTCTTTTCATCAACAAATACATCCACAGCTGACCCTAAATTTAGGATAAATTGTTACACAATTATATAAACACATCTTTACATGCATCGTTTTCCATGGATAGGCATGTGTTTGAGGAGTCTGGATTTTACTGACTCCTGATACAGCCTGAGTAAGTTAACTTGGTAAGCTAGCACTGTTGACAATCTTTATAGAAGCAAATATTCTTAACAGGAAAGCGGGTGAATTGACTCACTTCAGCGGTCTGGGCCACGGCACACTCTCCTTCCATGAGAATAAAGCCTAAAGAAGGTAAATTATAGAATGATTGTAGGATTACAGCTGTGGTATGGGCTGGCTGTACCTAGTCTCATCCTCTTGACTAAAAATAATGATAAAAAAACACTTGTGTTTAAAGCTAGGTAGTGGATCTAATCTGTGATTACGTAGCTAGCTAATCTGTGATTACGTAGCTAGCTAAATTTTAGCGATGAAGGTGCAGCATTTGTCATTATTAGTAAAATAATTACTATATCAAGAGTATTACACAATAATCCAATGAGTAGTAGAATAATATGTTCATCACGTGATCCGTTGATCCACCAAATACAGCAACCCGTCAGCCATTGGCTATTTTCACAATTAAATTTGGTCATGTACCCTCTGGCCAATGCACAAGACACAAAAACTCGGTCAGAGTATAACCAGAGCTCTCAACTCTCACGCATTGAAGCAAAATCTCACTCTCACTCACAACACCTCTAAACTCACAAATTAATTTCTCTGACTCAAAGCATGAATCTCGAACTAAAGCAGCCGTTTCTTAGCATCACGTGATCACTCGTAAGGACAGGTATATCATAGGGTTGTTATGCTGTGAACAGACTGAGGCTAATGTTGTACTAGTAATGTCGGTGCTGTCTTCATGTTGCACACACGAATTATAAAGAAATAAAATACATTATTTCAGTATTTAAAGCTATATTTCAGTATTTCTCTGCGATCTCCTATAGTCTCTAGTAGTCTCCTATAGTCTCTAGTAGTCTCCTATAGTCTCTAGTAGTCTCCTATAGTCTCTAGTAGTCTCCTATAGTCTCTAGTAGTCTCCTATAGTCTCTAGTAGTCTCCTATAGTCTCTAGTAGTCTCCTATAGTCTCTAGTAGTCTCCTATAGTCTCTAGTAGTCTCTAGTAGTCTCCTATAGTCTCTAGTAGTCTCTAGTAGTCTCCTATAGTCTCTAGTAGTCTCCTATAGTCTCTAGTAGTCTCCTATAGTCTCTAGTAGTCTCCTATAGTCTCTAGTAGTCTCCTATAGTCTCTAGTAGTCTCCTATAGTCTCTAGTAGTCTCCGATAGTCTCCTATAGTCTCTAGTAGTCACTAGTAGTCTCCCATGGTCTCTAGTGGTCTCCTATAGTCTCTATGGTCTCTAGTAGTATCCGATAGTCTCTAGTAGTCTCCTATAGTCTCTAGTAGTCTCCTATAGTCTCTAGTAGTCTCCTATAGTCTCTAGTAGTCTCCTATAGTCTCTAGTAGTCTCCTATAGTCTCTAGTGGTCTCCTATAGTCTCTATGGTCTCTAGTAGTCTCCGATAGTCTCCTATAGTCTCTAGTAGTCTCCTATAGTCTCCCATGGTCTCTAGTAGTCTCCTATAGTCTCTAGTAGTCTCTAGTGGTCTCCTATAGTCTCTAGTAGTCTCCAATAGTCTGTAGTAGTCTCCTATAGTCTCTAGTAGTCTCCTATAGTCTCTAGTAGTCTCCCATAGTCTCTAGTAGTCTCCCATAGTCTCTAGTAGTCTCCTATAGTCTCTAGTAGTCTCCAATAGTCTCTAGTAGTCTCCTATAGTCTCTAGTAGCAGACATGCCAACTCTCACGCATTAGGCGTGAGTCTCACTCTTTGGCTAGTAATCTCACGCTCTCACGCCTAACCCTCTGTTTCTCACTCTTTCAGCTTAGTTCTCACGCATTTCTCACGCCTGATCTGCTTCGTAATTAGCCCTGTGCTTAAAATTGGGCAGACCTGTGCTTATTTTTGTACTTAGAACATGCGACGACCTTTTTTTTTTTTTTTTTTTTTTTTTTTGGTCTTCACTACCAAAAATCCTGGAGCTAATTGAATCTGGTCCACATTGCTGGTAGTGTTTGAGGTCTCACTCCTAAAATTGTTCAGAGGTTGGCATCTCTGTAGTAGTCTCCTATAGTATATCATATATTGCTACCCCATACACATAAACAGTATTTCATTCATCAAATCCAAGCTAGCTACCTCATTTATACACTAGCCGTATAACAACTGAAGCTATATGCTAGATAGCCAATGCTGATCAGTAATATTAATAATTGATTCTTACTAATATTGTGTATTAACCTGCTTACTTTATTTATCATCCAATGTAGACATCCGTATCATCACTGTCTCATCTGTTGTACTGACGACTCACCCCATTGCAGTGAACTGGAATCCCAAGTCTAGTAATGCCGGCTGTGGCAAAGATTAACTTGTAATACTCATACACATTGCTTCAGATCTGTGAATATATTATTTCAAGTTTTAATTTACTTGTGCTCTGTATTGTAAACTGTTTAAAACTTGTTTATACCTTCACATAGTAATCTATGCTCTCACACGTGCCATATCCACCTCACCAGATGCACGTGCCGACATAAATAAAATGGCGGTGTGAATAGCGTGGCACTGAACCAGGGCTGGCACTGAATTCAACTCGTGTATTAGTGGTGGTTGTTTACGTGGAAGTGGACGTTTCCATACTTGGGTGAGGAAATTGTGGTTTCGCCCAACCTTCATTTATTTGTTAGGAAACGTGTAAACAATCGGCGACCATCGGCAGTGCGGACAAACTTAAACCTGAATACGTTAGTGATTCAACCATCAGTTCGTCAAGTCCCCAATCCAATTGATGTGAACATCCCAATAGGTGCACACCGTTTCAAATAACGACTGCAGGAAAGGCGGGGTTGCAAGCGGGAGGAGACCGACAATCATGGTTCCATCAAATAACATTGTGAGTGTTGGGTATAGAGCAATAGTGTTCTATTAGTATTTATTTAATAAATTGCTCATATGAATTATATTTAAACACTTGGATGGCTTACTTGTGTATAAGCACGCAATGGATCGAGGTAAGTTGGAAGGCTACGAATGTGCGTTGGAAGTTATTATCTGTGATTGTGGGTTTGAGTTTATTCTGACTGAAATGTTGGAGAACAGAGTAAGGATTCTTGTGAGCTGGAGACATGAGTTTTGTGTTAATACATTGTTTTCCACTGTGTGACGTTAAGGGGGGGGTCTGGAGCTAGCAAGCGTACCAAAATCAGTTTGGAGATGTCCCTTCAGTTGCAACATTGGATTATTAATTTGTTCCCACCTTGGCAAGCCGCTGATACATATTAATTTTGTTATTTTCTACTTTAGGACACATGTAGACCATCGGCAGTGTGGACAAACTTTAACCTGAATATGCTAGTTCGCTTAGCCAGTACGTCAAGTCCCTAATCCAATTGTTACAATTGTTGTTAACATCCCAATAGGTGCTCGCCATCCCAAATACAGATTGCAGGAAAGGCGAGGTGGTTTTCGTCCAACCCTAAGGCGGGTTGTAATCGGGAGAAGACCGACAAAAATGGTTCATCAAATAACACTGTGAGTCTTGGTTGTATATAGAACAATTACTATTTAGTTTATAAATGGTGTACAATTGTACTGTGTGTGTGTGTGTGTGTGTGGGTTTAGTTAGTCCAAAGGGTTGTTCGGATCCAGATTCTTCTTCCATTTCTTTGTTGGAATGGTTGAGCTGCTTCTTGTTGTACGCCTTTTTCCATTCTCGCTGTCCTGCCCATTATGACCCTCTTCGTCATCGCTGCTACTAGTGATCTCACCTGTCCAACGTTAAATAAACCATGACATCATGCGTGGCTAGTGTGCTCACCTGCCGAAAATTGATTATCCTTTGGTTCTATTATTGTACGATTTTTGTCATCCACAGGCTCTGTGCTACCTGTAGACACAAACAATATTAGTTTGGAATTATAAGAAGCCTGGGTTTACCATCAAGGCTGGCTGGTTTAGGCCCAGTCTTGGGTTCCACCCCTTCCACTGGCACACTGGTAGCTGTGTAAGTGTAATATTGATCATGTCCCCACAAGGTCACAAAAACTTAATCACCTTGGCAGACTGTTACGGTAATGTTTTCCGGTAGTGTGTCCTGCCAAACTACCGTGCACTTTCTAGAATAGGAATTTGTGCCTCTCTTTATAGTGCAGTTATTGGTTCCTTTCGGCACAAAGTCCCTTGCCACGTTGTTAGCCCCCATCTTGCAGCATTTGACTGCATCCCTGATAGCGGTTGCGCTGTTTGTTAGAGCTTGCGCCATGTCCTCGAGGCAGATTGCCATGGCTCTTCTCCCTTGGAGCGTTACCCCTGTCCGCATGCTCTGTAATACCTGTGTGTCGTATTAAGATTTACCCTAAGTATGAACCACACGTGTCCAATCCGCTCACCACATGTTTTCCTTTTTCCTCCACCATTTTTTCTGCCCAACTCACTGCCTCTTCTATGGTGCTGAGGACTACTGCCTTTTTAGCATCCAGAGGGTCAACAGAATGCTCAGCTAGGCGTTGTGGTTCTGTAGGGCACAAGATGGGCAATACCCGTTCTTCGATGAACTCCTCCAGTTCATCCATCAGGTAGCCAAAGTTACTCTCCACAGCAAGCTGCAAAGGTTATTACGATCAGGCACAGTGTACACATGCACATGCGTGCTGTCTCAACAGACGGTATGTTCTAACTACTACACTATTACCTTTTCTGCAAAGTAAAGGCACACCGTATACCCGGTCACCAGTCTGGGATCCACCCCGGCCAGTCTGCTCATAGTCCTCTTGAAAAGTTCATTGTGGACGTAAGCAACATCATTCCTGAGCGCTTCACCCATACTGATGGCCCATCCGACTGCCGATGAAGCATTTCTGCATGCCACTCTCAAGCCACTGAACGCAGCAGACTCAATTTCATTAACTGGTCCCACGGCCGGTTTATCAAAGGGTATCAGCAGCGCTCTTGACATGTACCTACACATGGGACAGAAGAATATTACCACCAACCATCGTTAACAGGTCATTGATGCTTTATCAACTTTGTACAGTTTTATTTTAATCTTATTTTGACTCTTACCTCCTTACGCTGCACACGTTAAAATTGCAGCACAAAAGTGGGATTGAACGTGGCTTGTAAAGTCCTGTCCGCATGTTTCCGATCAGCTTGCCGTTGCACAGCTGTATCAGCAGATCTCCAATGTCGTCCATGTTTTTTGGATCATCCAGGGCAAACGGCAGAGTGGATTTCTTTATTCTCTCCATACACAGACTATCGGAAGTCCCCTTCGTCTTCATGAGGTGGCTGACCTCTCTCTGTCCAAACACAGACAGAGTGCACTCTATGGCTGTGGATTTTCCTTTAGGGTTATACATAACAGTCGGCCTCGCTAAGATCACACCGCACATACCTGTCTCGGTGTCTCCAAACAAGAATGGAATCAGACACGAACCATTCAGGTCCAGCACGGTGTCATAGTGGAGAGCCATGATGCCCGCTGCTACTGATAGCACACCTGCTCCACAAACCAATGTGTAAGACCTCATCCATGCAATAGCCTGGCTCACCTGCTACAAAATTGTGCTTCAGTGTGCTCTTCATTACCTCCAGTAGCGCATTAAGGGTGTTGCTGGACTCCAGAGGTACGGCAATGTTGCTGAAGAGTGGCAGCGTCAGACTTTGGCTCTTACCAGCGGGCAGCTCAATGTTTGGTCCTCCGATCGGCTGCCAAGCGTATTTGGACTCTCTCGTAGGAATTAGAATGCCAGATCTGCTAATGTGAATTTCGGGGCTCAGCACCCAAGTGTTGTCTTTTTCCTGCCTACCCACGCACTCCAGGCCCTGCTTGGTTCTGTGTTCCTCTCCGTGCGGAAAAGAATTCTCGAGGTGATTGTGAAATTCCACCAGCTCCCTATCGGTCAGAGAACAAGTCAAGCCGCCACTCTTAAAGGTTGTTGTTAATTCATGAAGGAAGCGGTGTTTAAACAGCAGACTTTCTGTCGTGTAGTAGCAGAGTCTGTGAAAAGTCAAACCCAATTGTTAAGTTAGAACGAGCCCACAAGGTTTGTAAGTGATTTAGCACATATCTACAGACCCTAGCTTATTGATTGCCTTAGGGTTTGGGTTACCAAATTGCCAGCTGCCAAATCTTAGGTTCAGTAACCTCTTTAGACCTCTACACTTCAAGTGAGAATTATTTGTACATTTTCTAACCCTAACACTTCCACAAAGTCTAATCCTAAGCCACTTGCAGCCATGCACCTAACACGATCAGTCAGTATCACCTTTCTCTGCCGTCCAGCTCCCTTTTGACGGTGGCAAAATACCCAGTCATCTTGCCAACTTCAACAAATGTCTGTAACTGTAGGGTGAAATTGGATCTTGGCTTATATTCACCTTTGCTGGTCACCATCCCGAACGTCACACTCTCCCCATCCACATGGAAATTCTAATTGTTAAAGCAAACATGAAATGGAGGCCTTATACACACCCAACTGCACCTTCTTTTCACTTTCAGTCTCCACAGAGACATTAAGACTCTGGTCACTTTCAACACTCCTGTTGTCTGACTCCATCGCAATAATTGTTCACCTTAGGGTTAATTGCTAGTCTCTAGAGCAGCCTAAACACACTTGTCTCTAAAATTAGTCTCAGCATGCTAACCTCGCTGTATTTATACTCACATCCACCTAAATGTTCAGTGAGGTTAGGGTTAGCTCATTCATTACATCACAATCCCTACTGAATAGAACAACCTTACATGGTCGATCATGTGACTGGGCGTCGATTAGCATAGCCTCCATCACTGGATGTGAAGTCCTTCAGGGCCATCTTGATGGTGCTGACATTTGGGCAGTTCCTAGAGTGTGATAGCTGAAATAAGCAAGCACACCAGAAAGAACCAATCTTTTAATAGCGGATCTACAGTAAATTGTATTTGAAGGTAGTTTAGCTCAGCCAGTCTGCAATAGAGTGATTGTTTTGTGTGCATCCTATTTAAAGATCACCTTGAGGATCACTAATAATATCGCTCCGTCGTCGCGATTGTAGTCTTACTAGGAGATAAGTAGCGTATAATAACTGTAGAGCATGTAGAGTCATTAATCGATTCCCGGACGATTCTATATCCGGAACACTTTACATAACAAAATTTATGGCAATCGGATGAAGCACCTAGGAATGGGAAGCCCAAATGTCCGTCCGGCAAAAAAATCGATGACCGGACAAAAAGATCTTTATCCGGACAACAGCTCGTAAATCCTCAACCAATAAATGGATTGCTTCCAAACTTGAGTATATGTAAGTATAGTCTATGCTTCTACTATGATAAAAATTTGGAGTCAAAACTCCTCACCAGCTGGGAGATATGGCTTGCTAAACTTGACCTACTACAACGACCACTATTTTCGGACACCTCGTCTTTACATGTATTGTAGGGTGTAGAGCTGCAATAGCTGGACAGCTAAAAGTATCCATAAAACACATTTAGAGAGGAGAAATAACATAAATATGTCAATATAACCTTCGTTCAAAGCATTTAGATTGATTGAGTGGAGTAAAAGTTGCTGTAGATACACTCAAGTTACTTACAGTTGATGAGGTATCCGGAAATAGGGTCGTTGCAGTAGGTCAAGTTTAACAAGCCATATCCCCAGCTGGTGAGGAGTTTGGACTCCAAATTTTTATCATAGTATAAGCATAGACTATACTTACATATACTCAAGTTTGGAAGCAATCCATTTATTGGTTGAGGATTTATGAGCTGTTGTCCGGATAAAGATCTTTTTGTCCGGTCATGATTTTTTTTTTGCCGGACGGACATTTGGGCTTTGCATTCCTAGCTGCTTCAACCGATTGCCATAAATTTTGGTATGTAAAGTCCTAACACCTGGGTCCACCTATGGTCCAAATATCAGAATTGTGGGATAATTCGTTTGGCTGCTACAGGTGTCCTACAGGTGTCCGGATATAGAATCGTCCGGTAATCGATTAATGACTCTATACGGTAGAAATAGGCTAGAATTAAATTTTTGGTTATTCCGCTATTCCTTATTCCTCTATTCTTTATTTCGGGTTTTACAAACTCCCGTATACAGACTAGTGATTCTAACTGAAAGCATGTGCTGATCTACCACATACACAAACCCTATCTCTATGGGCGGGCTTGAAAAAAAATGTCCACCATTGTCCGCTCCTTTTACTTACTTTGTGTGTGTTATGGTCTGCATTAATGTACGAATGAGTGCAGCTTACCACCCTTGACATATGCTTTGTTCCCTTGCAGCGGTCCTTAGGGTTAGGGCTACCTTGGAGGAAGACACAACTCGGTCAACCCATCCAGTGTTGTGATGGCTACCTTTTGCCGTTACCCGTCACGGTCTCATCCATCGCACAGGCATAAAATACTGTGAGTTGCCACTGTCGTGTATGACACCCTTAGGGTTACCCACACGCACGTAGCACCGGCCAGCTGACAACCAGCTACCAGATGTGCATGTGCTGCCCACCTGTGTGTATGTATGCTGCCCTAATAGTCCCATCAAATGTATGAAAGGATGATGGAAGGAGTGTTAATGATGGACTATTAATGTTGGCTTCAAACAAAATGCATGTGCTGATCTACCACAGACACATCTATTGATGGGCTTCAAAAAAAAAATTGTGATCAGCCATTGTCGGCTCATTTGTGTGTGTCGTGGTCTACATTAATGTACGAATGAGTGCAGCTTACCAATGAGTGCAGAATACTAAAATCATTCCACAAATGACCCAAAAAAAGTCAATAGAGCGTAGTCATTAATTAGTCTGCAACGTGAGTCATTTCGAATATATCCATAGGTTCTTGGTGTCATGGACACTTAGCGATGACGAACTAACAGTAGAGTCACGTGACGGCCTGATATTTTGAAATCAGCTGTAAGCGAGCGGGTAAGCAATATCGAGTAGTTAATCGGAAAAAAGATTGATATCAGCTTAAATATGCTAGTAAGTGATCACCGTGGTCCTGATAACACAGACGGGCGCCGCACTGAAATTGAAGTTATGGTGGCCGCAGCCGACAATGTACCATAGCAGTGCGTGCATATGGAATGGGACCCAGGGTGTTGATCACTATAATTGATTAGAACGTTAATTGATTAACCGAACATGGGCGCTTGCTGTTGCAAACATTACAAGTAAGTTGTTTGCCAGGGTATGGGAGCATGGAGCCAAGTACATATAGGTAGATCATGGTTGTATTATGTATAATGAGATATATCCAGTGAGATAGCCACTGGCCAGCCTAAACTTAAGAGCCACAGTTGAAGTTTGGTGCCCACATAATTGCTTGTACACTGTTGTAAGACATTAGCTGCATCCATGACTCAATATCATTGGCTTTGTAGTAATGCTGATAGTACACCACCTGCAGCTGCTAGGATATTAAAGGGTGAGATTTGTGTGCAGTTTCAAATGTACGTAGAGTTGTGATTTGTCAAATGTGTCTACTGTATGTATGGTATAAGGTTGTCAGTGTGCGTGTGTGTATGTGTGTGTGGGTGTGTGTGTGTGTGTGTGTGTGTGTGTGTGTGTGTGTGTGTGTGTGTGTGTGTGTGTGTGTGGGTGTGTGTGTGTGTGTGTGGGTGTGTGTGATGTAGTGTATGTGTACGTGCATGCAAGCGAGTTCAACGGCTAGAGTTAATGTATACGTGTGCATTATCCAATTTGGTCAGGGCGCTTTTTAATTTGGAAAGGTTAATTTTTTTTCTTTTGTTGCGGTATTGTTCTTATGTTTTCGAACATAAGTTTACTTAACTAATAGCAGGTAGGATACAGACTGTGGACCCTAGGGTCACATAAGGACCATGCATACAAAGCAGTCAAAGCAGTCCACAACAAATAGCTACAAGCAAGTTTACCAGGCATTTATATCATTGTATTACCCATGCTAGGCTTTATAAGGCTTTAAGGTATACTTTCACGTTTGCGCAGATATGCGTTTGCGAGTGTATAAACGTGAGTTGTATGCATAATATGTGTGTGGTTATGCGCCATGTGAATGTCTATGTGTTGTTAACGTCTATATAGCAGTGTTCTTGTGTGGCATTTCTTGTGTGGCATGAGTGCTAATACAATCATGTGGATTGTTGTATTATTGTTTATTTTTAATATTTGTTTAACCTTTTAGAAATTAATTATATTGATGAAGATAGGTGAGCCATTAATAACTTTCATTAGTTAATGCTGACACAGGGGTCTCAATGTGTTAAGTAATGGTTGATAGTTAAAATGCATTCTCTGAAAGAAGGTGCTAAGCATTCTCTATTAACAAGTGGTCCTAAATTAGTCTATCAGGCCCCTTAATCAGACTTTGTCATGGGTTAGATACTTTTTATCTCCAAAAAAAAAAAAAAAACCCTGTAGGGTGAAAAGGTGTACTTTTGTTCACAATTGGTGTGCACGTGTGTGTATGTGGGGGGGGGGTGGTAGGTCCTCAGAACCCCTCTTGGTTATTTGCCTGTCTGCACATATACAAGTGGTATGCACATTTGTGACCAGATTTGCGAAAAGGGGGTCTTCCACACACATTCAATTTAACACAATCAGCATATCGTAACTTTGAACATGGAGAAACTATGGACTTGAAATTTTCACTGTCGAGAACACTAACATAGTGTAAGGGGTGGTACAATTTTCAGGTTTGTAGCTTTAGTGAGCATCACGTTATGATCTTTCAAATTCATAAAAGTGGATGTGTGTGGAAGACCCCTAGGCCTTTACGCAAATCTGGTCACATATTGTGCTTTAGTGTTCAAAGTGATGATATGGTTTGTATAGAGCTGTACTCAGACAGAGACACTTTTATGACAACAAAAGTTACACTGGTACAATTAACAGGGCACTGTGATACAGTATCTATCATTATTTACTCTTGTACTTTAATAGAACAAGTAGATTACGTTGGCAATAATAGAGGCTACTGAAGTAACTGTAATTTGCTTTATGCATGTATACCAAGCTATACTGTATTGTGTGACTTGGCTGTAGTCAAAAAGTATTATTACTTAATATTTGTATGTTTCTAAAGAGAGCCAGTGCAATGCACAGAAATTTCAAGGCCGGTGCAATGTACCGGGTGTGCAAGGCCGGTGCAGTGCACTGAAGTATGACTGAAATAAGGTGAATAATTGAAGTGTTCATACAGTTGTCGTACATTGTAGCAACCCAAAGCTGTATTACTGAAAATAAATAAATTAAAAACTTTATTTATCATGTTTAATGATTTGTTTATTCACTTTTTTTGTTTGTTTTAGAATGGATGCTGATCAAATTAAAAAAATGTGAGTTGGCATTGTTTAGCATCAGTATGTTATAGAGGAGGGCATCCATTGCCAAATGACAGTCTTTCCCTACAAGTATGACAGTTACCTTTAGCAAAATATCACTAAAAGTGTTTTCTAATTTGCACCTCAAGTTGCCTTACTGTCAGCAGTTCCAAGGGGTGCAGACCTACTGTAGGAGTTTGACACTTTATTATAACACAGATTTGGCACCTGTTATATACTGGTGAATGCATTGCTCACCATGATTCACCTCAGTGATGGTAGCTACTACCTACCATCTTTACAGCTTCCCCAGTGTATTTCCCACAAGTAAAAATGGAGTGCTCAACGGTAGCATGCTCTGGCCACATTAAGCTTTCACGATGCCCAGTTAAGTGATGCTCCAGTATAAAGTTGCACGGGTTTAAATCACGGTGAATCCCATCCTCGTCGCCAACATGTCATGTATCAACGTCTGAAAAGTTAGCTTTACAGTAGTTATCATATGTACGCAAAATAATAAAAAATCGGCTATCGTCTATTGCATATGGATCAGGAATGCCATAGTCAACAGAATACAATGCCAAACACACAACCGACATAGACACAGGTACTGTTAATGGCACCTTGAAATGTTATATAACATATCACTAAATTAGTTAATCAGTCTATCACATACTTTAAAGTTGTATATATATATATATTTAGTACAAAGAAACATAATCATTTGGATACCAAACCACGATACTGAATTGTTTGTTTGGATATCCAAACCCAAAAATACAGAATTGTTAAGGTACCCATATAAATAGTTAGTTCTCCTTGTAGGGGTAGATACAAGTTGGATAGTATGCGACAGTATCGGTACTTCGCATATACACTGTACTGTAGAGTCATCGAGGCCATGTCATTTTAAGTAGATTAAATAAATTTCTATGACAAAATAATTGATGGATAATTTAACGGAAGACTCAAGTGATAGCTCGCCATTTAAACAGCACTGACTATCGTTCACTGCAACATTATTAGAAAATGTTTTGAATTTACTCAACATGGTGTTCATGCATGTGTTAATGAAATCATCAACCCCAATTTTGCATTATAAATCATGAACAGATAATCTGTTATGCAACTAAATTCGTATCACACAGGTTTAATACAAAATAAAATGATAAACCACACATGACTCCTAGAAGGGGGCCATCCTATAGGTTAAAAGATAATCACGATTAATAGTTTGTTCTGTATTGTATTGGGTACAATAGCTTTTCCTAAATTGTCGTTTATACCTATAAACATGTACTCCGATTCAGTTACAACCTAGCTATCAATCAAGGTTCCTCTAGTTTCCTCTAGTATATGTTAAATGGAGCCTATATTGCAACCCAAGTGCTTAATCAGTAATTATTGTTATGTTATGTTGTTACAGTTACATGTGTGTTGTTATTGATTTGTTTCAGTTTACTCGTCGATGAGAAGATGATTCAGACTGATAACATTATTTTTTTTAAATTAATGTACTAAGAGCAAATGATAAAATCAATCAGAATTAATACACATATCTAACCTGGCTAACCTAGAGCTGAAGCAGAAATTGTTATGTATTGGTACCCCTATCCCTAATAAATAAATGGAAAACATCCCACACTGGTTTGTTGTGTGCTCATTTCATGTACCTAAATGTAGGGCTTCTTTAACGATCATTGGACATGCATAAATACGTACTGCTATATAATTAGTACGTATTTATTGTAGTACTAATTGTAGTACTCGGTTCCAGCAACAAAGCTAACTAACCCCATTAAGGTTTCAATCTGTAAAATGACCAGCTATCAACACTGTTAACTTTAAAGGTCAAAGTCATACCATAGTATCTATGCTCTTAAGCTGTACAATTTTTTTTCTTCATTTTTAATTTATTAAACACACACACACAAACAGTAGCTAGCTTTCCACCTTCTTTTACCCTTCAGGTTTATAAAGACTGCGGGCTACACATAGCTGAAAATCCTTTCTGGTTAGGGTAAGATTTCTTTTATGGGGGGGAAGGATGGGGTTATTTGGAAGCTACATCCTATTATACACTAACCTTTAAGGTTATATCTTATCATCTAGGTAACATCGCTGTCCTTTCATAACGTCAGCGGTCGCGTGAGCGTCGAGTTACCTGCGTACCGCATACCGTGGTACGGACTGAGATATAAGCGCAGTAAGGCTTTTGTTCCCACAATATATATAATGTACTCTGTAGCAAGCTTTTAGGCGAGCAATGGTTTGGTTGGTTAATAAAATGCAACCGTTGCTTCAGATTGTATTGTATTGTATTGTATTAATGCTGATCACTTAGAGTTGCTGACTACTAGCAATCAACCGATATACGTTGGCATCGACTTTCATCTTCGTATAGCTGTCGTGATGAATTCCGGGGATAAGACTAGTCACTGGTGTAGTTCACCCTAGTAGTTCTTATCAACCTTTACCAGTTAGGCACTGGAGTGAGTACACACTGAAGACAGGGCCTGTTCGAGGCGTTTACTCAAAGTCTATGAGGAGCCTAAATGAAAATCTCAGATGTAGTTAGTACTGAGGTAGTTTATACACCAGGCCCGCACATGGCAAAAGTCACAATACAAGTTAGTTTGCAATGAATTGAATTGAATGAATTGTAGTTACCAAATATGCACAGCAATCACCCTCCCATTCCGATGTTGTCCCCACCACACACTGGTACTCTGCTCGCTTGTATCGAGAGTGTAACTTGCTCACATATGTACGTGAGCAAGTTACTCTCTCACTTGCTCACATTTTTTTGGACAGTGATAAGTACTTGTAAGCATTGCAGAATTTATTGGGCCAATAGATATTAATGTTGTAAACAGTATACATGTATTTGCTCCATAGCGTTTAACTGGAATCTTACAGAGCTTAGATAGTTTCCCTTTATGTTGCTATACTAGGGGTATCAGTCTGATGGGTATACTGTACTTGCTCAAACAAAGTCTAACTTACTATTTTAAAAAAATAAAAATAAAGAATGCCCAATGACACTAAATTGCAATGATCCCAATGACACTATATTGTAGGCACGCACACACACCCATACAAGCCCACGCGTACTTATTCAGTGGCATATTCTTTATAGCATGCAGTGGACACACTGACAGTGTACAGACGATGATGAGTTACCCATATTGACTGTGTGAATTTTATGGCTGTTGGAAGTTAGGATCTGTTGTCACTCTCTATTCTAGTATAGCGACATAGCCCCCAAATTTAACACAATTGTGCACTTTAACTATGAAATTTCCACACAAATAGTACTCCTGTTGATATGTAATTTCTGATATAGTGCCATCACATATTTGACCTTTGGTGACCTCTATATGGCCACTTTTATACAAAAAAAAAACAAAAACAGATCATTTTTGCCCTTATTTCCACGAGGCATTAAATGACAAGTAAACATATAGTACGAAAGCAAAGGTCTTGATGTAATAAAAATCTCAGTTTTTATTTTGAAGTCATTAGGTGATATAATTCCAAAGTTATGGTCACTTCTGTTAGCTGCAAACCTTTAAATTCACCTACCTTTGGGGCGTAAATTAACCATGGCCACTTTCTGCTAGTTTGGCACTATATCAAAAAAATACATGTCTCTAGGAGTATTATTGGTGTGGAACGTTTCAGGATTTTATGAAAGAGTGCACAATTTTTGACTTGTGCTGCTGTACTATTCTGGGTGGAACAAGATTGATTATTTCAAGTACAAAATTGCTCTTTAAAGCATTAGATATGCAAAATAAGTTTGTATTTGGTGTAACCTAACCAGCCGTGTCTGCCATATCTGCAATAATATTAATGAGCTTACAATGACTGGATTCAAGTAGGCATATTGTTATCTACTTACAGCTGATGGAGTCTAATGTTTGCTATGATATTTGAATGGAGGATTTACCACAAGGGGTGATGCATGCTCTAGATGTAAAAGATGTACATCATCGGTGTGCCGGCATCATGGAGATCATCAGTGACTTGTGACACTGTCATATAATACAGTCATGTGTCTAATTATTTTGAGTGATGAATATTACATGTACACTTACAATGTACAACATTATATCAGTGTGTTTGCTAAAACTAGAGCTGCGTTCACATACATAAGTATGTAAGAAAGTATACGCTGTTCTCTAAAAACGGTTGCATGGCTCCACCCAAACAAGGCATGCAATACAGCATTTCAGTGACTTATAAATTGCTTCTGTGATGGTAGGCACACATAATCAAATTTTGGTAATACTTTTATACTACTAGAAGCAATAAAAAGTTAAAATTTTCTAACAAGAAATAGGGATCGCTGAAAAAAGCCAGCAAACAAGAAGGGATCGCTGCGGTGATAATGTTATCCACAAATCCCTATTTTGACTCAATATATAGGCTACTCATTCTTGTGAACTAATAAAGCCTCTGCGCTCAAGTGTTAATTGCATCATGTAAAATCATTTTAGGTTAATTGAGTATCCAATTAGATGGTTAACTCCCTCTTGTATATTTTATGTGGATTACATTATTAAGTACTATTATTAAGTACTGACTAAAACAAAACCTTGATGCAAATTTTCATAAGTTTATACGAATATCAATATCGTAACAACGGACTATACATTGTCCTCAATATTTTACGCATGGATACTCATACAGCACTACTACCCATCACTCAAGTTATATGGTTTGGGACAGCCAATAAGTACGGGAATTTGAAGTGCTTTTTTTTTCAAATCGGGGATTGCAGTTTAACCACAAACCACCCACTTTACAAATTTTATTTAACATAATGCCTTATGGTGACCTTTATGATGCTTTCCACTATTTGGAACATCAAATGATGCTTAATTGTAGGCTCCACCCTCTCAATATGAACAACGCTGATATCGGGAGGGAAACACCCACAACCCACAATTTTTTCATAGAAAGGTGTCTTTCAAAATAAAGAGTAACTTGATGTGTGAAGGAACAATGTGCAACGTAAATTGACCGTGTATGGACCACAAAGTGATTTTAATCCTAATACAACACACTTTTCTATAATATGGTCTGACTATACATGTAGGTACCACAGGATAACACTTGTAGTTGTGTGTTTTATTAGGATTAAAAATCACTTTATGATCTGACCCTAGCATGGTCAATTTATGTTACGCATTGTTCCTTCATTATTATTTATTTTGAATGACACCTATCTATGTAAATTTTGTGGTCGGTGGGTGTTTCCACTGCCAAAATTATCCGTTTTAATACTGAGAGGGTGGAGTCTACAATTAAATATCATTTGATGTTCTAAATAGAGGAAAATGTCATAGAAGTCACCATAACGCATTACATAAGTAAATTTTATAAAGTAGGTGTGGTTAGTGGTCAAACTAAAAAACCCAATTTGAAAAAAAAGCACTTCAAATTTCCATACTTATTGCCTATTACAAGCCAAGTAGCTTGAGTGAAGAGTAGTAGTGTTGTATGAAATACATGTGTGAAATATTGAAATCAATGTAAAGTTAGTTGGTATGCCACACCCTCATTAATAATATGAGAGTGTGTTTGCATAATATTATGTAGTCATAATTAAACTATAGGAATTTTCTTAGCAGGTACATACTTAACCACCCATCTAATTGGATTCTTTGGAAACCATTTGAGCTAAATTATATTGACATTCGATAATTCATTATATAACTGTAAGATAAAGGTATTACCAAAATTTCATTTTGTGTAGTCAATGCCATCACAAATCAATTGCAATGCTCAAGTCAGATCACTCATTTTCTCTATTGCCTGGCAAGGCTGGCATAGACCTAAATACAGACCTCTGTAATAGAAATTTTATGGCACATACGCGCACAGTTTTAGCAAACACACTGATATAATGTTGTACATTGCAAGTGTACATGTAATATTAAACACTCGAAATAATTGGACACATGATTTTATGATATGACGAAGTCACAAGTCACTGATGATATCCATGATGCCGGCACACCGATGATGTACATCTTTTACATCTAGAGCATGCATCACCCCTTGTGGTAAATCCTCCATTCAAATATCATAGCAAACATTAGACTCCATCAGCTGTAAGTAGATAACAATATGCCTACTTGAATCCAGTCATTGTAAGCTCATTAATATTATTTCAGATATGGCAGACACGGCTGGTTAGGTTACACCAAATACAAACTTATTTTGCATATCTAATGCTTTAAAGAGCAATTTTGTACTTGAAGAGCAATCTTACTCTAATGCTTCTGTAGCTTGATTATGTCTTGTGTGTACCCAAGGATTTCTCAGTATCCTGACAACACATCATCTAAAAATTAATGTTCATTCAACATTATCATTAAAACATTTTTTTATTCTCAGAAGTGGCTACACATACCACAAATCATAGCACTAGTGGCAAATAACACAAAACAAATATTAGTCAACCACACCTAACCTTAAGGCCCACAAGCCATCCAGGCTTTGATAGTTATTGTTGATGGTTACAATGCAACAGAGCGCCCCTTAGGGTTCTCAGTGGTTCAGTACACATATGTGCCCCGATTTTGCCAAACAAGTCATCTGGATTATAATTATGTGGCATTATAAACAATTTGCTGTGTCACCATTTAGGGGCTGTAGAACTTTCAAACTATTTCACATCTAAGTTGTAGCAATTTAAGGTGTGAGCTAAAGACTATCCGGATGACTAGGAGTTAAAATTGATTTTCACAAAATATTAATAATAATAAATATTCATAAAAAATTTTTTTTTTAAATAAGAAAATAAAGAGCACTTGAGTCAGTCATCGTCCACCTTCCGGCCCTGAAGTGGTCCTGGATGAGTTGACCGAGTTGTGTCTTCCTCGAAAGTATCACTCACTCTGCAAGGGAACAAAGCATATGTCAAGGGTGGTAAGCTGTACTCATTCGTACATTAATGTAGACCACGACACACACAAATGGGCCGACAATGGCTGATCACAATATTATTTTTTTGAAGCCCACCAATAGATGTGTCTGTGGTAGATCAGCACATGCATTTTGTTTGAAGCCAACATTAATAGTCCATCATTAACACTCCTTCCATCATCCTTTCATACATTTGATGGGACTATTAGGGCAGCATACATACACACAGGTGGGCAGCACATGCACATCTGGTAGCTGGTTGTCAGCTGGCAAGTGCGACCGTGCGTGTGGGTAACCCTAAGGGTGACATACAAGACAGTGGAAACTCACAGTATTTTATGTCCGTGCATGACACATGGTTGATGGATGACGCCATCACAACACTGGATGGGTTGACCGAGTATTGTCTTCCTTCAAAGTAGCACTCACCAGTAAGGACCGCTGCAAGGGAACAAAGCATATGTCAAGGGTGGTAAGCTGTACTCATTCGTACATTAATGTACACCACGACACACACAAATGGGCCGACAATGGCTGATCACAATATTATTTTTTGAAGCCCACCAATAGATGTGTCTGTGGTAGATCAGCACATGCATTTTGCTTGAAGCCAATATTAATAGTCCATCATTAACACCCCTTCCATCATCCTTTCATACATTTGATGGGACTATTAGGGCAGCATACATACACACAGGTGGGCAGCACATGCACATCTGGTAGCTGGTTGTCAGCTGGCAAGTGCGACGGTAACCCCAAAAGTGTCATACACGACAGTGGCAACTCACAATATTTTATGCCCATGTAATGGCGAAAGTTAGCCATCACAACACTGGATGAGTTGACAGTTGTGTCTTCCTCCAAAGTAGCACTCACCCGTAAGGACCGCTGCAAGGGAACAAAGCATATGTCAAGGGTGGTAAGCTGCACTAATTCGTACATTAATGTAGACCACGACACACACAAATGAGCCGACAAATGGCTGATCACAATATATTTTTTTTAAGCCCACCAATAGATGTGCCTGTGGTAGATCAGCACATGCATTTTGCTTGAAGCCAACATTAATAGTCCATCATTAACACCCCTTCCATCATCCTTTCATACATTTGATGGGACTATTAGGGCAGCATACATACACACAGGTGGGCAGCACATGCACATCTGGTAGCTGGTTGTCAGCTGGCAAGTGCAACCGTGCGTGTGGGTAACCCTAAGGGTTACATACAAGACAGTGGAAACTCACAGTATTTTATGTCCGTGCGTGACACATGGTTGATGGATGACGCCATCACAACACTGGATGGGTTGACCGAGTATTGTCTTCCTTTAAAGTAGCACTCACCCGTAAGGACCGCTGCAAGGGAACAAAGCATATGTCAAGGGTGGTAAGCTGTACTCATTCGTACATTAATGTAGACCACGACACACACAAATGAGCCGACAAATGGCTGATCACAATTTTTTTTAAAGCCCACCAATAGATGTGTCTGTGGTAGATCAGCACATGCATTTTGTTTGAAGCCAACATTAATAGTCCATCATTAACACCCCTTCCATCATCCTTTCATACATTTGATGGGACTATTAGGGCAGTATACATACACACAGGTGGGCAGCACATGCACATCTGGTAGCTGGTTGTCAGCTGGCAAGTGCGACCGTGCGTGTGGGTAACCCTAAGGGTGACATACAAGACAGTGGAAACTCACAGTATTTTATTTCCTAGCGTGACACGTGGTTGATGGATGACGCCATCACAACACTGGATGGGTTGACCGAGTAGTGTCTTCCTTCAAAGTAGCACTCACCCATAAGGACCGCTGCAAGGGAACAAAGCATATGTCAAGGGTGGTAAGCTGTACTCATTCGTACATTAATGTACACCACGACACACACAAATGGGCCGACAATGGCTGATCACAATATATTTTTTGAAGCCCACCAATAGATGTGTCTGTGGTAGATCAGCACATGCATTTTGCTTGAAGCCAATATTAATAGTCCATCATTAACACCCCTTCCATCATCCTTTCATACATTGATGGATGACGCCATCACAACACTGGATGGGTTGACCGAGTAGTGTCTTCCTTCAAAGTAGCACTCACCCATAAGGACCGCTGCAAGGGAACAAAGCTTAGTAATTGTTGTTCTATATACAACCAAGACTCACAGTGTTATTTGATGAACCATTTTTGTCGGTCTCCTCCCGATTACAACCCGCCTTAGGGTTGGACGAAAACCACCTCGCCTTTCCTGCAATCTGTATTTGGGATGGCGAGCACCTATTGGGATGTTAACAACAATTGTAACAATTGGATTAGGGACTTGACGTACTGGCTAAGCAAACTAGCATATTCAGGTTAAAGTTTGTCCACACTGCCGATGGTCTACATGTGTCCTAAAGTAGAAAATAACAAAATTAATATGTATCAGCGGCTTGCCAAGGTGGGAACAAATTAATAATCCAATGTTGCAACTGAAGGGACATCTCCAAACTGATTTTGGTACGCTTGCTAGCTCCAGACCCCCCCCCCCCCCCTTAACGTCACACAGTGGAAAACAATGTATTAACACAAAACTCATGTCTCCAGCTCACAAGAATCCTTACTCTGTTCTCCAACATTTCAGTCAGAATAAACTCAAACCACAATCACAGATAATAACTTCCAACGCACATTCGTAGCCTTCCAACTTACCTCGATCCATTGCGTGCTTATACACAAGTAAGCCATCCAAGTGTTTAAATATAATTCATATGAGCAATTTATTAAATAAATACTAATAGAACACTATTGCTCTATACCCAACACTCACAATGTTATTTGATGGAACCATGATTGTCGGTCTCCTCCCGCTTGCAACCCCGCCTTTCCTGCAGTCGTTATTTGAAACGGTGTGCACCTATTGGGATGTTCACATCAATTGGATTGGGGACTTGACGAACTGATGGTTGAATCACTAACGTATTCAGGTTTAAGTTTGTCCGCACTGCCGATGGTCGCCGATTGTTTACACGTTTCCTAACAAATAAATGAAGGTTGGGCGAAACCACAATTTCCTCACCCAAGTATGGAAACGTCCACTTCCACGTAAACAACCACCACTAATACACAAGTTGAGTTCAGTGCCAGCCCTGGTTCAGTGCCACGCTATTCACACCGCCATTTTATTTATGTCGGCACGTGCATCTGGTGAGGTGGATATGGCACGTGTGAGAGCATAGATTACTATGTGAAGGTATAAACAAGTTTTAAACAGTTTACAATACAGAGCACAAGTAAATTAAAACTTGAAATAATATATTCACAGATCTGAAGCAATGTGTATGAGTATTACAAGTTAATCTTTGCCACAGCCGGCATTACTAGACTTGGGATTCCAGTTCACTGCAATGGGGTTAGTCGTCAGTACAACAGATGAGACAGTGATGATACGGATGTCTACATTGGATGATAAATAAAGTAAGCAGGTTAATACACAATACACAATATTAGTAAGAATCAATTATTAATATTACTGACCAGCATTGGCTATCTAGCATATAGCTTCAGTTGTTATACGGCTAGTGTATAAATGAGGTAGCTAGCTTGGATTTGATGAATGAAATACTGTTTATGTGTATGGGGTAGCAATATATGATATACTATAGGAGACTACTAGAGACTATAGGAGACTACTAGAGACTATTGGAGACTACTAGAGACTATAGGAGACTACTAGAGACTATGGGAGACTACTAGAGACTATGGGAGACTACTAGAGACTATGGGAGACTACTAGAGACTATAGGAGACTACTAGAGACTATAGGAGACTACTACAGACTATTGGAGACTACTAGAGACTATAGGAGACCACTAGAGACTATAGGAGACTACTAGAGACCATGGGAGACTACTAGAGACTATAGGAGACTACTAGAGACTATAGGAGACTATCAGAGACTACTAGAGACTACTAGAGACCATAGAGACTATAGGAGACTACTAGAGACTATAGGAGACTACTAGAGACTATAGGAGACTACTAGAGACTATAGGAGACTACTACAGACTATTGGAGACTACTAGAGACTATAGAGAGTATGCAAGGGGCGTGGCCTTACGCATGCGTATAATTGTCGGTAATTACGAGTGGAAAAGCACTTGGTTACGGCAGGTGCATTGTAGTGTTGTAGGGTTTCTGTGGACTTGCTAATTCAAGTTGTTAACTAGTCGGTGTGGCATAGGCGTGGCCCCACGAAGTAAGTAGCTAACACCATAGATTATATTATAGATCTACCCAGCAACAAAGGATATGGTAAAGAGCTGCTGCGCTGTTGGCTGTCACAATGTCTTTGTGAAAGGGAATGGAATTCATTGGTATAAATTTCCACCAGAGCCTGAAACAAGAGCAAGATAGATTAGTGCAATTCGTCGTGAACATTGGGAGCCCACGCAAAATACTTGGATTTGTAGTGAACATTTTATCTCAGGTGAAAAAAGTAGCGATCCTTTATCTCCCGACTATGTTCCAAGTGTTTTTCAGCATGTTTCTTCGCCACAGAAACGGAAGTTGGAGGAAAGTTTAAGTAGGTATGAGAGAAGGAAAGCTACTAAGAGGAAGAGAAGTGAGAATTCCACCCAGCGAGTAGAGCCATTAGGTGAGGCTAATGCAAAAACTAGTAGTAATGTACCATCAGTTAACAGTCAAGTAATGACTGCAGCATCAATTAGAACTGGGCATGGCAAGAAACTGAAGAAAGCCAATAGTGGTATTACTTTGCAAAGTCACTTTGAGCAAGCCACAAAATCCAAGGAATGTTGGGAATTGAAGGAGCGTGTGAAGAAGTTAGAGAAACAAGTTGAAGATCTTACAACGCAAAATAAGATTCTACAAACTGTGATTGATGACTATAAATCCAGAACTGGCATAAAAGAAGCAGTATTAAAGAATGATGACAAAAGAGTTAAGTACTACACTGGCCTACCATCATATGAAGTTTTGAAGATTATTTTTGATTCTGTTTCAAAAGGATTGCCAGACTGTTTTTCAGGTGGTAAGAAAACTCCATTTGAGCAGTTTTTCATTGCGTTAATGAAACTCCGCCTGAACCTGGGTGATCAAGATTTATCTTATCGATTTGGTGTGTGTCAATCCACCATATCTAGATATTTTAGCAGATGGATGGATGTTTTATATACCAAACTATCCTATTTGATACAGTGGCCAGAAAGGGGTGAATTGATAAAAACAATGCCAACTGAGTTCCGGAAACACTTCCAGAAATGTGTGGTAATAATTGACTGCTTTGAGATTTTTATTGAACGCCCTACATCTCTTCCAGCACGGGCTCAGACTTGGTCAAACTACAAACATCACAATACTGTGAAATATCTCATAGGAATTACTCCTCAAGGATCTATTGCTTTTATATCTCAAGGATGGGGAGGAAGAACCTCTGATGTTCACATAACTGAGAACTCTGGGTTACTAAGCAAGTTACTACCAGGTGATGTTGTTTTAGCTGATCGTGGGTTTACAATTCAAGAGTCAATTGGATTGTATTGTGCTGAGGTAAAATTGCCCCCTTTCACAAGGGGCAAGAAGCAGTTGACCAAGGTTGAAGTGGATGCTGCACGTAGGCTTTCAAGGGTCCGTATTCATGTAGAAAGAGTTATTGGCATGGTGAGGCAAAAATATACTATACTTCAGTCTACATTACCTATATGTATGTTAACTTGTGATGACACTGAACAATTATCAACAATAGATAAAATATTAACTATATGTGGTGCTTTGTGTAATTGCTGTGATTCTGTTGTATCACCTGATTAAATGTATATTAATTTGCCAGTATAAAAATTCATATAGTGTATGATGTGATCATTTCAGAATTTAATTACATACTGTATGCATGCAGTATATGGTATAATCTGCAACAATATATAGCCATATTTAGTACACAAGTACAAAACATTACTTTTGTGTTTTCTTATGTCTACATTCAGGACAATACCACTTCCCTTTGGGTACTTGATCTAGAGTCAAGTGCAAGCATGACAAGTGAAACCATTGTCTGGGACAAGCATCATTGTCACAACCGATCATACTACCCTCTGACTCGCCCTTTCCGCAATAACACCACTGCTCATCTTGGTCACTAGATTCTCTGTCATCACTATTCACAAATTGCTGGCTGTCTGTAGTTGGCTGGATCTCCATAACTTCCTGGTTCTCCACACCTGTGACTCCCTGGCTTTCCACAAAATCACTGTCCTCACAAGATATTTCATCGACAACAACCTGATCAGTAGACTCAGTATCATCATTCAGTAGATGTTCGGTGTGTGATGACTTGCCAGGCTTGGTGTACCATTTTCCAACAAGTTCAGGAAGAATTCCTAATCGTATAAATGATTCAGTTCTAGAAATGGCATCGTCAATAAATTCACTCTTTAGCTCAATTCTTTGATTAATCCAGACATCTTTGTTCCATACTACAAAATCACAGTATTGTACATTGCAAAACTTCATCTGCATCTGTACCTGGTAGTAATATTGGTGTGTCTCCTTTAACCTTAAAATTCCATCGTCATCTTGCACCAAAAAAAAGTTTGAGTTCTCCTCTGCAACCTGTTCCAGATCCTTTTCTCTACAGGAATACGGGCATTTTATCTCAAGTGTGCCATCACCATGACAGCTACAGCTTACTAAACCATCAGGAGTGGCACCAAGGAATGGATACAGTGGGTGCAGCACTAAGCCAACTTCAGAAATTTTAAAATCTGAGTGCTTTTTCTTCATTTCATACATATATTCATTCCGAGCTGCATCTTCATGCTTGCATCCATATGAGCATGCTGCAGAAGTAAACCTCTGCTTGTCTGGATAGCAAATGGACTTAATCAGTGATGTTGATGGTTGTGAAATGTTTGTACTTAGGACATTCTTCAATTTGGAAGCTGTGACACGTCCAGCTCTTTGCTGAAACCAGACTCGTGAACTTGATTGCTTTCTGGTATGCCTTTCTACTAACTCAGCCTGATCTGCAGTGATAAACAGATTGTCATAGACTTCATCACACTTTTGTAGTAGCTCAGGGTATGCCAGTGCAATGGTATTGGGGTCAAAAAGCTCAGTCAGCGACTTAGGAAAATTGGGTAATCTAGCAGTTGGTATGTAAGGGTCACTAAAGCCTTCAGTATGTGACAGCATAACAGGCTTCCCACTAGTGGTAGATAACTGGGAATGAAGCACAGATAGGTCAGTGTCTGTAGGTGGTGCAAATGTAAATGCCTTTCTCTTAGGCTCAGGTTCACTAGTTCTTAAAGCTACTTTCCTTTTTTGGTTCGGTGTTATAAAGTCAATATCAGCGACCTTACTAAATGAAACAAATTTAAACTTGGCAGGTAACCAAGAACATGGCAAGGATGTGACACTGAACTGCCTCTTGATTAAGGTATTACCTTCAGCAGCAAACAGGACTGCTGCTACATGTGAACACACTTCCCCTACTCCAGCCATGCACGTACAATGTGCACACATTACTTCTCCACATGGCTTAATGGCTACCCAGACCTGTAATGATGGTAAAGAAAGCTTCTGAGAGTGCTTTACAGCTGCAGTGAACAAAAAACTTCTTGGTTGTATGTTCAGATGTGTTACAACAACATTTGTGACCCATCCATTTATGAAGAAGTTATATCCATCTAGACTCTTGTAGGCCAATAGCTGCTCAAATGTGTAGCCTGGCGTGAGGATTAGATAGTTGAAGATATCTCCATGCATAACATCTGGCCAATCCATCCATTCAACAGCACTACTTGTGGATTTAGCGTCCATACGAAAGTATGGATCTACACCACCAAGTAAATCTATCTTCTCATCATATCTCTTACGCGACTCTTCAGACAGCTCCAAATAATACTTATATTTCAAATCAGCACTCATTAGTATCAATTAGTTGTTTGTACACAAAAACAAATCCACAGAAATCCTACAACACTACAACAAAACACTACAGCGCACCTGCCGTAACCTAGCGATTTTCCACTCCTAATTACGGATAATTATACGCATGCGTAAGGCCACGCCCCTTGCATACTCTCTATAGGAGACCACTAGAGACTATAGGAGACTATAGGAGACTACTAGAGACCATGGGAGACTACTAGAGACTATAGGAGACTACTAGAGACTATAGGAGACTATCGGAGACTACTAGAGACCATAGAGACTATAGGAGACCACTAGAGACTATAGGAGACTACTAGAGACTATAGGAGACTACTAGAGACTATAGGAGACTACTAGAGACTATAGGAGATTACTAGAGACTATCGGATACTACTAGAGACTACTAGAGACCATAGAGACTATAGGAGACCACTAGAGACCATGGGAGACTACTAGAGACTATAGGAGACTATCGGAGACTACTAGAGACTATAGGAGACTACTAGAGACTATAGGAGACTACTAGAGACTACTAGAGACTATAGGAGACTACTAGAGACTATAGGAGACTACTAGAGACTATAGGAGACTACTAGAGACTACTAGAGACTATAGGAGACTACTAGAGACTATAGGAGACTACTAGAGACTATAGGAGACTACTAGAGACTATAGGAGACTACTAGAGACTATAGGAGATCGCAGAGAAATACTGAAATATAGCTTTAAATACTGAATTAATGCTTTAAATACTGAAATAATGTATTTTATTTCTTTATAATTCATGTGTGCAACATGAAGACAGCACCAGAAGTGGAATTAATGCTTTAAATACTGAAATAATGTATTTTATTTCTTTATAATTCGTGTGTGCAACATGAAGACAGCACCAGAAGTTGGTTTTGCCTCATTATCCATTTAAACGACGACTGGCTGGTGATGAGTTGAAGGAGATAGAAGATTTGGTTACACTTGCCCCAAAATTGAAATTGGTGAGACAATATATCTTAAAGCAGTTCGGGAAGCAGGTTATATTAAAAGATATTCAAAATGTACGCTCTAAGGTTAAAATTCAAGCTAAAAGTGGTCGTGATGAGGCACAGGTTACAATTGACCGGCTAGAAGAGGAAATGCAAAGAGATCAGGGTAGTAAAGGAGGCATAATTGTCAATGAAAATAGCGAATTGTCTATCATTTACTTTGCATCTTCTCACTTGCTAGGTTTGTATGAAAAGTTCCCAGAGGTGCTTATGATTGATGGAACTTACAATGTGAATAAGTCTCGTATGCCTCTATACTCCTTTATGATAGAGGATGGCAATGGTCATGGGAGAACTGTGTTTTATACTGCTACCATAGACGAGAGTGCACAACATTTGAGAGCCATTATCCAAGCATTTAAGAATAGCAATCCATGCTGGAAACACTAAGGTTATTGTAATAGACAAAGATTTCACTGAGATAGCTGTACTTAAGGATGAAATTCCAACTGCTACAATTTTGTTTTGCCAGTTTCATGTGATTAAGTGCTTTTACAAAGCAGTGTCAGATGCAGAAGTTCCCAAAGAACAAAGGGACAGCTTAAGGAAAGTTTTACATGATACTGTCTATAGTGAAAGCATGGATGATTATGAAGACTACTTAGCTGAAATTGTACGCCTGGGAAATCCCAGTTTTGAGAAATACTTTATTGACAACTGGAATAGCTGCTTGGAGATGTGGGCTTCCTTTCAACGTGATTCTAGTGTTCACTTTGGAAACACAACAAATAACCGTTTAGAATGTAGCCATAGCAAGCTTGAAGATTTAATTGGTCGTACATCCTCACTTTCTGAGATGTTTGAAGGGGTACTCAGCTTTATGAACTTCATCAACCAAGAGAGTAGCCACAATGCTTTCGTAGAGCAGTTTACTTCCATATCAACTAAACTTGACCATGTTGCTGGAATGCAAGAAGTTTCTGCGATCTGTATAGGATATGCCACTAAACTTCTACAGAATCAGGTAGAAGTAGCTCAGAAAGTTGATTACGAGTTTGTAGACACAGGTGATTCTGCAGTAACAGTAAAGTATAAAGACCACACTCACAGTGTGGACATAGAAGCTGGTGTTTGTTCTTGCTCATTCTGGAACACTATGTTGCTTCCTTGTAGGCACATAATTGGTACTCGTTTGCACAAGGGTCTTTCTGTTGTAGATCTCTCTATGATAAATCAGCGTTGGCTGAAATCTTATCAAATCGACTTTGTCACAGAAAGCACCCATCATGATGACCCAGCCTGTACTAGCAATTGTGCACTTGAGTACGATCTTTTGCCAGAACCACCCGTGCAGAAAACACTTAATCAAGCTCAAAAGTATAAGAAAATGTTGAATTTGTGCCAAAAGATTGCAGCTCAGGCTAGCATGGTTGGTATGCCACAGTTTCGAGAGATGTACAACACAGTTGAAACACTGGTAAAGAACTGGGACTCAGGTTCAAAATGTGTTGTAAGCTGTGATAATGAATGTGAAAAATGCACAAGCGATCATGAGGAATCAACACTAGATGGGCAGGTTGCCAGTGATGAAGCTGTTAAGGAGTGTTCATGGGAAACCATAGAATATGAAGTCGAGTGTGATATTGATGATGAAACTACACAGTACAGTGATACCACATGGCATGTTGATTTCACACAGCACAGTGATGTCACACAACATGGTGATATCACAAGCCACGATGATGTCACACAGCACGATGATACCACAAGGCACAGTGATGTCACACAGCACGGTGATGTCACACAGTATGGTGATACCACAGGGCATGGTGATACTACAAGGCATAGCGATGTCACACAGCATGGTGATACCACAAGGCATGGTGATGTCACACAGCACGGTGATACCACAAGGCACGGTGATACCACAGGGCATGGTGATACTACAAGGCATAGCGATGTCACACAGCATGGTGATACCACAAGGCATGGTGATGTCACACAGCACGGTGATACCACAAGGCACATTGATGTCACACAGCACGGTGATACCACAGGGCATGGTGATACTACAAGGCATAGCGATGTCACACAGCATGGTGATACCACAAGGCATGGTGATGTCACACAGCACGGTGATACCACAAGGCACAGTGATGTCACACAGCACGGTGATACCACAGGGCATGGTGATACTACAAGGCATTGTGATGTCACACAGCATGGTAATACCACAAGGCATGGTGATGTCACACAGCACGGTGATACCACAAGGCACGGTGATGTCACACAGCACAGTGATACCACAAGGCACGGTGATGTCACACAGTACGGTGATACCACAGGGCACGGTGATGTCACACAGCACAGTGATACTACAAGGCATGGTGAGGTCACACAACACAGTGATACCACAAGGCATGGTGATGTCAAGCAACAGAGTGATACCACAAGGCATGATGATACTGCACAGCTTGAAAAACAGATTATGAAACCAGCCTAGAGGGCTACCATGCAACAAAATACCATTCTATACAGCAGTATCGAGGAGATTATTGACGGTAATGGAGCTGGTCAGCAAACACAACTGAAAAACTTAGCAGTCACATCCATTAAAAAAAGCTCAATACACCTGAAGCCTAGTATAAAAGCTCGAGGTCGTCCAAAGTACTCTTCCAAACTGTGGCCATCAAAATCAAAGAAAAGACAACACAGTGAAGACAGGTGTAAAGAGAATATTCAGCCAAGTGTGCAAGTTGGCAAAACAAGTAAGTGATTTAGTGTAAAGCAAAATAACATATGTTTAAAACTTTTTAAAGGTAATAATATACAAAGAAAGAGATCTCGTTGATGTGGAGAGTGTATTGGATGCACATCCATGGATTGTCAGAAGTACTCAGCATGCCAGGATATGGTCAAGTATGGTGGCCCAGGAAAGAAGAAGCAGTGCTGTGTAAATAGGCGATGTGTTGTTACAGGTTAGTAAGCTAAGCAATGGATATATATGCATTGTATATATATAAGTATTTCTTTTCTACACAGAGCAACATAAATGTAGCTACAACAGAGCTCTCAAGTTGGAAGCATTGCTAGGAGTGAGATCCATCTTCGGAGAAAGGAACTGACTCAAACTCAAGCAAACAGCAACTAACAAGCATGCCCTTAGGCTGTAGATACACTATAAAAAGATTTTGGCATGGTGTGTGCATTTCTATCTATCGACACTATCCCTCAGGAGAGCTCATTACAATTATAATGTGCTGGAATGTCAGTATACACCTATATAGCTGTACATAATGCAGAGATGATGGCTCGCATAGAGACTTGAGAGAACAGCAGATCATCGAGTCCAATAGCCACTTCCACGAGGAATTACATCTGACCTATCCAGTGTCCCATATTATACTTCTTGTCACATCCGTTTTCTTACTGGCTTAAAGAACTTCCAGTCACATTTTACATTATGATATTTGTGCTGCAGAATTCAAATTTAAATATATGATTGTGGGACTTGGTTCTGTCACCACTGAAAACTATGCCATCAATTTAGTACCTGGGGGATACTATATCTCTATGATGTCATTCACAGAGAAGTTTAGCTATTATACAAATTTATTTATGCACTTTTTTCTTTAGTGTTAAGTAGTTGCTCATTGGGGTTTATTACATCAGACACTGACAGAAAACGAGACAGCTGTGGGAACCACTAAGTGACCTCCCCCACCTACAAGAGTCTGCTGTAATGCAGTTAGTGTACTTTAACTTCACACTAAACTCAGATACATAAGTGTTATTAATGATCCAGACTAAAATTTCATCCCCTTAGCTAGTAATGCATACAGCTGCCGCTATAGCTGCAAAGCTCGGCATTGTATATCACAATGCTGAGTCAGAAAGACAGATCAATTACTTATTGTCAAACATAAATAGATGAAAAATTGTAACTGTTACAGTACAGTATTAAAGTGGGCTACGTTTTAGAATGAATTTTGTTGTACTCTGTAGTAGCTGATTTGGCTCCCTTCAGCACTTCCTTAGGGGGTTCAAATCTATGAGCTGGTTCTGTATTAGCTAGCTTGATTGTCAGCAAACTAGACAATGTACCCTTAGGATCTAAGCTAGGATGAAAAGCGGTTTTGTTCTTGCGAACCATTGAGAAAACCCTCTCTTCTTCTGCATTGGAGTGTGGAATAACCAGTACAAGCTTAGCCACCTTTGTAAGCTTCCCAAAGCAATGGGAACCATCTGGCATTTTCAAAGTTGACAAAAAATGCCACAAGATATCCATTCTGTAGTAACATTTTCCATCATCCTCCTTCACTGTAGCAGTATCCCATATACCTTGTGGAATCTCATTATCCTCAATCAACTGATACATGCTAAATTCTTCTGAAAGCTGCTCCAGTTCTTGAGGAGAATGATAAGGTAGAAGGTGGTTAAACCTGCAGTATAATTAAGGATGCATATATGTAGGTCTTTCCATCAGATTGCTATACTTTACACTGTACCTTGAAACAAAGTATTCCACTTGAGTAAACCTGGCATCTTCTCTAGAGGGAATGTGCACAAATGCGGCATTTCTCAGGAGATCATCATTTAATGGAAGATTAGCTATTGAATATTCCATAGCTCGAATGTAAAATGCCCTCACACTCTTGAGAAACTTAGATTTCTCTGTGGGTGATAAATCTCCCTCTCTAAATAGTTTGTTCAGACGTTGCCTGGTAATCAATCCAATAAAAATATCATCATCTACGAAACAGATACAGAAGTTTAGTAATCGAATATTACATATTATATAAATATCACCTGAAAGTTGTTTAGCTGAGTCTTTGTATGGCATACTGCAAAAATCTCCTTTTGCAGCTTTAATTGTTGATACCAGAAGAAATTTGGTGGCCAATTTTGTTTTAAAGGATGCTATCTGCTTATGGATGATTGGAATCAAAGGATCTTCCCTTTGAAGAAACATATTGAAGTGCAGGAACACTTGCAAAGCAGCTTGATAAAAGAGCAAGTACAATTCTGTAAGAGGTGCTGAAAACATAACTTGCAGCCGAGCAAATCTGCTTACTGATTCACCTACGACAATAAAATACAATTTATTTGCCTGTGGTAAATAATAATATTATTAATTCATACTTTGAGATCCAAAGTAACTTTTCAGTGCCTCATACTGCTGCAGTGTACGATCTACAGCCCTACCCAAACTGAGCCACCTAGTACTGACATGCTTGACAATCTCCCGATAGTTGGTATCACAGAAACTGCAGTATCTGTCAAGGTTGGCTTTCCGCTTTGTACTTTTGTCAAACCAATAAAATAGGTTGACAACCATCTCTTCAACATTAAAGTGTGACACCTATTATAATAAATCAAACAATTATTTGACAATTATATGCATTGTAAATAATTTACCTGTTCAAATGCCTCATTGGCTTTGCTTGCAATGTTGTGCACTATGTGGCAAGGACAGCCTAAAATATATGCAGCTGGATTTGCTCCCACAACTCTAGTTCTAATAGAGTTGTGGCACCCCATATTAACTGAGGTATTATCTAAACTAATGCCAACACAGTTGTTCCATGATATTTCATGCTTGTCAAGAGCCTCTTGCATTTTAGAAAATATGCCTTCAGCAGTTGCATCTGATGACATACACATGTCTAAAAATTGTGTATGTACAATCCCACGGCTATTGTCATACGTTCTGATGGTAAGGGGGTTCATTTTCTCCTTGCCTGTGTCACTGGAGCCATCAATAGCTACTGAAAATGGAGTTGTTTTCATTGTAGTAACTAGCTTTTGACAGAAGAAGGGTGCAATTGCTCTGTTAATCAAACAAGCAGTTTTTGTTTGTCGAGAAGCATACCGTTTAGCTATTTCACTGTCTGGGAAAATGTCACGAAAAGGGGGGTTAGTTCATCAGAAAGAGCAATTGGTATGTTATGTTGAGCCAACATTGTTGCTACCTTCACTTCTGCACGAGTAACCTAACATAAGGTGTAATACTTTACAAATACAAGTACTTAATTTTATTTATACCTTATCAGTTATCGGATCAGACACTGGAACAAACTGTAGCTTTCTTTGAGAATGTGCAGATTTTACATTTGCATTGTGCATCTCCTTGCCAATGTGTCTTTCTACATCAGCTTTTCCCATGTGGCTACAACTGATGTCCCTTGAACAAATGGTACAGCGAAATTTGTACATATTCCCTGGGACTCCACAAATAAACGGCCATGTCTTGGTCCACTCATTTTTAAACCTTGTCTTGTAAACAGCTGCTCCAGCAGTTGCTTTCCGTCGCTTTGATGGGCCAGGGCTTAACCCATCACATTCACCATCACTATGGAGGCTTAAAGCTTCATCATCCGAAGCTTCAGAAGATGAAGTGTCCAGGCTAATACAAGTCCCAGACATCCTTGCATCTAACAGCTATCTACTGCATCCACGTGGCTTCAACAAAACCGCAGCCTGGTTCGTAAACGTGCACGAACATACGTCTTGTGCGTCCTTTATGTAAATACCGGAGAGGCGGCCGCGCCTCATTAATTATGTGCGTGGGAGGCTTTCGACATCTGCAGTGTGAGGCGTGACAATTTATGTTTTGAGCGTGAGAGCATGAGATTGGAGGTGAAAACGTGAGAGTCACGCCAGAGGCGTGACAGTTGAGAGGTATGCTACAATTCAGGTACCAGCCATACTTGGGTTGACCTTTGTAAACCTGAATGGTGGACACTTAAGCCAGAAGTTAGCAAAGTGGTATGTTGTTTCTATGTCATTCATGACTTACTGTATTTAATGTGCACACATACAGGTACTTGATATTTGGCAGGAAGCAAGTCAAGGTATATTTGGGAAAATGGGATCATCTGATATGATGGACATCGATGTATATACTTTGTTCCCTGGCAACTGGCTAACAGATACGGTACTTATTGGTAAACAATACATAATGTACAATCTTGTTATACGCTAGGGAATCACTACGTTTCTAAAGGTTGCTGCAAAATGCTGCCTACAAATGGTATGAAATTAACTTTTAGCACTGTACATTAACAAAATAACATTACAGAAGGGACTGAATACATTTGTTGCATCCACTTTTCTATACAACAGTATGTGCCGTAATATGAATTTAGCAAAAAGATGGTACCGAGATGTAAGTAATAAGTAAACTTTTAATTATATCTTAATTTGTAATGTCACTTGACTAAGGTCAGCATTTGTGACTATGAGCTGTAGGTAATTCCTGTCAATATCAACGAGTCACACTGGATACTTGTGGTAAAATATCTTCTGATTGACTGTTATACATAACAGCCATGTTTCCAGGTGTTACAGACCACAAAGAAAGAACTGTGGCTATTTGACTCAACTGCAAATGTGTATGTCAGTTGCATCAGTGTCTTTAAGGAATGGTTGGTTTCAAAGACAGCGACAACCTGGAGAGATATTAATGCAGCATCAGTGGTGTGCATAATTAGAATTATAGTAAACTAAACGTATAATTATACCTAATTTAGATCTCAAATATGCCACTAGTCACATAGCAGTGATTGCGGTGTCTTTGTTTGTTTGGTAAGTAATACAGTATGTACAACCAGACATGTGTGATATCAATTTATTTACTAGTATGCATTACATGAAATGATGGGAGAGCGATCATACTAATTTTCACAGGTACTGTAGTTTTCATTACTTAATATGCAGTGCTTGAAATAGTGGTTAGACGTGTGACATTTTTCTGACTAAAATTCATGTTTGTCTGCTATGATGTGCTCACTATTGATTAAACACTTTTACCAGATAAAATGCACGGTACAGCTTAGATGCAACTTAATGCTAGCAAGCATATAACTCGGGTGCTAGTACGGTGGAACCCCTCTAAAAGGACACCCCTGAACTGAGGACAACCTCTTTATAAAGGACATCTGTGAAGGTCCCAAATTAATGAAAGCAGTACTTTATACACCCCTTAACATGAGAGACCTACTACAGTCACTATATGTTTGCCCTTTCCGTATATAAATACGATATACTTAAGCTATTGTGGTGCTAAATTGGTAATGTAGACAATGGGCAAAAGAAATTGAGATAAACTGTCCATTAGTAATTTATTATATACATTTGCTTTATACACTATAGCTCTCATAACAGACCAGGATGAATACAAAACTGTTCTAGATATTTTTGCTGTACAACAAATTCAAAATATTTTTCGAATGAATTTTTTGTTTACATAGCTGTTAGCTGCATGTATAATTAAATTTGTATACATCACTTTGATGTGTTGTATCTGAAGCCAGCATACCATTGCTATGTTAGAAGAGTCACATGTGTCCTGCTTGCACTTGCAAAAGATGACGAACCAAACTTATCAAAGAGAGGACCTTTAGGACTCAGTAAGTCATTTTCCACCCAATCGAACAGAGTGCCCATCCTTCCACTCCAGCAAATAATTCCTGCATGATCTACGGTATCGCACAGGCTATTTTAGATTGGATTGTGTTCCACAGACTCACATATTTCGTGCTTCAGATGGTAAACCCACAAGAAGCTTTTCTGGTTTAAATACTGTGGTAGTAAAATCAACTAACCTTTGAGGGCTCCACTGGCTCAAGGTTGTGTTCATCATTTATCTCTTTTACAAACAAGCTGGTACCATCTGGTGTTGTTCTCACTTTGATACAAAAAGGACACCTCATCATAAGTGCGCTATAAGAACAAGATACAAATTGAAAATTTCAACACAATAGCTAGCAAAACATTCAGCCACACCATAAAATATTATACTGTCTAGCTACAAACTGTTCATAGCTATAATTATGCCGGACAGGAAATAGACTGAACTTAGTGTGCCTATCACACACCACAGCTATAATATGTGACCGGATCTTGGAAAACCTACCTTTTGGGCACAAGCAAACTTTTTGGGAAAACTCAAATGGAAATTTCAACAATATTTTTTTAATTAATTTTTTTGCACATTTGGATAAGGCAACTATTAAACCTTCTTGCTGTGAAGTTTCACACCCATAGCTTCTTTTTCCTAGGATATATGGATGATTATATCAGACCATGTAGTAATTTCACATGTGTGGGACAACAAGTAACTTACAAATTGGGTGATTTGTTCAGGTGCTGGTCTTAGACAATGATACATGGAATTTAATTGCAGAAATGTACCAAGAATACTTCATTAAACTATCAGAAATGTCTTTTAAAGTATTTTAGATGGTAAGAGTAGAATTATTAGTAAACAAAGTGATTTGTCACCATTTGTCACCCTTAATAACCCACAGAACTCAATACATAACCATAAAAGTTAGTTTGTAATGTACAGGACAGAACATTGGCCATATCTCAGGAATGCTTAAAGGTATTAAGCTGAAATTTAACACAAGATAGATGAGCACCTAGTACCTCATTTCAGCTATAAAACAGAAAATAGACCCATGTGCCAAAAAGGTAGGTTTTCCAAGATCAGGTCACATATTATAACACCCTCAAAGGCTTGGTTGAGAAATTGATGGTGGTTACTAGGTAAGAGCACACAAACATATTATTAGCAATTCTGAGAAATATAGAGTGAAAATTACAATAGGACAATGGGCCTTGGAAAACCAATCTTATTACCCAATGCCAGCAAGTTTGCCAGTAAATTGCCACAAACACAAACTACCATACACATATTTATGCACCACATCAACAGCTCAGACAAAGTTTAGTTCTACAAGACAATTAAATTTTATGAGTGATGCCTGGACAGGCTATAACATCGGTTTTGTCAGCTCAAGTCGCATAATAAATTACAATAAAATACAAAGTTGGCTCTAGTCACCAACTGACCATCTACTCTACCCCACCAAATTAGTTTTTGTACTGCATTGTACATATCACTTCAACAATGCTATCGTTCTTCTGCAGTGGCTCAATTTGGTGTTGTAAAAGAAAACAAACACAATAAAGAAGTATCACAAACTTTTTCATAGGAATGCCTCTGCAAAAGCATGCATAATCCACTTCGTAATATAACAGCTTCTCCGAAAAGTGGCGGTTTGGAGCTCGCTTCCTAGCTGCCTCTATGGTCCTAGAGCTCCGCCTGTACAATGTGACGTAATTCAATTCCTCATATCTTTTAATGGCTGTTTCTAACTGTTTAAAAGAACCATATTTTGCTCCAAAGTTTAAAGTCGCCACCCCCTGAGTGTCTCCCTCACTCTGATGTTCACCCGGACGCTCACTATCAGCCATTTTGAACACGTGTGTAACTGCGCACGCATACTGTGCAGTGCCGTAAAAATAGCTATAGAATTACAATTTACGGGCCCGTAAAAATAGCCACTGTGATTATTCATGGCCTCTGCAAAAATGAAATTTTCTTGTGCCATGAAATAATTTGTCAGTGCTATGAAATTATCATGAAATCTCCACTTTTCAAGGCATGGATATTACCATGAAATACCTACAAAATGACGTTCGTGGCACTTTATGGAGATTGTTTCATGGCTCTGTTCTCTGGTAGTGCTAGCTACACGGTGACTTCATTCTATCTGATGTCTCTACAGAGTGACTTGTTTCTTTCAACAGAGTCACTTGTTTCAAGCTATACTTTCTACAAGGTGATTTTTTCTATCTGATCCCTCTACAGGGTGACTAATTTCTAACTGACCCTTCTACAGGGTGACTTGTTTCTAGCTGATCTTTCTACATGTAATTTTTCTAGGTTGATTTATCTACAGGGTGACTTCTTACTGGCTGAACTCTCCTCTACAGGGTGATTTGTTTTGAGCGGATCTCTCAACAGGATGATTTGAAATGTAGTTAAACCCTATTCAGAATAACTTGCTTCTAGCTGATCTCTCTACTGAGAGAGTTTGCTTGTGGCTGAACTATACATAGGGTTGTTTATTTATAACACGAAATGTAGCTGAATTCTCTCTAGGTGATTTGTTTCTAGCTGATCTCTCTATGGGTGACTTGTTTCCAGCTGAACTGTCTACAGGGTGGCTTGTTTCTAGCTGATCTCTCTACAGGACAAGTTGTTCTAGCTTATCTCTCTACAGGGCGATCTGTTTCTAGCTGATCTGTACAGGGTGAATTGTTTCTAGCTGATTTTTCTAAGTTACAAGAATTCACACAGCTGCTCGTGTAAGTACGTTAAAATATTCATGCCGAGATCTTCTAAAAACTGTAGCGGTTACGCTTTAGCAATAAAGAACTGCACCACAGGATAGCTATGATAATCTGTGTATTGATATATTTCTTCAATTACAGTTGAAATATCTATAAAAACATATATTATATGCATAATAGGTAAATCAAGGCACACAGTAGTGTGTCGTGCGGCCAAAGAAGCCAGTGCACAAAACCATGAGTATAATAACAGGGAGAAAAAATGCAATTTTCACACCTATGTAGCTCTGTGATCCCTTATCCGATTGGAACCAAATTTGCTACTAGAGAAGTGCCATCCAGTTAGGGGAGTCTACATACCAAATTTGAAGAAAATTGCTCCAGCCATTTCCGAGATACAAGCAAACAAAATTTCATTTTAATTTCTTCGTTTTTTTCTCTTATGTATTTTGCACACTTCGCAAAATCCACTTAAAACACATATGCGTACTCCAATCAGGCTGAAATTGGGCACACATAAATGGCTTATTAAGGTGGATCTTAGTACCAATTTGGTAGGAATCTGATGAACATTCACGGAGATATGACCGATTATTTGTGTAAAATAAGGTCGAACGTCTGTCACGCCCACAGGGTAAATCCCTTGGAGTAATAAGCTGAAAGTTGCTGTGTAGATGGAATAACCATCGTAGGAGTGTCTTTTTGTGGTTTGAACCGAATCAAGATAAAGACCATGGAGATATGACACAAACCCCAACTTGTGTCACAAATACGTGATCAATTTTTATGAATAAAAAAATAGTTTTCACACCTACCAGGTAAACCGCTTAGAGCAATGAGCTGAAAATCGGTATGTACCTGGAATAATTATCATAGAAAGCCCTTGCAGTAGATTTTTCTGATGAAATTATAGTCGTCAAATCAAAACTACCAGTGCCAACACTATCCCCCTTCACAATGGGAGCTAATACACCAACTTTAACAACTAGAGGTGGAGGAATGTCCCCTTCAGGATCCAGTTCATCAATGGATGTTTCCTATGAGATCGAGATGGGTAATCTGTGTAACACTATAATACTTGTGTGTGGGCTAAAATATAAAAGCATACTGCCTTTCCCCTCTACCCATCATCATATAGTACTTGGCTTTCTAAAGACCTCCCTTGCATTGTACACAACACAATGCTTAAAGCAAAGTAACTTTATATGACCTGCAAATTTTTGAACACTATCCCCCTTCACAATGGGAGCTAATACACCAACTTTAACAACTAGAGGTGGAGGAATGTCCCCTTCAGGATCCAGTTCATCAATGGATGTTTCCTATGAGATCGAGATGGGTAATCTGTGTAACACTATAATACTTGTGTGTGGGCTAAAATATAAAAGCATACTGCCTTTCCCCTCTACCCATCATCATATAGTACTTGGCTTTCTAAAGACCTCCCTTGCATTGTACACAACACAATGCTTAAAGCAAAGTAACTTTATATGACCTGCAAATTTTTGAATAGCACCCATTACGCATTTCACCTTTTAAATAAATTTTGTTATTAAATGTTCTCACCTTTTATTCATAGATGTGAGACTGGAAAATGTTGAAGTCCAGTTATCACATTTTGAGTACAAGACACGCTGTATTGAAAGTAAAGCAACATACAACACTCCTAGATGATACATACCTGCTCAGAACAACACAGCTTCAGATACACACCGTCGTTGGAGTACACTTCAGCTCCAGCTCCAGGATACAAACCATCGCCGGAGTACAGTTCAGCTGCAGGATACACACCATCGTCAGAGTACAATTGCACTCCAGGATACACACCATCGTCACAGTACAATTCAGCTCCAGGATACACACCATTGTCAGAGTACACTTCAGCTCCAGGATACACACCGTCAATGTACAATTCAGTTTCAGCCTGGCCTAATAGCCATTTCATGGGTAGTCAGGTGACACCACTTCCGACGCTTCAATCCTGTAAGCAGATGTCCTCAACTCCACCAACACACACCGTGGTCGGGTCTGGTTTGAAGTGCCAGCTGTATATTGAGTACATTTGTATCAGGATACACACTGAAGCATTGTCTAGGGGTAGTCACTACGTATGGTTTGTGGTAGTCCTTGCAGGATTTTAAAGTTTCACTTGATACCTCTAGATGGCTTGGCAAACACCGCATGCCAGTTCTGCAGTTTGGTATTGGTCCATTCTCACCATAAATATTTATTTACCTTTTGTCCTGATGATTCTGGTTCAACTAAACACTTATTTTCTTCAATGACACACTTCATTTCAGACCTTACGTAGTATATTTTTGTATATTATTTAACTATATGCTTTATTTTTGTCCATGCCATGACTTATTTTCTTCAATGACACACTTCATTTCAGACCTTACGTAGTATATTTTTGTATATTATTTAACTATATGCTTTATTTTTGTCCATGCCATGCTTCATTTCAGACTATGTGGAAATATATTTTTGTATGTTATTAAACAAATTTTACAAAGTAATGCATACTAATTTACAGACAATTGAATAAATAAATAAATGTAAATACATTAATGTCCTGTAGCTGCTTCACCTAGCTCTATTATTCTAAGTATAATTATCTAAACGTCTTATATACTTCCAACACTTCTCACCAGACTCTGAACCCCAAAATTCTACAATTCTATCTACCAATTAATCTTTTGTCTTCGGTTTTACTTCTCTTTAAAAATTCTTTTACTTCATGCCACAAATTGTCAATGGGGTTCAGGTCAGGTGATTCTGGGGGCATCTTCCACCAAGTGATTTTATTTGTCTTCAAAAATGCTTGAGCCAACTTTGAGGTATGCTTGGAGTCGTTGTCCAGCATGAATCTACAGGAATGCGATACACAGCCTCAACATAAGGTAGCAAATTTTTCGAGACATTGGAAACAGTGGAAATTGAAAACTGAACATGTTCAAAACTTCATATTAACAGGTACCTCTTAACAAAGACCACCTCTATAATATGACTACCTCTATAACAAGACCACCTCTATAATAAGACCGCCTCTAAAAATGAGATCACCTCATAGTAGTTGTCAAGTAAGGTGTACTCATAATGCAATAAAGTATCAATCAATCAGACAGTACTTAAAAGTTAAAATGACAGCTGCAGGGTAGTACAAAAGGATATACTATCTTACCGTGCCATCCATGGTCATGTCACAAATGGAAATGGAGCAATTGCATGCATAATTTACTCCATTGATACTGGATTTTATAATGGATTTCTCATGAATTGTGCATGATTTAGGAGTTGCATAGTTACAAAATCAACATTAATGATCTTGGACTTTGTGTCTTGATAATTGTTAGGCACTCATAATAAGCATTTAAAAACCTGAGGTGACATCAGTAATTACTGATCATGAGGCACAGGTAATTATTGACATCACCTCAGGTTTTTAAATCCTCAAAGATGCCTATCACGAGTGTCTATCTATTACCAAGACACAAAGTCCAAGATCATTAATTTAACTATGCAACTCTTAAATCATGCACAATTCATGAGAAATCCATTATCAAATCCAGTATCAGCAGGATAAATTATGCATGCAATCACCCCTTTTTCACTGTGACATGACCATGGACTTTAGGTCTTGGCACGGTAAGATAGTGCATCCTTATGTACAACCCTGCAGCTGTCAACTTAACTTTTAAGTACTGTCTGATTGATTGATACTTTATTATGAGTACACCTTATAGCCTTTTTGTTGGACCTACTTGACATAACTGCTATAATGAGGTAGTCTTATTAGAAGCAGTCTTATTATAGGGGTGGTCTTATTACAAAGGTGGTCTTTGTTACGAAGTATCTGTTAATATGAAGTTTTGACCAATTTTAGTTTTTCGGTTTCAGTTTAAAGTTTCAGCTTTCAATGTCCACTGTTTCCAATGTCCCAAAGTTTTCTGCAAGATGTCGACATACACTGGGGAGTCCATGATTCCTGTTAATAATATATAATATATATTACTTCTGTAATGATCCTTACATATCTTCGAAAATGCAAATTCCAGTTCTTCCTCTCATACTAATGTCAGCCCATACATGAACTTTGACTGGATGCTTTACCCTGCAAAAAAATGTGATGTCATTTTGCATCTCCTTGCTTGCGACAACAACGCCATCTGACTTTCAAGTTGCACACTGCACTCATCAGTAAAAACTACGTTGATGAAGTTGTCGCTTCTGTGTCCCCGGGCAAAGTCCAGCCTCTTCTGCTTGTTGACATCACGTATGAGCTGGCAATAGCCGCTCCCTCTAAATGTCCACCCCAGTGATGTCCTGCAGAGAAGAATGGTCCTTAGGTTGAGGGTGTATCCCAAGCCAGTAAGAAGGACGTGCAGCTGACTGGCAGTGGTCTCGTCATCCCTACGCATTTGTTCCTTGACAATCCTTCAAATTTCGTCAGTTATCACTGTCCTACCACTGCCAGCCTGCCTTATGATGGTGCCTTGAGCAATAAATGCGACCGTATTATGGAAAACCATACATTTGGGCACATTGGTCAATTTTAATTTTTATAGCTACAATGAGGCACTGACTGGTTACCTACCTTGTGTGGTGATAATACAATGAAGAATTCCAAAGATATGGCTAATTTACTGTCTAAAGACAAGAAAATGTTTGGTTTTGGGAATGAACAAATCACCCAATTTGTAAGTTAGTTGCTGTTCCACGCATTGTGAAACAACTACATGGTCTGATGTAATTGAGTATATCTCCTAGAAAAAGGAAGCTACGTGTGTGAAATATCACACCAAGAAGGCTTAATAGTTGCTTTATCAGAATATGCAAAAAAGTTAATTTAAAAAAATATTGGTGAAATTTTCAATTGAGCACTCACAAATTTTGTATGTGTCCAAATGTATGGTTGTCCAAAATATGGTCACAAATATTCTTACTGACCAGAAAATAAGGTCTACCAAAAATCGCCAAAACTCGAATTTTAGCTTCACTGACCATAGTTGCAAGGTTACAGGCCAAACGAAGCAGTGCACGGCCACCATTTTACGCCACACCATTTTACGCACGCCACCAGTGGGATGTGCCTTTCGGGGTTCCGATGAGTGTAGGTCCTCTGTGCCTTGTCTCTTCTTTCATCTTCAATCAGGCTGCTCGTCTTCTTCATGCAACAAAACCATATCAAGGCTATTATGCTGTATCAACACTTTCTTTAAGCAGCATAATAGATGCTACAAGATTATTTAAGGCGCTTAGACTATACTACTGTACGGTGGTATTGTTACTAGATAGCTACCTGTATCTTCATGATAGGTCACAAGATCAAATAATAATAATCACGCCCATTCTTTATTCTATGCATTATCAATCTATAGATTGAAGCCACAATGACACACCCCTTTAGGTGACGGAATAGCTAGTCAGTGACCACACGCCTTCAAGTTGGAAGGCTGACTCTAATACTCAATCAAAATCACTATGACCATGCCCCGTTTGGGCAAGCGCACATCTTTGCAGACTGACTCAAGATACTCTAATACAGCAGTCACCCTAATAGAACAGTCACCCTAATAAAACAGTCACATGTTTATAGCTAGCTGTATGCTTTAACAAAAATTAAACAAACTAGTATATTAAAAATTATGAATTTAAAAATGAAGTAAAGATTCAAGTAGTATAAAGTAATGAAACAAGAGATGAACAATAGTAGCTATTACAGCATAGCTTGGTGGGAAATTCCTACTTTGGCATTGGACACAAAATAATTGCTATGCCATGCCAAAGTAGGGATTTTCTACCGAGCTAGGCTGTATTAGCTACTATTGTTCATCTCTTGTTTCACTACTTTTGAACGCTTGAATCCCTACTTCATTTTTAAATTCATAATTTTTAATATACTAGTAGAAAACAGTAAGTAAAACTGTTATGGATGGTACAAAACTCGACCAATGTTATTTATCTTGCACATTAAAAATTTACTTCAGCTAAATTTACTCGTATTGTTTCTCTAAATCCTTTACTCTTTGGCACGAACTGTCCTTTACATAACGATTGTCTATGTCCTTAATCATGTGTAATGTGCATCTTATAGGGTACTGTATGCAATGTCCTCTGTGTGTGCCACTGTTTCCAATTTTTCTATAGTTATAGTCCCATCCTTCCGTAAAATATGTGCTGCAAAAATCACTTGTTTACTACTAAATTACTACCAAATAACATCCTATATACATGGGCCATTGAAAATAAAAAGAGCCCTTAGGGTGAAACCGGAATTTTCAGGGTGGGCATTATTTAGGAAAAAATTGATTTTTGGCTAAAATTGAGTTTTACCTGAATTTGTATCAGAGATGAATGTAGAACCTAAGCTTCAATTATGGGGCTGCACATCTTGATATTTTGTGCGCTAGCACTAGTTTTAGAGATACGTGTAAAACCTGAAATCACGTGACTTTCTGTAAACTATTCCGCATATTTCCGTAGTTGATATTTACCTCGTGTCATGTCGTCTTCGCAGCCTGAGCGCTTTTTGCTGCTCGAAGGAGTTGATTCCGCTACACAAAAGGCATTAGAAAGTGATGATGAAGAATTTTATGGACAAGATTTGAATGAAACTTTCGATGAAAATTTTGATGAGAGCACCTGTGAAAACTCCAGTGAAGAAGATGAGGAAGAATATGACCCTAATTCATTTGTAAGCACTATAGAATCAAGAATAAAAGGTGTAACTTCTGGTAAAGTTAGTAGAACTAATGAAGGAAGCACTTTGGGAGTACTGGTTCCTGCAAACGACCCGTTGTATGAATCCATAGGTCGTCGTTTGTCAGAAAACTGTTGTGATTCTAGCTGCTTATCAGCTTTCGATACTGATGAGATCTATCAGTTTCATTTGAATTTGCTTGAGATGACAAAGGAAGAAAAAAGCATGCTGCTGCTGGGAAAGTTACATGTTTTATCAAATGCTGGTGATTCCACATCACATGCACGCAAGAAAGGGCCAAAGCGTGCTCGTGTTACATACAACTATTCTTTTGATCATCGAGAAGTGTGTAAGAAAGCTTTTATTTTTCTTCTTGATATAAGTGAAAAACAATTTAAAAACATCACAAAGCACCTGAAAGATAATGGTCCAATACCAATGATACATAAGAACACTGGTAAAATAACAAAATCTACTTACCCATATGAAGTCACTCACGGAGCCGTTCAGTTTATTAAGAATTTTGCAGAGATTCATGGTTTGCCCCAACCATCTGCAAGGCATGGCAGAGCTGATATGCCCCCAATATATTTACCAACGTCTTATAACTACAAAATAGTTCATGATATTTATGTTAAGTCTCTCATGGAAAAAGATGCCTCACACCGTATCATGCAGTACCGATCCTTTATTGATGTATGGCACAAATGTATCCCTGAAGTTCAATTTATGAGTCCGCGTACTGATGTTTGCGCAGTATGTGAAGAATACCGTGACAAAATTAAAACAGCTTTCTTAGAGGAGGACAAAATTTCATTTACTTCCCACTTTTCTGATCACCTTAGTCAAGCACAAGCAGAGCGTCAATACTACGTGGATAACTGTGTGGAAAGTAAGTCTGAGCTTTCAAAAAATTCAGCGCCAAATTTTGCACACTACACCTTTGACTTTGCTGAACAGCTTCATTTGCCACACCATTCCCGTCAAGTAGGCCCCATGTATTTTAAGGTTGGGAGAAAGGTTTAACGCTTTGGGATATGCTGTGATAGCAACAACATTCAAGTTAACTACTTAGTTGATGAATCAGAAACCATAGGAAAAAATGGTACGAAGTCACATGGAGCCAATTCTGTTGAACCAATGTTGGATCATTATTTTAGCACCCACAGTTTGAAGGAATCGGTATGTTATTGCCATGCAGATAACTGTGTGGGACAAAATAAAAAATAGATTTGTTGTTGGCTACTTTGCTTGGCGAGTAATAACAGGGAAACATACTCAAATTCATTTATCTTTTATGGAAGTAGGCCATACCAGATGCCTGGTGGATGGTCATTTTGGCCTTATCAAAAGATCTTACAGACGCATGGATTGTGATACCCTTCAACATCTTGAAGAAGCAACTCATCGTTCAACAGCAAACAACATTCCACAATTATTTGCATGGCAGTGGCGAAATTGGGAGACTTTGGTTGATCCCTATTCCCCACATTCGTAAATATCACCACTTCAGGTTTCACGCTTCCAACCCAGGGAAAGTATATGTCAAAGAACATACAAATTCAGTTGAAAAAGAAATTTCAATTTTCAAGAAGGATGTAACAGCAGCAAAAGTATGTAAAGCCAAACTACCAAAAGCAATTTTACCAGCAGGGCTAACTCGGGAAAGGCAAGAGTACTTACACAAAGAAGTTAGACCTTATGTGAAGTTGGAATATCAAGATGTCACTTGTCCACCATTAGATTAACTTTAAGTGCATTTTTCTCCATTTTACGTTTTCTGCATGTTGTAGTAAAATAGTGTTTTTAGAATAGTTCTGAGAATTCCTTGAATGTATGGTTTTAGATTTACAATGTACAATCATTTTAGAATGTAAAAATGTGAAAAATTTGATTTTCACCCTAAGGGCCCTTTTTATTTTCAATGGCCCACCATCATGACTAAAACCTATTGTAAAAGACCTATCCTTACTTACAGACTTAGCTAAGCACCTATATATTCTACTCGTAAATATGTGTACTTCATTCCTGTTAGGCACAAATGGGATATCATATGAGCTATACGAGGTACACACGAGTATATTGTATAAGGTACAGAATGCAACTTACACGTACCTATGTACAGCTGCTGCAGAGGGTACCCACAATGCAATGTGAATCGGATAGTCACCCATGTCACCAGCATCTGTTCTTCTCCCTTATGTAACAATTTATCAATATTAAGTTTTACTGTGTACATAATATTCAACACATTCATAGGCTATGCAGACAGTTATGGACAACCGAGGTGTACTGATTAATCAGCTAATACGCAAGATGTACAGCTAATGGCTTATAGCTCTCTAAATTTCTTAGCACGTGGGCTTATTACTGGAGCTACAACACCCAGCGTGATTGCTGTTCATATTGTAGCTAACTGTGTGCTTAGTTTCATTGGTTATTGTATCCATAGATACATATTATCTAATCCAAAACAGCCAAGCTGTAAAAAAGTGTGCGGCCCTCAAAAAGGCTATGGTGAAAAAATGTGAAATCCAAGATAGCGGCCAAGAAATGGCTGTGATGGTAGGTTAATGGTAAAAATTTTAATAATGACAATTCAGGTGAATTTTGTGCCAACTGACACTCTTTTTACAGCTTGGCTGTTTTGGATTAGATTTCATTTCTTTTTGTATTTGTATACCCCAAACATAGGCCAGCTTTGGGACTTTTTAACCTATCTTTGTTTTTTTTACAACAGGAAGAAGAAAAGATGACGTAGATGTACTTTAAATATTTTATCAGTAAATGTACAAATTATATATATAATACATATATTGATTACAGAAATCTCCATGGTGGTTTCTTTGTAACTGAACACTCTACAAGGTGACTTCTTCTAGATGCTCTCTCTACAGGGTGAATTATTTGTAGCTGAACGATCTACAAGGTAACTTCTTCTAACTGATCTCTCTACAGGGTGATTTGTTTGTAGCTGAATTCTGTACAGGCGATTTGTTTGCAGCTGAGCTCTTTACAGAATGGTTACTTTGTAGCTGAACTCTCTACATGGTGGTTTCTTTGTAGCTGAACTCTCTACAAGGTAACTTCTTCTAGCTGATCTCTCTACAGGGTGATTTGTTTGTAGCTGAACGATCTACAAGGTAACTTCTTCTAGCTGATCTCTCTACAGGGTGGTTTGTAGCTGAATTCTGTACAGGTGATTTGTTTGCAGCTGAGCTCTTTACAGAATGGTTTCTTTGTAGCAGAACTCTCTACAAGGTAACTTTTCTAGCTGATGTCTCTACAAGGCCACTAGTTTGTAGCTGAACTCTCTACATGATGGTTTCTTTGTAACTGAACTTTCTACAAAGTGACTTCTTCTAGCTGATCTTTCTACAGGGTGATTTGTTTGTAGCTGAACTCTCTACAAGGTAACTTCTTCTAGCTGATCTCTCTACAGGGAGATTTGTTTGTAGCTGAACTCTCTACATGATTGTTTCTTTGTAGCTGAACTCTCTGCAAGGTAACTTCTTCTATTGATCTCTCCACAGGGCGATTTGTTTGTAGCTGAACTCTCTACATGGTGGTTTCTTCTAGCTGAACTATCTCTTTCCATAGTTGCATGAACTCCCAACAAGGTAACTTCTTCTAGCTGATCTCTCTACAGGGTGACTTGTGTGTAGCTGATCTCTATACAGGTTTCTTGTTTCTAGCTGATCTCTTGAATTCTCTTCATGTAGGGTGACTGCTTTATTAGGATGACTGCTCTATTAGAGTATCTCGATCTCGCACTTGCTGCACCAAGTTGGATTTCATGTTATAACTCCGTGGCTTTAAGTCTGATTCTTCTACACCATTGATGAGCCTTTCTAAGATGATTACTCCATCTGTACAACGATTTTCAAAGCATTACCCCAAGCGGTTTATCTGGTAGGCATGGCAAGCAGTCGTTTTTTCTTTTATTAGCTAATCTCGATTGCGTAACTGTTACACACTGTTGGTTTTTTCGTTGTATCTCCCTGTTTTTTAGCTTGATTTCTTTCAAACCACAAAAGGTTTGAGGTTCAATAGTTAACCTATTCACCCACCGATTTTCAGCTTCTTCCCATACGCGGTTTATCCTGTAGGCTTGACAACATATTGGTGTTATTTTTCGTGAATAACTCTTTGCCTGTTTATCGTATTCCAGCCAAAGTTGGTACCGAGATGCACCTTTATATCTCCCTTCTGTGTGCCAAATTTCAAGGCAATCGGATGTGGCGTTCACGTTTTATAGCAGTTTTTGAAAGTGTGCGACAAGAAAAAGAAAAATAAGAAAGAAAAAAACCCAAGAAACTGAGCCAATTTTTTGAAGTCGCATAACTCGGGAACGTGTGAAGCGATTTCGCGCAAATTTGGAATGTGGAGTGCTGCAGTTGGAGCACATGTCCACAGCAAAAATCGCCTTGTTTCATCAAGGAAGCACAGAGCTACGGAGGTGCGAAAATTACATTTTTTTTCTTCCTGTCAATATACTCACGGGTGTTACGCGCCGGTTTCTTGGGCCGCACTACACACTACCGTGTGTTTTGATCACGGGTGTTACACGCTGGCTTCTTGGGCCGCACGACAGACTACCGTGTGTCTTGATTATAGAATGTTTGGGGTTCACAATGTTGACCTCCTCTTTCCTCTCCCCTATCGACATGGTCTATTGACTGTTTACTGATTAAATGATAATTATACGGTATCATCCTCACTGCTATGAACTCTTGGTACCCTGTATTATAGTTACTTTGGCTACTTACATGAACTACTTTCTTAGAGACTGAATGGTCCACTTCATACATTTCCTCCTGATAAAACGAATGCATTTACTAACATAATTTCGATCCATTATCACACCTCATCACTGCTGTCTTCATGGGCAAGCAGCCTGTAGTATCCACTCTCCTTGCTGGAAAAATCCCTAGATACACGCTCCATTGCAGCTACCAGACAGTGAAATCCAAACGCAAATTATGGCAAGACAAACATGCGGTGAGTCGCATGGTTTAGCCTAATGCAATAAACATGTGCAGGGTTGCTAGATGAAATCTTAGTCTTACTCTGCATTCTAACTGGCTACAACTTCGAAGCATTTCATTGGTGATCCTGATTGGTCCTAGTATACGAAGATAACCTAACAATCTTGAACGAAGTTACAGGCGGCTTAGGCATACCAAAGTACACTATTGTGAACGGGGAAATGCAGAGAATGCTAAATCAATGATCAAATGTGACCCAATTTTGGAAAACCATCCTCTTTGGCACATTGGTCAATTTTCTCTTTTGTAGCTAAAATGAGACACTGGGTGTTTATCTATCTTGTGTCTAAATTTCAGCTAGATATCTTGAGATATGGTCAAATTATTGTCTAATAACTTTTCATATTAATGCATTGAACTCGGTGAGTGACTAAGCATGACAAATCACTTTGTTTACAAATAATTCTGTTCCTACTGTCTAAAAGTATATAAAGAGACTTCTGATAGTTAAATCAAGTGTTCCTGATCTTTTTTTTCGATTAAATTTCAAGTATCATTGTCTAAGACTTAGTTTACAATTCTAGCACATGAACAAATCATCCCATTTGTAAGTTAATTGGTGTCCCACGCATGGTGAAATCACTACAAGGTCTGATAAAATCATCCATATCACCAGCAGAAAGAAGTTTTGGGTGTGAAATTTCACAGGAAGAAGGCATAATAGTTACTTTATCTAAATGCGTTAAAAAAAGTATTTTTTTTAAAATTGCTGAAATTTTCAATTGAGTTTTCCTGCAAATTTTGCATGTGCCCAAAAGGATGATTTTCCAAAATTGGGTCACAAATTGCAAAAAATTGCAATTACTCTTGTTTCCAACACTCTTTCTCACCTCCTTTTCATGCGTACACATAAAAGAGGGGGAGACTAAATGCTGCCACGTGCCCCAGTGGTATCAATTATCTGAAAAGTAAAATATCCATTATGCTTCTTTGTCAGCTATGTTCAACCCGTTGTACAGCAGTATGAATCAGGAACTGTTTGCAAAGCACCTCTGCTATCAAAATAGTCGCTGTGAAAAGTACGGACTTTTCCATTACAAAGGGAAGCCATCACGTGCTATTGCCAAATCAACACTTTGCTGTCAGTAAAGATGAAACAGGACACTGGTAAGTCCATGAAGAATGCACTGTACATACTGCAGTATGCCAAAAGGCACCTGTCAGGCTGAAGCAGCGTCAAACAGTGAAAAGTTGCTATCATCAAAATTCTTCAAGGGGAGTGGTGAAAAACCAGTAGCATTCCTCCATTCCGTTTCCGCGGACTTTTGTGAAATTTTAGCTCGCTTGGGGGCTTTCCCACGTGGGCTACTCTCTTCCTTTCGCTCTCATCGTCATCAGACAAGCTATCTTCACTTCTCTCACTCTCCTCACTGCTATCCGTTTCGTTTTCAGCTTGATACAATCGACTAGAATGGCGAGAAACACCTACAGAACCGCTAGAAGGCCCAGGCAGTGAAGGATCGATCACGCTTTCGTTTCCCCTCCCAGATTCATTATTATCGTCGCTACCAGAAAGATTACCACAAGAACTCACCTCTTCTAACTCACCTGCATCCATTCCAGCGTAAACAACCTCTAACGAATCATCAGAATCGTCCATTTCGTCACTAGAATTGGACAGCCGCGCAAGAACGACCGCCCCACTCAAGCGCTCAAAATCATCACCTCCAGACGCCATTTTTTAGTCTTAACGACGGAACTTGGTTACCAATAAGCGCATCTAATAATATATATTCGATTTAAAGCTCTATGAAGAGAAGAAGACGATCTAGCAGCTTGGGGAAGTTGGACGTAATATTACGGCAGCGGTCTTTAAAGGGTTAATGGCCACATAGAACTGGATAGATGTGTACTACAAACCATGAAGGGTGGTGGTACTCGTAACAGCCAAAATTGCACTCGGCTTCGCCTCGTGCAATTTTGACTGTTACTCGTACAATTATTCCCTAATTGCACTAAAATGTGTGTGATTACCTATACTAACCTAATTAAGTAATCTATTGATGAATGCAGAAATGCAATCACAGTTGTGCAGCGAAACACCTTGGTGTGACTTAGCATCCTCACTTGAGCTGATCCTGTCTTGCACAAGTTTTACAGTAGCCCATTGCATTGGTTCAGTTTTAGCCAAATTTCTTAAAGCAATAGATGGCTTTGAATTGATTTTATACAATCTAGCTCAGTGTCTTGAAGGCTCAATGACATTCCCTTTGGCCCTAAGTTAATTAAGAAAGTGCTCCGTTAAACGCGGTTTTGTTATATGCATGCGTTCAAATGCAGGTATCCCGTTAACGAAAAATCCTATGAATACACGGCACTGCTTGAAGGTTCTTAGTTTACTAATTTGTTAAGATGCCTTACTGTAGTTATACTGATAGTAAAGTGTCAGTAAACTTAAGTATATGGAACATAATTATTTTACTAAGTTTTAAACTCTCAGTAAAACATCAGTGAATGCGGGTTTACTGAAAAACTACTAAAATAACAAACAATTAACTGTTCCATGTACTGGGGATATACCACTGTAGTAAACTAAGATACTTCAAGCAGTGAGGTTTGGACCATGCTACTCTGTGGTTAATGGGTAATACCCTAAGCGTTATCCGAACATTGTAGCATGATCAAGCGTGAAGTAAGGCCAACATGCGTTGAAAGAATTTTCGGCCATTTTAAGACAATAATTGCTATGATACTACCTGTCATAAAGGAGAGACGGAATAAAGAAGGTTAGTAAAAGTTATATCTAATCCAAAACAGCCAAGCTGTAAAAAAAGAGTGCGGCCCTGAGAAAGGCTATGGTGAAAAGATGTGAAATCCAAGGTGGCGGCCAAGAAATGGCTGTGATGGTAGGTTAATGGTAAAAATTTTAATAACGACAAATCAAGTGAATTTTGTGCCAAGATCAAGCGGCACCAAATTCACTGAATTGTTGTTATTAAAATTTTTACCATTAACCTACCATCACAGCCATTTCTTGGCCGCCACCTTGGATTTCACATCTTTTTTCACCATAGCCTTTCTGAGGGCCACACTCTTTTTTTACAGCTCGGCTGTTTTGGATTAGATTTTACTGTTTGTATTTGTATACCCCAAACCCGGCCTATGTGTAGAGAATTCAACTACAAACAAATTGCCCTGTAGAGAGATCAGAGTTCAGCTACAAACAAGTCATCCGGTAGAGGGATCAGCTAGAAGGATCACCTTGCAGAGAAGTCAGCTACAAAGAAATCACCCTGCTTCATCTTTTCTTCTGGGTGATTTATTTGAGCTGAACTCTCTACATGATGGCTTATTTGTAGCTGAACTCTCTATTAGGTACCTTCTTCTAGCTGATCTGACTACAGGGTGACTTGCTTGTAACTGAATTCCCTACAGAATAACTTACAATGTAATATAACTGAGTAAATTATAAATGCAGCTGTATGCTTTATTAGGGTGACTGTTCTATTAGAGTATCTCGATCTCGCATTTGCTGCACCTAGTTGCCTTTCGAATCATAACTCAGTGATTTGTAATCCGATTCTTCTGTACTACTGCAAGGACTTTCTATGATGATTATTCCAGTTACATATTAATTTTCAGCTCATTGCTCTAAGCGGTTTGCCTGGTAGATACGGAAACTAATAGTTTTTTTATTCATAAAAATCGATCGCGTAATTTTGATACAGGTTGGGTTTCGTGTCATATCTCCATGGTCTTTATCACGATTCCTTTCAAACCACAAAAAGGCACTCCTACGATGGTTGCTCCATCTACATATCAATTTTCGACTGATTCCTCCAAGACGTTTACCCTGTAGGCGTGACAGACCTTCGACCTTATTTTACGTAAATAATCAGTCATAACTCCGTGAATGTTCATCGGATTCCTACCAAAGTTGGTACGGAGATCCGCCTTAATGAGCCCTTTAAGTGTGCCAAATTTCAGCCCAATCCAAGCACGCATTCATGTTTTATGGCGAATTTTGCGAAGTGTGCGAAATGAAGATGAAGAAAACGAAGAAATTAAAACGAAATTTTGTTCGATCGTATCTCGGAAATGGCTGGAGCAATTTTCTTCAAATTTGGTATGTAGATTATCCTAACTGGGCGGCACGTCTCCAGCGAATTTGGTTCCAATCGGATAAGGGATCACAAAGTTACATAGGTGTGATTGTGTTTTTTATCTTCCTGTTAATATACTCACGGTGTTGTGCGCCGGCTTCTTGGGCCGCACGACACACTATCGTGTGTCTTGATGATGTTGTAGATCTATCCTTCACGAGTAGTTTAACACAAACTACGAAGGAATAGGTTTTTCCTACATGGAGTAACAGGAGCCCAAATTTATATGTCGAAACGAGTATTTTTCGTAAAATAACTTTCGTTTTTAAGAACCAAAGCCAAAATATTGGCCAAAGGGTTAAGGATATCTGTATGCAGTGCACAACCAACCAAGAATGTATCTGTACTGTGTCCACTTTTTACTCTTTAAGGAAGTGTCTTCTGTTAGATGGGTGAAATGAATCAAATATGAACCATATCGATCGATAACTCTAAACAATTCTTTTCCCTTCTGCATTAGCCACCTAGAGCCTTTTGCACGCACAGGCAAGTCTCCACCTTTGGGAAATTAAAAAAACTTCTCTCAGCTACCAAGTAGATCTCTGCCTTTCTTGGGAGACCTTTTATATATGCTGTATAAATGCATTAACATGTATTCAACGTCTTTAAACAATGTACCAGTGAAAGCAATTCTACAAGCTGCTCCTAACATCTGTTTAGTGTGTCACTGGGGTCCACCAAAGAGGAGTACATGCAAGAGTGTGGCAGATGCGGGAGAGGAGGAATGAACTCAAAGGCACTGTTTTTTTTTCTTAAACTGATTTTAGTGGGTACCATCCTTCCTCTGAATTCACGAAAACATATTGCTTCAGCAGCACGAAATGTACACAAAATTTGTTGATGTCAGATTTTGATGAAAGTGGAAGTTTTTCCAAACCCATTACATTTCACAATTTCTGTGATGTATGTTCATGTACGTGTCAATGTGTGAGCATTAGTAATAGCTGCAGAGACAATTTTGATGTTTCTTATAACACAACAATTAGGAAATCCCTATATCATTACCAACATTACCAAGAGTAAAACAATTAGAATTGCATGAAGCATTAAACAATCAAGACACATGGTAGTGCGTCGTGCGGCCAAAGAAGCCAGCGTACCACCCGTGAGTGTATTAACAGGAAGAAAGAAAACGCAATTTTCACACCTATGTAGCTCTGTGATCCCTTACCCGATTGGAACCAAATTTGCTAGAGGTGCCGGCCAGTAAGGGGAGTCTACACACCAAATTTGAAGAAAATCGCTCCAGCCATTTCCGAGATACGAGCGAACAAAATTTCGTTTCAATTTCTTCGTTTTTTTCTTCTTCTACTTCTTCATTTCGCACACTTCGCAAAATCCGCCATAAAACACGACTGCGTGCTCGGATCGGGCTGAAATTTGGCACACTTAAAGGGCTCATTAAGGCCGATCTCTGTACCAACTTTGGTAGGAATCCGATGAACATTCACGGAATTAAGACCGATTATTTGCGTAAAATAAGGTCGAAGGTCTGTCACGCCTACAGGGTAAACTCCTTTGAGAAATCAGTTGAAAATTGCTATGTAGATGGAGCAACCATCGTAGGAGTGCCTTTTTGTGGTTTGAAAGGAATCGGGATAAAGACCACGGAGATATGACACAAAACCCGACCTGTGTCAAAATTACGCGATCGATTTTTATGAATAAAAAACTATTAGTTTTCGTGTCTATCAGGCAAACCGCTTAGAGCAATGAGCTGAAAATCAGTATGTAGCTGGAATAATCATCATAGAAAGTCCTTGCAGTAGTACAGAAGAATTGGATTACAAACCACTGAGTTATGATTCGAAAGGCAACTACGTTTAGCAAATGCGAGATCGAGATACTCTAATAGAACAGTCACCCTAATAAAGCATTCAGCTGCATTTATAATTTACTCAATTATATTACATTGCAAATTATTCTGTAGGGAATTTCAGTTACAAACAAGTCACCCTGTAGTCAGATCAGCCAGAAGAAGGTACCTAATAAAAGTTACCTTGTAGAGAGTTCAGCTACAAAGAAACCACCATGTAGAGAGTTCAGCTGCAAACAAATCACCTGTAGAGAGTTCAGCTAGAAACAAGTCACCCTGTAGAGAGATCAGCTAGAAACAAGTCACCCTGTAGAGAGTTCAGCTAGAAGAAGTCACATTGTAGAGAGTTCAGCTACAAAGAAACTACCATGTAGAGAGTTCAGCTGCAAACAAACAACCTGTAGAGAACTCAACTACAAACAAATCGCCCTGTAGATAGATCAGCTAGAAGAAGTTACCTTGTAGGGAGTTCAGCTGCAAACAAATCATCCTGTAGAGAGTTCAGCTATGAAAAGATCACCCTGTAGAGAGTTCAGCTAGAATAAGTCACCTTTTAGAGAGTTCAGCTACAAAGCTACCACCATGTAGAGAGTTCAGCTGCAAAAAAAATCAATCACTCTGTAGAGAGTTCAGCTAGAAGAAGTCACCTTGTAGAGAGTTCAGCTGCAAATAAATCACCCTGTAGAGAATTCACCTACAAACAAATCACCCTATAGAAAGATCAGCTAGAAGAAGTTACCTTGTAGAGAGTTCAGCTACAAAGAAACCAGAGTTCAGCTGCAAACAAATCACCTGTAGAGAGTTCAGCTAGAAACAAGTCACCCTGTAGAGAGATCAGCTAGAAACAAGTCACCCTGTAGAGAGTTCAGCTAGAAGAAGTCACATTGTAGAGAGTTCAGTTACAATGAAACTCCTATGTAGAGAGTTCAGCTGCAAACAAATCACCCTGTAGAGAACTCAGCTACAAACAAATATGCCCTGTAAAAAGATCAGCTAGAAGAAGTTACCTTGTAGAGAGTTCAGCTACAAAGAAACCAGAGGCAAACAAATCACCTGTAGAGAGTTCAGCTAGAAACAAATCACCCTGTAGAGAGTTCAGCTGCAAACAAATCACCCTGTAGAGAACTCAGCTACAAACAAATATGCCCTGTAAATAGATCAGCTAGAAGAAGTTACCTTGTAGAGAGTTCAGCTACAACAAAACCATCATGTAGAGAGTTCAGTTACAAACAAATCACCTTTAGAGAGTTCAGCTAGAAACAAGTCACCCTGTAGAGAGATCAGCTAGAAAACAAGTCACCTTGTAGAGAGTTCAGCTAGCAGAAGTCACATTGTAGAGAATTCAGCTACAAAGAAACTACCATGTAGAGAGTTCAGCTGCAAACAAATCACCCTGTAGAAAGTTCAGCTATGAACAGATCACCCTGCAGAGAGATCAGCTAGAAACAAGTCACCCTGTAGAGAGTTCAGCTATAGTACGTTCGCGTTGAGCTGAACCCTCAAAAACGATTAATAACTTACGATTGCTACATCACATGGGCCTCCTGTATTGCTCGATGCGTAGCGCTTCTCGATCCGCTAAAATATATATTAAAAACGCTTCATTCGAATGTAAGACACTCCAGTTATGACACTGTAAAAGCGTAGCCCTTTGATGGTCATGTTGACACATGTTTGTGGCCAAGCCAGACGTCACACACCCGCCCTCAACACGCATGATTTCACCATCCGTTATGTAAGAGGCTGTAATACACTTTTACAAGAAAAATAAAGCAGATTTTGTGTGTGTAAAACAGAGTTGCATAAGTAGAAGACATGGGGCCACTGTTGCACTATTTAGAAGATAAGCGGCCTGCTTATATTCAGGTAAAAAACTTCTTCAGCCTCAAAAGAGAAAAAAACCAAATTATAACAGCTCAAAATCTGTTATTCAGCATTGGTGTTCCTGCAAGTGAGCCAAACAACATGTGTTTTATTTCACATTCACCACAGCTGACTATCGTCTTCTGTTCCCATTTAGTCAATTTGTCATTTTAATCCTTTTCTCATCACTTCACCACACATGTACACAGTTTTTACAGCCAGCATTTTGTTTTTGAAGTTACATTTCCAAAAAACTCTAAAATTTTCAACAAATGAAATAATACTGTTTGTATGAATTTGGGCTGATAGTACCTGTAGTGACTTCCAAACACTCCTGCACTGATTTAATATAAATGGGATGGTATGTTCAACTTCTGCTAGCACAATAAAGCAATGGTATTTTTATTAAAGTGCACACACTTACATTTCATCTGTATTTTCATGTACTTCACCGGGTTTAATCCCAGCTACCCGATGATTCCTGGGGAACAAAATCAAGTTGTAACACCAATGCTGCAAATATCAAACAATCTTACATCAGATGAAGTAAGCCCAGAAGAAGACTTGGACCAGTTGCTGCTAGTGGAAGATTCATTAATACCACCATCACCATCTTCACTATCCTGCTGATTTGGATGAGGAATTGCTCTAGAAGTTCTTCATTACCCAAGTCTCATCCAAATACACAACCGGTCTTCCTTCAGTTCTGTTGCACCTCGTCCGTCTTTAAAATTTATGATGCTGATGGACTGTGCAGGGCTGCTCATAGCATACCCTGCATATACGTGTAGTGACATTAAAGCACAAACAGTTTCAATGCTAACCTCTTGTCATTAATCGTCTTGTACTTAAATCCCATATCACTCGACACTCTTTAAAGCAATGTTCTACCCCCAGAGAAAACACCATTATTCTTAAGTTTGGCCTAAGACGGAGTACGTGACAAAGTTGCAGGTTTCAAAATTTAACTTACCAAAATCTTTGAGAGCGATAGATTTCCGTACAATGAATGGATCTTGTCTGACAGTATCTGGGTCAAAACTGTCTGCATCAACATGGACTCGTGAACATTTGATTTCTTCGCTTCTTGCTTAAAGTACTCCCATAGTTTCATAAGTAGATACTTCGTTTGGCTGTTTAACTTCTTTCCAAGGGGGTTCGCTCCGCACTCGCTGACGGTGCACTGGACGCCATATTCACAACAATTAAGTGCGCACCTGTAACATGGGCTTACGAATAAATGCGTCATAAACATTATGTTTAAAGCCTTTGATCTTGTATGGCTTCTTAATCAACAACCCAGGATTCAGCTCAACGCGAACGTACTATAGAAGAAATTACCTTGTAGAGAGTTCAGCTACAAAGAAACCACCATGTAGAGAGTTCAGCTGCAAGCAAATCACCCAGTAGAAAGTTCAGCTATGAACAGATCACCCTGTTGAGAGTTCAGTTAGAAACAAGTCATCCTGTAGAGAGATCACCTAGAAGTATCACCTTGTAGAGAGTTCAGCTACAAACAAATCACCTGTAGAGAGTTCAGCTACGAACAAATCACCCTGTAGAGAGATCAGATAGAAGAAGTCACCTTGTAGAGAGTTCAGCTACAAAGAAACCACCATGTAGAGAGTTCAGCTGCAAACAAATCACCTGTAGAGAGTTCTGCTAGAAACAAGTCACCCTGTAGAGAGATCAGCTAGAAACAAGTCACCCTGTAGAGAGTTCAGCTAGAAGAAGTCACATTGTAGAGAGTTCAGCTGCAAACAAATCACCTTGTAGAGAACTCAGCTACAAACACATATGCCCTGTAAAATATCAGCTAGAAGAAGTTACTTTGTAGAGAGTTCAGCTACAAAGAAACCACCATGTAGAGAGTTCAGCAACAAATCACCTGTAGAGAGTTCAGCTAGAAACAAGTCACCCTGTAGAGAGATCAGCTAGAAACAAGTCACCCTGTAAAGAGTTCAGCTAGAACAAGTCACATTGTAGAGAGTTCAGCTACAATGAAACTCTCATGTAGAGAGTTCAGCTGCAAACAAATCACCCTGTAGAGAACTCGGCTATGTACAAACAAATATGCTTGTAAAATATCAGCTAGAAGAAGTTACCTTGTAGAGAGTTCAGCTACAAAGAAACCACCATGTAGAGAGTTCAGCTGCAAACAAATCACCTGTAGAGAGTTCAGCTAGAAACAAGTCACACTGTAGAGAGATCAGCTAGAAACAAGTCACCCTGTAGAGAGTTCAGCTAGAAGAAGTCACATTGTAGAGAGTTCAGCTACAATGAAACTCTCATGTAGAGAGTTCAGCTGCAAACAAATCACCCTGTAGAGAACTCAGCTATGTACAAACAAATATGCTTGTAAAATATCAGCTAGAAGAAGTTACCTTGTAGAGAGTTCAGCTACAAAGAAACCACCATGTAGAGAGTTCAGCTGCAAACAAATCACCTGTAGAGAGTTTAGCTAGAAACAAGTCACACTGTAGAGAGATCAGCTAGAAACAAGTCACCCTGTAGAGAGTTCAGCTAGAAGAAGTCACATTGTAGAGAGTTCAGCTGCAAACAAATCACCTTGTAGAGAACTCAGCTACAAACACATATGCCCTGTAAAAATATCAGCTAGAAGAAGTTACCTTGTAGAGAGTTCAGCTACAAAGAAACCACCATGTAGAGAGTTCAGCTGCAAACAAATCACCTGTAGAGAGTTCAGCTAGAAACAAGTCACCCTGTAGAGAGATCAGCTAGAAACAAGTCACCCTGTAGAGAGTTCAGCTAGAAGAAGTCACATTGTAGAGAGTTCAGCTACAATGAAACTCTCATGTAGAGAGTTCAGCTGCAAACAAATCACCCTGTAGAGAACTCAGCTATGTACAAACAAATATGCTCTGTAAAATATCAGCTAGAAGAAGTTACCTTGTAGAGAGTTCTGCTACAAAGAAACCACCATGTAGAGAGTTCAGCTGCAAACAAATCACCTGTAGAGAGTTCAGCTAGAAACAAGTCACACTGTAGAGTGATCTGCTAGAAATAAGTCACCCTGTATAGAGTTCAGCTAGAAGAAGTCACATTGTAGAGAGTTCAGCTACAAAGAAACCACCATGTAGAGAGTTCAGCTGCAAACAAATCACCCAGTAGAAAGTTCAGCTATGAACAGATCACCCTGTTGAGAGTTCAGTTAGAAACAAGTCATCCTGTAGAGAGATCACCTAGAAGTATCACCTTGTAGAGAGTTCAGCTACAAACAAGTCATCCTGTAGAGAGATCAATGCAGCTAGAAGAAATTACCTTGTAGAGAGTTCAGCTACAAAGAAACCACCATGTAGAGAGTTTAGCTGCAAACAAATCACCCAGTAGAAAGTTCAGTTATGGACAGATCACCCTGTTGAGAGTTCAGTTAGAAACAAGTCATCCTGTAGAGAGATCACCTAGAAGTATCACCTTGTAGAGAGTTCAGCTACAAACAAATCACCCTGTAGAGAGTTCAGCTACAAAGAAATCATCATGTAGAGAGTTCAGCTGCAAACAAATCATCCTGTAGAGAGTTCAGCTATGAAAAGATCACTCTGTAGAGAGTTCAGCTATAAGAAGTCACCTTTTAGAGAGTTCAGCTACAAATTAAAGTGACCACCATGTAGAGAGTTCAGCTGCAAACAAATCACCCTATACAGAATTCAGCTACAAACAAATCTCCCTGCAGAGAGACCAGCTAGAAACAAGTCACCCTGTAGACAGATCAGCTAGAAGAAGTTACCTTGTAGAGAGTTCAGCTGCAAACAAATCACCCTGTAGAGAATTCAACTACAAACAGATAGCCCTGCAGAGAGTTCAGCTAGAGTCAAGTCACCCTGTAGAGAGAATCCTGTAAAGAGCTCATCTACATACAAGCAGATCACCCTGTAGAGAGTTCAGCTACATTTCAAGTCACCCAGTAGAGAGATCAGCTGCAGATTATCCTGTGGGGATTAATTGACATGTAATAAATATATGCAAGAGTTCATAATATAATGAACTCTTGATATATGCATTATATATATATAATTTGTACATTTACTGATAAAATCAGAATGAGTTAAAGTATTTATAAAATCTGCTTCATCTTTTTCTTTTTCCTGTGGTAAAGAAAAATATATAGGTTGAAAAGTCCCAAAGCTGGCCATAGGCCGGCTTTGGGGTATACAAATACAAAAAGAAGTGAAATCTGATCAAAAGCGGCCCTTGAAAAGGTTATGGTGAAAAAAGATGTGAAATCCAAGGTGGCGGCCAAGAAATGGCTGTGATGGTAGGTTAATGGTAAAAATTTTAATAACGACAATTCCGGTGAATTTTGTGCCAATTGACCAAGCGGCACCAAATTCACCTGAATTGTCGTAATTAAAATTTTTACCATTAACCTACCATCACAGCCATTTCTTGGCTGCCACCTTGGATTTCACATCTTTTTTCACCATGGCGTTTTCAAGGGCCGCACTCCTTTTTTTACAGCTTGGCTGTTTTTGATTAGATATCATATATCCTTACTGAATATCCCCTCCTCTGTCTGGTATTGAAGTAGCTACTGACATCATGGACCACCTTATTGATATGATAACAAGCAAGCCATGAAGGTATACATCTGAAGATGTATGGAATGTCTAGGAACCAGACTGGTGAACTGTATTGTATTGTTTCATATTATTTGTAAATCTCATTGTTATATTTTATGTTTGTACAGTTTAGCTACATTTTGTTCTCTTTGCTGTTCATTCCTTTGTTCAACTAACCATGTGATGTACTAATCTCACATAGCCAGACTGTGTTTTTTTTCTTTTGTGTTTGGTGGGGAATAAAAGGTCTGGTACAATGACAATAGAAATCCTGTTCAAACTTTGTTACTAATAGCAGTGTGATTTGGTCCAATGTTACTGATAGCAGTGTGACTATAGCAGCAAAATCAATTGATGTTGTCAACCATGTCTGTGATGTTTTTGAAAGTAGCACTAGTCATAAAATCAAATTCAGTGTTGCACTCATCACTATCATTTGAGAGAGATTAGAAGCTTGTTTTGAATGTTCTAAAGGAGAAAGAAGTTTTTGTTCACAAGAGCAAAAGACAACATGAGACATTTAAGAACCACATAAGCCTGTTTCAACAGATCGAACAAACGGGATTGTTACAATGGTTTGAGCAAACAACTCTCACCTTTACAAAGTAATTACCTATTCCTGTATTTAATTCCCTGTGAGTTCTGTACTTCATTAGCTATTATTTAATTTTTTTTAAATGTACAGCTACTGTTCTGACACAATACATTCATCACACTCACGAGTAGTTTCACAAATGTCACAAAAGGAGAATAAAAAAGCACAAAGAGCTTAGGGAGATGTTAAAGACAGATCCAGATAGTGATACACTTTTTGAACAAAACTTGCTGGATGACTTTTCATCCTAAACATCTCAAAGATGTGGGCCGGGTATGATGACTTTTATCCTAAATATCTCAAAGACATGGGTCTATATGACTGTAAAGTTCTATCTCAAAACTGATACTGATACAAGTGGAAATAGGCAGTACAGAAAGTGAATGAAGCCAAAAATTGTAAATCACAAATTATTAGATCCAAACAAACCCGAGCAGCGAGAAGACTATTTTTATACTCTTGCTGTTGTTTGTGCCATTCACTGTTGAATCTGATTTACTTGAAGAAGGTCAAACAGCTGAAGAGGCCTTTAATCAATTCTTAGAAAGATGTGAAAGTTTGAAAGATCATCATAAAAGCCAGTCTTGAGAGTTTAAAAAACTTGCACTGGGCAAATTTTTTGGCAGACAATAGTAATTTTTCTAAGTAAAAACAATATGTATATTTCAGTGTATATTAACCGTTTACACTATGATGCAAAGCTGCAGCATGTCATAATAAGTCTTTTTTGGTGGGAGGCACCTCGAGTAGGTACACTTGTAATGTGCAGCCACAACCGTTCTTTGTAGGCAATGACAGAAGCCAAAGCCATTCTTTGTGGGCAATTATTGGATAATGTAAGTGAACTCAATGGTTTGGCCTTAAGTTGTGCGACCTACATTCTTAAATACTGAAGTGAGCCACGCAGTAGTATACCAGCAGAAGTATTTTTCCATGTGTTACTTTATAATCTGGATTACAATTCAGGTGTTATTCAAGTATCTCAAGGTGTTGAAATCAACAGCCACTAAGGTACGTATGGTGCTCACACATCATGCAGGTTGCAATTCACTGCCTAAAATTCCAATCTCTGAAAATCCAGCCTACTTGGCTATATAGGAAGCTTAATGGCATCATGTCTACTACATGTATGACTAGAGAAACAATAGAGTTTTTCTGCTACCCTTTATGATAGCAGCACAGCTATGGATTGGAATGACTGGACATTTACTGTAGCCAACGTATGCATAAATGTGAAACCATTAAATATTACAACAAATGCAGGACATCCCTACTCAAACTTCCGACAGTGATTGTGGAGTGTTTGTCTTGTCATATGCAAGATGTAAGGTTTTTGGTAAACCATTCAGCTTTAATCAAGTAAGCCTCTTGCTGGCCATTGTATATTTGTGACTTAAAATTTTCACAGAGTAATATGCCTAATATCCAGAAAAGGCTCTCATTTGAGCTCCAGAATTTTTCTATAGTTGATCCAATTGAAGTGTATTTCTATGATGATGGTAAGGCTATGCAGATAAGGGAAGGGCTGACGGACATATCGAAGTGGTTAGGGGAAGTGGCTGAAATGGCGAAACCATCAGAAGTGGCCAAAATGTCTCAGCAATCAGAGCAGGATGTGACCAACATAACAAATTGGTCAGAAGAAGTGGGTGATATTTCAAAGTGGCCAGAAGAGGTCGCTAACATGTCAAAGGAATTAACTGACAGATCAAAGCAATTAGAGGAGGTAGCTAACAAGTCAACACAATCAGAGGTAGTAGCTGACATATCAAACCTGAAATTTGTACTACTGAGCCAGGAGTGAATGAAGCAGAGATAGTTTTACAAAGTGACGATCAGAAAGAAGTGAGTTTGATGTAGTCAATGATGAAGAAAGTTCTAGTCAAGTACAGACAGTCATGGGATCATTTTGCAAACTGTTTTTCCTAAAGACAAGCAGTATAGCAATATAATAGTTAGACATTGAAACACAGGGTTCTATGGAATTTAGAAACCTGAAAAGCCTTGTGTTGTGGTGCACGAAGAACAAAGCAAGGGTGCTACTATAGGGCCTAAGGTTTTCTAAATTCCGTAGGGTCCGTGTAGTTTCCCGCCATCTCCAATACTCATAACCAAAAGTGAAAGGTAATAGGTGCTTCGCGCGCAGGTCTTTAGCAATTGGAATTCACAAAATCTAAATATCTTAGCCCTAGTGTTTAAATGTTTTGGATGGTGATACTAAGGCCTGATGGCGAAAACTACAAAAAACATTGCTCACTAGGTAAGAGGTTATAGTAGTGAGTTAATTGTGTGTCAGTTTTAATGTTTGCAAATGTAACGGAGAGTGCTCTAAATAATGCACACCGGCGATTTCCTGGGTTAACTCAAGGGTTTACTTGGCGTTTTCATCAGTGGGCTTAGGTCAGCGGTCTAGCTTGAATGACATGCGTGGGGAAAAAAGCACAGCGGGGAGTGTAGTGTGGTTCTAGTATATTAAATTGTAACATTGGACTTGTTATAATTATAGTGTGGGCTGATTAATTGCTGACACCCGGGGGTTTAGTTACACCACTGGGTATTAATCGACATGAGCTGAGTTTTGTGTGGTACCAGCTAGCATCAACTTTTGCACTTGTATTTTAGACTCCACCGATTGTACTCATCTGCATGCTAATTATAATGCTCCTCTCAATCCGGTTGAGTAGTGGTGATGATCGTAATAGCTATATGATCAATTCTTCAGCTCCCGGAGATAACTATATGGCTACTTGTGACTCTCTGAATGATGGTTGTAGTTGACATACACACTTTACACAATTGCAAGTGTGTGTGTGCGCACGTGCGTGCGTGCGTGCGTGCGTGTGTGTGTGATAGGCAGGCAGGCAGGCAGGCAGGCAGGCAGACAGGATGGTTTGCATTGTGCGCTTATCGGGTGTCATGCCACGCCTACCTCATAGTGAAATAAATATCATTCTTGCGTCACAATCCTACAGAGAGAAGGATGTGCCTGTTATCCCTGGCTGCCTCCATCTTTGCAAATGTGGCAAGCCACAAATTTCTAAACCCCAGTTATTATGCAGATTGTTAGCAGTGGTTTAGCTACTCTCTTAAAGGACTCCCCGAATAAAGGAAACCTCTGTAGTAAGGACAAAGGATTGTGGTCCCAACAGGTCCAACTCCATACATTTTTACCTCTAAGAGAGGAAAAGCTCTATGTTGCAAATCTGGTCCCAAAGTGTCTGTTATAGAGAGGTTACACTGTAGGCCACTGAGGCAGCTTCCTCATTAAAAAATTATTAAAATTGTGTGTGGACAATCAATATTATTTGTGCTACAAAAGATTCATAGAGCACTATCAACTCTAATACAACAGTCAGGATTTAAAAATTTTTCTCACTGTGCCCTTGGTTACCCGGGGGTGGGATTGGTATTTGGTAGGGTCACTTATCTATATAATGCACATTTGTTGTCTTGGATTAATTTCTAGGTTTTTTTTTTTTGTCTGGACTGACTGCGTATTTACATTGTGTAGTACTATATCAGAGGAGGTAGGACATGACGAAATACTACGTAATCATTTGAGATATTTGGCCGCATGGTAAAATGGCGACTTCAGGCGAGACTTCAGGTGACCCTGGTTCTTTGAACTCTGCTTCGATATGGGATACTGGTGATTGTGACGATATAAAGGTGCATTATGTCCCTAGACAGTTTCGTCCATGCTCAGACACTCCTTCTTGTTCTGAAAAGGACGATGTCGTTATGGTCACTGCTGTAGGAGATAGCTTTATGTATATTATCCCTAGTTTCGATGTCTTTTCTATCGAACTAAGGCCTGTGAAAATTAAAGGTTACTCGATAAGAAGGAAAGAAACCCTCACCTACGACCTATTCATTAGAAGCCACTCGTCGTTGGACAGGGAGTACCCTTCAAAACTCACTATAAAAGACGTAACTATTATTAAGGTAAAGAATTATTATTATTGTCAAATTGTTTAAAGAGATACACAAAAGGCATTTACCTGTACAAGGTTATCCCTTACATACAATTCTTACAGTTACAAAAATACAATTAGGCCCCTATTTGGTGATTATTAGTTTCTCATCCACCGCCCGCATCCTTCTTAAGCTACCGCATGGTAAGCCATTATTTACTCTTGCTAGCCACATTGTTTCATTCAAATAAACTGGATGTACAGAAGTTAATGCAAACAAGCAAATCTTCATGGATCGTGCGTCCTTCATTGTTGATGCTTTTCAGTTCTTCAATCTCCCAAGTTAGTATAAACATGTTTTTTTCTGTTGAACCACTTCGTAGCTTCTCTTCGTAATTTTTATTGATGTTTTGCAGCTCTGTAAGAATATAAGGCATAGTACACACATACAGTTTATTTTACACAATAGCACAGCATGCAAAAGAAGTAACATTGTATCGAGCCAGAGCCTGGTGTTGAACCTAGTATTGAGCAGTTCACATGCTGATATATGATAGGCATCAATAGGTTTATGCAAGTAACCTGAAATATACAGTATAAAAATACATACCATTTGATATAAAAGAAAGATCAATCCTGATGGCTGCAACCTCTTGACTCAAAATACTTCTTATCTCTTCAATAGATTTTCCTATACCAAGACCTTTCACTTCTTCCATTCTACACTTGTATTTAGTGTATTGTTGTTGTAGATTCCCGTCATTTAGGTCAACATCTCGTGCCCACTCTCCTAATGTAGATTTCCAAAGGCCCTTTACAACATCTGTGCCATCACCCTTTAACCACCAACGCACATCAGGATACATCTTAGCTAGTTTGTCCAAAACTTTAGTCTAAAACACCATCTACATAAGTGCAGTAACACAGAGACAATTATATACTTGAATATCTGCTCCAATGGAGAAGTCATTGCTTGCTATACTCCTTCGGACAGTGCGATCAGAAGGTGCAGGTACATTAACCAGAGCCTGTTAAAATAATTCAGATAATGATCCACATTATTAAAGATCCAAGTACATTTATAGGATCCTTTGTCAATCCATGCAGTGCATCATTTGTTTGGTTTACTGGGGCGTAACTCCACATGGGACCAGAGAATATGTTGCACCATTTGGTTCCAAACAGGACATACATTGTTTCAAGCCAGTAACGGTAGTCAGATGGACATCTCACCTATAAACTACACATTTAATATACTTAATCTATCAACACTAAACATACTTGGTTAATGTGTTCAGCATTAAAGAAATTTACACAATACTCTATCAGCCCCATCGGCATTCTCCTAACCGGTAAAAGCGAGTCAGATTTGTCCTTCCTCATAGTACCAATTACTCGAGCAAAACGATAAATTACATTGGTACGATCACACTTGCGTAAATGTCTCATTCCATCAGCAGCAAGCTTTAGGAAATCAACAGGGATTTCCACTAAACCAGCTGACTTACATACTGCAGAATACATCTTAGACAACACTGAGAGCTGATTGTCCTATGTTAATTTAATAAGAAATTGGCTGCAGTAGAGCTCAAATGACTGGAGATCTATACAAGAACCTTGCAGTGTAGGTAAACTGTGTATAGCAGTATTGGTTATTGCAGGTAGACTGCATGCTGGAGGATTGGCTGTAACGTTTAATCTGTTTGTTGGAAGATTGGCGATTGTAGATGAATTGTTCATAGCAGTATTGGTAATTGCAGGTAAGCTGCATGCTGGAGGATTGGCTGTAACGTTTAATCTGTTTGTTGGAAGATTGGCGATTGTAGCTGAACTGTTCATAGCAGTATTGGTAATTGCAGGTAAGCTGCATGCTGGAGGATTGGCTGTAACGTTTAATCTGTTTGTTGGAAGATTGGCGATTGCAGCTGAAATGTTCATAGTAGTATTGGTAATTGCAGGTAAGCTGCATGCTGGAGGATTGGCTGTAACGTTTAATCTGTTTGTTGGAAGATTGGCGATTGCAGATGAACTGTTCATAGCAGTATTGGTAATTGCAGGTAAACTGCATGCTGGAGGATTGGTAGTAATACATAGACTGTTTGTTGGAGTGGTAATTGCAGGTAAACTCCTTGGTGTTGATACACGCTACATCGGGTGTGCTCCTGATAACAGTGCATTAGATGGTGGTTGATTTAATGCTTGTAGTGATGGCAACATTCGTTCCATGGATGCTAAATGCTTAGCAGGGGTAAGAGTGGCCTTGGATCTGCAAGATTGTCCTAACAACAGTAAAATAATATTTAATGTATATTAATATTGCTTATCTGTGCGACGATGTTCAGTCTTTGCTTGTTGCTGTACAAACATTGCAGCCCTACCCCAAAACTCCATGTCCTTTCTAGATACCCGAGCTATCAATCCATCGTTTTCCAAGCTTATGAACTTTGCTAAAGCGCTCAGTTCTATATCTGACCACAGCTTTTGTGGAGGCCGTGACTGTTCAGGTGGAAACAGTACTTTACGACTGACTCGTCCTTTTATTCTGGACTTGCTTCCAGACTTGGTTGCACCTGCTGCAAATTTAGAATTCGGTGTAGATTCCACTTCTCTAAACACCGTGGGAAGTGTATTCTGCCTGGTATCTGGACTTGCCATGCTCCGAGTAGTTAAGGCAGCGGCAGCTTCCTCCTTGACTTTACAGTTGATTCGCCAAAGATGGTAAGATTCTAATTGAAGCACAATAATGAATTTTCCTTGATATCAGTGGGGCTTACCGGGGCTTACATCATCGAAGTACTTATCAGTAAATAAACTAACGATTACTAGCTTATGAATAACCTTTTATCTCATTACCAGGTTGTACTGTCTTGTAAGAATAATCCAAGGAAAGGATTTATTACTACTTTGAGTGATTGGAAGTTGGTTGATCTACCATGATAAACTAGATACCCCCTAGAAAATTTTGTGACTTAAAACTGGTAGTTCATACGTACAGTGGTTCTAGCATAGACTTGGAACTTGAATTGAAGGTGTCAAGCAGAGGATGAGTTCACTCTTTTCTGTCAACAACGACGGGTTGTGATACGTTTATGTTTTGTTTTCGTTAAATGACAATTAACCTATGGCTGGTGGTACAAAATAAATGCTTTATTTAAATGTGAAGCCATCACATGCTGTGTTTGCTAATAGTTCTCCGTCTGGTATGTATATGTATGTGTGAATTTAAGTGCTAATATGAATGTATCATTATATGTGACCGGGCCTGCGATAATAGGGCATGTGGGCACATGATTTTTGCTTACTTTTTCACACTTTCATCACTCATAACGTTTTGTACCATTATGCTATGGTGTTGCAATTTTCAGCACTTAGTAAGTATTTCATTGGCATAATGATGCAAGTTACAGAATGGAAATATACTTTTCCAGTAATGAGATATGACCAATAGAGTGATGGGGTGTAGTTTGTGCCAACATGCCTTGTTTTCGCAGGCCCGGTCACATATTTGTACCGTCGTGTTGCTAATCTGTCTCAAACAGTACAGTAATCATGATACATTTTTAATGTACAATTTGGTGGCAAGGAGCACAGTTGATAAGCTGAGAGATGAGGAGTCCATTCTTGTGTAATGTCATGACATTTCGACTGCTCTATTAGAGTAGTTGTATTGAAGCAGCTTTGACTGTTCTATTAAAATAGTTATAGCAGCTAGAATCTCTTGATAACGGATGCTTAGGTACCTGGTTAATATTATTATGACCATATTAAAATTAAATTTAGTTGCATTGCCCAGAACTAATGGCTGGATTCCACCGTCTAGATTTTAGCCCATCCTAGTAAAGTCCACAAGACAAGATAGTTACTGTATAACAGATCATCTTTGAAGGAGTTTAATTTTCGAACTATTTGAAGAGCACTGCTTCTACAAAAATTTTAGCTCTTCAGATATAAAGTAGTCTCATGTAACCAGGTCACTTTTTCAGTGTAGGGGACCCAGGCTTATCGAGATTATAAGCATGGGTGGCCATGCAAGACTAAAATTAATATAAAGCTAGCATGAGGAATACAGAAATACCACAATGAATTTTGAACTTTTGTGCTGTTTAACTTAAAGCTGAGGCATTTACTTGCATCATGGCTTCGCAATGAGACAGTCGGAGCTCTGTACATGCCTTTCGTAATGGAATTTTGTTGCTGTTGTTTACGTTAGTGAAACAATTATTTGCCCTACCATGGTGGTCTATTTGACATATTGCCAAATCACCATCTCCTTACTGGTACACTTAGTCACCATTCATTCTATTTCCAACCAAGTTTCCAACGTACACACACTCCCAGTTTAGAATGCACCATAAATTTTGTGCACGTCAATTTCTTTAGAACAATCCAAATATTTTTAATACTCAAGTGTCTATTTGTGAAAGTTGTTTATTGGATTTTTTTGGCTAACAAAGTGATTATTAGCTTCCTGCAGACAAGCGTACCTTCCATTGCTACAGGCCTGATTCCTTTGAGGCAGAGACATGCAATTTTGCCTACCACAACGGGTTCTCCTCTAGCCTGAAGGTGTTGATTTGTTGGTAGCATGCTTCTTGCTGCTTTAGAATCATCCATAATTTTGGACCACTTTGCCAACATGTAAAGCAAATGGGTTGATGCAGAGGTTCATTTCATGCTGCTCCTTAAGAACTTCCATTAGGAAAAACCACAAATTGTTGTGTTTCAATAGGTTTGGAAACAAATGTAAGTATAATTTTATGCCCAGCTATATATTGCTGACTCTTTGTATTTTAATTTGCACGTTTGGAGCCAGACGTTCTAGCTTGCTTCCACACTTTTAGCAGTAATAATCCCTACTTTCCCCCTGTTGTTGTTACTGAGTAATGGACTACGCGCAAACATGGTGGACTTACGTGAATGAAGCAAGTGTGCCTGTGTATGCATGCGCTGTCTGTGTCATTATCTAAATATTCTCTACTATATTTGTACTCAATGCAGGTTCGTCAAGTGTGCAGGCAGGCAGAACGAAAACGGACCAAGTGTAGCAAAAAGTGTACACCATGCAGGGCCAGGCAGACAGCTCTACAAACGGAAACTGCGAGATGCACACTATCACATGGGTGTGTTGATGTTGAAGAAGTTATGCCCCTGTATATTGTGTGATACTTAAGTACAAGGCATCTTGCAAGATAAACTTTAAAAATTACGCATGGTTTTCAAAAATACCAAGACAAACTTTTCGTAAGAGTAGAATGTACACACAACCACATCTGCTTGCAATTGAACAGTGGTAATAGAAATGGGTATGCTGAGTTTCGTGTGGAGGTCTATTTTTACTATCAGTAGTGGTGTGAAAACCAGTTGTTGCAAATTGAAAAAAAAGTGGATATTTAGCATTCGTCTTCAGCCAGTCCTTGGCTTGATAGACACATTTGTAATACTTATACACAACTTTGTTTGTGAGGACAGCAGAGCTCGGTTGCTTATACTGCCCCATGACATGGTATCGTGCTACTCATTGCATGAGTGCAGTAGTCATCTGCCATTTGGAAGCTGTAATCCCCTGCACTTGCACAAGTGCTATATTTCTTTTCAAACTTTTACAGTAGTGGTATATTTTTCTACAGGTCATCTTAAACAATTTGCAAAACTCATTGAGGGCTTCCGTATTTCGGGTAAGATTGCACTTTAGTTTATGAACTCAGTTTGCTAATTTATCGTACTGCCAGGATGTTGACAATGCTCAGCAGTTACTTTTTTGTTTACTTTCATGTGTATACCTTGTGTACTATAATAACATTTGATTAAAAAAGAGCTGTAATTGAATTTTGACAGTTCAATTTTAGGGAAAGCATCCATGTTGTACGTGAGTAGGTTAAATGTCCCTTCTCAATTTATGAAAGCTGATAACTTATGACACACGGTACCAAGTGATCTAGAAGTTGTAGCATAGCAGCGGTGTAGCTCCTGAAATTAGCAGTATTGTGCAATTTTTCATAAAACCACATTACTAGTACTCCTCATGACAAGTATTTTCTGATATAGTGCCATTGCTGATTTGACCTTTGGTGACCTTTATGGCCATTTTTGTATAGAAATTGATTGTTTGTCTTTAACTCCCTGAGACATTTATTAATCTGTTAAAACATGGTACCAACATGAAGATCTTGCTGAAAGAAACAACTAAGTTTTTATTTGAAGTCAATACGTGATTTGGTTTTAAAGTTATGATTATTTTTATTAGCTGCATATTTTGATAAATTTATGCACAATTATCTGCCCAGAGGTAATTCACACCCCAAGGGTAGGCAAATTATAAACAATTTTGTACCTAATAAAATGATGATAACTTTGGAACGAAATCACCTATTGACTTCAAATAAAAACCAAGTCGTTTTTTCGATTTTTCGACAAGACCTTTACTTTGGTACCATGTTTTAACAAGTTAATTAATGCCTCAGGGAGGTAAAGACAAAAATGATCAATTGTCTGTACAAAGACACTCATAAAAGGTCACCAAAGGTCAAATCAGCGATGGCACTATATCAGAAAACACTTGTCACGAGGTGTACTGTATGTGTGGAAAGTTTCATGGTTTAATGAAAAAGTGCACGATTTTTGGGTTGTGCCGCTATACTATTGTGTCCAACTGATCAGCAAAGCCCTACGTGAAATAATTATAGAGACAAATGCACATTCTGATTGTACATGCATTGGCGTAGCAAGATGCGTTTGTGTAAGTAATGAAGTACACACAACCCAGATAGGAACACAATGCAACATTAATAGTTTCACAAGTACTTGAACATCTGCACATGTGTACTTGCCACAGTATCCATTATCATTGGCTTCTTATGTATTGCATATTGGTTAACCATATTATTACTGTGCTCCCTCAATTATTCGGCCCAAAAGTTTTGGTTATTAGAACAGTAGAAATGATTGTTCTATTAGAGTATTTTGTGTAGTGCATTCTATTAGAGTAATTGAACAGGGTTCTGGATATAAATGAATGGGCATCGTTATGTGAACTTTTTGATTATTAGTGTTGCTCCAGGGCCAAATGAGTTTAGATGATCAAGGGAGCACTGTACACTTGAACCTTACAATTTTTCATTTGCAACATCAAACAAGTTCCCAATGCAACAAAATTTGAAACATTTGTTTCCAACACTATTGCATGTGGTAAAAGTCTAGTGACAATTGGACAGGAATTACAACATTAAATTTGAAAAGTATTTCATTGATGTTTGTGATTTTTTTTGGATAGAACATTAAGGGTGCACAAACTTTCCATAGAATTGCATGTGATTTTACAACAAAAACGTATAATAAAATCACACAAGCCTTGTTTGTAATACCACTTTTTTTTACTATGTTTGTTTCATGTAGACTCCCACTGCTTGTTACAACGGTTGCATGCTCATCTTATGTAGCTGCCACCACAATTGCATTCTATCTGCAAGTGAGCTGCATTTGTAATACTTCATAGGTTACATTTAATGTGTAGAACATTTTCATATGCTGCAATAAAAATAATTGTCGCCTGTGCTACTATATTGTGAAGGTCTGTCCAATAGTGAGCTGCACTGGTTAAGCCATTTGACAAGCCAAACAGTAGAAAAGTTTGTTGCAGTTACAGTAGGTCCTCAATCATCCATACTTTGATTATCCGAACAGTACAAATTGCTGTTCTGTTAGAGTATTTTGACAACTACTATATGTTCTATTAGAGTAGTTGAACGGAGCTCTGAATGAGATTCACTTATCCAAACTATTTCAACACTTTTGTGATTGAACTGGTGCACTGGTGTTTGAATAATAGAGAACCCACTGTAATTACAAATTCGTGGACAATGCAAGGGTTTGAGTGCGATTATATATAATATGTATATATTACATAGATCATTCATTTTTCTTGCAGTACTTCTTAATAATGACACTCTGGATAGCTTTATTGAAGTAGTATGAACCTTTTGTTAGAGAATCGTCAGTTACCACCTTTAAGATAGCATAGAATGCAGTAGTATAGAGAGATTGCTGATTGTTTTAAGAGAGGTTTCAAAATGTTTAGAAGATAGCCAGCTATATAAGCTACGTACTGGCCATGCAACTCTCCACTGCAATTTCAGATTGTGCATAAAATGCTTAAGAAACAGATGAATGTAGTGAAGCATAAACCTAATGTACTAGTCCAATAAGTTGCCTGGTAGCAAGATGCAGTGATAGCTACATAATATTATTATCATTCTGGCTATAACAAGCTTATCATGTGTACTAACCATAAGCTTTAAATTTTGACTCCACCATGCTATATATATATATATATATATATATGTTTTGCTATATATTTCAGAAGACGATTAAGCAAGCTGAGCTGATTGAATATTAAGTTTATTTAATTATTACTCTACTAAGTACCAGCAAGGATGCTTCACTCAGCGTGTGAAGCGGAGAATCAGAAACATGAGCTAAATACTATGACAAATGCAAACAAATTCTCCCATTTCCAGATGGTGGTCTGCATTTGGAATCAATCATAAGTACAATAGAAAACTCCTGCCCTCATATTTAATGTAGAATTAATTTTTTTTTTTGCCCCCAGACATTACTTTGCATACTAGTGTGCTTCACACACTATAAGGCATCCTGGTATCCTTTGTTTCTTGACCACAGATGAATCATCTTATTTCTTCTGCATCTCTTCTGCATTCATAACTAATACCCCTTGGCATCACAAAGTGTCTCCAATTTAGCCCAGTCCCCTGTATAGTTACCACTTGTATGTATTAATTGTCTTTTCATTACTACTCACCCTGCACACCCCTCTCGCTGTGAATGAGTTACATATGCATTGTATAGCTAAACAAATTAAGTAAACTTGTCCTGGGAGTCTTCATGCTGTTATGTTACATGTGGATAAAGCATCTAGACCTGTGCCAGCATAATTTTGGACATATTAGGTGGGTGAGCATAATGCAAACATAATAGGCACAATATTTGTGCGTTAGGTATCGGAGAAGCAGAAAATCAATTAATTTTGCATGATCCAGGCTATTAGAAAATCAATTAATTTTGCATGATCCAGGCTATTTAGCATCATGACTACAGTAACTGAAAATGTGGTGTGTTCTCAGGTACACTCAACCACAACATGAATACTATAAGGTGGGCATGTTTAATGTTTGTCCTCACTATATGCAATGCACTCCGGAGTAATATTCAACAGGTGATGGCAATCTCCAAACCTTGGTGCAGGAAGCTAGCTACTTGATCAAGCTGCTGGGTTATCTATTCCAGAAAATTATTTTTTGCAAGAAACAGTGTTGAATGGTTGGTCGAAAAAAGTAAGATTATTATTTTCTTTAAGTAGCATTTATCTCCTTGCCATGCAAGAACAAGAACACATAGTGGTTAGTTTGGTGGTGCCATATAGTAATGGGAACTTCTTAATCTTTAAAAATTTGCAGATATTCTTCCTTTGTTTGCTTTTGGTTCTCTTGCAGACTCCAATTGCTGAATTGAGTTCAAAGGACAGGTCTGCTTGCTCTAACAGAAACCACCGCATTAAATGATTGATTATGAATATCAGTGTAAAGTGGTAAGGTGCTACCTTGTGGTGACACATTACTTTTATAGGATACATTCCAGGTATTCCCAGCTCATCACAACTATCAGAGCAACACAAACTTTGATCTGGCATGCTGGTAAGTAAAATAGCCGTGTGATACAAGAAACAGGACCAACCCCCCAGAACATCATGTCATGCGAGCTGTGGTGGAAAACATCCATACAACCATAGATTGTCGAGGCTACGCATTGAGCCATGCACTACTGAACCACAGAATGAGCACTTCACATCAAAATGAATATACCATCCTGCAGGAGAGGAACTGCTGGAAAATTTCTTAGAGCACTGTCCCACATGAATGTTGCCTGCATCACTGATCAAACATACTATATTCATCAAAAGAAATATTTACAGCCAGCAGTGATATCAATTTGGAATGCTGAATTATATAGAGTTAGTTCAAGTAAGTCATAATACATAATTAATACATAATTCCTTCCAAACACAATATCTTTTGTGTTCTTGCCTACTATAGAGTAACCTTGTCAAATCCAGTAATCATATGGAAAAAGAAGGGCTATGTCAGGCACTCAAATTTCTAAGTTATAATTCACTGGATGTTAGTATGCTGATAACTGACAGGCATAAGCAAATACACAAATTTATGAGGCAGAGTTACCCTGATATAGAACACAGATATGATGTATGGCATGTTGCTAAAGGTAAATGAACACTTTCAGTGTGCTTGCATATGACTTATCTTTTGACTATTCAGGGCTGAAGAAAAAATTGCAGAAAGCTGCCAAATACAAGGATTGCGCTGTGGTTGGGGAGTGGACCAAGAGCATCACCAACCACATGTATTGGTGTGCAGCATCTTCTCCAAATGGTGATGAAATGGTGAAGAGATGGAAATCTTTAATTGACCATCTCTGTAATGACCACAGCAGTTGCTATGGCAACCACACTGACCTGGAAGACAGGCATAGAAAATGGCTAATACCAGGTATATACATGCAATGTTTCAAATATTTGATTAATAATATACATACACACTTAGGTAGTAAGGCATGCGAGAAGGTCAGTGACATCATCAGCAATAACAGGTTGATGGAAGATGTTCGGAAGCTATCATGTTATCTTATATGATACATACTTAATCTAAGGTGTAGGTGGTGGGAATGGGTATTGATGCCCAGTATATTCTTCTGAAGGAAACTCGTGCCTGATCCTGGACACAATGCATGATGGTAGCACTACACGCCTGTACCTGCCCAAATAGTGCCACCCCCACCACGTCATCTGCTTATAGGCAAGGTATCGGAATCTCCTGGAGGGAAAGATTGCTATAAAATACAGTAGCAAACTTATTAGCAGCAACCTGTTTTCATCATCAGGAACATCACTACTGCCATGGTGGTAACGATGACTATGCAGTGAGACCAGTAGTACTGTCTGGCATAAGCACACTGTAGCAAAATCAGTGTGCTGTGTAACACATACAGGATGGGTTGCAGGACCAGAATCTTCCAAAGTGGAAAGAGTCTGCTCGAGTTCTTTACAACAGATAGATTCTCTGTCCATGGACATTACTTCACAATGGCCACATGTACACCTACACGTATATTACAGAACAAAAGGAAGGCTTTAAAGTTATCTTCTAGATACTTGTATTATCTATACACACAAAACTTCCCACTCCTTATCAACCTACCAGTCAGTATTCCCCACGCAGCTAACTTCAGAATCTTCGGTTTCGGTGGGTAGGCTAAAGCTCGCGCTAGTAGAAGGCCCAGGCTCCTCATCAGAATTGTACATTGGCTCGAAGCGATATGGCAATACTTCGGACGGTAGAGACAAGTGCAACTCTTCGCTCGCCTCTACTGATGAATATGTGGAGGAAGATTCGTCTGAATCATTACTGCTGAACGATGAATTGCGCGAGCTGCCACTTTCTACCATTGTAACACGAGTAATAAAACTCTTGCGTTTCCCGATCTTACGTCACAGATTCAATTATTCGTGACGTGATCGAACTTTGCGGGTTAATATCTCGGTATATCATTACAATGAAATCATTAAAAAGGTGTTTTTGTGCACTGCACGTTATAAACAACACATCCATACAATAAAATAGCACCATAACTACCATCTCCTAAAAAAGAATGCATACAGTACTTAAACTTGCTAGCTGTCATTGTTATCTCTTCTGAAGTGCTCAGGATGCTTGATCTTCAACCAATTTCACTTTGTAGCATTCATCTGGAAGACTGTAAACCTCATATAGCTACCTCTGATCAAAATCTTGAATTGTTAAGTCACCACATTCCAGGGAGGCTGAACTGTCAATGTCATAGGGAGGATTCATAGGGCTAGGGTAAGCATCAAAATATTGGTCAGGCAAAGCATCAAAATAACTTGGTGATGGTAAATTTTCATGGATAGCTTACTGTTACAGTAAAATATTCGTCAGGTTCTTGCTTGGGCTGCCTGGGCAGCCCTAAATACCTTCATTGTCCCCTGAAATATATGCACAGTTGAATGCATTATCTTTGGACATTACCATTCCCTGCTTCAAAGTGCTCAGGATGGTTTATTTTCAGACTATCTTCATAGTATTTATCTCGTAGGTAATATAGCCTTCTTCCCTGTAAGCGTACTTCCATTCTTGCTCAATTGTGAAGTAGGGCCTGCTACATGCAACTGGCAGTGTTTGAAGAAACCATCATTAATAATTGATGAGTAAACACGCATGACCGGTTACAAACAAATGATATAATACAAGAAAATGTGTCCTCGGACAACATGCGACCGCATGTTTGACCAACAATGGACTATATCTATGAGATATAACAATGCCAATCTATATTACAATTTTTCCCCATAATATTAAAAAAAGAATACTTTTCAGCAGCAGCAGCCCCCCCCCCCCCCCCCCCCCCCTCCAGATTGTTAGACTGCCGCAGTATTAAAGGGGCGGATGTTAATTCAGAGTTTTACTCCATATATCAGAATCACAACTTGACTCGATGATCAGTCTCATATATTGCTCATATTCAGTCACCTGTCAGTGCTGTCAGACTTGACTCTTGAAGACTGAAAATGTCAGGCGGGCAAATTTTTTTTGGGCCCACTTTGTCTTTGACTTTTGTATGACATAAAAAATGGTATACGAAAAGGTATAAAAATGAAAAAAATCCAGTCAACTGGGAATCGAACAAGAGACACCAGATCTTTATGCACAAGTCCCAACCACTGTACCACCGGTGCTAGCTACCAGCTCTACTTATTTTTGCCATATTTATATGCTACAAGCTAATGTTAACACTACATATTCCTAACTATATAACCCTAGGGGCGATGCTCCTATAACTAACCCATGCCCTAACCCTAATCCTAGAGGTGAAGCTCCTAATCCTAGGGGCGAAGCTCCTAACCCTAGGGGCAAAGCTCCTAATCCTAGTGGCGGATGCTCCTAATCCTATGGGCAAGTGTTCCTAATCCTATGGGCGGGTGCTCCTAATACTATGGGCGGGTGTTCCTAATCCTAGGGGCAAGTGCTCCTAATCCTATGGGCGGGTGTTCCTAGGGGCGAGTGCAAAAAAAAATTGCAAAAATAAAGTGGGCCCAAAAAAATTTTTTTGTCGTCAGGTGGTAGTTATTAAGCTTCGCTAACTGAAGTACATTTCTTCTGTCGATTTGACACTATCCTAGCTCTGTGACCTGGCTGTGATAATGGCTTCGCTTGACAAATTCGAAGAGTTCGTGAGGGTTAAGGTGGAAGTGGATAAATGTACTCACCAGCAAATAAGTGATGAGCTGAAGTCATCATTTCCTGGCGAACGGGGCTTCAGTCTTCGTAGCATTGAAAGGTTTTGCAGCGAGAAGGGGATCAAGAAGATAACCGATATTGATGATCAACAGTTGGACAAAATTATCAGCGATGCTGTTATGCAGGTACTCATATACACATACACTAGCATATTGAGGTGGACATTTCACTTGAACTATATGTAGCTTAATTCCATGCAATACAATAAATTCTTTCAGACACTTTTTTGTGAATACAGTATTCTTGTGGAACACTGTTCTGGTTTCTGTTTTGATGCTCAGTCCTCCAAAATTTCGTCCTGTTGTGTTAGTCTCGCGTGGCCAGACCCTATTTTCTCGGGATGGCGCTTATTGATTAGAGATTATAAGTACCCCCCTTGAAATAGGGTCTGGTCCAGAATGAATACCCCAACTCGTTTTTCGTCACAAAACATGTACTTCCTTTTAATTTGTAAGAGACAAGCGACTAGAACCTTACACTCAGTTATTTTTGTTTGTTTTTTTCCCGGGCTAGATGGACTGCCCTTGCCACCACTCCCAGCACTAGGTGTTAAAGTGCTGGACAGCTGGAAATACCAGCATTTAAACAAGGCCGCCAGACTCCAAGCGACCCTTGGAGTAGGCCAGATCAATGTTGGATGTTGATGGACTTTACACTCGGTGAAGTGATAGAAGTCGGATTAATCGCGCTTACGTAGCTGAAAGATATGAGAAACCCATAAACCTCAGGTTAAAAGCACAAATCGTCCTTCGCCTTTTCGGTTTTACAAGAACTCAGTGTGTGTCCTTTTCAACCGTAGAAAATCAGCCTCTGTGTCTCTCATCACCTCTACCGACTTTCACTCATGGCGATTCCAGTGCGTACACGGCTTAAACTTTAAAAGGAAGTATATGTTTCGTGACGAAAGCTGATTAAACACCCCGAGCCCTAGCTGGGGGTGTGAGAATGAGTTGGTGTATTCATTCTGGACCAGACCCTATTTCGAGTAGGGCTGAGCGATGCTGCCATTTTAGTATCACGATCGATACTGAAGTCACCATTCATGATACTGAATAGTTCACGATACTTGTGAATAAGTCAATCATAGCTGCTGCTACATACTGTATTGCTCAGCATTCCTGCAGGAAGTCTAGAACTAACTAACTAACTAATTAACTAATGTTATTAACTTATAACACTTATGCATGTGTGACACAATCATTGTAACTATATGACATCATCACATAACTACATAACATTACATCATGTACCATATAAAACCTTGCAATGACTGTACATTGTTGAGTCTGGCATTTATACATTGATTAACCTGTTGTGGAAGATTTGTTATTCGATCGGGTCTTACATTGGTAGCAGAGGACGGTTACAAGCAGCTATGACAACGACAAGCGGTGCAAAACATGTCAGTTTACCAAGACTCTTTTCAGAAGGAGACCCGACAGAATGGTTTAAATGCTATGAACTTTGTTGTTCTGCAAACGATTGGAGCGACAAGCTCAAGGCAAAAAAGTTGCCAACATTACTAGAAGGAGAGGCGTTAGGTACTTGGCTAGAATTAACAGCTGAACAGCAAGCAAGCTATGCAGATGCGAAAGCAAAAATGGTAGAGAGATTAGCTCCCGTCCAGTTCGTCTCGATGGATGACTTTCATCGTAGGCACTTTCTACCTGGTGAATCACTGTCAGTATTTGTGCACGAATTGAAAAAGTTGGTAGAGCAGGCCATGCCTAAGACCGACGCTCCAACACGCCAGCAGCTATTAATCCACCAGTTTCTGACAGGCCTTCCTAGCGTAGTGAGCAAGCAACTACGAACGGTGGGAGAAATTGATGATTTGGAAAAACTCATTCAGCGTGCAAAGTTATTGATGACGATCGATGCTCAAGCAAGTGGGAAGCCAGAGGAAAAGTCAGCAGCTGTTCAACAACCACTTGGCCAAATGGAAGCCCTAATGGAGCAGGTCGCCTCCGTGACTGAACAGGTGGCAGCTATTAATTTGTGGTACTCTCGCCAGCCAGCCAGACTCCTGTGCTTTCGCTGTAATCAACCGGGTCGCGTACAGCCTAAGATCCAGATGATGCTACACCTGCGGAAGAATGGGACAACTTGCTAAGGAGTGCCGCTCGGGAAACAGCCAAGGGGCATCCCGCATGGGCTGGGGACGTCCCTGAATTCAGTGAGCCCTTTGTGTAATAATTGTGATGTTCGTAATAATATTCATAATATAGTTGTAGCAGCAATTAGAACAGATGGTTCTATAGTTAATGGGGTGTTAGAGAACACAGTAGTTAAGTTAATGATTGATTCTGGGTCATCAATCTCATTAGTTACAAGAAACCTAATATCTGGTTGCAAACTAAGCACATCCCCACCGGGGTTACGACTAGTTTCAGCAGCTGGTGATCCCATTTCGATTCTAGGACAGATAACTATGTCCATCCAACTAGGAGACGTAAAAGCTGCCCACCCGTTTATTGTTGTACAGTCCCTAATTGCCCCTGTAATTCTAGGGTTAGATTTTATGCAAAAACACGGCTTGGTATTAGGCTTTACCACTACACCTGTCATAGTCAGCAACCAATTAAGCAGTGTCCAATGTCAGCCTGGATTAGGACCACTACTTGACATGGCACAGAAAGTTAAAATGAAAATTTCTGCCATAGCAGCTGTGTCCCAGTCATCAGAAGAGGATTGTGCAGTACCTATCTTTACAGCATCTCCAACCTATGAGATGCCAGCTTGTAATGATCCTCACTTATCATCACTAATGAATGTACACAAAGACTTATTTAGGACTATTCCAGGTAAAACCATGGTGACAGAGCATTTTATACCAACCAATGGCAACCCTGTTAAGGTACCTCCCCGCCAAATACCTGCTAATTATTGAGATGAGGTACAACGCCAAATAAACACTATGCTAGAACAGGGAATAATCAAACCCAGCTCCAGCCCATGGATGGCTCTGGCTGTATTTGTAAGGAAAAAGAATGGAGAAATAAGATTATGTGTCGATTACCGGGAGCTTAACAAAAGAACTATCAAAGACGCATACCCACTCCCGAGGCCAGACGAAGTTCAGGATAGGCTTATGGGGTCTACAGTCTTTTCTACCTTAGACCTTCGCAGTGGTTACTGGCAACTGCCGGTTCATGGTAATGATCAACCAAAAACAGCATTTTGTCCAGGGCCAGGGTTTAGTCTTTTTCAGTTTTGCAGAATGCCCTTCGGACTTTCAGGAGCCCCCTCGTCATTCCAACGACTCATGAACACTATTTGTAGTGATCTACCATTTGTCATTACTTATTTAGACGATCTCCTTGTTCATTCCAAAACCACAGAGGAACATGCAAAACACCTCACACTTCTGTTTCAATGCATGTCCAATGCAGGTTTAACATTTCGAGGTAGCAAGTGTCATATTGGGTTGTCCTCTGTAACTTACTTAGGCCATGTCTTTTCATCGACAGGTATGTCCCCAGACCCAGAGAAGGTGTCAGCCATTCGTACCTGGGCCACACCAGCAGATGTTAGTTCACTTAGAAGTTTCCTGGGATTGGCATCCTATTATCGACGTTATATTCACCAATTTGCAGACATTGCAGCACCATTGTACCAACTAACAAACAAGGGTACACCTTTTGCATGGGACCAGTCGTGTGAACGGGCATTTGCCAGATTGAAGAACGCACATATGTGTGCCCCTATTCTTAAGTATCCTGACTTTTCCGCAACAGCTAAAACTTTCCAGCTGTACACTGATGCTAGTGCTGTAGGTATTGGTGCCATACTAGAACAAAGTGGCCATGTAGTTGCTTACACCAGTAGATCTTTGTCGGGATCTGAAAAGAACTATAGCGTTATACAGAAAGAATGTTTAGCTGTGGTGCATGCTTTGAAACAATTCAGGCATTATTTATTAGGTAGAAAGTTTTCAGTTGTCACCAATCATGCCCCTTTACAGTGGCTGTCATCCCAAAAAATGGAAGGCCTACTTGCGCGATGGGCTTTGGCGATACAAGAATATGACTACACTATTGCATACAGAAAGGGGCTAGAGAATGGCAATGCTGATGCACTGTCACGAAAGGACTACCAGGATCTAGATCACACCACTGCTACCACTACTCAAATTTCTCTGCTAACTGACCAACTACGTCAACAGCAACATGATGACCCTGTTATGTGCCACATCACAAAAGCACTTTGTGATGGTCATTCCAGTTCACCTCAAGCTTCCAGATGGCGCCAATATCCACTTCCCGTTATAGACAGTTGTGGTCTCAATTGTGCTTACATGATGGCATCGTATGTCGAAAGTACACCCCATCACCTTCTTTAACTCCTGTGTTGGTTCCTTTGATTCCAGAATCATGCCGTGCCACTATGTTGTCTGAACATCACGACTCTGTATCCGCAGCTCACTTAGGCATTGACAAAACTACAGCTAGAATCCGCCAAGTTGGGTATTGGGTAGGGATGCTAAATGACATAGATAAATACTGCAGGGAATGCACAGTTTGTCAGCGTACAAAGCCCGCACTGCCAACGAATGCTCCTCTCACTAACGTGCCCATTGGCTAGCCTTGGGAAATGGTGGCAGTGGATATCCTTGAAGTCCCGATCTCACGATATAACAATCGTTACTTGCTAGTAATCCAAGACTACATGACCAAGTGGGCCGAAGCAATTCCCTTACCTAACCAGACTGCAGAACGTATTACTAAGGAGCTAGTTAAAGTAATCAGTAGGTATGGCATCCCAGATATTCTTCACTCCGATCAAGGCAGGAATTTCGAAAGTACAATTTTGCGACAGACTTTTGATGCTTTTGGTGTAACAAAGACGCGTACCACAGCTTATCATCCTGCGGGTGATGGCTTAGTGGAACGGTTTAACCGCTCTCTTCTTCAAATGCTTCGGGCTTTTGTCAATCAAGGTGATTGGGAACAGTACCTGCCATTAGTACTCGATGCATATCGCACAGCAGTACATTCTTCCACAGGTGTTTCACCCTTCGAACTAATGTTTGGCAGATGTGCACACAAACCCTCTCTTACCACAAAAACTGGTTATGATGTAACCTCATTCAAACATCAATTATTGGATAAACTTTCACAGATGTATGATTTTGTTGAAGTACACAATGTTCAAGCAAGCAACAAACAAAAACAATATTTTGATGAACATACTTCACTCAGAAACTTTAAACAGGGTGATCCACTGCTTGAAGGGACTTAGTTTACCAGCAGGTATATTATCAGTAACTGCAAACTTTATTGTTTGGTTTACTTCAAATAAACTACTTCAAAAACTAAGCAGTAAATTATCAGATGGGAACATTTTGGCTACTGATAATTTACCTGCAGTAACCCAGTTAGGAATTTTGCAGGAAATCAATGGTAAGTCTGAAGCCATGTTACTGATATTCATGTCAATTTACTGTAAATCTGACACAGTACACCATCAAGGAATTTTGCAGGAAATCAGTGGTAAGTATGAAGCCATTTTACTGTTAATCATGTCAATTTACTGTTAATCTATGACATAGTACACTATCCAGTAAAGTGATGGTAAACCTTTAGCCATTGTACACAGCAAATGTACTGTTTTACTGTTAGATTTCAGTCACGTTACATCTACAGTAAATCAAGAGTCATGTAGAGCTTCAGCTACCATAATTTACTATTGGTTTACTACATTACATATATACTTGATTACGTAATAATTATAACCAGTGGTTTATTAACAATAAATTAAAATATTGAGTGCAAATAATAAAGGTACATGTATCATAATACATGCAGCTAGGTATACATCAAGCAGTGTGTTCAAGTTCGTTCATCATGGTGCACACATGAATGTTCTTTAAGATGCTTCAGTGACTTTATACTCAGGATGATCTTCGATATAAGACAAAATACAACACTGTCTACATAATACATGATGCATCCACATACCTTGTAACCAAGCATTGTCTATTGTCCACTTTGGAGCATTGCTTGGAGGAGAGCTGTTTACACAGTCACCAACAACCCTGACTTTTCGTTCTGGTATGAACTTTTTAGACTGTGATTGCTGTTCCGTAACCCTTTTATCCAGCTCTTCCAAAAAGGTAGTCAGTACTGTTTTAGAATTATTTTATTAATATTAAGCAACGTACACTAAAAGCACTTACTTGTAGAACGCCAAAGTGGACGATGCACTGTTATTATGTCTGATTCTTCATCACTATCCTCATCAGACATATAGTATAATGTCAACTGATTAAACCTTTCAGTTTCTTTTCCTGGTCGTATCACTTTCCTTCTTCGATCAAAAAGCTAATAATAGACTAATGAAAACAAGCAATATTGACTGTTCAACTTGCATACCCTAACTTTCCGAGATCGGAGCTTCCTGCTTTTGTTCTGCTTGCGGATCCGTTCACTTCCCTCTTCTAAGCTTTCACGCCAAATCCGACGACGTGATTCATAGAATGTTCTAATGGACTATGTGGGATTCCAAAAAATGGTATAAGAATACAGTGTAGTATAACACACAGTCTTAATCGCACCATTTGTTTCAGTTAGTGTGTAGGAGTCTTCTTTCTTTAGTAGAATTTCTTCTCTTATTCTCTTCTTGACAGCTTTGTTGTGCTCATCTGAAAGCCTAGTAGTAACAAATACACAACCACTATAGCGATATACAGCACTGATAGCACTCATAAAAATTCAGCATGACCTTCTCAATGTTATGAGTTCAATTGTCAGGATCTGAAATGTTTTTAAGTTTTAGACATATAATATTCATAGCTACCTATGCCACATACTTATTCACCTCTAATACTTGTGGTCATAAATTGGCTAAACCAAATTTGTGTTGGAGTTCATTAGCCACCACAAAATGCCAACATTGCATCATGATGACAGATGTGTAAAGTGGGTACATCCATAATAGGTAGTTTGCTAGTTGCTTACTTCATATGTGGTAGAAACTGGTCACCATCATCCAGGTTTTCATGAAGATGTCCAATCAATTTCTAAAGACAGTTTGTACAATTATACAGTGTAGCTATACCAACCAGTCAAATACATGTACATACAGAAAGCTCATTGGCGATTTTTCTTTTTTCAGCTGGGGTTCTATTGAAACTAGCAACTGATTTTGATGCCTCCAGGTCTGCCACACGTGATTTGATGTCGTCAAGGCCTGCTTTGATTTCATCTTGCTGTTGCAGGATTTTGTCCAACGTTGTCTGTAGCTGCAGAGTAGGATGGGGTGGAATGTGTCCTTGGTAGCTATGGCTAGGCCAATAGGGATAGGATGAGTAATCATCACGTGCAGGTGGTGGGTGTTCATATGAGTAAGGCACTCCAGTGACTCCATTTCTCCCTTGATGGAATCTTTCCGTTGAGTTTGAGCTGCTATAGCGACGATTAGGTGTAACCCCTGGATACCCCGTGCTCGTTTCTGCAACCTATCAACACAAATTAACGCTTGCAAAACTCATGACTTGTATGCACCAATCGCGCTTACTGCATGAATTCCACACATGGGAGAATTGTCTTCAGAGCCGCTTGTTGAAATTTGATCTGCCCAAGAATCTTCCATCGTTACGAGAGCAACAAATAGCAGAGCGTGACTTCAAAAATCGCAAAATGCAATTCAAAATTGGCACTAAATTAAACCAATTAGCTTAATTTAGCTATATGCTATCACGTGAAACCATCATCCCATTATTATGCAGCAGGTGATCACATATGTAAACATCCGAGTCACGCTGCGGAATATAAACGAGCTATAGCTACCGGCGTTACTTCTATACTTTGTAGCTTCGCATATGACTGTTTTATTTATTTATTTATGATTACTGGGCAGTCAGCACAGCTGGTGTGCCCAGGAAAAAAAAGGAATCACAGTATTAGGTACAATTATATACTAACTAATGTGGTGTTGGTTGTTTGTAAAGTGTGATATCAAGTTAGTTGTAAACTCATCATAGTTTGTCATCTCTATAATAAATACAGGCAGTTCATTCCATTCTTTGATTGATCTTGAGTAAAATGATTGTTGATAAGATGTTGTTGATGGTGTGGGCAGGATAAAATGCAAGGGATGATACTGTTGGTAGCTACCAATTAGATGGATGATCTAGGAATTGCTACTGAAGTTCGCAAGTTTGATACATATTACTGTCCGCACTGTAGTTCATGGGTCTCCAAGTCTAGTTACTACAGGCACTTCCGCGAGTTTTTTTGACAAATCTTCGAGATGCTGGAAAAAACGTGAAGAAGGGTTTGAAGAATTCGATTTTGACCAGGAGGACGTAGGTGAAAATCTGTGGACAGCCCTGGGTAGTGATACTGTGGATTCCAATGATGGTTTCATTGACCATATGTCTCAAAGTGATGATGACCAAGCAGATATCACTTTTGATGATGAGCCGAATACAGCATTTGTATATGTAAGCTATGTATACAGCAATATGTGCTACCATCTCTACTTATGTACTATAATAGCTATGTAGTATACAGTCAGCACGTCAAAGTCAGTTATTTCCCTGATAGCTAACTATAGCATTTACAAAAGAATGTGATGTACATGCACTGACTCCAGCACATAGCTGTTTGTATAATATGCCATATATACATACTAGCCATGGCATATATGTATGTATTCTTTCATGCTGTGACTTACATGTGAAAACTAACTGATTATTGCACTGTTTTTGTTGTAAGATGACCACATACTTCTATTTAGGTGGTGCTAATGATCCTACCACAAACAGAACCCTAATAGCATAGGATTATGAAGCCTTACATGAATATACTGATGAGGTCCTTTAACCCTTTAAGGACCGCTGCTGTAATATTACGTCCAAAGTAGGTATTGCTCGAAAGACCAGCGCCGTAATATTACGTCCAAGATTATTGGCAGTAAACAAAGAGCTATAACTCCGCAACAAATGAAGTCATTAGATCAAAACAGGGGCCACTGTATTCGCCATTCATAGGCGATTCTTTTGATATATAAGGCCAACTTATGACGCAAAACTAAGCCTGTGTAAAATTCCTAACAAAGTACAAACATTTAATATTTACACAACAATAAAACTAACCTTGTAGAAATCGCTCCATAACTTTGGCTGTGTTCATCGTATTAACTTCAAATAAAGCTCACAGTGCTCACTATTTAGAGGCGAATAATTTGATATACAAGATCACGTGATGCGGTTTTAAAAAAAACTAAAATGGCGGACTGTTTTTATTGATTGTGTCATGACGCGTGTACAGGGGCGGATCCAGGAGCTAGCAAGGGGAGGGGCACAAATAGGCTAAGTTGTAGGTGGTTGGAGAAGCCAGATTCTCTTGTTAGTTGCTGCATTTTTGAAGCACCAAATAATCACCTCTTTATAGTGTCTCACTGTTGAAATTTGCCCTTTGCAGATGGTTGTGAAGTCTTAAAAGCTGTTCAAAAGGCTTCGAATGTCTTAAACAACAGCAACACGGTAATTATTTTTAGAGGTGCTTAGTACGCACGAAGGTGCTGGGTAACAATTTCACAACTAGTTTGACTGGTTTGCTTTGATTTCAGGTGAAATTCTACCATATTTTCACAAGTTTAATAGCAAAACTGATCTTGGCCTGACAAAGTTCAGTATTTTATTCGGAAGTAGCTATGGCTAGCTTCTCCACAAGGTGAGAGGGGGGGGGGGCATTTGCCCCAAATGCCCCATCCTGGATCCGCCATTGGTGTAGGTGTTTGAAACTCACCTTAGTGCTTTTAAGACATTGGTTCTACGCTTTGGTAAGTTAGATAATGTTGTTTATTATTGTCAGACGAGTCTTTTAGTATAATTTGTTATACAATTGAGCACTTGTAGGGGCTTTGTCAATGCTATAAACTTATAACATTTTTTAAAACACTAAATGTGCAATAATCATAAAACGTGTGGGCTTTCAGGGTAGACTATGCACACAATTTTTGGTCCTAAAGGGTTAACGAACTCCCAAATGTTGAGAGAAGATCTGAGAATAAGGCACCAGTGGTTCTAAGTTTTTGCTATATGTACAGTAAAACAACATTGGTTGGCAGAACAAAATAATTCAATAAATATTGTCAATATTCAGTAAGGTGCATGATCAAGCTACTATAATGGACAAATTTCATAATAATGAAAAAATCGACCATTGCCTCTACCAAACCAATCTAGAAGCTTTCATACTGATAAATTATATTTTAGAACAGAACTAGTTCCAGCCATTTAAGCATGTACAGTACAGTATAGGTGCCATTTATTTAGTTGTTTTAAACTTGCCTCGCAGCTTAAGGTATCTGAAGGAAACATGATTTTGGCTGGAATTATTCCTGGACCAAATGAGCCAAGTTTACATGTAAATTCATTCTTGGAGCCATTGGTAGCAGATTTACAAAACCTTTGGAAAGGAGTAGAAATTGAAACAAGTGAAGGAAATAATACTTTTTTTTGCTGCAGTCATTTGTAATTCATGTGATATTCCAGCCTGCAGAAAATTGGGTGAATTTGTTGGTCATATTGCCAAAATGGGTTGCTCTCGCTGTTTAAAATCATTTAGTACTGAATCTCGGAAATTTGGTGATAAAGCAGACTATAATGATTTTAAACAGCGAGAGCAACCCATTTTGGCAATATGACCAACAAATTCACCCAATTTTCTGCAGGCTGGAATATCACATGAATTACAAATGACTGCAGCAAAAAAAAGTATTATTTCCTTCACTTGTTTCAATTTCTACTCCTTTCCAAAGGTTTTGTAAATCTGCTACCAATGGCTCCAAGAATGAATTTACATGTAAACTTGGCTCATTTGGTCCAGGAATAATTCCAGCCAAAATCATGATTTGTTCATAAAATGCTTCTTGATCATCTAAGGAAATAAATCTGTGCCGAGTAACGCATGCACGTGCTCGTCGTATCCAATAATTGCCATCAGTATCCATTAACATAGAGCCAGGAGGGTGAGCTTGTAACATTATGTACAATGGAGTTACAGTGATTTCGTTTTCTTCATTACACATCAATAACTTTTTGTGAAGCCAATGTAATTTTACTTTAAATTTAGCTACAAATTCATCATCTAACAATTCAGCATTATTTATTAAAGTGGTGGCTTTGGTGATGTCATCATCACTGACACTATCACACAAAATGTCACCGTACCCATTTTCCGCTAAATGTTTTTTACACACTCCTAGGATATCATCACTTAGTACATTACCTAGGACTATGACTATTCCAGAAGTCACGCTGCTATCACTACTATTTAAATTATCCACTAAAACATCTAATTTAGCACTAAGCTCAACCATAAGATCACTTCTGTTTTGCATAGACAATATCAATTCGTCAAACTCATCTATTCCCTTGTATCCTACACTAGGTGCCACACCCTTCTTTACACAATTTTCACCTTTACTCTGCTCCCCACCATTTGCTTTGCGCCACCACTGAAAATACATTGGATATGTTATATCACACAATTTGTCGTTTCTCTCCATATAAGCTTGAAATTTAGACTTTTGGTACACATCAACTGAATTAGCAGGCAGGAAAGCAAGTGTTGCCTTATTCTTTAAAAACTTTTGTTTTGGCCTTAATTCAGTTGGCAGAAATTCAGTCATTCTGCTTATATGATACTGGTTAAAACCCAATTGGACATCTATTGCTTCACAAGACCCTACCACTCTGGTACGCAAATACTTTTCTGGATCGCTTGCATTTTCAGACAAATTAACCTGAAAACTTGGTTCAGGTTTAGATACGTATTTGGCTAGATACATTTCAAACCCATGCTTTGACACACGTTGTATATTCATTGAAGCTCCCCAAAATAGAAGAATTTCAAGATTATAGGGTACAACTAGGCAGTCCTCTTTACACCGACGTTTATACAAGTAACGTATTCCTTCCTCGTCCAATTCCTCAACCAATTGGGGGACCTTAAAGGGAAACCCATACTTACATTTGCTAAGGACTTTGCCACCGTATCCTTTGAAACATCTCTCAGGATGGCATTCCCGATGCATTTGAAATTTCTGTACCATTCGTCTAATATGTTGTGCCCTTTTATCATTGGGATCACTGGCCCGAGGTAGCTCAGCCATTACGACATTTTCAGGGGCAGTACCAGGCTTTACCCACACTAAAATATGCCAGTGGATCCCTCCCCTTCTCTGATATTCCTTTTTAGTTACATAGTCTGTTACTTCACCTACTGGGCCAGATTTCTTGTCCAAAAGCAAATCCATAAAGGCACTGAATCTTTTCTCAGCACCAAGCACAGACTCTAAGGGGTGAGAGCCAACTGATTCTCCTTTGTCACCTTTAGTGGATAGGTCATTGAGTTCCCATGGTTCAGCACTGGCTCCCCAGCCTTTCCTAATGGTTGCTTGAATTTGGGGCCAATTGTCATTTGGGGACAAAGTAATAAAATAGTCGGGAACTCCAAGCTGTTCTACTGTAGCTATAAGGTCGTACCCAAAAGACTTCCAATATTGTTTCGAGCCTGGAATCACACGTGGCACATCAGTGCCATACGAAGCATAGTTATCATTATCTTTTGGTCTGTCAGCTGCTATTACTTCACCAGCAGTTAAACTTTGCTCTAGTTTACTAACTGCTACTATTTTTTTACTGTTGTATTGCCGCAGCCTCATTTTAGTCATATAATCAAACATAAAAAATGGGAAATTTTGATCGTTTGAAAAATAACCTCTACAGTCCATCAACTTAGTTTTAGTAAAATGCGATAGCCCGTGGACACACTTGTAAAACCACCCGCCTTTTCCATATGGGAAAAGGTGTGGAAATGTTTTTTCTAACAAATATTTTTGTCCATACTGTACACTGGTGGTTTCCCTTAGCTGCTCAATGTTATCTTGTACCTTATCAGTTAGGTGTGACTTTGGATTTTGTATACCGGCAATGTCCATCTCACCATACAATGGTGAGTATTGTTCAAAATATTCCGAGTCAACAGGAAATGCCAAACCTATTGCTTCACTGTCTAATATTTTATTCTGGTCAAGCTTTAAAACATCTGGATTTACAATTTCCTGTCTAACATATCTATAAAGGGTTTCGAAGCGTGCTAGGAAGTCTTGGTATAGATGATTATTCTTTTTAAGCCAATGTAAAGCCAGTCTGATTCTTTCATATGCTTCTGGATACTTTACAAACTTATCACTTAAGTCTTCGTTTATTAATAAAAATCCAAACAATCCATAATAGTGCCTATCTAGCTTGTGTAAGGCATTTACCTCTCCTTGAATGTGACGCCACTGGTGCCTTTTGGCGTCTTTCACCGTTGTAGAAAAGATTCCACATAACGCTATCTGACAATGCTCTACTGGATTTTTTAAATTCAATATGACTTCAGGAAATCTCATATCCCATTCTTCTATATCTATGCCTTCATATTTTCCAACATGAAATTCAAATTCTGAAGGGCATTTTAATGTTTTGCATACAGCACATGCATACATACTTTTATGACGGTACTCTAGTAAACCTTTACCAGCAGATAACATTGCCTTCTGGTATGCTACTGCTGGTATTTGTCCCTCTGTTAACTTGATGTCTACTAGGTTGGTATGACTATTATCTACTCTGGACCAAAGTATACTGCCGCAACAGTAACACATCCCAATTGCTAATGGCTTAGAGTCAAAGCGAACTTGTTGTGCAATCCTCTTGTTTCCTAAAGCTAGGAGCTCATCACTAAGCGACACGCAGTTCACATCTGTGGTGATTAGTTTGTCACTTGTATTTGATTTATATACCACAGGTCTTCCACATGAAACATGAAAACCTGCTTCTTCAGTGGTACCTCTACTACGGCCATTAGAAACCTTATATCCTGCTTCTGCAGAGGTACCTATACTACGGCCATTAGAAACCTTATATCCTGCTTCTGCAGTGGTACCTACAGTACGGCCATTAGAAACCTTATACCCTGCTTCTGCAGTGGTACCTACAGTACGGCCATTAGAAACCTTATACCCTGCTTCTGCAGTGGTACCTACAGCACGACCAGTGGTTACCCTAAAGCCCGCTTCTGCACTGGTGCCAGTAGGCCTACCTATTTTTTTGTTAAGCACGTATCCACATTTACACAACTTTTTTCTTGCCGGCACTTTTTCATCACAATTTGGACAAGTCCTTAAAAAGTTTGGGCCTGGGTTACTTTCAACATCACCTGCTTGTAGCAGCAGTAGCATAGTAATAAAAACATGCATAGTAATGAATACCTTAACCGATACCGTAATGAAGAACATTAATCTGTCTACATGGTACTCACCTAAAGTTGTTAACCCGTAATTAGAATTACGCCTCCACCGGAGGTGATGAGTACCTATCGCTATTCTCCATTGCGTTATGTCTATCATTGCCCTGCTTGTTTCTTCGCACTACAACAAAAAAATGTACAAGTAACAGGAAACAACTAGTTATTTTATTGTAAAATAACGTAAAAATAACTTCTGTAATTGTACAACAACTGTGAAACATTTAGCCTATCCGAAGAAAGCAGTACAGTGCCTGGTAACACCAGTAACACACTTTATTCAGACTAGCACTTCGACAGAAATTTATTCCAACCATGGCATTCCATGCGGTAAACAAACTAGTTAGGACTAACCTTCAAACACCTGTAAGTGTAAGTAATGCAGTTCAAGGCAGGAAGACAACGTTCTCAGTTTTAACTTAATAAACAAAAATATTTTAGTGGCGCGCGTACGGCTGGTTGCTATGTATTCAGACAGGTTTTACGTGTTTGGCGACCTGTTTAACGCGCAGTGTGTACAGCTTGTTTTGCGGGTTGAACGTGGATTTTGAGTGAATTGCGCTGGAAAGTGGTTGTTAAGGAGTTCAATGTTTGTTAGAAGAAAGGCACTATTTAGAAAAGTGTCCTGCTTAACGAAGGCACCGGAGAAAAAACGCTCACTTCAATTTGACGTTCGGGTTTCGTCTAACTCAATTCCGGTGAGTGTTCTTGTGTGCACTACGCAGTTTCGTCTGGACATTAATTAATTAATTATTTAATTATTTATGACGTCACGTTCTTATTATTATTATTACTTGGTTATGTAATTATTACTAGGACCGGGTCACACATAACCAAGTAAATTTGTTAACGTGTAAAACAATTTGTATTTGCTTTGTCTAACTGTGATGTATAATAAATATAGTAGGACCTCCACTATCTGAACATCTGTTTCAATTCAATCTTAAAAGTGTTCAGTTAAGTGCATTTGTTCAAATAAATGAAGCCCATTTGTTTATAATAGAGTTACGTTCAACTACTCTAATAGAACATACACTTACTATAATTCAATGTTCATGTAATAACAAAATACTCTAATAGGTCACACATACCCTTGTACAGTGGTCCCTTTAATGTTCAGCTATCGATACACAAATGCTCTATTAGTCAAACTAAAGTGACAGTTCTATTAGATTATTTTGTTTAAGTGTGTATGTTCTATTAGAGCATTTGAATGGAATTCTGATAAATCAATGAGTTTTAACTTTCCAGTTTAAATGATAACAAGGGGAAAGCCATGTGCACAGTATACATACACAAAATACATGGTAATATTATAAAGCTGATGTCACCAGTACCAACCAATACAAAGACATGAAAGCTCAGTACAACTTCCTAACAATGTTAAAGTATGCTATCAAAATTATAGGGCAACAGATGGACCAGCCAACACAGAGAAGAACTATCATAGAATGATTAAGAGTTATCCATCACTTAATTTCATTGTACGTGCGCACAACAGTCACACATTGTAAGCTAATAATACAATAAAATGGATATTATACCAATTTATTAAACAGTGGATCCTCAATAATCTGAACAGCTCTGTTCTCAATGTAGTGAAATTGTACAGAATAATGGCTATATACAGAACCCTATTCAAATACTCTAATAGAACAAACACTTGTTCACAAAATACCCTAATAGAACAGTCATTTCTACTGTTGGGATTAGCAAGTGTTCATATTATTGGAGTTTGGATTAGCAAGGATCTATACTGTTCGCATACATTATAAGCTATATGCCAATGGTTTATATGACAGAATCTTAGTATGCACACTACTAACATGGCTACCCACTCCCAAAATGACTAGCTCATTACATTTATATTAGCACTGCTATTGTAGTCATCAGTACTCTGATTTAATTATAAAGTGCTTGGTTCAATTGCTACAGTTGCTATAAGCCATGTATATATACACAAATTTCATTCTACGAGGTGTACAGAAGTGTACCTACAATAGATTTGTCTTAACCAGTAGTCACACATCCAAACTGCTGCAAGGTATGGTGAAAGTGATCTTTAAATAAGATGCTCAAAGCTATACTATTATTCTCTGACATGTGTGTCTATATGCACCAAATGGATAGTACTGATATGTCTAGGGAAGCTGTATACATAAAACACGAACAAGTCTTATCTATAAGAACAACTGCTCATATCAGTGATTCTATGCACTAACTAGCAAATTCGTTGTAATTATAAAACTGCTTGTGCTCATTTATCAATTAGAGTATTACAGTCTGCATGAATCTTATGTTTGATGCTGTCTGTAAGCTTACATGGAGCCAAGCCCACTAGCGAGAGTTCATAATATAAAAAGAGAGGAGAGTATCCTACTTCGGTATAGCCTGTACAAATGCATATCTCCAAGTTATGATGCGATACCTATAGTCACTTGCAATGTGTTAGTTGGTCAGGTCTCTACTCAGTAGTAAGTTTCAATGACCCTTGTAGATTGGCTTCAATAAACAGTCCACTGATGACATTGTCAACACTCCTTAACACTGTATATGTAACTTGACATGACATCCTAAAGAAATCAAAGGTTTACTGTATTACTTAGATACATGATCATGATAAGTAGTTGTGGCTCACAAAAAAACTAGGTTGTGGCAGGACTAGGTTAAAACACTTCAACGTGAACTAATTGATCCATTGCACACGTGATCCAATCCAGGTCAGACTCAGATATTTGATCACACGTCGGATGATCTAACCCTGTGAAAGCTATCAGTGGACAGCCTACTGTGACTGAGCACTAAATTTACAAGGCAGACATTTCAGCACAAGAAACGTTCAGGATACAAATTCATCCTTCTGTCAGCCTACAACATGTGCAACAGTGTAGTGCCAATTTATCAGTAAATTTAATAAAAATTAAATAGTGCGTATGTCGACAAATTAAAATTTTGCCAACTACAAATTTCCTAAATATTATTTTGTTGTTACACGACATTTACACATGCTTTGAGGTTATGCTATGACATTATCACTTGTCAGCAGAAGTTTACCAAGTGAGTGGGCAAAAGACAATACCAGTTATAATCAGTTTTTCCATACCAGTTTACAACACTACTATACAGATAACAAGCGTCAACCCTGCACAGTGTACATACATAATAATATTATATGGTCAACTTATATAAAGCTAATGCTAATGTCCCCATTACCATGTGTGACACTGAATAGGACCATCATCAACCCCATCTAATTTATTCTCAGTACAACTTTGTAACAATGCTACAGTATGCTATAAAAATTATAGAATTACAGATGGACCAGCCAACACAACACAGAAGCAGCAATATTAAAGAAAGATTTAGAGTTATCCATTACTTGATTTCACTGAATGTATATACAATAGTCACATATGTGACCATCTCAGCGAAAACCCATCTAGTTCGCACAACCTCTGAATATCCTTTTAATTTCTCAGCATTATCTGCATTGTCCAAGGAATGATTCACCAAAGTTTCAGCTTTCTGTGGTGAGTAGTTTTGGAATTACAGTGCTAGAAAGTAGGAAGAACAAGGAAATTGATTTGTACAGTGACTACTAAAAATAAACTACAGGCGCTTGCATTCGTAGCCATAACTTCCGTTTGGATTAGTCTACAAAGTTGAAATTTGGCTTACAATGTTCATCATGGATTGGCAGATCAACCAAGATATAGTTTTAGCCTTGCATTCATTTTTGTGTAGGCGTATGAAGGAGGCTTTGTTGAAGAATAGCAATAATTTTGTTTGCATCTACCGCTTCGTAAACAAACTCACGTGACACACAAACCATTGGGGCTACAGAAATGAAACAAATGTTTTTGAACTCTCCATGAGTAAGATGGTGTATAGTTTAATCGATTTAAATTTTCCTTCTTCGTGTACTGGCCCGATAAAAACTTGCATAATTTTCTTGTAGCATGCATAATGTAACGAAAAATATTTTTTTAAGTTTCAATTTTCTCAATGCACATGCTTGTGCAAACTAGACAGGTTTTCGCTGAGACAGTCACATATTGTAAGTTATCATACATACGCACTGTACACAGTCATACATTACAAGCTATATGCAACAAGAGACATTTAACCAGAACATAACTATATTAGTATCCTATAGCATACTGAATGTATGCGATATATAGACTAGTGTTACGTGAGTAGTTAGTAACAAGTTTATAGTTGTTTGCAAGTGAATCTTTGGGATAGTTTCGAGACGTGAACAGGCAGCACTGTTATAAGACAGAATCTTAGTACATACTCCACTAACACTGCTACCATCCACAAATTGAATAGCTTACATTTGCACTGCTATTGTAATCATTATTACTCAGTGTTAACAGTATTACAGTGCTTGGTTTGATTGCTATAATAGCTATAAGCCATGTTATGTACAATAGTTGCACATCCAGTGCTGCAAAGGTATGGTAAAAGCAAATGTTCAAAGCATATTATTTATCTTATGACACATGTGACTGCATCATTAGTGTACAATATGCACAGTACTGACATGTCTACAGAACATGAAACATAAACAAGTCTTATGAGAACAACTGCTCTATAATAAACTATTTCTTGGTGCCCCTTACTCAATCCTGAGCACAGTAAACAGAGTCTTTTACCATAGAAATTTTGTTTTGCTACCTTTTAGCTAAACAATGCTTGTACAGTAGCAATAAATAGTGGGAATATATATAACAAACAAAATATTATAGCAAATAGTTTAGTTTAAAGGAGATTTGTAAGGGTGGAATCATTGCGAAAAACAAACGTTTTATTTAAAGCATACCCATACAGTGGAATCATGGCGAAACAAAAACGTTTAATTGAAAGCCCTTACACATAATATAATCATACATACTTACCATTGCTTTAAACAAAACAAACGCATTTTGCTATGACACTCGCAACCGAAATTCTTTAAATGAAAGGTTGGTTGCAACTGAGGAATCATGGCGAAGTAGAATCGTTTAGGATCAAAACACCTTCATACGTTGAAACAATACACTTACGCCATTCCTTTGAACGAAACAAATCCTTTTTGCTGGAATACTTGCAGTGTAATCGGCCTTTAATCGAAAGGTTGTATGGGGCTGGCTGTAAACATGTCAGAGTCACAAACGTTTGAATCCAACAATATTGCTTTTCTGGAAATACAGATATTTAGAATTCCTTTAAATAAAAGAAGTCAGATTGCTGAGATCACCGCGACTAGAAAATCCTTTAAACGAAAGGTTTGCATTTAGCCATAATATTAGCAGAGGCAAATGCTTTAGACGAAACAGTTGCATTTGGTGTGTGGTAACAGACAATATTACTATAATGATACCTTCTAGTAACCACACTAGGTGTTTATAAAAAATCATGCTTCTTTACGCATGCTCAGTAGTTGCCGCGAAAATCGATTGATTTGGTGTGAATTAACGTGGCGTTGGAAATGTCACAAGGTGAGCTTGCACGCACATTTATTTATCTTCATATGCCCTTTTACATTAGCTCATATACAAGGAGTGCCTGCTCGTAAGAAAAGACGATTGGCAGCGCCGTTACCACCGCTACCGCCACAACAAGACCGTAATTGGAATAGCAGCTTTAATTTGGAAGGGAGGATAATAATGTCTCAACACGAAGTATGTGATGGTGCAACTAGTCGTGTGTATGTAGGAACCTTAGATGGTGTTACAGTTGCTGTCAAGCAGCTTAAGTTGTACACTCCCCGATTGGCATCAGCATTAATCCAGGCTTATGAACAGCTTTTTAAGCTGAAGCATGACAACATTGTTCAGGTGCTTGGCATTTGTCCTACAAATGGTTACATTGTTATGGAATATTGTCACACAATACTTCATAATCACACACTCAGAACCTTGAGTGATTTATTGACATACTATGGTGACGATTTGCCTGTTGAACACAGAATTATGGCCCTTAGTGATATTGCAGAAGGTTTACAGTACCTTCACTCTAATGATCTAGTGCATGGTGACATCAAACCACACAATGTATTGGTGGCAGGATCAGAACAGGAGTTTTTGTTTAAAATTACTGATTATGCCTGTTACAAATACAAAACTGCTAATCAATTTTCTTCCCGGTCAACTTCTCTCAAACAGCTAATGACACCGGGGTATTTGGCACCAGAATTGATAAGTGATATAGGTAGCTATTTACACCCAACTAAAGCCTCAGACATATATTCGTTTTCTATCTTGGCTTATGAAGTAGCCTTTATTCGTGAACCATGGCCAGTTGTCAACATGCAATTAATTGAATCTGTTAAAAGAGGTAATAGACCTGTTGTTCCAAACAATGCTTCAACATTTATTTCCTCATTATTACAGAACTGTTGGAAGCATGATAGCTTATCACGCCCAAGTGCTTTGTATGTGTCACAGTCCATCCAAGATTACTTGGAATCATCATCTCCACAAATTTTTGTTAAAGATACCAGTAACATAAATCCTGGCCAGATTCAGAATCCATCGGCTGCTAGTAGTGTTGCTATACATCACTCAATAGACAACGTTGCAAGTACTGCTTTATTAAGCGAACAGATAACCCCTATGCCTAACTCAAATTTCTCTGTGTCTGCTAAAGCTGGAGGGTCTCAGACACTATTTGGTGATGTATCTTCCATTCATTATGGAGCAGGCTTTAATTCTAACACACAAGGTAATGAAATACAACAAGATAGTCATGGTGTTACTACTGACATATCAGAATCTCCTTCAGATTCTTTACTCTCTACCCACAATGATTATGCTCTGGAATACAATGAGTGTGTAGCTCCTTCCGAATCATCAACAGATGGCTTTGATTCTATTAGTAAGCAAGTATTATGCAGCTCTGATCCTAGTACAGTAGTTTCACCAATTCATTGTACTACAGACATCCAGGACCAAAGTGCGATTTCCCAACATATTAGCTGCTCAGATGTGTTAAGTGGTGATGATATAGAAAAGATTAAGACTGCCCTAAATGTCAGAGAATTAAAAGAATTTCAAGTACAGTGCATTAATGCAGTTCAGCAAGGAAGGGATGTAATATTAGTTCAACCAACTGGCTCAGGAAAGTCATTGTGTTTTATTTTCCCTGCACTTCTCAATTCTGGAAAAGTTTGTATTGTCGTTGAGCCAGTGGTGGCAATAATTAATAACCAAGTAGAAGCATTGGAAAGGAAAGGCATAGATGCTGTAGCATTAGGTAGGGCAGCAGAAAAAAAGAAGAGGTCACCAAACTTTAGACGTGTGTTTTACAGTTCCAATCTTCCTACTCTGGCATTTTGTACTCCTGAGTATCTATTCGGTGCACCAAGTAATGACTCTTTCTCAGGGTCAAGTGGTCAATCTCATTTGTTGCCTGAAATACAGGACAAGATTTCTATGGTAATTATAGATGAAGCCCATAAAATCTTTGACCGCATGCCAGATTATCGCCCAGCTTTTGATGAAATGAAGCAATTATGCAAACTTCCGTGCCCACTTGTTGCAATGTCTGCAACATTAACAAGTTCACAGGTGAACACTCTAAAGCAAGAGTATTTAAGAAGCGATCGGTGTCTTGTATTAACTAAAGGGGTACACCGAGACAATTTGCAGCTACGTATGCAACGCTATAGGCGCCGAAAGCTAAACAGCTTAGGAGAAGGCATGATGGATGATCCTGATAGCGACAAAGAAAATGATGATGACATATCCATTTTGAGCAATGATATTTCAGCTAGTGTATATACATCTATGTGGGCAGACAGCATGAGTAGGATTAGCTCATTGTTTGAAGGTCACTCATCAGTGCTCTACTTAGATTTTGTTAAGGATGTTGAGGAAATTGCTAGTATTTTAGGCCAAAGCAATGTTAAAGTGGGTAAGTATACTGGAGAAATGCAGATAGATGACCAAAAAATGGCAGACAGAAAGTTTTTACATGGTGAAATATCAGTGTTAGTAGCAAATGAATCTTATGAACTAGGAGTTGATAATCCTAATATCAGTCAGATTATTAGAATTGGCTGCCCCCGTAATCTGGGTGTGTTCTTGCAAGAAGTAGGTCGTGCAGGTAGAAAGCCGAATAGTACAGCGAAAGGATTGCTACTTTTCAATGAATACATTGATGATAAGCGTTTGGGTCAGTGGTTGAAATCGTCACTGGGCCCTAATGGAGAAGATCCGGCATTTAAAGCAGTGAAGTTGAGCATTCTTGATACATACACCAAAGCTTGGCGGTTCATTTATTCGATTTATAATGGGAAATGCTTATCTCGAGCTCTTGCTTACTTTTACGGCGGTGTTAATGATAACAATCCACCAACTTGCTTTGTGGCTAATAGTCCTCTGTGCATGGTATGTGAACATACTGAAGAAATGTGTGAAGTTAGCATAGACATTAAAGATTTCTTGTTAGTGTTGCTGAATACTATCAAACAGCTATGTACAACTGGTTTTGCAGGTGTGACCAAAACCCTACTGATATCTGTTTTGCTTGCCAACAATGAGAAGTACGTTCGTACATTTGAGATTTTAACAGATATATTTGATAGCGAAGACACTTGTTGGGGGTCCGGCATATCTATTAATGGCACAGCAATGTCACAATCTGCTTGGCACAAAGTATTGTATGTAGCAGCGCATCTCTGTTTGATTGATTTGAACTTTACATTCAGACCATTTGAAAACCACTACGAAGTGCACAGAAAATATATTTTGTCTTCTGCAGGAAATGAGTTTTTGCAAGCTCCAGTAGCAATTATGTCACTAGATCCACATGCTTGCTTTGTTGATAGAATTCTAGGTGTCACACAAAGAGTTTCTAAAAGATGCAATCAAAATCGTGGTAAGCAACTGAAACCACGTATAGTAGCTGCATTGGAAGAATGCCAAGAAGAAGGAACTGTGGATGACTTGAAATTGATTGGTTTTGAACGTGAAAATGATACATGCATATTTTTCAAGGATTGCTTTTCTCTTCCATGTGCAACAAAAGATCCACATTATCTCCTTGAATCCATTCAGTTATCACGCACTCAAGCTGGTATTAAAGAAATGTCAGCTGTGGTTGATGGGGTCACAATGAATCTTATGTGCAATCGATCATACTGTTCTGGTGTGAAAATGTGTAGAGCAGATGATTGTACTTATACAGTGTCCACCAAACAAAGGGTGAACAGATGCAAAGCACACCCAAAAATGGGTCTTTTGCAAACTGGTCCTTGTAGTTGCTATATTGCATACTTTTACCCACTAGATCCCAAAGAGGATGGGAGACGTTGGTTTGTGGTGATAAATGCAGAAAGCACTGCTGCAGGTGACTTGCATAATCACCTGCCACCATCAGAATGGAAACTTCCCCCAAAAATGATTAGTGATATTGTTGATGCAACAAAACGAAACATCCAGCTAACACCTAAAGAAATACAAAAAGGTGCTGGAATGGACTACAGACCAATGCAGGTGTCATTGGCTGCATCTCACATTGGCAGAATACGAGCTGCTGTGAAAAAGGGTAGGCATGATGTAGACAAGGTTGATCATGAAAAAGTAAATCCTTTTGCAATAATTGCATCTTTTCCATCAATTAAAGAACGAGTAGACCAGAGTAATGCATCTGATATACAAGGAATTGATGACATGATTGGTAAGTACCAACTTGATGGTGATGACGCTTACTCATTCGGAAGAGATAGACAATTTGCTTGGTTTCAAGCCCCATTTCAAGCATACCATTGGGCAAAAGCAGACGTTTTATTTGCTGATATTGACTATACAGGGTGCCACCATTTTCCTTACCTTCTGAATGTTGTGTGTAAGAACACCGTGTTGCAGCAGTACATGGCTTGTGGCAGGGTGCTGCTAAATCGTCAAGATGGTGCATCTATAGGGAAAGCCTTGTCTAAATTAGAGTGCAATATTAAAACCTTGTACAAGGAATACAACATCTCAAGAGATCACAAGGAAATTTTATTAGATTTTGACGAGGCTGAATCTAATGCTTTCGTTGAAGCTTTTGGCAAGGAAATAGGAAATATTTTGCGAGGGTGCTCAGTGCATTTTTTTCGCTCGGCAATGCGTGTGGCAAAGCTGGTAAATTTGTCAACTTCCTCACAGGGATATCACATTTTTATGTCAATTGCTAAAAAGATACTTGATGAACCTTCACCAGATACTGTGATGAAGGCATTTGATGTGTTGTGTGGCTTAAAGTCTTTTGAAATATTTTCTTCCCAATTACCACCTGATTTAAAGTCGTTAAAAGCGAATAATGTTGACACTAGCAAATGGGGGGATACACAAACCTGGGTAGACTGGTGGAGTCGGCCACAGATTTTAAAGAAACTAACTGTGGCATTTAGTTCAATTTCTATAGAAGATTGGCAAGATCTTCCAGGTACCAATAATCCTGTTGAATCAATTAACAGACAAAGCACTCCAGAGAATGTAAAATCAGTCTCTTTGAAACCTCTTATTGAACATTTTTATCTGGAAGACAGAAGAATAGCTATAATGCAAATTGCTTCTGCTGCAAACGTAACAATTTCATATCAAGCAAATCCCAGAAAAAGAAGACGTCGCCCTGCAAAGCCTCCAGAGAAGAAAGCCTCATTAAGTTCAGTTCCTAAGGGAACCAAAGCAATTGGATGCAGAGTAAATGTAGAATTTTATGAAGGAGAAGAAGGGGAAATTTATCAAACAACTAAGTGGTACAAGGGCACAATTATTACATACAGTAAGAGGGGACATGTTGTTACTTTCGATGGATATGGTCCAGAACATAATGAAACAATAAAGCAACTGAAGAAGTCAGTAGAGAAGGGAGAGGTTCGGTTACTGTAGACTATAGACTAGTGTACGTGCATGTATTTTTACTTCTAGCCAACTAATATACTTATAACTCATTGTTCACTATCTTTTCTGATTTATGATTTGATGTAATTTTTAACTTTAAATTTGGTTGCTGTAAGCTATAGACTACTGTACATGCATGTTTGTCATTTATTACTTTACTCTTGTTTATTGTATCTTGTCTGTAGCTTCAGTGTTATTTGTCTGATTCATTTGTTGTAAATTTTATTAATTTAGGAACATTTTTTTAACAGAGGTCTATACCAATTGTGCAGCTGTATAAACATGATGAATAGCTATAGTTATATAATAATTGCAAGACTCCAATATACAACAATAACAGTATACGCCATTGACCACTTTCTGACTAATTTCAGCATTAGGCCATGGCCAGCCAAAATTCATTTTGTTTGAACATATTTTCAATCGAGAAGCCATGCATTGATTGCCCTTAGCCTCTGCTATTGGATGGTGGTGTGTTTAGTATTACATTAATTTAAGTTAATTGTGGGAGGGCTGAGCATTGATAACAGAGACAACCAGGAAATTCAGAAATTATCATTATAATTGTAAGACTCATATGCATGAGCATAGTACAATGATTAGTTACAAATTAAATTTGAATGTAAGTAAATAATTAAGTAAGTAAATTAATTAAGTATAAGTAATTATGTATAGAAGAGATCACTGGTGTACAAGTGTAGAGAACTGTTGTAGAGTTGGTGCAATGACAGTGACACTTGGTAAAGCATTCCACTGAGGAGTTACTCGTGGAGATGAACTTGTAGCTATTAACTGTCGAAGATATTGTAATAAATCTTTTGTTGTGACTTCTAGTGATAAGAGAGTTATTAATCATGCATTCTGGGAGTGAAATGTCCAATAAACCATTTAAGATTTTATAAAGAACACATAGAGACCTAATATCTCGTCTCTTCTTCAAGCTGTCCCACTGTAAAGTTGATAACATTTCACTAACACTGCTGTATCTGTTAATTGGTTGAGAATTCTTTAAAGTGCAGCTTAAAATGAATGTGTATCTATGATTCCATAATCTGACATTAAAAGTGCTGATGTATGGAGGAAAGTGATGCAGAATTAATATTCTAACTTATGGCAGTTTCCAAATCTTGTGCAGTTTGTGGTAAATTTATAATGTTCATATAGTGTTGAAATGATCAGATGGTTCTTAAGGCTATAAAAACCTCTAATCATTGAGTACATTAATGATACTAATTGTATAAGTTAATTTGTTATGTGTAGCCCTAAGTTAAATGTATTCCAGAGTGATGATTATATATGCAAAGCTGAGAGCAGACTTGAACACTTTATTATATAACTATAGAAGTGGCTAATAGCATAACTACATGCTTTGTAGCTATATATAATTTATATATATATATATATATAATTTATATATATATATATATAATTTATAGTGCTATAGCTATAGGCTGAAAACATATAATCATGCATGGCATCATGAGAAATTCATATAGGTTGTGTCTGCATGCATCATGGTATGTGAATGATGGGATACAATCAGCTATAGCTATATAGCTAGCTATAAATGCATGTCACCATGATCTCAGCGAATGCTCTACCTTTTGGGTTAAAGAAATGCAGGTCGCCATGATCTCAGCAAATGCTCTATCTTTTGGGTTAAAGAAATGCAGGTCGCCATGATCTCAGCGATTCGCCTATCCGTATATTATAGTATACTAAAAGAAATGAAGGTCGCCATGATCTCAGTGAATAGCATTTCCTTTGAATAAAAGAAATTCAGGTCGCCATGATCTCAGCAAATGCTCTATCTTTTGGGTTAAAGAAATGCAGGTCGCCATGATCTCAGCGATTCGCCTATCCGCATATTATAGTATATTAAAAGAAATGAAGGTCGCCATGATCTCAGCGAATAGCATTTCCTTTGAATAAAAGAAATGCAGGCCGCCAAGATCTCAGCGAATGACAGGCATTTAAGTAGCAAAATACTTAGTAGCTGCAGCAACTGCTGGAATCTCTGCAATTGAAATGCCTTTTGTTTAAACGTGTTGCGAATTCCTGTTATCTTAGCCAAATATATGGGTCTGAATGAAACGTTCTAACTCGACATGTATTCACCAAGTAGCATTTTTGCTTTTAACAAAAGGACTTTTAGGCGAATTGTAATCGTTTAACCTAAACGCCTTAACTATGAAAGTTTTGATCTAGTCTAGAATCCCATAAATAGTAAGTCACCACTTATGGACTAGTCACTAAATAACAGACCACACAGCGTAGTATCAGTGGACAATTATTATTATTATTATTATTATTATTATTGATAATGGATACACACAACACTAAAATACAAAAATATGCTTAGGCACTAGGCCTTTGTTCATATCCATGTCCTTGTTGTTTCCAATAACAGTCCAATTGTTGTTTAAAAAGAGCTATAGTGGGTGAGGATACTACATGGTGTGGGAGTAAGTTCCAAATGTTGACAACTCGTTGGGTAAAAAAATTTAATCTCTGTTTTGTTCTACACTGCTTCTTAAAGAGTTTCAAAGAATGTCCTCTGGTATTTGATGTATTCAACGTAAACAGTTTAGACCATTCAATGTCATAGTACCCTTTTAATATCTTGTAAGTTTCAATCAAATCTCCTCGCTCGCGTCGGCAGTAAAGTGAATACAATTCTAGTTTTTGTAATCTAGTTGAATATGGAAGCCCGTTGAATCCTTTAATTAGCTTAGTTGCTCTCATTTGCACCTTTTCTAGCATGTCTATGTCCTTAAGTAAATAAGGGCTCCACAACTGCACGATGTATTCCAGATGAGGCCTCACATAAGTTTTGTATAGAAACAGAAAAAGATCCTTTGACATACTCGGGAAAGTTCTTTTTATCATCCCAATAACTATGTTCGCCTTTGCTACAGCCTTCTGACAGTGGAGACTTGAGTCCAGCTTGTTGGTCACCCAAACACCCAGGTCCTTCTCATTTTCGACTACACTTAGATTTGTAAGGCTAGCTGAATCTGACACATAGTAATTAGAAGCTAATGTATTTCCGATGTGCATTACTTTGCATTTGTCAATGTTCAAGCTTAGAAGAGACAGTGTTGACCATTCCTGGGCATTATTCAAGTCCTGCTGAAGCCTAAGAATATCTTCAATAGTCTCAATAATCAAGTATAGTTTGGTGTCATCAGCAAAGACTTCCAAGTCACATTGTATGGCCTCAGCTATGTCATTTATATACAAAACAAAAAGAAGCGGCCCAAGTACGGAACCCTGTGGTACTCCACTAGTCACCTCCAGCCATTCAGAAACCTCTCCATTTAAAGCCACTCTTTGCAAACGATCCGAAAGAAAATCAGTCAACCATGTTAAAATCTTACCATCAAGACCATAGCCAGCCAACCTCTGAGCGAGTCTGCAGTGAGGCACAGAATCAAAAGCTTTTCTGTAGTCAAGGTAGATGACATCAATACCATGACCCGAGTCTAGTGCAAGAGTCCAATTCTCACAATAGCACAGACTTGTAAATATGGTCCAATAATAAGACTTGCCTCTACCAAAGATAATAGACACCCCTACATATGGGGTGTCTATTATCTATGCCGCTACTGACTATAGGCTAAAATCTCGTAAGTGTATTCTAATGCTTTTGCGCATTTTAATACTCAAATGGAATACCCTAAAAACTATCTGCAGTAAAGTAATAGTTGCAGTACATTACACAGAACTAACCTCCAAGTAAGAAAATATCGTTGTTTCCACCAATAATAGTTCTTTCCCTCATAGGAGACAAGTTCCAGATTTAACGCGCAGGCGACGCAGCGCATTTAAATTGGTTGCTATGAGCTACAAACCGGCCTTACTAGTTACTGGGGCACGCTAACAAGTTTTACGGGTGGTAACTAACGAGTTACTGGTAGAAGAAAGGCACTATTTAGAAAAGTGTCCTGCTTAACGAAGGTAACGGAGAAAAAACGCTCACTTCAATTTGACGTTCGGGTTTCGTCTAACTCAATTCCGGTGAGTGTTCTTGTGTGCACTACGCAGTTTCGTCTGGACATTAATTAATTAATTATTTAATTATTTATGACGTCACGTTCTTATTATTATTATTACTTGGTTATGTAATTATTAGTACTTTACAGTGACCAGCACTGAAGGTCTGACAGCAACATGTGCTGCAGCCTTAGGATTACCTAACCTTAGTTGCAGGGACTTAGACCTAATGACTTGACTTACTGACTGACTGATTAGAGAGCTTTCTGGAGCATCAACAACCACCAAGGCATCAACAGTGAGTGCTACAGTGTACATTAGACCATACACTAGCATTGGTATCGTGACCTGCATGCCCTATGTGCAGGGCCATCATATCTAAGAGACATAGTAGCTTTAGTGTTGCTACTTCTGCCACAAGCTTACACAGCCCCTCCCCCTAATAAGACTGACCAGCCTACATGTGCTAAGACTGCTGCTGTCTGCTGCTGCATGGTACATGACTCCAAGACTGGTGGAACTTTCGCAAAGGACTTGAATGCTATGTTACTGAAGTTGAAGTTTATGTGCACTTGGAATTTTACCCTCAGTGTGCACCAGTGCTTGGTGTGCATCCTGCCAATAGCCTAAAAATAAAGGATTATTATACTGGTTTTGTACAAATATGCTATGGCTTGTGCAATAATGAGATAACCCGCCCGCCCGCATGTGTTACTCTATGAGAAGTTGATGAGAAACAAGTTATCTCATTGTAGTGGCCTTACAATCGATCGATCGCGTCATGCTAAGGAAGCATCTTGGAAAGCCTAACCAGAAAAAAAACGCTTTGAACCGCAAATAACGTACAGAGCTATCTTCTTAACTGTTTTATAGCCTTTCTATCGTATTATTTTACACAAACTTCTTAGAGAAAGCCTCGAGGATGCCCTGCATTTTTGTTCGCGTAAGAGAGAGGGCAACGCCCCCCTCTTTCCTCGAAGGAGACGCTATCTCTGGAAGATTATGAGGCCTTCACCGTTGTTTCTAAAGGTGGTAAATATCTATAAAACAGAAAGGGGAAACCGCTTAAGAAGAGTCGCCTAGGTACAGACACACGTTTTTACCAAAAAACAAATTCAGTAAACAGGCGCGCGCACACAGCCGGCTGGGCACGCGACTGGTTTAAAAATGACCCGCACGGGGACCAGAAACATATAATTGACTTTGTGTGGCCTTATTGTGTTTTAGTGTCTTGGGAAGCACCCTTGTACAGGCTTTGCCTTTTGGTGCTACGCTGTAATTTGACAAATCAGATAAACACTACTACTAATATATTGGTATGAGATACATAGTAGCTATACAGCAGGCCCTCAATTATCCGGACTTCAATTATCCGAACACTCAAACAGTACAAATGACTGTTCTATTAGAGTATTTTGACAAATACTGTATGTTCTATTAGAGTAGTTGGACTGAGCTCTGTATATAAATGAATGAGATTCACTTATCTGGACTATTTCACTTATCTGAGCACTTTTGTGATTGAACTGGCACACAGGTGTTTGGATAATGGAGAACCCACTGTACTCTATTATACTTAGTATGCTGAGGGTCCAACGGCAACCGATGCCAGTGGCCATTACAGTTACTTAAATGGTTAGTTATAAAAGTCACATATACTCTATAGCTATATATAGTTCAAGAACGACGAATACTTCAACTAAAATTGCATTTTGCTGTGAAATAGACATCATTGTGCTTCATCATAGTAACTGTGTAAATTTCACTAACTAACTTACAGAGTTCTTTCACAACACTTTTCGTTTCTTGAATCAGAGGGTACCAATTAAGACATTGAAATGCCACAGGCATCTTCCCTTCCAAACTTTTGCCATAGAACAAGAATATGATTTAGTTGTGCAAAAATTTCCTTTGATTTTCTTCCACTATAGCTCAATTGAATTGCCATTCTGAGTCATCGCTCTACATGGTCCCAAATCTGGCATAACTATCCACTTGTCAGGGGTTATGATATCATTTATTGTAAGGCTCCAAATACCTAATACAAAATATGGGCTGCATTGGTATTGCATGGTTTAATTTAGGCCATTTTAACGCACTAAAATATCCATAGGTTGGGTTTCCACTTTCATCATTGAACTTACAGAGAGTTGCTCTGCACATATTATCCCTATAAAGAAAGTTACTAAATGGACTTGAGGTAGGCGGTACACAATAAATAATTTCATTTTCCTTTTGAAAATGTATTGGACATGCCTGTACAAGCTGTCATTTTTCCCATGACCAAATGTATAGCAATTGTCCACAAACTACTTTGTACGATTTGGATATGCTTGGGGGCTTATTACAATGGCCACAGCATGCAGGGGCAAACCTGTATGTGTACTTGAATCAAAATCAGTTTCAAAATCATTCCAGAGATAACCTTCTTGGTGGTAAACCGAGATCACACTTGATGATGGGTAAGGGATTCCAAATTTGTGGTATTCAATTAAAATAAAAGTTATAAAACCAAATTTACCTTGCTTACTATGTTTTGTAGATTGGCAATTTGGAACTGATATGCAAGAGCACAGCACAAATCAATGGCAGATCCGGGATGGGGCATTTGGGGCAAATGCCCCCCCCCCCACCTTGTGGAAGAGCCAGCCATACTTGTGATTAAAATACTATCAGGCCAAGATCAGTTTAGCTATGCACCTCATGAAAATATATGTACATTTTACTAGCACTTAGTACAATTTCACCTGAAACCGAAGCAAACCAATGTCAAACTAGCTGTTAAATTGTTACCCAGCACCTTCGTGCGTACTAAGCGCCTCTAAATTAATTATCGTGTTGCTGATGTTTAAGACGTTTGGAGCCTTTTAACAGCTTTTAAGACTTCACAACCATCTTCAAAGGCCAAAATGGCAAAAAATCATCAGTGAGACACTACTAAGAGGTGATTATTTGCTGTTTCAAAAATGCAGCAACTAGCAAGAGAATCTGGATCTCCCCAACCACCAACAACTTAGCCTGTTTGTGCCCCTCCCCTTGCTGGCTCCTGGATCTGCCCCTGCAAATGTAGCTAATACGATGCAATATAGACTAAGTTGCAAGGGGTGCAATCTGTATTGAACTCAGTTTTGCAGTTTAACATGTGAAATGACTTAACTGAAAATAAAAGCTTTAGGACAGTTAAAGTGTTAATTCCTTTGTGTATAATGCAGCACTTTCCAACACATTTTCTCACAACTTTTTCACACACACGCACGCATGCACGCACCCACACACGCATGCACGCACTCACGCACACACACACACACACACACACACACACACACACACACACACACACACACACACACAGAGGACAGAGAGGGAGTGCCTCAAGTAAATTAAATAGCTACTGATCAAAATATCAAAATTAGCCTAACATCACTATTTTTTGTTTAATAAAAATTGGAAGTATACAATAGACCCTTGGTTATCCGAACCTCGATGTGTCTCAGGAAATGGTAAAAGTATTCAGATTAGTAAATAGTTTGGATACCTGAAGCCCCATACAATATTAAACAGAGCTCTGTTGAAGTACTCTAATAGAATAGTCATTTCCACAAATGTTTACAATTGACTGGTAACTAATTCAATTTTACTCTGATGTAGAATAGGATCATATACAGGCATTGCCTATGATTCTAAATCACTAATACTAATAAACGAGGGTACAGATAAATGAAGGTCGAATGATCGAGTATTATGTAATAATATTATGTTGATGTTATAGTAATTTTATTCTGGAAAAACTGTCTACTCTCCTCAAAGTATGTGTACTGTATGTTTGCTACTCTACAGGTGGGACCCACATACGGTAGGAAAATGATGACAGGACTGTTGTCATCTCAAGGGGTATATGTCAACCAACAGAGGGTAAAAGAATCCTTGTGTAGGGTTGCTCCAGCTTACCAAAATGCAAGAAGGACAGATACTGCTCGACAGACAAATCCAGCTCCATATAGAGCAGACTACGTTGGGCATAAATTACACCTGGACCAGAACGAGAAAATGGTGATGTACGGTGTGACTCATGTGGCAGCCGTGGATGGGTACAGTGGGATGATAATGGGTTTTGTGACCATGCCAATTAAAAACAATGTGGAAATATACTCTCACTTATATAAGTAAATTTTAATGTCACATTCCTAAACAAGCAAATGTGTGTACTACAGGCCCATACTTGTTCAGTTTGGCCTGTGGGACCAGTTACATGTGGACCAAGGCAAGGAGTAGGTACTGACACTGTATATATATACAAGAAACACTAGCACACCTGAGACTCAACACAAGTCGTGCTCCTCACCTGCAAAGTACATCAAAACAGGTGTATATTGTGACCTTACTGACTTGATTTCTATACTACTGCCTTTGTTTAGAATCACATTGTCGAACGCATTTGGGTTGAAATCAACAACCGTGTCAATTATCCTATAAAGTCATGCCTGATTGCTTTGGAGGAAGCTGGTGATATCGAAATGGCCTGTCCTCATGTGCAATTCTGTGTTTCGTGGTTCACCATTAGAGTAGCTAATGTTGGGATAACACTTGCAGTGGAAGCCTGGAACAATTACCCAATACCAGGTGAATGCAGAATGCATTGTGTTCATAATATTTGCCATAAAGATATTATTTAGTATGTATTTTAGTGGTTCAGTGAAGCCTATCTATAAGTCACCTTCAGATCAAATTGCTATTCATTAGACAGATGATAGTGTGTAAATGAGAAAGTTGACTTGGTATAGAGAGGTGGCCTGGATCCTAAGACATGTTTTATTATAGGTATTATTTTCCACAGGTGGGCGAGCAGTGCCAAGACAGACAGTTGTGAACGGAAACCAGGCTATCCAGATTGACTCCACCGTAATCCCAGAGGCTGATGATGCAGTGCAACAGTTTCAGTCGGCTGGTGGACAACTTACTATCTTCAACTGCTTTGGTGAGGACCCCCTGCAGTATAATCCTGCTCTGGTGACTCAACGTGATATGGAATTTTTCCGTTACCATGCCAACTTTTCAGACTTTTTTAATGCAGTAGTCAACGGAGACTATACCTTGTTTCGAGAGGGAGTCTTATGTTTTTTGGACATAAGTGGACACCTGTGTACTTTGTTACAGTAATCTTTTCATTTTGCAAATATTGATTTATTCACAGCAATTAAATTGTAATGTACATAAAATTTAGCAGTATTGACATTAGGGTTAATTGGTCAATTTTCCTCTTCTTGTGCATTCTCAGATGCCTCTTGCAATTGATTTCTATCAATCCTACGGCACGCCTCCATAAAATCTAACAACCCACGCAGAATCATAGTTTCGTTACAACCTCTTTCAGCATGGCACATTGGGCACATTTTTCTCATTGTTTCTGGGCTTGAATACCACGTGTCGACACAAACCTGCATAACAAAATTCATAATCATTATTCCATTTCAAAACAGCATTATCTGGCAACCAAGGATATTCTTGCAACATTTTGTTACAATTACTGGTGGCTGCACTGGTACAGTATGGAATAACTGGCACTTAAATGTGCCTCTAACGATCCTCCTTAGTCCAAGTGGTAAAACTGATTCTGGTGTCAAAGACATTGCATCCGATACTGTTTCCTTCACAGATATAACCTCATCCTTTAAAGACTTTAGAAGTTTTTCATATCGCCCCTTCTTCCCTTTTGGTGGTGAAAATTTGTCATCGTCTGATGAGTCAGAGTGACGTGTGAATGTTATCACATAATTATTATAGGTCTAGCACTCTGAGCCGCTACACTGACACCCAAGCTATTTTGGCTCGAACCATGTGCTGCAGCTGGCACCGAGCTCAATCCGCGGGCTGTTGAAGCCATTATACTACTTGCCATAGCTCTTCCGGTGTTTGTAGGGCCCTCCACGATTAGGGTACAGTAGGGCGACAGCGAGTGCAGGTCGAAGCTGCCAACCTGGTCAGAGAAGTAAACCGAATCATCACATTCATCCCTGAGCCAAGCATCCGTCGGTTGTACCTGCATGGAACGCATTTCTTTAAAAAATTCTGTGCCACACTGTGCAACTACCTAGAACATCTTTCTTAGATTTTCGGTGGTCACCTGTTTCACATTACACTCGACCCTCCTATCGTTTCTTGTCAGGATCACCTTGACAGGTCGAGGCTGCACACTAGCGTTATTGTCTCGTTGAGATGAGCTGGCCATAGTAGCTAGTTCCTTCTTGCAACAACTGTGAACGAATTGTAGCCTTCATACGACGGACACCGCGCTTATAAAGGCAAGTTCACGTGCGCAGCAGTGATTGGTCTAAACATCACACTGCTGCAATCCTATTGGCAGGAAAAGCAGCGTAACCACAAAAAATAATGAGACATTTCCTTTTACGGTAAGTCCTGGCACCGCCTGGAACCGGTATGTACCAACTTTGCCATTTCATGAACACCATGGAGGTGGCAATACTGACATATTGCCCATCAAATATACAAGACCAGGCATTTGCACAGGGCTGAAAGGCAAAGTGGCACTCTCAGATGTGTAGAGCTTACCTGTGACATTATGTTCACCTGATGTAGAGAGGTCACCCTGAGTGATCACCTCAGATACCAGTCGTAAAATGTTCTACAATGCAGTAAACATGGACCAAAATTTTTGACATTTCAGCAGCATGCAGCTTGGTCCCAAAGTATCCATCACAATTGTATATATTACACACATACTACACTGCTATATACTGACTTGTACATAATCATCAATGGAGTCTTCGATGATCTGTTTCAAGCTATACCTCATGACAGCCTCCACAGTTAGGAGCCAGTTCTCCAAGTTACCATTGGGGTAGAGGCTCTCAGTCAATGGCTCTTCATTTTCTTCTGCTGAGAACATCTTAGTGATGGCTAGGTCTTCAAAGTTCAGCTGTAGTGAGGAAACAAACTAGTTTGAATAAATTTTCAATGCGAGTGTGCAGATGCATGTGCGTGTCAATGTTTTGATGATGATCACAAGGTTGGACCATATATTATGCACATGCCCAATGGGAGTTTTGTTAATCCCTTGGGGTAAAGGTGTAACAACTTGGGAAAATTATTCCACCGCAGATAGCTCTGATCTCCTACCTGTTCATTCAACCCCAATGTACTGGTAAGTGATCCTTCCATCACGGATATCTTAACATTCCAATGTATGGGTAGGACACGCAATATCAAGTGGCACCATCACGAATCCCATCTGTACCACTTGGTATGGGTAGGACCAAGAGTTACTTTTATTAACTCTTGGTAGGACACACGGTCAAGTATTTCCCTTACATATGCGTAGCTTAAATCCCAACTGTACATCCAGACCCAATGTGTCACTTAACCCTTTATTACCGAATGGCTAATATATTGCCAAAAAATGCGTGTTACAGGTGCCCTTTATAAATGGACCCATAACTCCTTCATCCTAAGGGCTAAGAAGTTGAAATAACCACCAATTTGTTGAGTAGTCCCAGGCGTTTCTAATAAAGTTTAACACGAAGTGATAAGGATGAGTATGGGGAACTATCAACACTTATAAAGACACAAAAACGCATCAAAAACAATTGTACTTGTTTAAATATCGATAACTTTTGCTCTGAGCATCATGGTGTGTTCTACTCAGAATAAAACTGTTCCTCACGTGATAAGGATTCTAAAAATATACAGTATGATGCAACCTAGGGTTATAACAAGATGGCGGTGCCCATCTTTTACTGCTATGGTGGAGAATAACAATGGACCTTTCTTCATTTCAAAGCGTGCGAGTTATGTGTTTTCCTGTAAGGTTTTTAGATGTTTGGGTAGAAGGGAAAGAGGGCTTTCATATGGTATATAGCATTCCGTGTTAATTAATGGTTGAGGTGCGCAAAGATCACACAAGCCATCATTTCCTGAGGTTTTTCTGCAGTTTTACAAAATAAATTCGGTAAGAAAGAGTTAAATAAAGTACAAACTATGAACACTGTCTCCACTACTACAGTCTAGTCACTAGATTTGCAACTATATGCTTTTGTGAGGTGTTAAACAGTTATAATTGATAGCCATTATTTCATTGTTAATAAATTGTGATATAATCATTCACATGACTAGCTATTTAAAAGAATCACAAAAATCACAGTGTCCAAAATTTGTAAAGTCATGGGTGCTGTTCCTCATGCTCCTGTATAGGCTGACTCCTGCCACTCTCCCCTTCATCTCTGTATATTCTTTGGACAGCTTCCATAAATTCAGATAATCCGCGAAGAATCATGGTTTCATTGCAGCCCCTTTCTGCCCTGCAAAGTGGACAGGTTTTCGTCATTGCATCTGTGCCAGAATACCACGTATTTACACATGACTGGCACCCAAGTATATTTTTACAGCACTTGGTGACTATAACTGGTGGCTGGACAGGACATATTTTGATACTTAAAGGTGTCTTTCACCACCCTCTTTAGTCCCAGTGGCATCACTGTGTCGGAGGTCAAGGACATCACATCTGAAATGGTCTCCTTGACTGTTGCCACTTCATCCGCCAATGACTGCACGATTCTTTCAAACCGCCCATGCTTTGCCTTGGGGGATAGAAATTCATCATCCTCATCATCCGTTGAGTCACTAAAAGTAGATCTCCTGGGCGGGCAACGATTCATCTGGGAGGTTGCTGTGAGCTGAATGTCACTGTAGGCGATGGCATACAACTTTCTCCTTGGGCTCTTCCAGAAAGACAGGCCTATATTAATAGATCGATAAGCAAAATCTTCATAAGGTATTAATTTCCTTACTTTGCGTGGCCAAGCAGTCCTCGATCTCCAGCCCTATATTATCAGACACGACGGTATACTCTGAGCCCCCGCATTGCTTTTGCATGGATTTGCTCGAGGACGTGGGCAACCGTGGCAGTCGTCTCTGTCAGCTCTAGGTAGGTCTGCCCAGTAAAGCTGAAAATTGGCTTGCTACCCTTCCTCTTGGCTGCTGTCATCTTTGCTTTCATTATTTTAACCAGCTGGACCTGTGGTTTCTTCGCTGCCACAATGGAACGAAAGTAGGGCTGAGTACTGCCTGGGGCCAAGGTGCTTGAGCTGGATCCATGAGCTGGCAACACTGATTGTCCAGCTCGAGGTGTAGATGGTTGTACGCTGCTCACAAAAGCACGTCCAGTGCGAGTGGGGCCTGTCACGCTGCAGGTGGTCCCCCGCCGCAAGTGGTCCGGCAGGACCAACTACCGTGCCTCAGGTAGTCCGGCCGGACTAGGTAAAGTTGCTACAGATGGTCCGCCCTGCTGCAGATGGTCCCCCTAATGAAATCTCCACTATCAGCCTCCAAGTCACTACTAGCTCAATGTCTTGATCAAAACACACTTCCCTCCACAAAATATGAGTCTTGAAGCAGTGAAGCAGAATTTGAGTAGGGACCCGCCGATTATGCTGGCATAATTTTGAGCATAATGCCAGCATAATAGGTAAAATATTTGTACGATAGTATAAATTCTTGCTGGAAAAATGACAGAAAAAATAAGATCGATATACTCTAATAGAGCAATCAGTAACTCTAATAGGCATAATAGGCTGGATTTTTGAGCACTGCTCAAAAGCATAATAGGCTACTTTCAAAGCATGATTAGCTCAAGCCTAGCAGAGAATAATCAAAGCTAATGCAAAAAGGCTGTCTTTCTGGCAATGAGCCTAAGCAGCATGCATGCGTGTATAAACGCAACTTGGCTATAGTTGAAAATAAGAAATCATTTGTTCAGATATGTAGATTCTCCATTTTAAAATCTTTTATTCCTTTAATTTAACTTGATGTGCTTTTCAGTCACTTGGAGCAACTGATTGTGACAACCAGCAAGGATTAACATTTTAGGACTTACTTATGTAGAAAATCAGGTACATTTACCGGATTATCATTTAGATAGCATGCAATGTAGCTGTAATGTGTGGATGTGGGTACATTATATGCTCTGCCAGTATAGATTGTGCCAGTCATCTTCAATAGTGTGAACACTAATAGTTAGTAAAGTTTTGTTATTATGTCATTTATATGTAATTTATCTTGTCAGCATTAAGCTGCAAGTTTAATTATACAGTGGAACCTCTCTATTATGGACATTGTGGGACCCAGAATTTTTGGCCACTTTTGCTGTAATATAGAGGTTTTCCTTTTCAGAGGTAAAAATGTATTGACCAGACCGTTTGGGACCAAAATTTTTGTCATTATCATGGAGGTTATTTTTATTGTGTCCTTAATTTGGGGAGTTTGTTAAGAGAGATTCCACCGTATGTACTAGCTAGCTATAGTGTTTTTAACCCTAATGTTTACAGCAGCTGATCCAGGGTTTATCAAAGGGGGTGCATCAGTATAATTATGTAGGGATCTGTGTCCCCAGAAGCTAAAGCTTTTAGCAGAACAAAATATCTTGAATGGATTAGATCATACTGCTTTTTATGTGGACTGGACTAGAATTGTATAGGGGCATCAAAGTGACAATTATGCCAGCAGATTACTACTTATAGACCCTAAAGAATGGCATACACAAGATTGCATACATTTCATTTGCAAGATATCCTTAGCAGACTAAATGTAACAATGCAACTGTAGATGTTAGGTGACTGTTCTATTAGAGTATTGACTGACTGCTCTATTAGAGTATCTCGATCCGAAGTTGTATAACACATACGCATACTAGTAATTATAAGGCCACAGTGGAATGGGAAGCTATAGGTCGGCACAGTGGGGCACTTTGTGCCTAGCCCTATGCCTTCTCAAAGATCTATGATCGAGTCTATGATAAAGCCAGTGGGGGACCGCTTTTGGCAATAGGGGACCAACTGTGGCGGTGTAAGTTGTCCGGGGGGACAAGTTGCAGTGCTGCAAGAAGTCCGGGGGACCAAGTATGGTTGCTGCAACTGGTCCGAGAGGACCGATTTTGGGGGGACCGGTTGTAGCATGACAGGCCCTCCACGGTAAGGGTGGAGTATGGGGTCACCGAGCCCAGGTCGAAATGGCCAGCTTGGTCAGCAAGGTATACAGTATCCTTACACTCATCTCTGAGCCACGTGTCCGCTGGTTGTACCTGTACAAATGAAAAGGGCGTATTTTAACTAGTTCTACAAGTCATATCTCTACGTACCTGGAAAATCTTCCTCAAGTTTTCAACCGTCATTTGCTGCATACTGTATTCAACTCTACGACCATTCCTCTCAAGAGTCACCCTCTGACACGAGACACTGCTGCCTGCATTGTGTGACAAAGCCATCCTTCTCCCTGAGTTTGAGCTACTGAACTTTTATTATTTATTATTATTACTGGGCAGGCAGTAATTACTGATTATGCCCAGGGGGGAGGGGAATTTACAAGGGAGGAAAAGTTTACAACACTACGTACACATTATTAGTTTCAAATGATTAGCTAACCTCAGATATTATCTAAAAATAGATTCTTGTCAGTCATCTCAATTAACGAAATCGGTAATAGATTCCAATCACTGATAGTTCTTGGGAAATAGCTATTTTGATATGCTGTGGTGTTTGCACTTGGATGGATAAAATGAAGTGGATGTTGGTGGCGAGTGTGTCTGGTTGTTTTTAAGAAATGTTGGGGTATATCTACTACACTAGATCCATATACGACATCATGAAAAAATGACAGTCTTGCTTATAAAAAATGACAGTTTACTTATATGGTAAACTCTCTACAAGCGGAGCTGAAATGCTGTGTTCCTGCATTCCTTCTTTAATACATATGAAAATTACTGAACAGCTAAACCACAATACATTAACACAACAGTTTAGCAAAAGGGCTGTGGCAATAATACCTATTTGTCAAATTTGTTAATTGTTTATTCCATTAAAGTCTTTTGTTGTACCGTACGTCGCAGGTTGCAGGTGAGCATGGGTTGAGATTGTTTGGACCAAAGACACTTAGATTCTTGGACTGTGCACGACAGAATTTTTTTATATGCTGAAAATAAAGCACGTGCTATACTACACATGCCATGAACATCTTTCAGTACACAACACACACTGAGTAAAACCATCCATGGATGACACTTAACACCTTACACATATGGTACAGTCTAAACACTTTACACATAAGATATACAGTGTATATACACATAACAGTAAAACAAGTTTGTGGCGTTACCAATTAAAATGCAATGTTCCTCAGTTAGCTTTGTACAACAGGCATGTAAATGAGTATCATACCACATACAGCTGGCTTGTAGCAGACAAAACAATCCTCATTTTTGCCATCTTTGTAGTCGGGAGAAGTTGCAGTGTACTTAAGAGTGGCCATCACTTCAATGAACACTCAGTGTCTCATCAAAAGCTAACAAAAAACACGTTTTTTAAAGAGAAATACATGGATGTGCAGGAATTTCTATATTAAAAATTCATGGTTTAGTAATCACAGTGATTTTGTCCCTTTCAAGAAAATTCTTAAAGAAACATTTATTAATTAGTTTGTTAATAAGAAAAATATTTGGATACTTAAACTTGACAATCATTTCACCCCTATTATTAACACTTTCATTGAGCAGCATATCTAGATGACACAAAATTATCTAAAGTGCTCACACTACGCTAAGATATCTGGTACTACTTCAGAATACGTTCCAGACCACACGTACATGTAGATGTCACACCTTTGAACAATCTGTCAGTTACTCAAACATCGTGACCACACACCCTTATTGGTCTAGTTGCATTTGAAATGATTAGCAGCAGACTGCCAGCACTTCTTGGTAGGCTATAGGTCGATTTGAGATACTCTAATACAGCAGTCACCCTATTAGAACAGTCACATGTGTATATACTAGAGTTGCAACGATACAGTGTGTAGACGTATCGATATATTGCCTTTGTTGTATCACGATACAGCGATATATTGCATGATACGAAGTGGAGTGTAAACATTAGTGTATGTTGTTTTTAAGGGAAATTAATGACTTGCTTTTTCTTCGAGGAACATTACATACCATTCAGTTTAACCACAATGTACAATAATTTGATTGGCAGTCATGGTAACAGCCATGATACGTCGATATATCACGATACACAATATATCGATACGGTTTAACTTTGTATCGATACAACAATACGGCCTTAAAGTGATACGATATGCGATATATCGATATACTGTTGCATCTCTAGTATATACAGCTCGCTGTATGCTATGACAACAAAAATAAACAAACCAGTATACTAAAACATATCATTTATAATGAAGAAGAGATCTTAGTGATAAAAAGGTAGTGACATAAGAGACGAATGATGATATTTGGTGAGAAAATCCCTACATTGTGATCTTATAACAATTATTTGATGAGGAGAAAGGTTGGGATTTTCTCATGGAGCTATGCTGTGATACAGTCAATCATCTCTTGTTTCAGCACTTGGATACCTTTTTCATTAATTTTTTTAATATACTAGCTGAAACATGATGATTCAGGACTGTTTTCCACATCAAAGGAAAATGAAGTCAGACATATTTGCGCATGTATTCAATGTGCATATGCTCTCATCATCAATTGCTAGCAAACAACAAGGTAATCTTGCTTCATTTTAGCAATATTCTGCTCATTTACACTACAAAGCAGCACGACAATCACCTCTGCAATCAATTCACTTACTTTGAACATATAAGACATGGTCAAAAATTAAGGATGA